>NC_092796.1:6216849-6816849 GCF_918797505.1 Bemisia tabaci | reverse complement strand
TCTAGACGATCTTTCGCTGCAGAAATGGAGTAATTTTACGAGAATCAAGAGCGCCTTCAATTCCTTGAATGTGATATGCATATCCGTAGAGCAAGACTAGTTGCATCCCGGCGCCGTTGTGTCTTCGAGAGGAATACTCATGAAAAACGTCGTAAGGAATTTTAGGCGTTGTATTGCCAAATATCTTTGGGGTAAAATACTTTTGAGTGAAAATTGTGAATGTTTTCTTCTCAAATTAAATATGGAGACATTGGAAAAAAGGCTAAAATACATAAAAATACACGGGCCGTTTCAGTGTCTCACGACACCATTATCGACCGCTAAGAAAGTATTGAAATAAAAAAGGAATTAAAATCGTAAGAGACTAGCACGGCGTTACATGGTGATGAAAGACTGTAGTGATAACCTAGTGTGTGCACCAGTCTTATCACTGCAGTTTTTTATCACCATGTATAACGCCGTGCTGGTCTCTTTTGGTTTTAATTTTTTTTTATTTGTGTACTTTTTTAGCGGTTCATAATGGTGTCGTGAGACACCGAAACGTCCCGTGTATTTTTATGTATTTTAGCCTTGTTTCCACTGTTTCCATATTTTGCTTTTACTATTTCCGTTTTGGGCAGCATGTGTACCTTTGTCTGTGTTCTTCTCAAATTATTTCGACCGAGTATAAAAGAAACACTGCGAGTCGCATTAAATGTTTAAATCGGGAAAAAAGTTTGAAGTTTTATTCATTCATTCATTCAGGGTTATAAATTTAACGACAATTTTCACGCTCAAAATGTGTTTCCTCGGCTTTGAATTTTCGACACGAGAAAATTTACGAGTAACGGGATTAAAAACTGCTCCCAACTCTTTTTCCCCCGAAAATGTAATTTGGTGCGTTTCCGTTGGACTCGGGCTATTCGACAGAGCTTGAATGTCAACACGCCGCCATTCCTGAGCAGTGTTTTAATTAATCCCAACTTTAAATGAATAATTTCCCCGGGTACAATGCAGATTGCACGGCGACGCTGATGCGCGCGAAAGTTCCTGTTTGCGTAATCGGGGCCGTCTCGTCGCGTCGGGCTCGGGCGCTTAAAATCCATTTACCCGTCCATTGTGACATCCGATTGTGTTCGCCTTGATTGAGTTATTACTAACTCAATGGAGGCAGACTCGCCGGGAGCCGCGATATCTGCACGGTAGAGACATTTCCGCAAATGTATCGATCGAAGAGAGAATCCAGTTAGCATTTTTATCACTCGGCGGAGGAGGTCGCCTCCGCAGGGCACCGTGTTGCGTGAAAAAAGGCTCGCCCATCTACTGGCGGAAAAATTAATTGACCCCCCTCCCCCGTCTAACCTCCCCTTTCGTGCCCCCTCTCAGTATTTCAAGATAAATGGAGTTTGATAAAATTCCAGGTATTCATGACTGCATTATGCTCGAATGTGTTTATTGCTCCTTCGATGAGCGTTCGACGCTTTGCATGTGGGATGGCGATTTTCGCTGGGCTATTAGCGCCTTCTCCGCGGGAACTCCACGCCTTATGGACCTGTAGAGTCACCACATCAAAAAAGTTCGGCTTTCGAGGATTTCAAATTACGTGCAAGCGGATACAGGTGTTAGACAGTATTTTCTAGGGAGCGATGCGTGTATCGCGCTTTCAATTTTCCTGCATGCAATGCTGGAAACTCAATAGCTGCATCAAGGCGTTGTTATACACGTTCATAGAGCACACTGGAAAAAAAAACAAAATGGATCTAGAGTCCAGACTCTTGAAAACATTGACAAGAAAAAGGACTCTTGATTCAATCAGATTTAAGCTTAAATCAAAAGGAAATCCGCTCAAATTAAAAAGCTTGGTTCTTGATTTAAGCTTAAATCTGATTGAATCAAGAGTATTTTTTCTTGTCGATGTTTTTAAGAGTCTAGACTCTTGATCCAATGTGTTTTTTTTTTTTTCAGTGCAACGAATTGTACCAGGACTGTATAGCATGCTCCTTGATTTTCTATTGTATTTTATTTTTAGGGGACATTTCAGGATATTTTCAGGAAAATTTCAGGGGACAATATTCACAGCTTTTTTTCTGAATTCATCATGTTTCCAGAAAAATGTTGGCAAACATTTGGAAGTTCACATCGGCATCCGCATCCAACGTTCAAAAATTTCCACCGCCATTTTATTTTTTACAGAGACATTTTTGATTGAGCCTGTTTGAAAATTTCACTGAATTTTATCGGCAGCACGAAGAATTTTTTTAGAAATTTTCGGACACATACATACATATATATAAGTCGCTTTAGAGCATTCCCTCGCACTCTACGACTCCTAACCTCCACTGCTCTCTTTCAAGCCACAAATCTTGGGGCATTGAGCACCTTAACATTTCCGCTTCAATCCCCTCCCTCCAACCTTTCATTGGGCATTTTCGGACAATTTGGTTAAGTAACTTGCTCTGTAAAAAAATAAATTGGCGGCGGAAATTTTGAAACGTCGCACGGCACTTGAGATACTTTGGACGGAGGGTGAGGATACGAGGTTTTTCGACGAGACGCCAAAAATAGAGACAGGGCGAATCGGGAAGCGCTCCCGTATTATTTGCGTGTGCGACGGGCGACAGGATGTGAAGGATCTCTTTTCATCCTCCCGTGCCCACCCGCGCGACTTACTCTTACGCGACTGGAACGGCTCCTCTCAAAATACTCGCCCGCAACCTCAAAGAGAGTTTTCTCTAATGACATTTCTGGCCGGAGTTCCTTTGAAGTGGTCCATCATCTCGTCGCTCCCCTCGCGGAAGGGCGTAACACACCCTCCGATGAACCCTATCGTCCATACACTCAATGCTTTTCCGGGCTCATCTCAATGTGCAGTTACGCCCTTACGTCAGCCGAGCCACGATCGGAGCATCATTCTCACACTTGAGCAAGTTCAGAGGTAACCAAGCGCCACGCCCAAATCAAGGAGGGATACGCCATGAGACTACCGTGGAAAATAAAATTCTTTCAAATGTGAGTCAAGTTCTTCCTTATTGAATTGCGGCTGGGGAAACCTTGTGCCAATAACCCTTGGTTAGCATATTTTTCCTCTCCATCATCGCGCACCCTTTATGGTCGTGATTTTCCGTAGAGGACTGCCGCACAGTGAATCGAGCTAATAGAAGAGATAGCATATGAATTTTTTTGGTTAAAATTTCAAATTTTGATGTTTTTGTAGTCACAAACTCAATATTGAGAGGTGTTTCAGAGAGAAAATTTTACGAATCACGCAACTGGACGACTTTTGAACTTAACTGTTTCGTATTTTCGAAAGTATAAGCTTTTAAGAGTTTCAAGATATTGTCCGACTTCTCCTATTGACTTGGTCCAGTGTGTGCTTCGCGTTAAAAACCTTTGGATGAACATTTGAACGTTGTCGAGTATTGTATATAGAATATTTCTTTTTTTTTTAAAAAAAAAAAAAAGGGTGTAAATTTGCCTTAAATTTCTCAAAGAACTTTATTCGCAATATGATCTTCGATGTCTGAACATTTTGAAAACAAAATATAACTTTAAAACATAACTTCCCTCGGAGATGAATATTTTGTCCGGCCTTTTCTAAGCGTGGATATCCTTACCCTCCCGTTCTAAAGGAAACACGCTGTATGGATATTCGGACTTGCCAAATTCGCGCTAATTTCAGAAAATATTTCTAGAAATATTACGAAAATCAACCTCTGAATTGACCGCAGAATTGTATTTATAATTTAATAATTGTGTCTGAAAATTTCAAAGAAAAGTAATCATAACTTTTTTAGGAAATAAAAAAGTTTTGGAAAAAATGTGACAAACTTCAAATAATTAAAGGACTGTTTTCCCTAACACGGGAGAAGAGGGGTAAATCAGAAGTTTGACTTGCATCAAGTGCCATTTCCGTAAGTTGGCAACTTTGTTTTTTTCTCGTGTAATTTCATAATGAATGAATGAATGAATGATACGTATTATGTGCGATGTATTCAATATCAATGCTGCATAGGACACACAATTTTTGGAATGTAATGGAACCATATGGGCACAAAAACAAACTTGACCCCTCGCAACTTCACTCACTTATTTGACTTTAATTCTCATGCTATAAGAGGAAATGCCCATGTGACTCAATCTTGTGTCCTAGTGGACCAAGGTCCTCTTATCCGTAGACGGTCACGAATTCAATTTCAACATTAAACGTAATAGCGAAAAACGTCCTATGTTTATTTCGTAAAGCTCGTTTTTATGACTGCTCGGTATACATTCTCTAAATAAAATTTGCTCCGTTTTCACTAGGCGCTAAAAATAGCTCGAGAGTTTAGATCGCGTGACGTTCGCCGGGAAAGCTTACCAATCACATGTTTTATTATTCATGCGTCATTTTGCAGCTGTTTGTAGTGAAATCCCATTGCATGAATGCTTCATATAAAAATTGAAGCTCGGTTTTACCGACTCCCTTCTTTTGCCTTTATTACAACTTAGAATTTGAAATAATTGCACAATTTGGACGAACGTTTCGGTTGTGAACCACAGAAATTTCATCGGAAATGGGCTGTGGTAAACACCCGGAAAGTTACCCACAGAGACAAATAAAACTTTAAATGATACCTCTCGCATGCCAGCAGGTTTTAACTTCGCGGCTTGGAAAACTATTCCAAAACTAAGAGGCTCTGGTGTCTATAGTGCGTTGATGCCTAAATTCGGGGAATAAGTTCGTTGATTTGCTACGCCTCCGTCATATTTTATACAATGGGTCGTTTTCGCTGGTCACAGAATCGTGTTTTGATGCTTGATTTTTGTAGATTAGCTAAAAATATTAAGATATGTACATCCGAACAGAAACTTTCTACGTTTAATATCAACACGCTTTGAAAAAGTCTCTCTATGACGTCATTCACCATCCATTTACACCCTTGCATTCATTCGAGTTTTACGTTGAGTAACCTGTGCAAATGTGTTTTTTACTGATTGATGACAGCAAAGTGGAAAGAACCAAAGGAGTCACTGTTCCGGTGAATGACGCCATAACCCGAATTTTCAAAGCGTGTTATCCTGTTATCTCAACTAATATTGAACGCAGAAATTTGCTGTCTATACAAATCTTATTATTTTCAACTAATCTACAAGAACTGAGCATCAAAACACGATTCTGTGACCAGAGCAACTGACTCATTGGAAATGGACTACATTTCCTTAAAAGAAGAGCTTCTATTTCCAGCTCAAGTATGAAACAACCTATTTGCATGCAAAACTAATGTCATGTGTGCTGTCTCTAAAATGAGCCGGAAACAAATAATAATTGTCTCACTTGCAAAATGTCAGTCAAATGGAGTCAACATTGTCATGAAAATTCCTAAAACTTATAAAATATCCCTTGGAAAATAGTCTATGGTAATTTTAAGGAGTAAAATAGTCTCGCTTCCTTTTCAAAAAATGAAATCAAATCAGAAATTTTGAAACAACGTAATCAATATGGTATGCTTTTAAAGGAAAAAAACCTGCGTGTATTTTAAATTGTCACAACTAAAATTAAACTCGGCACGATAAATGACTTCCTCGACGCAACTATCATCCTCCTTAGCACATTGATAAATTCTCAACGGTTGTCTTCTTTGTGAGTAATCCAATGTTTCTTATTGTAACATAACATTTTACTGATACTAATTGATGAACCCTCTTTTTCAGGTGAGTCTTCTTCAAACTATGACCTCATTACAACACTCCATTTGTAAGTCCTGTCCTCATGTTTTTCATACTCGCACGCATTTCCCCGCTTTATATCAATGGCTACAGTAAAAGAATACGCATTTCCATTGCAACTTTTTCAAAATCTCTGAATCTTTTATTTTTTAAAAAAAACCTACCCAAAATATCACCTTGAAAATTTGTGTGAATAATTTTGAATGAGCGGAAAAATTTCAGAGAAAGCTTCAAGAATAATTAGAAATGTTAGATTTGTATGATTAGATATATGAGAGATTTGCGTTTTTTAATTTCAACCACAAATATATCTTATACAGCAGTTTAATCAGACGTCAACTTTGGACGTTCTCATGCTGAAAAGAACGGTGCACTAAAAGTTAAATCAGAAGAAACGACAAAATTTTAAATCCTACATTCATAGTTCCTTTTGATTTAATCGCTAAATTCTTCTATTCATCAGAAATACGTCCAAATAGCAATGAAGCTCGTAAGCTCGGCAGTGCGGATCGCCTCAATAGGAGAGGTCGGAAAAAAATTGGAAACTTTAAACGTTTATGACTCCGTGTATACAGAACTTCGAGGTTCTAAAAGTGGTTTCATCGCTTTCCTCGTGAAATTGTCTTCTACAAGCACCCATTGAAATGTAAAATGTGACGAAATAAACATCAATATTTGCAGTTTTAGTCAAAAGTATCATGTCCGCCCTCTTTCATTGACTCATTCCATTTTGCGCCGAGGCACTCAGAAATCGAAAATTTTGGAAATGAACATGTGGCCAAGCGTATTCATCCCTCTTGCAACCAGAATTCCAAAGGAATAGCCAGATTTAAAGAGTTTTTCGTGATGATTGTTGTTTAAATGACTTGCAATCGGTTGTCTTTAATTATCCAAAAGATCCGAGAAAAAGATATAAATAATATTTTTTTTACACAACCATCATAGCTTTTCGGTTAGACGATATAAAATAAACCCCTGTCCAAAGTCACCCTCCGGCTAAATTATCACAAACGCCACGCGATATTTCAAAATTTCCGCCGCCATTTTATTTTTTTACAGAGAAATTTGGTTGAATCCGTCTGAAAATTTCACAGGATTTTATCAGGAGCACAAAGAGAATTAAGTGACATTTTTGGACAGCTTCCTTGAAGAAGTTCTCTGTAAAAAAATAAAATGGCGGCGGAACTTTTGAATCGTAGCATGGCGCTTATGATAGTTTGGCGGGAAGGTAAAGCTTTCGGCCGAGCATCTGGATTTAGATCCAGTCGATGCCTGTGAGGCTTGGCTATTGATCACGTGATTTACGTGTGGCGTGGAGTGCGTTCATTTTTTACTACGATCGGCTAATTTCGCCATTGCGCCTCCCGCAGACGGATTAAATATTGATGGCATAGCCGCCACTCACTGATATAAATTACCGGACATCAATTCGAATCAACGGGGAAAAAGTAACTTGGTCCGACCATCAACTTGGACCGCATTGTTTTTTGAGGCTTTGTAAGATCCCCCGGTCGGAGAAATCCCACTTTTCCTCGCGGAGCGGAAGAAATCCTTTATTTCCGTCCATCAAGGTCGACTACTATCCCTATACAGACGCTATTACAAGTGACGTCAACCTAAAGATTCTCCGGTTTCAGGACATTTTGTCAACGATTTTTTGTCCGCGCACCTTTTTGTCGTAAAATAAGCAACAGTGCGGCTTGGTCCAATCGTTATATTTTAGTCGGTATGTAAAATTATATTGACAATATGGAAATGAGAAATTGAGATAGAAGGAGGTGTTGTTATGGTTGCTCATTTTCTAAATGAAATTTATTACTTTCTCCTTTTGAATCATCTTTTTAAATTCTCATTGGTGAATATTTGGTTTTATTTCTATCCTTAAAATATTGAATGTACAATATACCTTCTATATGTATCGGTACTTTTTTTATTTTTTTTTATTTTTTCTTTACGAAATTATTACTTCATTTTGAAAACATTTATATTTTTAAAATGTGACAAATATCTGTAAAACCTTTTCCATTCATCCTTTTTCATTAATCTCAATGAGCCGCAGTTGTGCCGAAAGAAACTGCAAAAATGAATAAAAGAGGGAAAAATAACCAAGAAGCACGCAATCTTTAGTTTTAACCCATTGTACATCGATCTTTTAGAGTCAAATACGTCAAATTTTGAGCGTTTGGTTGCGCGTGCACATCGCTGCAGCACAATAAAAGCACAAAATGTAAAAGAAAAGATTAAAGTGCTTTGGAAATCATTAAATTTGACACGGAAACACCTGTATTTAAAAAACACACATTATATTATTATTCTCCTTTGATAAATTGATACATATTTTTTCCCATCAGTTTAAATGAGAATAATCAATGCAGAGTGTGCAAAAATTTCAAAATCATCAGTTAAAAAACGCTGACTATGCGAGTATAAATATTAAAGCCTAACAGAGCGGAGCGGCGTGCTGCCAGCGCGAGGCTCACTGGCGCCTACAAACCTAAGTGGATACTTCACGCATTGCACAATGCTTGAAGTATCCACTTAGGTTTGTAGGCGCCAATGCGCGTTCCACGCTGGCCGCCCGCCCGCCGTGCGGCGGCGCCTGAAGCAACTATTTCACAACAGAGGTGTTGCACAGTATTAAACGAAATTGAACGTATTAAGAATGACAGGCATCTTTTAAAAGCACAAGTCTTTCCTCGCAAAATAAATCAAGATACTTATCTTACACAGGAAAAATCTAAGAGCCTTTACCTGAGGCAAATATAGAGGTTTATCCGGTTCAGGTGTAACAAGGTGGGAATTCTTGAAAGATAAATATGTCCTGTTACACCAAAGAGGTGTAGAGAGTTTTAGTGAATTTTGTCTCATGGAATTGACGCTCCCCCATTTTTACCAAAACTCTCAACTTTATATTATTCTCCGTTGGACCAAACAGACAAAACAAAAAAACAAGCAAATCCCCATTCTACAAAGACATTATATATTTTCATCCAAAAACGTCGCGAGCAATTGTCGTTTGTATTTACATGTAGGCCAATTAACTTCGGGTCTCAACTGACACGTGGACCAAAACTCCCGTGCCGGAAAAACGCGTGGACGTAAATTACTGGAAAAAACAGGTGCGCGGACAAGAAATCGTTGACGAAATGTCCTATAACCGATTCTCCATTATATTCAATTGGATCCAAACAATAGCAATGACTCAAACTCTTTCAATGCTACCCATGATAATAAATCGATAAATATCGCTCTTTTATGACGTCACACTACTAGTGACCATAGGGAGATTTGCCGTTTGTGTGCGTTAATTTATTGGTCGCGAAAAATAGTCTGATATAGGGCTCTTTTACGTCCGCAAGAAAAAAAACAATATGACGACTTCACACAACCATTAAATTTCTTTTCGGAGGAACTATTGAAATAACTATGAAATATCTGATCAAGAATGTATGATTTGTACCTGATTATAAATGAACCTTTCAGGTACTTTCAGGTCAAGATGACATGATGATTTGAAGAAAATCATACATTTCGTTGATCCAAAAAGAAAGGATTGGTAACAATGCATCTGGGATATTTTATAGTGCGATGGTAGGCATGAGCTTTCTGCAGGCCGATTTTTGAAAGTTTAAAGCAGCAGAATAATCATCAAAATTCGATATATTGCACGAGTGAGATAGGACTGTGTCTATAGTCTTTTTTAGTGCCGGCATAGTTTCAATAATCGGGCCGCTGAAACCTATCGGCAGATAGGAGCATTTGCTTACTCACGACCACAAGAAAAATGCTAAAATGCGGAGACCAATCAAAAAATGGCACACGTTTTCTGCACCAAAAAAGATCATATCGAATGTCCATACTCAAATATTTGATGTGAAAAAATAATAAAAAGAAGGGGAAAAGGGGAATAATGAAAAAAAATAAAATCAAACAAAGAGGCTCCACCCGACACAATGGCCAAGTGTTATTAGTGGGTGTTTTATTTTCGTTTTTTTTTTTTTTAGTTTGTTACCTATTTGTCTGTTATTACCTGTTGCACACTAAATCGAGAATAAATTCAATTCAAACTCTCTCCATACAGGTATTCTAGGCCAGAATAGGGACAAAATTTGTATATTTTAGAGACTCTGCACTAACAATCTAAGAAACGATCGTAATTATATTCTAAAAGAACTACGTTCCACGCAAACCCTATGCACATGATTCATTTTTGTATAAAAACGTCCAAATGTAATCGGGTGAGGCGAGAGTGAAATTCAGAGATCAACGTTATTTTTCATCAAATGATGATCTATGAGCAACTTAATGATACTGAGAAAGCTGTGTTGGTAGAGCGCATGGAGAGTTCGGAATCGGAAGGGGCCACCAGCAACTAAACGTACTCTGATGTGCTCGTGTGGTATTCTTCGTAAATGAAGGCGATTTATACACCGTGCGTCGGTACTCTCTCAGAAACACTCGTATGACGCGTGTCACGAAGTGCATGTCTATTCCGCGTATAACGAAAGAAACGCTTAACGCGTATTATACGGAAGAACACTTAAGAGGAGATACGCGCATAAGGGAGTGCGCGTATAACGAGGTGCTCGTATAGCGTATAATAGAGCGAGGCAAAATGTCAGTTCGGAGGTCAACGCTGCTTTTCATCTAATGGTGATTGTTGAGCACCTTGTTGAACATAATAAAACCAAATAAAATTTGCCAAATTAGAACCGGCGAATGTCGGAATGAGTACTTAGCTGGGCGAATTTTAGCAAATTAAGTTTGGTTTGCCAAACTAATGGACCACTAGACAAGGTACGAATTCCAGCATTCTGATACATGCTTCTTAACCAAAATTTCACGTAGAACACGGACTTGTCGCGGGGAAAGCTCAGACCGACATTCACCAATGGCAAGGCGAAGTTTTGTGATCGGATATGATACGGACGTCATCGTGTCATATTATTTTGACGGTTGTTCTTTTTTCGTCCTATTATATGTGACCTCTCTCGCGGTCTTACACGTGGACCGCGTTAAGCAGAAAGAAAGCAAGTCTCATCAGCTATCGCCAAATTTAATAAAGCAATTTCATTTCTTACATAAAAACGGTTGTGCGGATTTAGGCGCAAATTTCAGTGAATTGTTTGCATGGTGCGGAATTCTTTAAAACTTTTCAAAGGAATCCGCACAAACATTCTTTTGTAAAAAATGAAATTGCCCGTTTAAATTTGCAGTAGCTGATGTGGCTTTTGTTTCTTTCTGCTAAACGCGGTTCACGTTATAACGTTGAATTCCAACGACTGTAAGCTTTTCAACTTACTAACAAAGGTGCATTCATGTATCATATAGATGCTGCCGGTGGTTCTGAACGTCATCAATTTCCTACCGCGTCAAAGGAAATTTTTTTATTATAATAATTATTATTCACGAAAAGTGTGTAATTCTCTGGTTTTTTTTTTTTTTTTTTGGGGGGGGGGCAATATATTTTTCTTCCATTCCTTTACTTATTACGTCAGGAATCTACAGCAATTTACATACATATATGACTGGTAATTGGATTACATTTTGCTATGAAGAACCACTATTTATTGCCCATTTCAGAAACAGCATACATGCCATTGGTTTCCCTATGCAGATATGTGCTTTTATAGTAGAGCCAATGCTAGTGGTTCCTTATTGCAAAATGTGATCCAATTGGGAGTTGGCACATCCATGCTCCAGGCTTTTAGGGATTCAGGTCCAGTAGAATCTATTTCTGCAGATCCACTCGTCAGTTCCGTGAAAATTTGACGCCACTACCGGGATTCGAGCTCAGGACCTATTGGCCCAGAGTCAGACGCGCTCACCACTAGGCCAACCTGGCCGGCTTGGAATAGAGTTTCACAGATTAACCATAAAGCATATGGTGTATATTTTCATGCATGAACGGGGACCCAATCGATAGAAAAAAATCATATCCAGGCAGTAGGGGCGCAAGTTTGTTCCCCACATATTCTTTGTGAATCGAATAATCATTTTTTCATTCGCCTGCCAATTTTTTTATTAATAGGTTCTTGTTTTTATTTGGTTGAAATTCTCACCGAACATCGACATCGCTTAGCACTCACCAATTCAAAAATCGTATCACATTCAGTCGCGCGCATATCACATTTTAGCGTTTTCTCAATTCTCAACTCTGATTTGTCGAAAAGTCCACAAGACATTGGCATCACTCAACATTCACTACTAGATAGCGTGACTTACATTCAATTGCGAAAATTCGTTTATTTTCTCATCGACACCACTGCCCCGGTTAAGTTTGCGTTGCGTGTTGGCACTCATTTTCCTCACTTGTTGCGCCCCCAGCCCTGGCACATCCGGGTCGTCAGGTTTGTCAGTTTGTAGAATCAAACTTCCCTCTCCAATTTTGATATCATAGCGCGCTGCGCATTAAAGATATTCGTTGATCGTCGTTTGGCAATCCTGGTTGATCGTTACAGGTGATGCGGTGCCCTCGAAGTCCTAATCCGTATTTATCGTTGCTGCTGGGATATGATGTGGGTTTTCTCCAAGGCTTTACTTGAGCTTTTTCACCAATTTCTCATTTATTCACTCACAGAGCGTGCTGAACTAGCTGAGTAAACGAAATAACCATCTAGCTAATTATTAGAAAAAATTACTTGGGCACGCAGCGCATTGCAGAGGATGGATTACCTGTGTTTTATTCACTAAATTCTAGTTTTATTTGAGTGAATTGGACGTATTTCTGTGAAACGGAACTAAGCACCAAGTTGAGTTCCTTTTGAGGAATTCAGAATCCCGGATAGCGCGTTCTATCAAACGGACCTAAGCGCCATGGAAAAGCATTGCAAGTATAGGACGGAATAAGCCGGACGCCCGATTCCGCCGCCAATCCAAGCCCCCCTCTACCTTCCTCACCCTATGGCGCTTAGGTCCGTTTGATAGAAATACGTCCAATTGGCGATAGTCATTATCCGTGAACAGGAATAATTTTTTTTCATAGGTTTCCCTCTTTTTTGTGTTCGCTCGCCTTTTTTCACTGTACTCTGTCAATAATACAAACATCGGTATATTTTGTTTGGACATCCCCCCCTCCTTCACACACATTTAAATTCGGACCAGCAGAAATCTTGACGCATAAATCACGTGATAAATATAAAAAACTGGAATTTGAAGTGAGCGTGACACGCGGTATACAAGAGAGGCATGGTGTGTAAATCGCCTTCAATTATGGAGAATACTACACGAGCACATCAGAGCACGTTTAGTTGCTGGTTAGCCCCTTTCACGTCTGTGCTCCGCGCGCATTCTACTCACAGAGCTTACTAATATATATATTGCTTAGATTATTCGTGCGGTTCTAAAATATGAATCAGTTGTTTTCAAAAGGAAACAGGTCCATTCCTCGATTAGTCGCACTTGAAAAAAAAAACACATTGGATCAAGAGTCCAGACTCTTGAAAACATTGACAAGAAAAAGGACTCTTGATTCAATCAGTTTCAGCTTAAATCAAAAGGAAATCCGCTCAAATTAAGAGGCTTGGTTCTTGATTTAAGCTTAAATCTGATTGAATCAAAAACATTTTTTCTTGTCGATGTTTTTAAGAGTCTGGACTCTAGATCCAATGTGTTTTTTCTTGCAGTGCGTAGTTAGCATGTCCTTTTATGCAAGCCAAGACTCACGCAAAAATTGTCATGTTTTTTTTTTTGTTTTTTTTTTTTTGAAAAAAACTGATTTACATATTGTCTCTGTACGAATTGCACGGTTTAGGATAATGCACGGGTACACGAGTAAGAATCGATCTGTATGTCGTCGGGGCTATTTTACATTTCATCCCTCTCCCTGGAAAGGGAGAGGGGGTGTGTGAGTGCGGGGGCGGTAACCTCAAAAGCCACATGGAAAATAGTCCTGTCTGCTATTTATGAATGGGACATGATAATCGAGTAACTCGGAGCCGGGTCTCTCTTTGTGAATGAATTACGGTTGGTGGTTGGTGGGAACGAGTCCGTAAAGACGTAAACGGTGGCTCAAGAGGACAAACAGAGCGAAAGAGGGGGGGGGGGGGGGTTAGCGGCGCTGAGAGGGACGAGCAGCGGCGGGGCGGGGGTAAGGAGGGTGGTCGCCTGACCTCGCTTCCATCTCACAACTTTTTTCGCTTTCCACTCGCTGTCCCAATTCCATCTCAGCACCCACGCGTAGCTCCCGAGCGGAACAGTGTTGGACAACACCGTTGCCGCGCTGAGGGTGTGTCCACGTTGGACATCGGGTCACGGATCCCCGGCGTCTGACGTCATTTTTCACGAATTGGATCCGTGCTAACGACGAAGAAGATTCGATGAACATAGATCAACCATAGTCTTTGAATTTTCAGATATGTATTTGAAGTTCCCAATGTGAAATTAAAGTTACCAAAATTTGACCTACTAAAGTGTATACACTGGGAAAAAAAACACATTGGATCTAGAGTCCAGACTCTTAAAAACATCGACAAGAAGAAGTACTCTTGATCCAATCAGAATCTAGCTTAAATCAAGAACCAAGCCTCTTAATTTAAGCGAATTTCGTTTTGATTCAAGCACAAATCCGATTGAATCAAGAGTATTTTTTCTTGTCAATGTTTTCAAGAATCTGGACTCTAGATCCAATGTGTTTTTTCCAGTGTGTGAAATAGTCGTCTACCTAAACGACAGAAGAAATTTGAGTAATGATATTTGGACGTTCACTTCCAACCGTTTTTTCGCCCAGCCATGAATGAAAAGATCAGCTACTGCGCATCGTCAAAGAGATTATTTGGGTTACATTTTGCAGTAAAAAGCCACTATTTCTGGCTCCTCTGTAAAAGAAACTTTCTGCATAGGGAAACCAATGGCATATATGTTGTTCTAAAATGAGCCAGAAATAGTGGTTCCTTATCGCAAAATGTGCGGTGCATTTTAGCTTCTGTTGGTTGTATGAGAATACTGCATTTTAGATGAGGCAAGGGTTGGAAAGCGTTCAAATGAGGTGAATACATCGCTAGATTGAATTATTACAATGGACCACTAGATAAGGTACGAATTTCAGCATTCTGATACATGCTTCTTAACAAAAATTCACGTAGAACACGATACGCACAACGGAAATTACCGAAATCAACTCTTTACGAAGATATTCAATAATTCTTGATGCGTGAATTCAAACCACCCGCTCATGAAAACTCAATGCTCTATGTGATTCACATCGCGCGCTAAACGTTTATCATGACAGTCTCTACGATGTAAAAATCTGGCAACCTCAATATTGACGCTTTGGCTCAGCTATAGCAAATTGCTTATAGTTTGAACAACGCGTGGTGGGAAATGAGCATTCCTCGATTGAGAAGATTGCTGAAACCGTTGTAGTGCGCGATTTGACTCACGTAGAGCTTTGAGTTTCTTGTGAGCGGGCAGTTCTGATTCCTCGTAACCAATGTGAAATAAAAACGTTAATATCTTCGTTAGGAGTTGGTTTCAGACATTTTTGTTGCGCGAATCGTGTTCTGCGTAAAATTTTGGTTAAGGAACATGTATCAGAATCCTTTATTTCGTACCTTGTCTAATGGTCCATTATATATAACCTCACACATATTAACCTCTGAGATGGAAGTTCGGAGACAATCATAAGATAGAATAACCACTGACTGCCAAGGAAGAGAAGTTTATTTTAACTCATTCTCGCTGTGAGTAGTTGATTTCAGAACGGTTCGTTGCGACAAAAATCTCTGAGATGGAAGGTCGAAGACACTCATATAAAATAACCACTGACTACCAATGACATCGAGTTACAAGATCTCTTCTTTGGTAGTGAGTGGTTATTTTATCTTATGATTGTCTTCGAACTTCCATCTCAGAGGCTTTTGTCTCAACGAACTGTTTTTTGAAGCACCATCATGTCAAGTTCGTGCTTTCTGGATGGGTTGCCGGGTGAACGTAATCATATAGGGAAATAGGAAAAAGAAAAAAGGGTAAATAAGGTGATGAAAAACAGATATATGTGGGAGCGACTGTAGGAGACAAGTAGAGACAATACAATGGAGAGATGTAATTGTGGAAACGCATAAAACCCTAGCCTGATACACTTAGCTTGTAGAAGTGCTGATATACGTTTGATGAGGACAGATGAAAAATCAGAACAAGTACGTGAATACGAGGTTGGAGAAGAAGGTACTAGTAGTAATATAAGTTTATTTTAAAGCGGTGCTTTAGCATCTAAGGCCATTTACACCTCAGGAAGTGGAAAAAGAATAGAAGAAGAAGAGAAATACGAAGTAAATGAACGAAAATAGGGAAAAAGAGAAGAAGAAGAACAAGAAGTATAAGGAGGGAGTCATTTATTTTACTCGTCCTTTTCTCCCCCTTTCTCTTTTCCATCTTTCTCTTCCTTTCCTTCTATCGTTCGCGCCTTCTATTTAATCTGTCCTCCTCCTTCTCCAACAGCTACCTCTTCTCTATCCGTCTCCTCCCTTTCTTTTTTTCTTCTTTTTTCACCTCCTGTTCATAAGCCGTATCACGTGCATATGATTCTTGAAACTTACTGAGCTGATACCATGGGTGCCTCCAGTAACACCCTTGTGACTTCGGTAAAATCATATCCAAGGTACAATATTGTATTGCGGAAGAGGGTAGTAAAAAAACATCTCGGCTTGAGCCTCGACCAGCGCACGTGTCCATATGCGACGAGGATTACGTCGAAGTGCACTTACTTACAGTGGCGTGGCGTGCTTTGCGATTTATCGATTGTTCTGCCGTTCAGACCTATGGAAAAGGATCGATAAACAAGGTGTTCGCAGCGAACACCTTAATAATCGATCTTTTATCGTGGCTTCAAATGGGGAACCATCGATAATTGATGATCGACGCCTCGCCATTACTACCACGACTATTTTATTGAGAGCCCTCCCTTTTGAATTCGCCACCAAAGGTGAGTCCAAGAGGATCTATCTTTATAAAATTTGAAATGAAAAAAAAAAAACACTAAGAAGTGGCCGAAGTTTTAATTTTTGGAACTTCTTGGCTTTGATTTCCCCACGAAATGGTGTGGACCCAGCACCATTTCTCCACCCTGTTAAAATTTGAAATGTGGAATGTTGCTGCAGGTACAAAATTTGAGGCGCACATTGTGCGAGAAACGAAGGAGAGAGGCCCCCAATCGACTCAATTATAAGTTTACAAAAAATTGTGGAGAATCCTGTGGTCAGAAAAAATTAAAACGTTCGTGTTGAGGCGCAAGGGGTAAAAAAATGTGTGGTGCGGGCACCTAGGCACGCGCCTAGTGAGCCTCTATGATAAATCTAGCCCTAATGAAGACGGTAAAGAAGCTGGGAGTGTGGGATAGATTGAGCTCCAGATATGCTTTTGATTTTTCATCCTCCTCTCCAGTGCTCTCATGTTAGTCTTGAAGTGGCAATCAAGCAGAGAGAAGTGCTCTTGAGAAGTGGACTTCAAAGTGACGACTCCTCGTCCAAAGGCCGTGGGCATTCAGACAAGCCATGTGAACGTGCTGTTCCTAGGAGGGAACATGCCTATCTCTAGATGAACCCTAGGTTACGTATGGATACCATCTTTTTGAAGTTTTTCTGGAAATAGACTCGTTCTCTTTTAGAAACTGCACGCCCATGTATCATTGAACCCAGTCGTATTCTCTCTGTGTCAAGAAAGTATTTTTAGTGTCGCGTTTGGTGCTTCTCACGCAACGGTAATCGCTGGAGATAAAGAACGGGTGTCCGTAAGGCACATTTTTAGTCCTAACAATGGTCGACATTTAAAGTGCCCAAAAACGTATCCACGTGGTAAATTATATTATTTATTATTAATAAAGTATTGGTTATTTAGCAGATGGTGCAATCGAGGTAAACAACTGGAATTCTTATTATAGAGGAAAAAATAGCGTTAACTAACGTAAATAGCGTTGCGCCAAACATCATAACTTTTTGAGAAAGATACTTTTTTTCATGTTACGATGACAATTTCAGTTTTAAAAACGCACACGTTGGCTGAACTATCAACACTGCCTAAACACGTAGTGCGTCTAACCGCAATCCGTTTATAGAATTATCAATATGCTATGGCCCAGGCTCAAGTATAAAGTTATATTTTATGTAATAGCAATTCATTGTTATACCTTGGCTCCATAGGATTATGAAAAAAGCTATAAGACTTTCTTCCTGTCAGAAAAAGTCATTGAATCTCTCTCTCATTTACGATGTAAACAATAAGCACCCTTGTAGAAAAGCCTTGAAGAGACACAACTCATCAATCTTGATCATACTAATATATGCACCAAGAAAGAGAGAAAAGAATGAATCACTGCCTAAAAAATACCACATAATAAAAAATGAACAATTTTCAAATGAGCAACTGTTTACACATAGTCGCATAATTTTTCCTAAGAGGATACTTAAAGGAGAATGTTTGGAGTGCGCATATCGCAAAAAGTTAGCGTGGCAAAGGGTTTTAGGAGGTAATTTGTGACTTCATCGAAGCTTGGAAAAAACCGACGCCAAAATTGACAACGATGTCTGGATGCTCCACATAATTTTAGAAAAGATTAGAAAAAATTATCAAGCTCCTTGGACATTTTATGCTTATTGACACACCTGAAACTAGGTTTACCACCGCTCACAGAAGGATCAAAAACTGTGTCATGTCTCATGACACGTGAACAGAGTTCATAGTTTGCATTCAGTCCTGAAAAAATAGAGTAAGTAGTTAAGTCTCCATTAAAATGCACGTCTCGGTTTAAACCCAAATTGCTGTTTGCTTATATACGAATCAATATGGATTTTTTTATTCTCTCTCTTGCGTTGTATGAGGGAGGTTGAAATGTTCATCTGAATTGATGAAATAATGACTCACAACGAATCGGTGATTAAAAGCGTACTTTTTTCATGCACCGCCGACGGTATCTGAGGCAACGCGGACAACGGTATTTGAGTTGAATCGCATTAGGTCGTAGCCTCAGTCTCTCAGTTGTCATCAATGAGTTTTGATTGGACACATTCCCATCTTGGAGTTTTACTTCACCCGGACAAAAATAAAATTAGATGTACACCCGGTCCAGACTATGAAACACAATCTGCAGCTACAATTAGTTTGACGAAACGGTGCAATGTGATCAACCCACGACGAAAAGTTCGAAAGTCTGGACCGGGCCTGACGGTCATACTTTATTATTTCGGCTTACGATTTTGTCGTCTGGAAAGAGTTTTTGATTTTGATGAGCTGATGATAGCGAGTTTGAAGAAGATACAAAATAAAAACAAGCAGAAAAATCCAACATGAATATGTTGGAAAAGCGTGCCGAATAACTAAAATGTTGGACACATACCTACTATTTTTACGTCTTTGTTATTTGCATCAATTGGTACTTTTTGCTAAATTTGGGAGAAAATATTGATTCATGAACGTTGAATGTAAATTGATTTTAAAGATTCTGTCCAATTATCTTGATTTTAAGCTGACATGCGGCATTTCGCACGACCGTGATTTGGGCGAACTGCCGTGCATCGAAATCGCGTTGAGTTAATCTCTTTGGATTTCGAACTGTAACTTCTCTCCTATTCGGCCGATTTTTACAAATGAGGTCTCTTTTTATTTGTACTTTAACGGAAAGTAAGGAAAAACTCGCTAAACAGACGGAAAACAATTTTTGTGAAAATTTGGTGGATCCTGGCGTCACGGTGAATGGTTAATCGGGCGTGGAAGATAATAGGTTCGACGAGGCGACCCTCTCCTCGCCGTCTTTTATTGCCTTGCTCGAAACCTGACACCCAAAGCTATATCGGGAGATAACTGCAGTGGTTTGAGTGGATTTCTGCAGGGGCCACGGTTAGTACATGGTATAAAGAGTCACGAGGCTCATCACAGATTGCACTTGCAGTGCAAGACGCTCATTGGCTAAACAGTTTTGGCGGGAAAGAAGGTTCTAGAGTTGAGTCCTCCGAGCGTGAGAAAGCTTCTATGAGGTTTTTGTCAAATGAAATAATACGGTTTTGACAGGAAAATGTTCTCAAGGGTTTCCAATTAGCAGTTCAGTCGGTTTTTTGGTAAGAGACCATCAGGGCTTGACAGTATAATGGTTCAAAGACAAGAAAACGGGTGCGAGGAAAAAAATATTTGGACGGCCCGTTGAATAGCATTGGTTGATCGGTGTGCTGTACTATGGTACATCCGAGTGATTTCAAAAAGCGAGCCCTACTGGCACGCTTAAAAAAATGAGAAAAAGTCCATCTGATGTGAATTCCTCGCAAAAAGAGTCTCCTCTTGCCCATCAGAGGGCTACAGAGCAAAAAAGGACGATTCTTGCTTTCTGTTCTCTAAATTGGTCCCTCCTCACACGACATACAATAGGCTAAAACAGGTGGAGTCACTCAGAGATCGGTACAAATTTTCTATACATAAGGAATGCAATCGGCAATGCTCCCTATTAGAGGCACTCTATTCCCAATCTTTCTACGATGCACTTAGGGGCGAAGATGAAAGCTAAATTTCTTTCAGGAAATAACAGCTCCAGATAAGGAGGAAACATGCAAGATTTATGAAAAGGAGGAAAATGGAGGTAAAACGGCGGAAGGGGAGTTGAAATGCAAAACCTTCACCAACATCCCGACTCTCCCGGCGAGGAACGTCCTAAGTGCGCTTTTTGAGGACGAAACGCACAAATCACAAAGCATCGTGGAAACCTGAGTGCGAAAGGTAGAGGTTAGGCATGAGCTTTGACTCCGAGCAAAATTGGCGGAAATATATTCCAATTTTTGCCTCACCTCTTTATCCTCGTCTATCTCTCTCGATGTATCAAAAGGGATAAGATTACGACGGTCGTGGAGAAGGACTTCTAATGGCATCGATTGGCTTATTGAGGCACGCCTGACTAAATTCGGCGCCAAGAAATCTTGCAAAAAAGCTATTTTTTCTCAAACGAGGTAAAAAATCTCCAACAACAAGCTGCTATCAGCCTTGATTCGTCCATCCCCAACTCAAGAATTCTAAAACTGCATTCCTTCCATTCTCATCACAATGATCACACTGAATCACGAAATGTAACTAGCATCAGTTGTAAAACTTTTGGAAGTCCACTTGTGGCATTTTGCTATTCTCGAGGGGAAAGAGTAGGTATGATATTGCGTCACGCTGCGCTGAAGGGGCGACCAATGCCAGTGTTAGGTAACCCGGGGTGTTAGGTAAAATCCAAAATGTATCATCTACACTTTTTTGACGTTCTTTTGTCACACTGTCATTGAAAATACTTCAATTTTTTTTCCAGCTGTGTATTCAACAGCTCCCTCAATTTGTTGGAACTTTAGGAATGAGTCCTTCAAGCGTTACGTAATTATTAGGGGGAGTGGGTCCGGGGTTCCGTTACGAAGCGTTACCATGATAAAAAAACCATCAAATCACGTTACCATCAAAATTTAGGTTATGGAAAGCCTCCTGGATAAGTTGTTTTTTAGGGGGAGGAGTTTGATTAGTTAAAACGGATGCGTTTTTTTGCGTTTGCGTATTTTCAGCTTTATTTGGACCGCGCTAAACAGAAAGGAACCAAGCCACATCAGCTATTGCCAAATTTAACTGGGAAATTTAATTTTTCACTTGAAAACGGTTGTGCGGATTTTTGTGCAAATTTCTATGAATGTTCTCTATAGTATAGAATACATTCCCTTGTTTTTACAATGGAATCCGCACAAACGTTCTCTCATAAAATATTAAATTGTCCAGTTAAATTTGGCAATAGCTGATGTGGCTTGGCTCCTTTCTGTTAAACACGGTCCATTTTAGGGATAAAAAAATAGATTCTTTTGAAACAATGGCTGAAAATAATGTGTCTCTAGGAGTAGTCAATCCGCTGTTCTGGAAAAATTTAATATGGAATCAGTATTTTAGCATAATTTTTTCGATACCTCGTTATTCGCTTTATTACTCCTCTAAGGATCAACCTTGAGGTGTTGGTGATCAACCTTGGCGAAAATTGTTGTTTAACGCATCCGATTTACTCACATTACTGAAATGTTTCCTGTTGTTCCTACGAGATGATTCCGGTGTAAGATGTCGTCAATATAATTAGGACCCAATTTTAGCCGAATGGCTTTTTTCTAACCAAGGGCGTCAGGTTCTCACCATCAAAGTTTTACGGCATGCTTTATGACGCATAAAAAGGTAGAGTATGATTACCGGACACAAATAAGGGCATCAAATGAATGCGTTTTTTATAAGACAAAGTCACGTGGAACAGAATTAAATGTGGGCGTTCCGTTGTTTGTGGAAAGAGCCTTCTTCCATTCACGTTCATAATTTTTCAACCGCTCAGTGGGTGGATGAAGAATTAATTGCGGCAAAAGTAATTTATAACTCCAAGTACATAATATGAAATAATATATTTGTATCAATCACTTACAATAATAATCTTTTTATCGTGCGTTTTGCATCTCTAACTACTTACAAACACACAGAGAAAAGTCATTGCGCCTCTGACATACCGCTGTAGGTAAAATCGTTACAAAAATCAGCGTAAGCTGACCTACATGTCTTGTCTTAGCTACTTGAAGCGCCGCGGCGCGGCGGGCGAGCGATTGGCGCCTACAAACCTAACACGGATACTTCACGCATTGCGTAATGCGTGAAGTATCTCTGTTAGGTTTGTAGGCGCCAGGGCGCGTGTCGCGCTGGGAGCACGCTGCTCCGCTTAGACTCGCGGAGTCAGCGTTCTTCAACTCATGATTTTGAAATGTTTGCTCACTCTGCATGGATTATTCTCGCTTAAATTGATGATAAACATGTACAATGAAGGAAAACATAATGTGTGTTTCGTAAAAGCTACTGAGTTAGTAAAAAAACCCCTCCCACCAAAATTCACCGCCATTTTTCGGTGTTAAAAGTCTCTGCAGTGTCCATTATCATTACTGTGTGCATTCAAAGGCACACTTGAAGCCAGGGAACAAACATTTCCAAAAAACCGATGGTTCGCTGCGATTTGATATTTTATCTTCGCGGTATAATTCCCGGTTTCCTTCGCGGGAAAATGCCCTCTTTTACGGTAAAATACTCGATTTCACTGTAAAATGTGTGTTTTACCCGACTTTTAAAGGGTGCGGAGCGAAATAAAAGTCATCACTTCTGGAATTAGCCTCTCGACCCAAAATTTGCCTCACATTTGCAGCAATCCGTGGATCCCAAGGTCAGACATTTCTTTTAATCGGCGAAAAAACTTCAGTTCGTGGACGTATTTCTGCCAAACGAAACCAGAGGAGTAGGTAGAAAATGCGGGAGCCTAGGTCCAGCCCGCTACTCAGAGGCAGATGGAAAAGAAGGGGTGAGCTCGTTAGTTGAGGGCCGTGATAATGAATGGGAATTATAAAGCGCCAGTGACGTCAACGAAACCGTCTCCGTTGTCGCTTTTGGTCGTCATTAACTCATGAGCCCTGTCCACCACGCTCTTTTGCCATGCCCACGGCTCATGAGTGCCACATTCAGTTGGTACACAGTTCCGTTTGACAGAATGTAAAATCCCGCTTTTCCATTTCCTTTCAAATGAAACCACTCTCACTATTACATTGTTCCTTATTATGTAGCTTTCTAGAGCACACCCCATCTTTCCCTCTCATATAGTTCCGTTTGGCAGAAATACGACCATATGACACTGACGTTTCCAGTCCAGGTACCTGGAGTTTTAAGTCATGACAACAGAGGTTCAGTTCAGAAAACCGAAGTTTTAATGAGTCATACCACGATGAATATTCTTTCCGGGAAACCGCTTCGGTTATCCGCAAACTGAAGTTCGGTTCACATTGACAAGTAAATGCGGTTATCTGGAATGAGAAATTGAGTTCAGTCGTTGTAACTGAAGTTTTTTTTAATTTTTTTTCTCCGTGAGCATCCTTCCTCTGGCAGTACAACTCACTTCTCTTGTGTGCATCCTTTGTGAGTGAAATCGCAGCCCACACCGTGTCTGTGAATTAATTCCGATTCAGCTAATCTAAGCATAGCCGAAGGATGAAAATACAGACGCAAAGGAATATTCACGATGAGATCTGGAATAGCATCACTGATTTTCTCATCTCCTCGGCTGCTTAGCCCTGCGAGGCACGGCTCCTTTGAAAGCACACAGAGACTTTAATGCTGCCCTAAGCTTTCCAGGAGCTAGCGGAACTTCAATAAAAACTCGACGTAAATCCATGGTTTTCGGTGGGCTCCGCAGATCTCGTGACCCTTCACCTTCGTCCCCTCATTTCTTGCAATGTTAAGCTATGCAACTTTCGACTTTCAACGCCCCCGTCGCATCAGCCATGCTGAAAGCTCCCTTTCTTCCGAGAGTTAAACCTCTTCAAAAGTCCTTCAAAAAGCGGCTTACCTGAATGCCGTATATTTGAGTTAGTATTTCTCATTGCGCTGGCTATGTTTCTTAATTGGATGGGGCGGAAGTTATTTACCCGCGTCAACACTTAGCTCTGATAATGTTGATTGACGAGCAACTTGTTGAGTGACGTGGTCTCATGTTGATTGATGATTTTATCGAGTTGAGTATTTTACAATATGTTTGTCAAACAGGGTCTTTAGATTACATAGTTTTAATTAAGAAGTAGAGGAATAAATCATTAGAGAGCGTAATAATACATAACCCTTTAAAGATTAATGCGAAAATATTCGAGTGATTATCATTTCTACTAAAAATATGGCCGAAAAAGTTGTCTCCTACGGCGACAAAACTATTCCAGATATCGTGAAACCACCCGTGTGCGTAGATTTTGCATGTTCCATGTTCCCTTTGATTTCATAGATTACTGCCTATTCCTTTCAGCATAAATACGTTCACTTTTTCTCCCCTTGAACGCTGGTTTGAGCTCTCACGGCAAGGCCGAGCGTTTGCTTTCGAGTCGAGAGTAAATCTCGTAAAACATGGGGCACGTCGTCGCGACTCGCCACCTCGCCAACGCTCGTAGTTGCCAGCCCGGACAGTAAAATTACCATGGTTTCTTTCGTTTCTAAGGAGAAAATGCCGATTTTTAGCACAATGTGACAGACGCGCCACCGGTGGCTAATAAAATCACTCAGAGGCTTCTCATCTCTTCGATCGTGAAACTGTCGCCCGAAGATGCCACCCCGGCCCTAAAATCCTCGTTTTCACACTCGCCAATGACAATGCAAGGAAACAGTATGTCGACGCAGGATCGCAAAATTTCATGAAAAACATAATCTTGAAATTTCACGTGAAATATTTCATGAAATTTCAGAAATTTATGAAAGATATTGAAAAATACCGGTTCCTTTTCATGTTTTGCAAGATGTGAAACTTATGACTTTCTTCTATTTGTGTGTGTTTTAGTGCGGGTTGCATACTCCAGCCCCTGAAAAATATGAAACATTTCAAAGCCTCGTGAAATTTCATGAAATATTTCACTGAAATTTCCAATCTTTCGTTTCTTTCTTACGTTTCATGCCACCCTGTATCGACAGTGTAAGTCGGCAATCACATAACTCGTTTGCGGTGTCTGAAAATCTCCGCCTCTGTGTTATTTTTTTTAAAGAGGAACGAATTGACATCATTCCTTGAAGTTTATGCAGAATTCTCTTCGCACAGAGAAGAAAAAATCACGGTAGTTTTAAAGAATTGCCGTTGAGCAGTTTTCCGTTTAAAAAATAAAGTATGACAGGCAGTCTGCGACGTCGCAAACCGAGTTATGTGATTGCCGACTTACACCGTCGATATTTGTGGGACCCCGCACGAAAATCCTAAGCTATGTGTCCGAGTGCAGCGAAAGTTACATTCGGAGGTCAATGCTACTTTTCGCCAAGTAATGATCGACGAGGAACTCATTGAGCATGAGCATCAAATCTTTGCCTACATAGGACCCATTTCCTAAGGGAATGTCTCAAGAGTATTAATTGGACTGAGTTAAGCAGAAAGGAACCAACCCACATTTTTTAAAAAATTGAGTTATGAGTGACTTTGAACTCAACCACTGCTCTACTATCTATCGCCAAAAATTCAAGGTTTTTGTTGGAGCAAATTTTGCAGAAATTGAACTTAAGTTTATCTTTTACATTGAGTATTATGCAGGAGCCAAACTTTAACCCTCCTTTTCTCGGTTCGATCCCGATGTGGCTTGGTTCCTTTCTGTTTAACTCCGTCCAATTATGATTAATTTCCCCCAAAGAAGGAACTCTTTTAGTTCGGTCGATTTACTGAATATACTAGTGAGAGTAACGTTCAGTGGGCTCTAAGAGTAGGATGCACAAGGAGCACTGATGCAAAAGGGACAAACAGCAACTGTACGTGCTCGTGTAGTATTCTCCGTAAATGAAGGCGATTAATACACTGTGCGTTGGTGTTTTAAATTAGAGTTATTATTTTACATGAAAATAAGCACAATTAGAATTTCCAGCTCCGAATGTCGCAATAACGTAACTCAACGCAAGTCAAGTCAAACATTGAAAATAAACTAATCATTTGACAAATAACTAATTATGGCTTTCACGAAAATGTCAACCCTATTCTGGTGTACGGGTTATTTAAAAAACCCAAAAGCCGGTAATCAAGAAACTTCTTCATTGAAGTAACTTATGAAGCCATTGTAGGACATTCCGTTAGCAATTTTTTATCCGCGCACCTGTTTTTTCTAGTAGTTTACGTCCACGCGTTTTTTCGGCACGGGAGTTTTGGTCCACTTACCAATAAAGAGCCAAAGTTATTTGGTCCACATGTAATACAAACGACAATTGTTCAGTACGTTTTTGGATGAAAATGTATACTGTCTTGGAAGAATGAGGGTTTGCTTGTTCTTGTTTGTTTGTTTGGTCCAACGGAAAAAATATATAAATGAGATTTTTGGTATAAATGGGGGAGCGTCAATTCCGTGAGGGAAAATTCACTGAAACTCTTTACACCTCTATGGTGCAACAGGACTTAATTATCTTTCTAGAAAATCTCTTTTAAAATCTTCGGAACGTATTATTGGTGGTGTAAGTACCAAAAGTATGTATCATTGTATCATAGCCTGGGACGTCGCCGCATCGTGGTCCGCGTAAGAAGATTTTTATTCGCAGAAACTTCCGTTTAATTTGTCTTCGTTATTTCAACGATATTCACTGAAAGTTTCATGCATGAATTTGGGATGGGACTCTTTCGAACAAATAAATAAGAGCGGACATTCTCAAAACGTCGAAATCGAGATCACGTCACCTTCCGGCCAAAGTATCAAGCGCCATGATACGTTTAAAAGTTTCCGCCGCCATTTTATTCTTTTATAGAGAAATTGGTCAACGAAGCTGTCCGGAAACTTCACTGAAATTTCTTTGTGCTGACGATAAAACTCAGTAAAATTTTCAAGCAGACTCAACCAATAATTTCTCTGTAAAAAAATAAAATAGCGGCGGAACTTTTGAAGCGTCGCGTGGCGCTTGTGGCACTTTGGCCGGAAACTGACGATCTACGATTTGGTAGTTTCACCATCGTTATGATTTCTTCCTGGACAACTGTCGCGGAAACCTGGCAACGCTTATGGAATGCCCTCACACTAATAGTGATGGATCGCCCTTACACTCAGTCCAGATTACCATCTCTCGGGAAAAGGGAAAATTACGAGATAAGCGACTTGCGGTCGTTTGGAAAATGCATTTTATTCGATCAAGTTCTACCAGGCTGCAACCGCTTCTTCGGAAACCAATAAAATCTGTCGGGATCTGGTCGAACACGGGAGGGAGCAAGGGGGTGGGAGGTGGAACGGGGAGAGGGTGGTACTGCGAAGACAAACACAAAGGAAATTTACGGGGCAAGCTGAAACTTTTGACTCAACCCAGCGGTACTCCGAGCGGTAAGGGGGTGGTACAAGACTTATCTCTTTTGTTTCTGCGTCTTTCTCCAGACACCTATTCCTGCATCCAAACTTACCACTCGCTATGGATAGCCCCGGCCGCACAATGGTTATCATCCATGGAAACTAAACTAAAACAATGATAAATGGTATATCAAACAAGCTAAAATACACAAATTGATTCAGTGTATTTAACTACTTATATGAAGCTAACACAAAAATTAAAAGCTTTTTATTATTATTAAATATTCGTATCTCCATTCACAGCTCGAGGCTGGTAGATATTTAGTCCTCCCCCGGCAATTCAATGCAAAGGAGAGTCCCTAAATTTAAAATTGAAGTTAAAAATTTTCGAATTATCGAACGTTCATACAGCGTTCATCCTTAGCACGGCAGCCTTAACTCAGGAATTTCACACTTTGCTTATAAAGTAATGTACAGGTGTGTATATTGTATACACGACTGAGAAGTCTATAACAATTTTAAAAGTTCACAAGTATAATTTCAATAAATTAGGCGGGAAAAAAGAAGTAAAAGATGAAAATACAACTTACAAGAAAGAAAAAAAAGGAGAAACAAAAACAGCGGCAGACGTTTCGATCCAAAATACTAGGGTTCCCTTCAGTGCAACAGTATAACAATGGAAACAATTATTTATTTCATTTTTTTGGCTTTTAGCTCGTCTAATATATCATTTATCATGTCTATAATAGCTTAGCCAGCCTTTGGCATTAATATACAACAAAAAACATGATATTATATACCGACGCTTCGTCGTTTCTCACACGAGTAAATGTAACTACATAACAACGCTACAAAATTTCTACTAATTTTTCAGAAAATGTTATGTGCGATTTGATCAAAACTATTTAAATATGTTTTTTTTTTTTTTTTTTTTTTTTTTCTGAAAAAAAGAAAAAAAATAGCGACGTTCGAATGCTCATACAGCAATCAAATACTCAATATTTGGACGTGTTTCTGCCAAACGGTACTATGTGCATTAAGACATGAGCCCTGAGACTCATAAGAATATATGCATAGCAGGGCTCCCGTCATAAGGCACATAGTTCCATTCGATAGAAATACGACCATTTTTACAAAGCGAGGTTTTGGCCTGGATAATAGTCGGTCGAACACGGTTTGTTTGCTCACCAAATTGATCAACATCAACGTGTCGCTTAAAAACCGACGAAAAAGTCATTTCAAGGGTTGAAATCCGATAGTAGAGATTTTGTGTCGCCGCAGAGGGAAGAGGTAAAGACGAAGGTCTCTATCAACCCCTGATAAAGATTTAAAAAAAGAGAGAAAATAAAAATCAAAAGTTTGACCGTTCACATGAAACCCGACCTTAATCCATGAAAAAATAAGTTTTTGAGAGAACCTTTCTTGTCGAGTAGGGTAGAAAAATTAGAATTGGAGCCTTTGGCGAAGATTGCTCCAAAGAATTCAATGGAATAGGTCACGAGTGATTTTGTTCCTTTTTTCTGCTGATAAAGGGTGTGAATATGCTAGAGGTACCAGCCAGAGGTAATAATACTTGATGTAAATAAAGGGATTCTTTGAGAGTTCAATATCTATTGTTAATCACTTGTATAATATTTTTTTTTTGTAATTTTAGAGTTGAAAATCATGTAAAATAGTTATTCGTAAACCTAGAATAGGAAGTTAACCTAGATGATGTGGAACTTTTGCACTCATTGGAAAGGACTGAATAAAAATAAATAAAGTAAAATAATCTAAACATAAAACTCGCCAAATTTCATGCGTCCAAAAATTCTCTATTACGATGGCAACGAAGCGATCCGAGCAAAAGTCACACTTTTTTTCTTTTTTTTTTATCTTTCTTTTTTTTTTCTGTTGTTTAATGGCTTTGCGTCAAGCACCTGCAGCCAACTGTAGACTAAGTCCACACCTTCCTAAACATGAGGAACCTAAAATTCCTTCGCGAAAATGGAAAACAAATCCCCGAACAACTGCTCCTTCCCACAGTTAGGATGGAGGACTTTGGAGTGTATCCAGCTGTATCCTGGAAAATCCTACGGTGCGGCGTTTCCTCGCTCATTTTCACCTTCTCCGCGGCGAGTAAACAAAGCCGTAACGTCTTATCCCCGGATGAGGCACCAAGCTGAGCTGAATCCGGATTTAAATCCTCTATTGTACCCCCCCCCCCCCCTCCCTCCCTCAAACGTGCCTCCTATACGAAGCGCATCTGGCTGTCGGACAGGCTCAGGTTCGGTGTTAGTTACCTCAACACTGTAAATTTTTACTCAGACAGGGCTCATTCATTAACTCCGCGTCCCGGTCGATATCACTTTTTTCTCCCTCCGGCGTTTCATTTTCACCCGCTCCGAGTAAGTGGAGATGATCCTGATAAGTCGCGATTCGATTCCTAGGTTATTGCAATTTTCTGTGGATTGCCGTGTTTTCAGTTTTAGAGTCCCCAAATAAAGTGACAATCCTGTCAATGTATTTGCTCCCTATCTCTGCATGGAGAGTTGTCTTGATGTAGAGGTGGACTCTCAGGATAGCGTGGGATATCCTCTCCATTACGCCCCCAACTTTGAGAGCTTTTTTGAGCTTGAAAGTTGATTTCAGGGAAAACCAGTGGCACTATCGTGTTTCTCGCGAACTTTTACGTAAGAATCAATTGTCAAATCGCAAATCCCTCACACATGCAACATTCCGTCAATGTTATTTTTTCCATCGCTAATTATTCCTATTACGTTGCATGCATTGAAGAACCACAAGGGAAATCAAAGCCCTGTAACGTAGCCGGAAATCGAAGCCATTTCCGGCCCATTTTTCAGTATCGGTAAGTTTGTCGAGAATGCACACTCGAGGTCTAAGGACTCCCAGTCCCGGTTATCGCGGAAGCCTTGGGGAGAGAATCGACAGGCGCGGGTGTCACGTGATGGACATGCAGGCGTACGGTTGGGAATTTCGTCACGTGGGCGTTCCTGCTTTTGTTTTTCCACCTGTCAGAATATTTCTGTCCCTCCAGACGAAGCGCGTCTGCCCGGCTTTCGCTTTTGCTTGTGCTCCCCCCTCCCCCCCCCCTCTCCGCAAAGTCAGATTTTTCGCTCTTTGTTTCCGCCACAGTGGTGTCAACCCCCCCCCCCCCCCCCCGCGAGCTATTCAGGACTTAAGTTATTGAACCCACGTTTTGCCCGCGAGCAAACGCCAGCGCCACCCCCACCACGACCGCACAGTGGATCCGAGTCAATCAGAGATATCGGACATTAAATTTTCGACTAAAACTGCAAATTTTCATGTTTATTTCGTCACAATTTTAACTTCAAGGGGTGGTTCTGAAAGAAAATTTCACGAGGAAACCAATGGGGGCATTTTGAAAACCTGAAAGTTCTGTTTGAACCGAGTTATGAGCTTTTAAAGTTTCCGAATTTTGTCCGGCCTTTCCCATCGACGCGATCCACTGTGGGCCGCCTCGATTCATCTCGGTCAGAGCTATAAAAAGTTGGGAGCCTCCGATTCTATGCCGGCATTATCTCCCTTCGGGCCTCGCGCGAAAATTGGAGCCGCGGGCTATTTTCACGGGAGCGGCTATTTATTTTTCCCGCTTCCCGTCTCCAGCCCCGGATGTCGAATCATACGCGGGAGCGGCGATAAAAGCAGAACGCCCGATAAAAACGTCAAGGTCGTGTTCTCACGATGGTTTCTACCTGTGTATTTTTGCGTCCGCAGGTGGGACCCTGGATGTCACGGGTGTTCGGGGAGTTTTGAGACTGCTGTCGGAGATCCGTTCGGAGGGCAGGGATTGGGATACAGCCACGTTCCGCGGACTAGAGTCCCTTTATACTGAGAGTCAAGACAATATGAATCCATTTCTGATTGGTTCCCGTATTTTAGGCCTTCACAGTGTCACAAACGGGAAGAAAGATTACATTTTCACCGATTGCAAAGATTATAATCTGGAATGGACCAGGGAATTACGGGTTCGACAAGGAACATACGGAATGAGAGAAGGAACGGAGAAAGGAATTTGAGAATGGAACGATCAAAGATTACAAAAAAGTTCAATTTCTGTAATCTTCATTCCCATTTGTGACTCCATGAGGGGGTGTTGTCTCGACTCTCAGTATAAAGGGACTCTACCTCGGACGAGAGAACTCAATGACGCTCGATGAACTTCCACTTGCAATTTCGTCACTTTCCGGCTAAAGTATCACAAGCGGCATGCGACGTTTCAAAATTTCCGCCGGCATTTTATTTTCTTACAGAGAAATCGTTGGTTGAATCAGCTTGAAAATTTCACCAAATTATCGGCAGCACGAAAAAAATTCAGTGAAATTTAGGGACAGCTTCGTTAAGCAATTTCTCTGTAAAAAATAAATTGGCGGCGGGAATTTTGAAACGTCGCATGGCGCTTGTGATACTTTGGTCGGAAGGTGACGATTTGTATTTTTATTGTTTTATTTTATTTTTAACCTGGACGACCACCTAAGAGATGGGCACAGAACTCTCTTTGGTCCCTTCTCCTGGAGATAATTGAATGGTGCTATTCTTGTTTTTCGTTTAAATTTTTGACGAACTTTTTATACTTATCGGAGATTTATTCGTTCTCGGTACTCAAGCGCTCGACAAACTAGCCATGCGCTAGTTGTCACCAGAAGAATATTTTATTTTAATTGTGTTTTAATTTTTTTAATTTTGGTTTGTAACTACCACGAGTATCTTACGTAAGAGGTAATCTTATGCATTAATAGAGTTAGAATTCTATCCCTTCAGCTTTTACCGGGCAACCCACACCACTTAACCGTTTTTTACTATCGAGTTCGCACCGGACGGGAATCGAACCCGAGACCTCCTGATCACAGAACCAGCGCTACAGGCACTAAACCATGGGAGGTTGAGGATGTTCACTGATATTTTCCTCTAATTATAGGCTAAAATCAGTGAAATTTTGGACGCACATTAAACAATCAGAAAATCAATTCTGACAATTCTGAAAGCTAAAATAGAGGAGGAGTGGTAAGAACATGAAGCGGAGGAGCAAGCAGGTTTCAGAACCGGTCGGTCAACGATTGATCACTTATTTACCATCATCTACATGATCGAGAATAAGAAGGGATTAGGCCAAGAATTACATCTAGTGTTTGTGGATCTCCAGAAAGTTTACGATATTGTGCCATTGATGAAACTTTGAGAAGCCTTGAACAAAAGGGGTTTTAGTGGGGAATAATTGGTGCGATTAAAGAATTTTATGATGGAGCTTTTTCTAGGGTTAAAACACATGAAGAGTTATACAATTAGATAAGGAGAAATAATAAGATCCGTCTAAACAGCAACTTTCTTTGTTCAATATTAACCGAGTTATTGCGCTTTTAAAAATTCGGTTTATGACGTCATCCACCGCGGTAGTCACATACCATTGGTTTCTTCCACCTTGCTTTTAAAAGTCGGCGTGGTAGACATTTGCACTGGTTACTCAACATAAAACTCGGATGATAGCAAGGTGGAAGAAACCAAAAGGTGTCACTAGCCACGATGGATTCCGTCAAAAAACTCGACTTTTCAAAGGGCGATATCTCAGTTAATACTTAATATGGAGAGTTGCTGTCTGGACTAATCTTATTATTTTTAGCTAAGCTACAAGATCCAAGCATCGAAACACGATTCTGTGACCAGCGCAATTGACCCGTTAAAAACAAGTTAGAAAAAAAAGTATGCTTAAATCAAGAAGAGAGTCTCTCATATGAAGGAGAAACCTGCTTGATTCAAGCAATTTTAAGATCGATCCGAACGGCGGCGTGGCGTGGCGTGAATCGCGATACATAGATTGATATGTAATTTAAACCTATGGTAAAGAATCGATTATTAATGTGTTCGCCGCAAACATCCTGTTTAACGATCATTTTCCATAGGTTTAAATGGCAGATCATTCGATATACCGCAAAGCACGCCGCGCCACTGGATCCGAAAGAAAATCCTCTCGGCAGGAAAGTCAAAAATGTTGCTGCTTGCAGTAAGTCTCTTTTTTTTCAGCGAAAGTTTTTATTTGAGGTTCTCTGATGTTTGCAGTTTGTTAGATTTTCCTCTCAGCTTCTCCCGGTAGGTTCGATAAAACATCCGCGAAACTTTTCACAATCGAAGAAAAAGTAACGAGTGCCCCCGGCGCATACATTAACGAGGAAACTTCCCGGAACAGGAAAACTTCTCAAATTGGAGGAATGAATTGCCGAGAGATACCGCGCGCGGCCTACTCCTTCACGACTGATTTCTCCGGCAGATTGTCGAAACAGCCGCCGTTCCTTCCGCGCAACAACGAGGAAACTTCCAGAATGTATTGTGTACAGTGATAAAGACCAATAAATAATGAATAAAAACAAAGGACCCACGTTGCAGAGCCCATGTTATTGGCCCACGGAAGCGGTCGAATTATTTGACCGAGCGAGAGAAGAGGACTTATTTCACTCCAGGACTTATTTCCTCTTGAATTCATTTTAGGCACTATCTTGTTTTGAATGCATCAAATGGATGATTTCAATGGATTTCAGAAAAATTTTAATTATAAGGGTCGTTTGATCTTGAATAAACTTAAAATACACGGAGAAAAAAACCTTGTGCGTGGGACCCGAAGTTTAGGTCATATGGATCTCTGAAGTTTTCGGATTGAGCATCTGAACACTTTAGGTCTAGCTGTCGAGGTTTGGATCACACATCTGAAACTTCAGTTCTTACATCTGAAGTATTTCAGATGTAAGAACGGGAGGGTCCCACGCACGAGGTATTTATCTCCGTGTATAGGTATATTTAATAAACATTAGTAAAGTAAAGATATAGAGGAATGTATTTAATAATAATGAAGTGCTGTATTTTTGGAATAGAGCATACTTAAATATATTTTGGAATGAGGGTAGTAGTAGTAAAATAATTTTATTTTAAAGCGGTGCTTTAGCATCTGGAAACAAGACAGAAAGATAAGAAAGATGATAGAGGTAAGGTAGAAGAGGAATATGAGGAGGATGAAAAAGACAATGAAAATTAAAGAGGTAAAGATGATGGAGGAGGAAAAGAAGATGAAGGAGATGAAGAGGATCAATAAGATGAAGAATAAGAAGAATATGAAAAAGTTAAGGATGAAGAATAGGAAATGGATATAATAGATAAAGATGATGAAGAGGAGAAGAAGATGAAGACCATGAAGACCATGAAAAAAATTAACATAAAGATTGCGAAGGTGTGAATATTGAGACGATGAAGTTTAGATTGATGAAGACGAAAGTGAATATAAAAGATACCAAATATTACGAATCCCGAGACAATGGTATAACATGAGAAAAACAAGGCTAAAAATACAACACTAAAAACCCGGGACGTTTCAACTCAAATCTAGATTTTTTTTATCGGATCTCGGCCACCAACATTTAGATCTCAAGTATATTATCGATATTTTTTTATCTTTAATTTATTTTCCGACTGAAAATGACGCAGTTTCGAGTTGAAACGTCTCGGGTTTTAAGTGTTGTATTTTTAGCCTTGTTTCCCGTTTTTTGCCCTTGTTTTTTCCAGATGCACTGAAAAAAAGATCGGTAGAATTTACCATTCCTTCACGCTGTATTTCACACAGAGTCAATTCTGCCAGAAGAAAGGTAAACGTTACGATATACTGGTACAGGTAACCAATCCTCTGGCAGAATCGACTCGAAGATTGGTAGAATTTACCATTCCATCACACTGTGTTAAATACGCAGCATGAAGGAATGGTAAATTCTACCAATTTCTTTTGTTTAAAGTGAGGATAAAGATGCTTGGTCCAGCCTGGATGGAGATAGAGTTGAGGGCGCCAAGAGTAATTAACCCACGACAAGAAAAGCGCTAGATCCCGCTTCTTCCGTGCGCTTTTGCGAGCTGTGTTGCTTCATAATTTTTGTATGAAATTTCTGGGAAAGGCTGCTCGGAGCTCTCGCAGTCAGTAGGTCTCGCCTACCACCCTCGCCGTCACCGAGGCAATTTCCCCCGCTTTTTTTCGGCATAAAAAGCCACCGGGCCGACGAGATAGGGAACGTGAGTATTCCATATGAGAAACGCACGCGGTTAAAATCCGCCCTTGAGGCTTGGACGGCCGTGGAAACAAAATGCCGATCATCCCTCATCCCCGTGCAGCGTCGTCACATAGCAGGCATTCTCAGCATTTTCCAGACGATTCTAATTCCAACGTTTTTGCCAACGCTTCAGTGAATATGAAATACGCATTTCGTCCGAAGATAGTACAATATAGAGACTCTGCAGGAACAAACTAAGCAATGTAATGGACCATTAGACAAAGTACAAAGTTAAGGTGATTCGATGGACGTCATATTTTGTGTTAGAACGGCATATGATACATCGCATCAATTGGTTCCATTTTTTCAACTACTCGTCATGTTTCTCCAATTTTAAGATCGCAATTCTGTGGTCAGGAGATTAAAGCACTCACTTACCAATTTTAACGAAGAAATTCAACGTAATAAAGGCGTGGTTTTTTTAGAGAGAAAACATCGCATTCGATACTGATATCGAAACTGCACTCGAATGCAATATTTTCTCTCTAAAAAAAGTGCCGAAGTTAATTGGCCCACATGTGAATACAAACGACAATTTCTCACGACGTTTTTGGATGAAAATATAAAATTTCTTGGAAGAATGAGGGTTTGCTTGTTGGGCGCTTCTGGGTACCAGATGCGCCCTTTCCAACCGTTCGACTCCCCCGATGTAACATGTACTATACTACATGCCCTTTTGCCTTATGGGTAATGACGCCATTCTGGTACACCCGGGAAAATTGGATTTTTTTCTGCATCTGGTATTCGTAAAAGTTTTCGTGAAATGTTTTGCTTTTAAGCATAACAATCTCGCACGGACGTATTACCTGGTTAAAGTATTTTAGGTCCTCATTATGCTTTAAATACTTATATCCGAGGCAGTACTTTCAGATCGATTTGAAAATATTACGAACAGTCACGTGATCTCTTCATTTTAGTGACGTATTACTGTGCTACTTTGTGATTGGTTCATTTTCTTGGCGCAGCATCGACACGTCAGCTGTTTGCGGCATTGAGCGGAAGGTTTAAGGTTATGTCATGGACCAAGAGAATGAATAAGGACCCCCAACTCCAGTTAGCGGAGACATTAGCGCTGCCTGCGTTCACGCCGTGAATATGGGTCCAGCCAGCGCCGATGTCACCGCCGGCCGGCCGGTCCCTCTCTTCCCCGGGACCCGCGCTTCCCCTCCCCACTGCTGAACTCTTCTTCACGCGGCCCCGCTCCCCCGCGACCTGCGCGCCCTACCTCGCGGCGTCGCGACGCCGCTGTCCGCTAGATCGCGTTGACGCACCAGCTTTAGAGGTTCCGCCGCTCTTTCCCGTCGTCTGATTTACAGTGCATCCTTTATGTTTTTATGCACCACCAACTGAAATTCATCGCATAGTGCTTGTGGGAAGTTATAGATCTTCGCGGTCGATCTGAAGTTCTGAAGGGATTTGCGGTTAAAGAATCCCATTTTAAATTCCAGCTTCGTCAGTCAAGGTAGATTTACACAGGTATGGAAAAGTTGAAAATTTCCCATGAGCCTCAGTACGTGTCACATGACTACGTGACGTAGGTTGAGGGGCCCGTTTTTTAATTAAATTACAATCAAATAAACATTCAAACGTTTGTGCGTTTAAACGTTAAAATTAATATCGCATTATCAAAATTGTGCAAAAAATCCCACAAAATTTTGACAAACGATAAACCGAACAAAATAAATCAAAATAATCAAAACATTCAAAATGGCTGACGTTAAGGGGCCGCTGGAGAGCCAATCAGAGGCCAGTTGTTAAGTTCTGTCCATACCTGTGTAAATCTACCTTGTTCGTCAGTCTTCGAGTACATAAGTTGGTAGTAATATGCTTTGTCAAAGAAGCGCCCTTCAACGCTTGGGCGTTGGAACTGCTTGTTTTTTTCTTTTGTCTGTTTGATCCAACGGAGAATAATATATAGTTGAGAGTTTTGGTAAACATGGGGGAGCCTCAATTCCATGGGACAAAATTCACTAAAACTCTCTACACCTTTTTGGTGTGACAGGACTTAATTATCTTTCAAGAAATTAACACCTTGTTATACCTGAACCGGATAAACCTCCATATTTGCCTCAGCTAAAGGCTCTTAGATTTTTCCTGTGTACAATAAGTATCTTGATTTATTTGCGAGGAAAGATCTGTACTTTTAAAGGATGCCTGTCATTCTCAATACTTTAAATTTCGTATAATACTTTGCAACACCTCTGTTCTGAAATAGTTGCTTCAGGCGCCGCCACACGGCGGGCGGGCGGTCAGCGCGAAACACGCATTGGCGCCTACAAACCTAAGTGGATACTTCAAGCATTGTGCAATGCGTGAAGTATCCACTTAGGTTTGTAGGCGCCAGTGAGCCTCTTGCGCTGGCAGCACGCCACTATGCTCTGTTAGGCTTTAATATTTATACTCGCATTAGTCAGCGTTTTTTAACTCGTGATTTTGAAATGTTAACACACTCTGCATTGATTATTCTCAATATTGTTCGAATATTGTTCCCTCCAATATTGTTATAATGCGTGATTTGACTCACGTAGAGTATTGCGTTTCTTGTGACCGGACAATTCAAACTTCCCGTTACCAATGTAAAATAGAAACGTCAATATCTTAGTTAGGAGCTGATCTCAGTAATTTTCAATGCAAGAATCGTGTTTTACGTCAAATTTTGGTCAGGAAATATGTATTGGAATGCTTAAATTCGTACCTTATCTAATGGTCCATTGGGGGAGGAAAAGCTAAAATTGGATGTAAAGTACCCTACAACAATTAAAGGAATTCTTTTATTTTGATATAGTTCACTAAATATGGGAGAGTGAAGGTATAATGTTAAGAACGCTCAGAGAGCGAGCAAGGAATACAGAGGCGAAAAGGGTCACCGTCAACTGAACGTGCTCTGATGTGCTTGTGTAGTATTCACAGTATATGAAGGCGATTTATACACCGTGCGTCTCGTTGACTGCTCTCTTAGATACACACGTATAACATGTGTATCGAAATAAGCGCATAACAAGTACTCGTATAACGTACACATTCGAGTGAGGCAAAAGTTGAGTTCGATTATCGACCTACTTTTCACCTAATAATGACTGACGAGTAACTTGTTGCAAAAAAAAAATGAAATAAAGCCTAATAATGATTGATGAATTTTGAGATGAGCAATTTTTCGAGGCGAGCTTTTGCAAATTATGTTAGGATTGCTCAACCAATTGCTCAACTCTTTGGTCTTTGGTCATGATGTGCGTTAGACAGAGGCGGATCCAGGAGTTTGGCAACATCGGACTCCCTCCATTCAAACCTATGTTTAATAATCGATTCTTGTCGGAGCACCTGACCTCTCCATGAATCGATACATTTCCATAGGTTCTAATGGAGAAAAACAATGTTGTCAATATGCTGTGTCCGCCAATTTAGATAGAAGATAGCAGTGCGAGGTTTTTTAAATATATTTTCGCTGGAGTCCGACAATCTGACAATCGGTGTTCAAATTCAACACGAGTTTGTTGGAGAAGCGCTTCGTATCATTAGATTTGCATCGAAAATGACGACTTAACGCTAAAACCTGATGTCAATGCGAATTGAACTGAACGAGTCTCTTCCGAATAGAGTACGTTCATGAAATACACTGTGCTCTGGAAGAGAGAGGATCAGAGCCCGCGTTACGCGGTATTACGGGGGATAGGGGCTCAGGACTGCGTATTGTAACGCTTGATTTTGTATATGTTTACTTATTTACTGAAATAATTGGTACATTACACTGAAAAAAAAGTAGTTAGCGTTGAGAACTAATTTGGTAAGTTCTCGCCAAGTAGAATCAAAATTAGGCTTCAGAACTAATTTATTGTACTGAAGCACCAATCAATTCGCTTCATACGCTGACTTGACTTTACTAGAGCGCGAACCAGAATTGGAAAACAGCACTAGCTGTAAAATTAGCGCTGTGGTAAGACAAATTCACCTTCGGGTCAAACTAATTCGCCCTCAACACTAACTGCCACATTGTCCGTTACATTTATTTAGTTTCGAAAAAGTGGCGTCGGTACAACAGCCTCAATCGCGTCAGCTCGTGAAAATCAATTAAAATGTGAAATTTCGGGCTCGTTTGACAATGTAAATACTCCCGGTATGATTTATAGTGTCCTCTCTTTCTTGAAAACGTTCGAAAGCAACATAAATAAACCTGTTAAGGTTAGAAATCGTCTGTTCGATTCAAAACGTAAACAAGCATGATATTCGTTGGAGTCGTCAATCTTCTGTATTAAATTGCGATTAAAGCGTTCCGCGTTCAGTTTATATTTTACGAAAATCTGTGAACTTACTGCTTACTTCTATAGTTCGTGTTCTCCCGTAATTTCAAAAGAATATCTCAAGTGTTCGGACGAGATATGTTTATTCAGTGTGAACATTCGCTACCGTTTCATGTGTGAGTGTGTGTCTCTCTAAAGGATAATTCTGTCTACTTGCACATACCTATGGGATATTCCTTTCCTCTGTCGTTCATTTGGAACCGGTCAGTTGATTTTTACCTCTCATCTTTTAAGAAATCTTCTTTTCCTGAAAGTATTGTCCAGTTATCATTCGCTAAGCCGTTTTCCTCCTCTCTCAGTTTTGAGGTTAGGTTGACCCAACCCTACCGAATGCGAATTAGAGTAGCGGAATTAGTTTCCAGCACTAATAGTGGTTAGTGTACAGAAACCAAAAATCATGTGTGTCCAAATCACACAATTTGAGTTAGTGTATAGAAACCATTTTTAGTCATCTGACGCTAACTCATTTTTTTCAGTGTAGTCTCCTGTTTTCTTTGAATTTTAAAGTTAAATCATGCTTGTATCACGTCTATTTGTTGCTATCATTTCCTCCTTTCATTTTTGTCTTTTAACATTCTTTCGCAAATAAAAGAAGTCGAGGAAAAACTAAGGTTTATCAGTAGTTTTTCTACTGTTGGGGCAGGCGAAGAGGGGCAGTACATATTGTCAAAAAGTCCAAGCCTTTTCTTTGTGTTATATACAGGGTGTCCCAGACCACCCGTGCCAGACCTTTTTCTCGGTTAGGTTGGTTTAGGTCGCCTTAAGTCAGGGACGGAGGGGTTGAATATGAAAACGACCCCAAGGAATCCGAATTTCATGGTCCCGAAACTCGAAACCCTATAATTTCACGTAAAATTGTCCGTACTTTACAATTCTAACACAATAAAATCGCAATTCTATCTTGATCCCCCTTTACCTCCTGGGAGAGGTCGGGAGGGTCCCGGGACATAAAATTCGGATTTCTTGGAGTCGATTCCTTATTCAACCCCTCGGTCCCTGACATAATACGACCTATACCTACCGAGAAAAAGGACTGGTGCGGGTGTTTTATGACACCATGTACATATAATAATTTCAAAATATTTAAGCAGAAGCATTATCTTGAAAATGTTAGAAAATTACTATTGTAAAATTTCTCTTTTCATTTTAAAAGTCTGGCTCAGAAATCCACACAAAATCTTTTCAAAACTTTTTCAAAACGTTGCACGTTATGTTATAATGCTAATATTTTTTATGTGTTCAGCACATTTAATTTCGATGACGAAATTATTCAATACATTGATGAGTTTGGTAGCCTCGGTGGTCTGATACGTTAGAGACGAATAAACGGTGACATTAGCATTAGGTGCTTCCATTGCGAGCCAATTTTCTTCCGCGTTGAACAAACACTCCATCAAAAAAATACCACCCGTTCATAATATTCCCCACACGAGAGCAAGCAGCGCAACACGGCTGCGGCGTCATAGCGCTGAGTTTGTTTGATACCTATCGGAATTACCTCCTCTCCACTTACCCCTCCCCTTGTCCCACTCATCCCTCTCGCGGCTGCTGTGTATTTTGCGTCGGTGTGTTGTGGGTTGCATGTACGCCGGCTGGCAGGCGCCGCGTCCGTGTGAGAGCGCGGATGTAACACATCAAACACGTGGAAAAAACGGAACCGGCAAGTCACACGTTCCACACTGATGCCCGGTTCCCTGTCAGCCCCCCCCCCCCCTCTTGCTGCCTTCGGATGTCCTGTCTTCGCGTCGCTTTTTCTAGGAGAATATTTCAACCATGTGTCCACTAAACCAATATCCGGATGGGATTAAGCAAACAAGACCTAACGGACACTGAGAGATTTGAAAAAAGATCGGTTTGCAATATTTAAAGTGTGTCGTTGGAGTATCGCGTTCTGTATTGTACGACATATGAACGTAAAATTAATAACGTAAGCTTCTCGTTTCTGTGCTGTATGTATGACAGTTTAGTATTGACGACATATAATGTAACGTTTACAAAGTTAGAAAAGAGAGGCGATACACGCTCTGAAAAAAATACTTCTGTTCACAGGGCTTCTGCACTTCTTTTGTAACAGTCACAGGAGCCTCCGTTATGAGGACAGAGTACTCTGTTCCCACAACCGAAGTTCTGTTCTCACAACAGAAAAATTGTGTAAGTGTGACAAAGAAACTGCAAGAGCCCTGTGAACAGAAGGTTCTGTCGTCAGCACAATCTATTTTCTTCTGTGTGGAGGATAAACAAGCAGTTCCAACGCCAAAGCGTTGGAGGGCGCTTCTTTAACACTGCGCATGCGAGGAACGTTTTCATACGGCCAAGCGAGAGTATTGCGGACGGACGATGTATAACAAATTGCCTACGTGAAGGTGGTCCGGCAGCAACATACCCGCCGCTAGTCTCTGGAAAACAATAGAAAATAGTAGTTGCGTACGTTGCCAGCGAGCGCGCTGCGAGCGCATCTGTTTCAATTACCTAGCATCGAGTCGGGCCTCTAACTTTCTATTCTCTCTGACATAACCTTAAACCTTCAACCCAGAGCCGCAAACAGCTGACGCTTGACGATGCTGCGCCGAGAAAATGAACCAATCACAAAATAGCACAGTAATACGTCACTAAAATGAAGAGATCACGTGACTGTTCGTGATTTTTTCGAATCAATCTGAAACTACAACCTCGAATATGAGGCATTTAAGCATAACGAAGCCCGAAATAGTTTAACCAGGTAATACGTCCGTGCGAGATTGTTATGCTTAAAAGCAAAACATTTCACGAAAACTTTTACGAATACCAGATGCAGAAAAAAATCAAATTTTCCCGGGTGTACCAGAATGGCGTCATTACCCATAAGGCAAAACGGTATGTAGTATAGCACATGTTACATCGGGGGAGTCGAACGGCTGGAAAGGGCGCATCTGGTACCCAGAAGCGCCCAAAAAACGAGAAGCACTAAGAACAAATACTCAAAACTCCATTTGAGTCCGGAGTCATATATGTAGATTTACAAAAGATGATATTGTTTCAATAGATAGGCTCATCTGCGTGATAAAGTACTCGCTTTTGTGTCGTTTAGCAAATGAGAGCGCTCTGCAGAAATGGCGAGGAAGAAACATCCTACTATCCCAAGGCCGCCATTTTGACTACTAAACGCTTGTATGCGGCCAGGATTTAGCGCACCATGCCTTCAAGTCTAGGATTCATACATCTCAAAAGCCAAATTGGACTAAATTTTGCAGTAAAGGTATTCTGGCTCATCCATAAAAGCACCTATCTACTTTGAGAAACTGGTGGCAAATATGATGTTCCCAAAATTAGCAAAAATTTGTAATTCCTTTTTGCAAGATATAACACGATTTTCTTAACACAAATATATAGGTAATCTTTTTAAAAATGTGCAATATGGATACGTCCCATTAGTTTCATTTCGTCCAGTTGGTGACCTCTTTGTATAAAAATAAATGAGGAAAGGGGGGAGAGAGTGTGCGTCAGGGAGGCAAAATTAAATGAAAAATAAAATCTGAAAATTTCACGTGAAATATTTCATGAAATTTCAGAAATTTATGAAAGATATTGAAAATATCGGTTCCTTTTCATGTTCGCGAATTGTAAAAATTGTGACTCTCTCCTATTTTTATGTGTTGGATTGCGGGTTGCATACTCTAGCCCCTGAAAAATATGAAATATTTCACCGAAATTTCCAATCTTTCATTTATTTCTCACATTTCATGCCACCCTGATGTGCGTTAGCACGTATAACTAACTCTCAAGGTCTTCAGGGGACGCTTTCGTCAAAAGGCCAATTTTCTAATTTCGATTTGCGTCGCATAAAACCAATTTCCCGGAAACTTTTCTCAGGAGACAAGGTTCCTGCCGCATACCTGGTCTCATTTTTAATGTTAGACAAGTGAACAAATATCTCAGGCAAACAAAACACTTATTTTTGTGGTGACTAAACAACAGAGACTCTTAGAGATTTCGGGAAATATTTAGATTGGAAGCGACAGTCTGATCTCGACTTCGATAATTGAATTCTAGGCGACAGATACGCGGGAAATGGAACGATACATCGAAATATTGCCATCGGTTTGGTCACTGTCGAAATGAAAGCCCTTGGGCCTCTCTTACGTTTCTGCCTCTGCAGTTTGTTGACAAACGAATATCAGTTTATTTATTTTGGCGCGCCGCGCCGCGCCCGAAACCCTCCCTTTCATTTGACATTGAACGGACTTTTCCCCTTTTTTCTGATTTCCAAACACCGTACGTTGACCACCGTGCGTATACAGTTAAACGGCCGGAAATAACCATATCTTCAAAGCCATTGTGCTTCTCGTCCATTCGTGGAAAAATATAAGCCACGCGGAGGAAAATTATTTAACGGAACTTACACTTTAAACCTCCTTATGTGTAGGAGTTACCTTCGGGTAGAAATGAAAACTGATATTTTATATTTTGAAATATTAAATAATATTTCATGGAAATTGAAATTCCGCCCCATTAAATCGACCCAATTTTTGACAATTAACACACGGCGGAAAAAATTAAGTTGCTTTAGCATTCATAATTTTAAAACAATGTGCAATGAATATGCATGCAGATTTTACAATAAAAAAATGCTAAATTAACTACGTCCACGGTTGAATGAACAAATTCAATGTTGAAATGGCAATTTTTTTAATGAACAATCAGCATTTGACACTTGTTGCACATTTTTTGACAGAATAAATGTATGTGTAAAACTATCCGCATGTAACATTTTGTGCTACTTTCAATTTAAGTGTGAGTCTCTCCTCATGCAAGTGGATAAAATGGAATCGGAGATTTTGAAAAACTAAAAACTAGATCCGAGTTTTTACAGTTTCAGCGTCGATATTTGATGGTCCACGTAGGAGGAACAGGAACCTGAATACCTAGAAATTAAAAATTGATTAAAACTACGAACTTGAAGAAATACGTTGAGAAAAATTTAGAAGAGCAAATGCCCAAAAATGTCAAACCGAAACAGATCTGGGACGGTTTGAAATTTTCTGTACAAAAAGTATAGTTCGGAGTAAAAACTAATTGTAATTATAATCTTCCACGCGCTTAAAATTTTGAATAAAAAAACACGAGCTTATGCCTATCCTTGGTACAGCAATTTTGGACTGATCGCAAACATTTGCTTCGGGTAAGAATTTTGCATGGACATTTAAATTCTAATTTTTGACTCAAGTAAAAACTCAACTCTCGACAACTAACTCAACTTGACTTCTCTTATAAAATACGTCAACTTACTTTAAGTTTATTTTTCTTTCCGGCTAATTTCTTCTGTTCAAAATAAGGACATATGACCCGCAAAGATAAAACGAAACTATCAATATCAATAGGACCGCACCTCCCTGTTTTTTTTTTTCAGTAAACCACTGCCCTTATAAGAGAGTTATGTCAAATGTGACAAAATGTGACATTCTGATCATGCAGGGTGAGGGTGGCACGTAAAACAATTATTTCTGGAATATCATAAAGAGATTCGAAACATTTTTTCATTCTTTGACCTTACTTCCTCGTGCCCAATTTAGACCTTTAATTTTAACTGTTGACGATTAAAAAAATCACATCCATCATGGAAATAGAACAATAACAGGGGGCGTGAAGCGTAGCTTTGCACACCGTTGCGACATTTTCATGATAATCGCCTCGCATAAAAATAACCGACTCATAATTACATGTATGGAATATTCTGAACGGTAGCTACACCGCTACGCTTCCGTGTTAAGGAAGAACGCAGTATGAGCCTTCAGACGTTGCCAAGTTTCCTTCGATTAAAATTTAATTTACTGGGAAAATTACAAATATTATTTTCCAAAATTTTCAGACAATTTTGTACGCAATTTAATCTAAAATATTTGGAAATTTCAAGGAAAAATGAATCAGTGAGAACGAAAACACACAAACTCGAAAAAATTAAAATAATCAAGACACGCACAAAACTGCATATTAGGTGAAGGAGTTAGTCTAAGAAAAATATTTTTGGTGCCTAAAAGCAAGTACTTAAGGACACTTTAAGTGTCCAATTGGAACAGATACGGTAACTGCAATGACATTTATGAAAATTGTCTGTCCTCAGTGAAAAGTGAGTATTTTCGAGTTACCGAGTTGGTGTGTTTTCGTTCTCGCTGATTCAAATATGCATGAATGTGGTCAAAAATACATGTTTTATCGAGGCAAATTTGACAACTCTCGAATGTTCATACGGCGTTCTTCCTTAGCACGGCAGTAGGAGTGTGAGTCAATTTACGTGCATGTGGGAGTTGTGAAATCGAGCCTTAACGGAAGTTAACGGGTAAAATGATCATGTGATTCCGAGTGACGAGGGCGACAAGGGGTAATTCCAATGGCGTGGCGTGCTTTGCGATTTATCGATTGTTACGTCATTTAAACCTATAGAAAAGGATCGATAATCAGGGCGTTCTCGGCGACCACCTTAATAATCGATTCTTCACCATAGGTTTAAACGGCAGAACAATCGATAAATCGCAATTCACGCCACGCCACTGGGTAATTCTGTGCACTACTGCGGATACTTTCCTCGAAATTTGTCAGAAAATAACTTGCTCTCTTACTAGCTAATTGAAAGTTTTCGTTTTTGGCTCCTTACTTTTGCACGATTCTCATCGTACTTCATGCAATCGACGTTCCCACAACTTCGAAACAAAAAGGACGTAATGCGGCTTCTGTTTTCGTGCACCTTCATTGAGATTGTTTCCCTGGAAATGTGCACCGACGTAGATACAACCCAAACCAACACCCACGCCGGCTGCCCAATAAATTAAGTAATCAGATGCGGTAACCTTGTACACAAATATTTTTGTTGTGTAGATTGCGACTTATATTCTTTACTGGAAATTTCGGTTATTTGCACCTAAGTTCAGTCCCCATAACGGGAAACTTCGGGCACCCAGACCGCCCAATTTTGCGTTTCATATAAATTGGAACGCATTTAGTAAAAAGGAACCAGCGTGATTACAGTGTTGTAAAAATGTTGCTCCTTCAAAATTATCTAAAACAATCTTCCACAATAGCAAATCGTTTTTTCTTCCCACCGAAAAATTGTTAATTTTAAAGAAAAATAATTGTGTAAATTTGAATATTGTATACATATATTAAGTATTTTTAAAAGAGTAAATGGAGTTGCACAATTTTGAAAACACTGTAATCGAGCTGGTTCCTTTTTGCTAAATGCGATCCAATTGAAGTTTACTTTTGAACGTATTCTCCCCGTCAACCCATCTGGTGTTTGACGACCCGTAAAAATCAGACAAATTTTGGACAGAAATCACACAGTCATATTTTTATGAGAAATTCAATTTCTCGTGCGATACTGTCGGCCTTGGAATTGAATTATGTTCCTCTGAATGGGGAACTACGCATATCGTAAATAGGTCTTTCTAAATTTTCAAGGTGGTGATGACCTCAATTATTGGAAAATACAAACATATTTATCGCTTCATCGCGATCACTCGCGCTCTATGATTTTTAGCTGCCACTGATCTATATTATATTAAAGTCTTGCGAGAGTTTTGCCCTTAAGACTTTTGGAGTACATACCAGTGGCGTGGCGTGAATTGCGATGCATCGATCGTTATGCCATTTAAACCTATGGTAAAGAATCAATTTTTAAGGTGTTCGCTGCGAACATCCTGTTTATCGATCCTTAGCCATAGGTTTAAATGGCATAACAATCAATTTTTCGCAATTCACGCCACGCCACTGTTAGATACCAATCCTTCAATTCCTCGTCAGGCGCTTTATGCGCACTCTCTTGAGAGAAGCTTAACCTAGGACCTTATTAGGCAACCTGGCATCTGACATTCTCATGGTTGAATTACCTTCACAATGAAATGATTTACCAATCAGTCATTTTTTGCAAACAGTTCTGTTATCAATGCTCTACCGCCGTGTCACTTGACTGAAAAAAGTATGATAGATTTTACTTGTAAAACTATAGTAAATTCTATCATGAATGAAAAAAAAACACTAAAAAGTAGCCCGAACTGTATGTAACAAGGTGGAGAAATGGTGCTGGGGCCACACCATTTCGCGGGGAAAACATAGCCTAGTATTTCTGCTGATGAGGTCTAAAAAAGCCCAAACTGATATAGATCTCTCGGCGTGACTCCAACTTAATATTACAATGCAAACTGCCTGAGCTGAACACTCTCCCCCTCAGTTTTGTGTTGGTGCGCATTCGAGTTCTAAAAAATGTAATTTTGACTCTAATTATAATTTTTGGAACTGCTTGGCTTTGTTGAAATGGTTTGGATCCAGCACCATTTCTCCACCTTCTATCATAAATCTACTTGATTCTTGACACAGTGATACTACCGGGTAGGGATAACAAGATATATTTAGCTTAACGCGATTGCAATTACAGTATTTTCTACCTAAGAGTCTGTCGATGATTACACGGAAAAAATGGATTACTGATTTAACAATTAAATTGTTAAAGATATGGGGTGACCTGAAACGCAGCAGGTAAAGGGTTGACATGCCGTACTTGGTACTAGAGTAGTTTACTTGAGTTAGGTTCCAACCTAAGAATACAACTATTTCGACTTTGGTGTGTTGTACAGTATCACGCGCAATTGAAGGCGTTTTATAATGGTCCGACCGCGACCTACGGAGAGTAAAATCTTAATGTGTTGACTTAGAGTGAAGTGAAGTTGACTTAGAGAAAAGATGGATTACTGATTCAAGAATTAAATTGTTAAAAAATATGTTCGACATGTTTCAAATGTACATTTTACAATAGTGGAATGTTAACTCAAACACGGTAAAGGTTAAATTAGCATTTTGTTATTGTGAAATCTACATTGAAACATGTCGGACACTTTCTTCAACTACGAAATCGTTGAATCATCAATTTCATATTTGCCGTGTGCCAAAATCTTATCATCGTGCCTACAACAAAAACATTTTCCCAGTTTTTCGATTTGCAAAACGTTACTTTCAAAACTCTCTGTACACTGGAAAAAAAAACACATTGGATCTAGAGTCCAGACCCTTGAAAACATTGACAAGAAAGAATACACTTGATTCAATCAGATTTTTGCTTAAATCAAACGGAAATCCGCGCAAATTAAGAGGCTTGGCTCTTGATTTAAGCAAAAATCCGATTGAATCAAGAGTATTTTTTCATGTCGATGTTTTTAAGAGTCTGGACTGTAGATCCAATGTTTTTTTTCTCCGCTGTAGAGTGGCTGTTGAAGGAAAAGTTACCTGGTCGCCGTGGACGTGTATCCCTCCCGCGATGAAAGGATGAAACGTTGATGATGCGGGGTAGTGGAGGGCGGTAAATCATCCATGAAATGATTTTTACGAGGACGCTGTGGGGGTGCGGGGGTGGGGCGCGGGGAGTTCGGAGATGCAACCCATTAGCCGACAAATTGGGTTCCCGGATGACTAACAAGCTTTTGAACGGCGCCAGGAGTGCGTGTTGCATTAATGTTCTCGTTGTAGCCGTCGTAGGATGTGTTTATCTATGCTCTCGCCCCTCCGCCTTGCCCCCCCCCCCCCCCCTCCCCATCGGCAGTTCCATCGATCAGCTACAGTCACTCCACGAGCTTAATTTCTATCGTTACTGCTTACAGACGCGCCTCGGGGATTACGTCACGCTTCGATTTATCGTCGCCCCTCTGGCGTAAGGGCGTGAGCGTAATTTCTACGTGAGCCCTTTTTTACATGTAAATCGGCGCTTCCTGGGGCTCATGCGAAAATGGAGATACGACTTTTCGTCAGAGAAGTGACGTTATGGCTCGTTTAGTCGCCACGCAATTTCCGATAAATCGACGTGGGATGGTTGCAATAGATTGCATTTGATACATCATATTGAGATTGTATCGATATCGATTGGTTCAACATGTAAACGTAGCATCAAAAGTCAATTTGGAAATCTGAGGGAACGGGTTTTTGTGATGGATTTTTTATTCTTATGAGTACCAAATGGCAATGAGAAGTGAAATTGTTAGGAATTTTCTCTTCTCCGACTTAAATCTTAAAATCTTTGTTTGATTGATTGGTTCAACATGTAAACATAGCATCAAAAGTCAATTTGGAAATCTGAGGGAACCGGGTTTTTGTGATAGATTTTTGATTCTTATGAGTATCAAATGGCTTTTAAAAGTGAAATTTTCAGGAATTTTCTCGTTTCCGACATAAATCCTAAAATCTTTTTTTGGGTTATGTTCTATCGTTTTGAACCAAACGATACATTGAACCACTATTGCATACGATCCATCGAAAAGAAAACAAGAGCCGTGTTTTGAAGTACAGGCCGCGAAGCTCCCCGCATTTCTGAGTCTCTGATCTTTTGAGAGTTCCCACCGATGTTCAAATCGGCTGGGGTAAAAATGTTCAGCCCTAATGGAAAAACTCCTTTTGTTTCGTGGTTAAGTAACTCGGAAACGAGGAAATATTACGATTGATTAATGGTCCCTTTCCTGCTGCTGCATGTCAATTACTTTAAGAATGTCCGATAAATGTGTGAAAAACAAATTCTTGTATGAGATAAAATAAAAAGGAAAGAAACTCAAAAATATACATCCGGAAATATATATTGCATCCCTAATGTTTTATGGATGGTTTTCTCGCGAGTATTAAAAAATACTAATAAAAAAAAACAAGCAGTAAACTCCAACACAATGTGTTGATAAGGCGCGTCATTAACTCGCACATATCAACCCCTTTAGTTTTCATTTACAGAGATTTCAAAAAAGGCAAGCAGCACAAAAAGAGAATTCACGATCCAACACTGCAAGGTCAACGACGCACCTTGACGAGACCGTGTATTGTGAATCTAGAAAGCTATTCGAACTTTAAGTTTTTTGATCTGCCTCAAGCAAAATCTTATCAGATTCTTGAAGAAAAGTGCTACGGAAAAATTTAAGCGAAGAATGGAAAAATTCTGTCGAACTCCTAGAAGATAAAGTCGATTTAAAGGTATTTTGGGGCTAAAATACCCAAATCACCGGTATTATAAATCCCGTTATATTATTGAAAAGAAATTGACTCGATATAAATGCAATTGTATTAAATATGTCTTGATTTTGTTATTTTAAACGTCTTTTCATGCAAAGAAGCTCAACCATGTCCATGCTTTATTCATTCATGAATTGAAAGTAAGCAATCCACATCCCGAAAATCTACCGATTTGCCGTAAAAAATCGTAGAAACTTGATATACCAGGTCGATGTACCCACTCTTTGAATTTACCAATCAATTTAGTGAGTGCACGTATGTGAAATTCAAAATGCTATAGCCATTTTGGGTGCATTCATTTTTCATGAAACAATTGTAAGTAATTTCAATCCCGAAAAACCATAAATTTTCCGTATAAAATCGAAAAAATCAAAATATGTCGACTCCCTGACGTGAAAATTAAATTCTACGTGTGAAAATACTTAAGTATCGATATGCTGAACAGAATGCCCGCCTCTCCTCGTAATTTACAAACCGTTCATATACTCATCTCAAAATTTTTCTCAGAGCTTTGTGTTATTATCAGCTTCCATTTAAACCCCGGTTTGATGGCCGAATCGGCTGCCCAAAAAGCAAGCCATTTTTGAAGGGCTCTATGAGAAATTCGTGATATTATCGGCTCTCAGGAAATCACCCCATGGGTAAAATTGCTGGTATAAATTTTCGAGTGCTTAAAATAATCGTATTCAAGAAACTAAGGCATTAAACTATGGAGTCAATTTCGTTTTAATAATATAACGGGATTTACTTGTCTTCAGGTCAAAACTCATACAAGGAAGCCCCTTGCAAGAGGCTAATTTTTTGTAATTTCACTCAATTTTTTCTCCTTTTTTATAGTTGAATTGCTTGTCACATTCTGAGGTCAATCTTATTAAATTGTAATTTATACATTTCTTTTTTTCCCCCTTCATTTTATTTTTTGTTTGGAGAAGTTTTGTTGATTTCTTCGGATTTCGAATACTGTAACTTCTCTTATATTTGGCCGATTTTTATGAATGAGACCTCTTTTAATTCGTGTTTTAACGGAGAGTAAGGAAAAAATTGCTAAAAACTCGCGAAACAATTTTTTTTTAAATTGGACGAATCCTAGCGTGACGGTGAAATGGTTAATGAAGCGTAAGTAATTGGGCGAGGGGCTGAGGATCCCGGCCTCGCTTGGCGACCGTCATTTGTTCGTCGAGACGCCGACGCAGTGATCAGGAGCGTGGGGAAGAGAGGGGTAAGTGGATTCCTGTATGAGCCACGTTTAGCTAATGGTCTAATGAGTCTCGAGGCTCATCACAGATTGCACTTACACAGATTGCACTATCAGAGCACGGGTATCAACTTTTGAAAAGTATAACCGAGGTTACAGATCTGTCAAAGCAACGTTTTGAACAAAACGGAGGAGTTAAATTCTCATTCCGAGAGTGCCGACCTGCTCAGCCATCCTCGAATCAGTTCGCTTGATTCTGCTTATATATGCATATTTTAAATCAGCGCGTCGCATTCTTAGGCTTTTTTTAAAAAAACCAAGTAACGTAGACTCTTGGTATTCACTGCACATAAACTAGAGACCCCCAGAATGAGAAACAACTTTAAATCATAATTATTGATGGATAAATAAACTTTTTACACGCTTTGGAAAATCTCAGAAGTTCGCGGTAGTCACTTTTCGGTAAGGAACTAAGGGACTCGGTTATTGTATCGAGCAGGGTTCGAAACGATCGCAAAGGCGGTATACTACGTATACGCGCCAAAAAAAAATTTCTATACGTCGTCCCATTTCCCTTAGACTAAATAAACTAAGCAAAAAAAAATAAGCTATAAAGAGATCCGCATTAATAATGATAATTCTTTCTTCTTAAATCAATGGAGGCTCAAATTTTTGTCACGGGTAATAATGGGCTTAAAATATACGGGGTGACCTGAAATGCAGAAGGTAATGGCTTGATATGCCGTATTTGGTACTAGAGTAGTTCACTTGAGTTAGGTTCCAACCTAAGAATACAACTATATCAACTTCGGTGTGTTGCACAGTATCACGCGCAATTGAAGGCGTTTTATATTGGTCCGACCGCGACCTGCGGAGAGTAAAATCTTGATGTGTTGACTTAGAGTGCTGTTTGCGTTGCACTCGTCACTCTCGGTTTTTCTAGTCGTTTTATCAAAAAAAATCTTCTGCATCAGATGTGCTATTTATATATCTGCAACATTTGATTTTAAAATAAATATTACTTACTGCTTATATTTGAAATACAGCATTCCTCTAATTTTACCTCACTTTCTATACGGCGTCCCATTTCCCTTAGACTAAATGATCTAAGCAAAAAAATAAGCTAAAGAGACCAAAAAGTAGACAAAAAAGATTCGTTCGGCCTGGAATATAGAGCCTTGAAAAATTGTTGAAATTAACTTCCAAGACACTCTATGCACGGAAGAGCAACGCTGAGACTGGGTGGCGGTAAGACATTTATCTCGATTTGTGGCGCTAAAAGCGGCTACATTATTTTATATTTATGGAGGAAAACTAGGTATTCATCATAATTCCTGATGAATCCGTGTGATTTTTCTCTCTTACTTTCAGAGTAAACGCTCAAAATTGCTCGTCCTAATGTAATTTTATGTGGAAGTCTATTAACGTTTTAAGAATCCAGAGCACCTTCAATATTTCGAATGCACGAATAGTCGCATGCAAGAGCCGTTGTCTTTGGGTAGAGTAGTCCCTTCATACTGAGAGTTAAGGCAATGTGAATCTATTTCTGATTGGTTACCGTATTATAGGCCTCCACAGTGTCACAAACGGGAATGAAGATTACATTTTCACCCATTGCAAAGAATCTGGAATGGACCAAGGAATTACGGGTTTGACAAGGAACAAACGGAATGAGAGAAGGGGCGGAGAAAAGAATTTGAGAATGGGCCTATCAAAGATTACGAAAAACGTTCAATTTGTGTAATCTTTATTCCCGTTTGTGACTCCATGAGGGGGTGTTGTCTTAACTCTCAGTATGAAGGGACTCTATGTTTGGGTACTTTGCTGAGATAATGGAGATGTTGCATGTGTGAGGAATTTGCGATTTGACTGTTGATTCTTATGTAAAAGTTTGCGAGAAACACGATGGCGCCACTAGTTTTCTCTGAAATCAACTCCCAAGCTCAAAAAAAGCTCTCAAGTTGAGGCCAAAATGGAGGGGATATTCCACCCTACGCTGAGAGTTCACCTCTACATCAAAACAAACTCTTCATGCAAAGACAGGGAGCAAATACATTAGCAGGGTTGCCGTGTTTTCAGTTTTGGAGTCCCCTAATAAAGTGGCAGCCCTGTCAATGTATTTGCTCCCTATCTTTGCATGGAGAGTTTGCTTTGATGTAGACGTGGACTCTCAGGCTAGAGTGGGATATCCCTTCCATTTTAGCCTCACCTTGAGAGCTTTTTTTGAGATTGGGAGTTGATTTCAGAGAAAACCAGTGGCACCATCGTGTTTCTCACAAACTTTTACACATGAATCAACAGTCAAATCGCAAATTCCTCACACACGCAACATCTCTATTCTCCATTAATTGTAAGAAAGGAAATGAGCAATTGTAAAATGTGCAACACTGCAGAGACGCGGCCGTGAAAGCATTATTGGACGCGCTGAGCATTGAACATGCAAATAGGTCTTGGCCCCGCTCTCCGCATGTAGGGTCGTGCTCGACTATTTTAGTAGAGGAACTCCTATGAATAAACTACTCACCTAAAAATATCCTCCCACTTCGATTCCGATTCATTTGCCATGCTGCAATGATCTGGTGAAACATACATTCCAGACTAAAATTAGACCATTCGATTTCAAGCTCTGATCTTATTCAGATCATATCCGGGAAGAGAACACCTCGTCATCCAGAGCAAAAAAAAAAAAAGACGTGGTCGGATGCAGAAAGACTGAAAGTAAGAAAGCATGAGGAGAGGAAATAAATATTATTATCAGAACCCCATAGATCAGGACTCCCGTATACAAAAGAAGTTCTATCATATGAGCCGTAGCACAGTGGATCGAGTCAATAGAAGAGGTCGGACATCATTTGAAAACTTTAAATGCTTGTAACTCCGTTAATACAAATCTTTGAGGTTATAAAAGTGGTTCCGTTGGTTTCCTCGTGAAATTTTCTTCTAGAAATACCCCTTGAAGTTAAAATTGTGACTATTCGCCTACATGACTACCTCGCGACCTGCGAATTTTTTTTTATTTTTTTTTTTTTATTTTTTTTTTTTAAAGTTTTATTCAAGGTTTCGCCTACTACAAAGGTATAAAGAAAAAGGCATATAGAATATTGGAAATTTTACAGAAAATTTGAGTTTCCCGTCAGAAAATACCCCCTCCCCTAACTTTAACGAATTGGTAAACTGTAAAAGTTGCAAGAGCAAGTATTCCTTCAGGTGAGTATTTTGTTGCCCACATTAATAATGATAATTCTTTCTTCTGAAATCAATGGAGGCTCAAATTTTTGTCATGGGTAATAATAGGCTTAAAATATACGGGGTGACCTGAAATGCAGCAGGTAATGGGTTGACATGCCGTATTTGGTACTAGAGCAGTTTACTTGAGTTAGGTTTCAACCTAAGAATACAACTATTACTGCTTTGGTGTGTTGCACAGTATCACGCGCAATTGAAGGCGTTTTATATTGGTCCGACTGCGACCTACGGAGTGTAAAATCTTGATGTGTTACTTAGAGTGCTGTTTGCGTTGCACTCGTCACTCTCAGTTTTTTTAGTCGTTTTATCAAAAAAATCTTCTGCATCAGATGTGCTGTTTATATATCTGCAACATTTGATTTTAAAATAAATATTACTTACTGCTTATATTTGAAACACAGCATTCCTCTAATTTTACCTCACTGTTTCAAACGAGTGTTTTTCTTTTATGTTGCAGGTAAGAGAATCGTGGCTTTTATAAAATTAAGAGGTCACCTTGTTGGGATCCCACTCCAAGCATGTTTTAAGTACATACAGTTAACATACGCATACATTCGCAAGTATACTCTTTTGATATTTTTTAGCATTTTTTACTTATTTACGGAATGAATAATTATGTATCGTAATAATTTATAAAAGGTATGCGCTTTTAAATGCGCCCTACGGTCTTTAAGTGAAACTTTAAGTGCTCACGGTCTCAAAACTTTAAAGTGCTCAAATTATTTCTAGTAGCAAATTATAATTTTGATTATACTATTACTTAAAAACTTCAGCCCAATTTTGAATTTTTTTATATGATTAGGGTAGCGTTTGGTTTTTAAAATTGAATTTCTTTCTGTTTTTTCCTGGTGTAGCTGCAATATAATATTTTTCAGTGCCTTTGCAGACACCTACGCAGATAACGCCATAAAGAATGCATTTCAGACTTTTTTGACGTGCGCTCAACGTGATTTTCGAGAAGTTTTACCCGTAAAGAGTATATTTAATTGGCTATATCTCCTGCGTGCAATAGACCCATTGGATGGAACTGTTCCTTGGTGGAGAAACAAGTCTAAAGAGAATTATCCTTACACTAAAACATGGTCGAAAACTTAATACCCTTATTGACATATCATACCAATAAGTTTTAATTCACGATGATATCAAGTTGATGGCTATTAGAGGAGATTAGCTCGACGGAAGAAGAGAGAGTAATGGTGTGAAATCGAATTATTCCGCTCCAATGGCGCGTAGCTAGCTATCTCGATGAGATCGGAAAATGAGCTTCCAACCCCTTGGTCCTCCGTATTTTTACTCGGAACAACAGCTCAACCCTAGAGACCGGGATATTCTAACAAAAGCCGCCATGAATAAGTTGATTAAGTTTCCTAGTTTTTTTTTACCTTTTGGGGGAATGAGAGACGGAAATAACGGCGGTGCGCCGAAGTCATGTCCAGTGTTTAAAGAAATGATTGCAACCTTAATTCTGTTGAGACCTTTCTCCTTGCAAATTGTCTTCTTTCATATTGAATAATTGCCGTAGCTACTAAGAAAAATTCGCAGGGTTCCTAAAATTCTGGACCTCCTGGTTGATGGCCTCTGAAGTTTTTGGATGGAGTTACGACCTTGACGATACCTAGCCGCATTTAATCTTTATAAAAATAGTCCGTCAATTTAACGGCTGAATGAGTGCTTTACACACCAGTGGTGTTGATAGATAAACGTATTTATTAGAGCTTAAATGTTACTGAAATCAAGAGGAGGACATGACTGGTTAACACAAAATTTGAGTCATCTGTACCACGCGGCTACATATTTTCCCCGTCAGTGGGCGCGCATTCCTTCGCTGTGGTGAACCAAGTTGTCTCAGGTAGATAGTTAGTTAGTTAGTTAGTATATTTTAAGACATTCAGCGTCACAGGCTATTAACGTCTTTACAGAGAATTTTGAAAATGGGAGTATATACGAAAATTTAGATTTTAAAATTAAGAGAGGTGAAGAGTTTCAGAATTTTGGTAGTAATATTGAGTTCATTGCATGTAAGTGGGTTTGTATCTCTGTTGATTGTAGGGGAGTAGATCTGTGATTGGAGATTTGAACGTAATCTTCCTTTACATGTTACCTAATGAAGTGACATCAATTCTTTTCACGTGTGATTTCGATCGTCTGGAAACATTCATTTTCTCCTTGTGCAACAGAAAAAGAGGAAAACATTAATGCATCAAAGCTACTGAAATCATACGTGTAGAAGATCTGAAACTGTTTGTAAAAGATATATCGACGGTGTAAGTCGGCAATCACATAACTCGGTTTGCGATGTCGCAGATTTCCTGTCATACTTTATTTTTTAAACGGAAAACTTACCTACGGCAATTCTTTAAAACTGCCGTAATTTTTCTTCTCTGTACGAAGAAAATCCTGCATAAACTTCTAGGAATGATGTCAATTTGTTCTCCTTTAAAAAATTAACATAGAGGCGGAGATTTTCAGACACCGAAAATGAGTTAGGTGATTGCCGACTTACACCGTCGATATACATTTATTTTGGATTTCCTCACAGGCAATCTTAGTTGCCAACGAAGAGAGAAAAAAACCCGCGAACGCACACGGAAAATTCGTAAATGTGTGATACGGACTACACAAACTAGGCGTAAAGGGATGGGTATACTTAATAGCTTTTTACCAACTTTTTAATAACTTTTTGCCACGTGTATTGCATACGTGACTTTTAAAACGGAATCATCTCCAAAAATTCATTTATCCGCTTTTCACGTGTGCAACATGATCGTTTAGCTGAAATCCAGTAAGTTCCAGTACAAATGATCCTACATTCTTATTTTCGAAATTGTGTGGAAAAATGTCGTCGGGGACAGAAAAAGACTGAGCCACATCCTCTATTTACAACCGAGTGGATTATTTTTGGAACGCAAGTTAGGAAAAGAATGAGCAAAGCTCCGACCGATAGAAGTTTCAAAGTCGCAAGTGAACGAGGTTTGTCTATTTTAAGACATAATGCACTTTGACGAAATAGGTAAACAGTTGCAGTGAAGAACACCGTCTGAAAGAGTTCCATTGTCACGAGCAAAATGGGAGCAGGCCATCAAGGAGAAGAGAGCTGCCATATTTGGCCGGCATTAAAGATGATCTCTTTTTAATTATGAGAGCTGAGAATAAACGATTGAATAGATTTTGCACATGCACCCATAATAAGAGTTCGCCATTAAATTAAAAACAGCTATCCATTAGTAAGACTCCTCCCCCTCCTGATTTCCTCATCATGGGATTATGGGATGTGTCGGGCGGTTGGACTTGTTCACGATCTTCAGTACGACCTGATCCTGCCTCGTCAAGTCGCCTTCAATTTGGCGGGTGGGTGAATTGCGCTCCAGAACGTTAAAATAACCGCTGGTTGAATTGTATTCCAAAACGATTAGGCCGTGATTATACAAAATACGTTGCATGGGCATTCGAACGTTGCCAAATGTCTTTTAGTAATAAGTAGATTTTGGAAAATAAACTTGTGAATACTCATCTTTGAATTTTCAGTTGATTTTAGTCAAAATACAGACCATTTTTCAAAAGTTCCAAAGAGAATTATTCAAAATTTCCCGAAGAAACATGTTATTTCTAAAGGAAGTCTTGCAACTTACGGAATATTATACAGCGTCCTATCTTAGCACACCAGAATGACTTCACTAACCTCACTCCAGTTTTCAAAGTTGCCTTAAAAATCAATTTCATTAGTCACTAATCGGAATTCTTTTCGAGACCGAACGAATTAAAGTTTGATTATGCTTGAGGAAAAAACAATTGAGCGGAAAAGAATTCGTCTCTCACTTCGCCTTAAGCGCTCTTTCTTACTTTCGTATGTATGTCTTACGTAATTGAGTTTCGTCATTATTGCATGTTCTTGGGGACATTTGTTTTATTATGTAAGGTTTTAATTCAACTTAAGTACTTTGTCAACGCAGGTTTTACGGTGAGAAGTTTCCTAGAGGAATCATCGCTTAACGAACGATGAATTGCTCGGCTTACGAGTAGCGAAAAAGGGATCTTCCCCTCCTCGCCCCCTTTTTAATCCAAAATACAAATGTAACAGTGTAATCATTGAAAACTTGAAAAGGCACTATAGAGCTTATTTCAGGGCGCATTTAAATGTTAATCTCTTTGGATGACACTCTTAATTGATTTATTTAGGGAATGGTTTTTTGATACTCTGAAAAAAACTGAGGGTCGCCTTGAGTGCAGAGCAGTCAGAATCTTCTTTTTTACTAAAGTACTCTAGTGGCACTGACTGTGAGGAAAAGAGTTTGAAAAAAATCGTAAATGTAAAAAAGAAAAATCTCAAAAAACTGTGAAAAATCTAGGTAGGAAAAAAATTTTGTTTTTGATTACGTAAAAATGCCACTTTGAACTTTCTTACGAGTTTCTATCACTTTATTTTAGTGCAGTATAACACAGTTTGTACTTAAAATGTATTTGAAGTTGATGTGCGTTGCATACTTGCGGGTTTGTTTTGAGTTTATAGCATCAATCAAGAGTGATTTACGGGTGATCAATTACGGGTTCGGCAAGGAACAAGTGGAATGAGAGAAGGAACGGAGGAAGGAATTTGAGAATGAGCCGACCAAAGATTACGAAAACTTTTGTTACGTGTAATCTTATTCCCGTTTGTGATTCTATGAGGGGGGCTTGTCTTAACTCTCAGTATAAAGGGACTCTACTTTTCTTTCTAGCCGCGAAAAATTACGATTTATCGTCTTAGTGAAGAAAAAAAAGAAACCAGGAATACGGAGGAACAGAGATTTTAGAGAGCGATGTCTGGCCACAATAGCGGGCACATGTCAAGCATTACGTAGAGAAACTGGAACTACAACTCCTCCTACATGATTCCTGCACGAGTTCAACGAATCCTTCGTTGCGGCCCAGACCACCTGTCGCCGAGTCAGGCCGCAGTCGGGACGTACCCGACTCGAATCGAAAGACTTGAAAAATGATAGAAGGCAACCCTGCAATCGATAGAATTCAGTATCAGATAGTTTCCCGGACTTTTTCTTCGTCTCCATCGATAGTTCCTCCTCAGGGCAACGCCACAGTGTCCCACGTGAGATCATCCTCTCTAAATGATGAAGCTCTCCGAATCCCCCGAGGACGCGTGACAAAATTTTATGGATAACTTTTCTCCGGCTCTCCCGTTTTAAGGAAGAACGCCGTATAAACATTCAAATATTGCCAAATTTCTCCTGACAAAATATGAAATTCCTGGGAAACTCTTGCAATTTTTTTCAGTCGTTGAAGTTTCCTGCCGAGTTGAAATATTTTGCACCCATAACATCATTTCCCTCGCTGAAAGAAAATTCAATTTGATTGATGTTATTAGGTGTACCTAAAAAAGTTCTTTTGGCAGATATGTTCTAACGGCTAGCGTTAACTATACCACTTACATGAGTCTATTTTGCATTTAGAACGCCGGTATCCTGAATCTCCGCTTTTTTCCGTTTACGGAACAACGCGTGATAACGTTGTCATCTGCGGACCGCCGCTTGCGAGTAAAAAGTTACCATTTTTGCCGAATAGTGCTGAAAAATCAGAGGGTTTCCTCCATTTAAACCCATATAAAATATCCATTTTATTGCCCAGCCTGGCAATCTTGTAGCCAATGCTTGAGCATACAAAGTGCCCTGAGATTTGAATCCTTTATTGCAATATTTATGCTCATGACCGCAGGACAGGTGACCTTTAGAGGTGAGGCTAATGGAAGAAATTAAATTGGGTTCGTATCGTAATTTTCATTCTGAGGGCACGAAAATGTGTTTTAAACTGTGTCGTAAATCAGTGGGGAAGTACCGTTTTGGTTGTGTGTTGGTGTGAGAGACCGGCGCGGGTTTTTGCCCCGAGCAGTAAGCAAATCATAAAAAATGGCGCGGCTCTCCGAGCAATTACGAATACTGTTTAGAGTGATGACGGGATCAGATTGTCTCGTTGAATTTCCTAGATCGAGTGCGAGCAGGGGAAGCCCTACTGAAAGTCGGACTGAGTTTGACAGAAAGGAAATACAAGGGGAAACTTTCCTGGACCTTATGCCATGCTTTCTTTAGACTAACAGGAATTCCTGTTTAATGTATCACGACAGGAATCTCTCGTCGAAACAACAGGAAATCTCCGTGTTTCAGACGGTATTCCTGTCATTTCAAAAGGCGTCCTGTCGCCTCGGAGAGATTTCCAGTTGAATCAACGAGAACTCATCGGGTTCATGTTCGAGTCGAGAGAAATTCAGGAAAGTAACCTTCTACATCGAAAAAAAAGTGATGCTGATTTAACATTCTGCATGTAAAAAAGTGTGCGAGAACTCACAAAACGCTGAATTACCTGCTATAGCAGTTATTTTAGCAATGTCAAGATGTAAAACTATAACTGATGTGGTGGTTAATTCAGCGTTTTGTGAGTTGTCGCACACTTTTATATATCCAGAATGTTAAATCAGCATAAATTTTTTTTTTGTGTAGATCCCAAGTCAGTCAGCATATTTTTGTGTCTGCTGCGTTATTTTTTGGTACAACCGGCCAGACGGGGTCAAATTAGGCTTACGTTATTCAAAGAATGAAGTAGCAGGGGTTGGAGTGAAGGTTGCTTACAGGAGGGGATGTCAAAAAGTCGGGCAAAATTGCCCTACAATGCTTGAACGGCCCTTTGCATCTCAGCTGAATTTTGTCTCTTTCAATAAACGATGAAGAAAAATAATTGGTCTCCAGGCAGTGATGGTTTTTTTAACACGCCTCTACCTCACACATGTATCGTGGCTTTTCTGGCGTAAGGAACACCTCCTCATATTTCCGTAAAACTCGGAAAACAGGGAGTTGTATCTATAGCCAAAGTGCCAAACCGCCTCACTCTTTTTGTGACGTTGCAGACTTTCTGTCATGGTTCATTTTTTTTAAGCTTTATTGGGAAACTGGTATTTTCATTTTTGGTTAACATGATATTCCGGAAAAGTTGCAAACTATGAAGTTGGCTTAATTTTTCTTCGAAAAAATATAGTAGGAGCGGAATTGTTGAAACGCCGAAATGTAGATACGTGATTTCAATCTTTGGCCATTGATATGGACAGTAAAAGACTTCACTGAAAAAGCAGTAACGACGATATGGACGTATTCCTATCAAACAGAACTATGTGCCGCAGGTGAGTAATATGGATGTTCTCTAGAAAGCTGGATAAGAACACTGGAAAAAAACACATTGGATGTAGAGTCCAGACTCTTAAAAACATCGACAAGAAAAAATACTTTTGATTCAATCGGATTTTTGCTTAAATCAAGAACCAAGCTTGTCAATTTGAGCGGATTTCCTTTTGATTTAAGCAAAAATCTGATTTAATCAAGAGTATTTTTTCTTGTCAATGTTTTCAAGAGTCTGGACTCCAGATCCAATGTGTTTTTTCCAGTGAAACAATGTGGTCAGTGGGCGTGGTTCCTTTCGAAGACTTGGAAAAGCGGGATTTTAAATTCAGCAAAAAGAACTATGTACCGACTGAATGCGGGATTCATGAGCCGCGGGGATGGGATGAGAGCGTTGTGAACAGAGCTCATGAGTTAATGACCAACGAGGCGAGCTGCACGACGGCATCCATCTCCGTTGACGTCACTGGCGCTTTATTATTCTCATTCACTCTTACGGCCAGAGAACTGACGAGCACACCCCATATTTCTCACCTCCACGTAAATCTGTTTGATAGAAATATGTCCATCTGTGCGGCAGAGGCCGAAACGGATTGAAGGAAAGTATTCCTATTCACTGGAAAAGAAAACACAATGGATCTAGAGTCCAGACTCATGAAAACATTGACAAGAAAAATTACTCTTGATTCAATCAGATTTAAGCTTAAATCAAAAGGAAATCCGCTCAAATTAATAGGCTTGGTTCTTGATTTAAGCAAAAATGCGATTGAATCAAGAGTATTTTTTCTTGTCGATGTTTTTAAGAGTCTGGACTCTTTAGAGTTAAGTTCAACGCCTTTTAAAACCTACGAGTCTCTAGATGGTAAAAGTTACGGAGTTTATCCGAGAGGCGTTGGCAATGCGGGTGCAGTGTATCATTAAACGAGGGAATGGCAAATTCTCAGGCCGGATTTTAATCAGCCACCTGCCGCTTCATTCCGAGTTCTCGCCTCCTCTCCCCCTCCATCGGTTTTTTATTCCCTTTTCATCTTCTTTTATGGTGCATTAGGGCGCAGCGCGGCTGCGTTGCGAAATGCATGGCATATTAGAAACTTACTCCGGCAAATTATTCACAGGAAAGTGAGACGTCGCACAATGGATCGAGACAATCAGGGAGGTCAGACATAAAATTTTTGACTAAAATTGCAAATTTTGGAGTTTGTTTCGTCACATTTTAAAGTTCAAGGGGTGCTCCTAGAAGAAAACTACGTGAGGAAACCAAAGAAGCCACTTTTAGGACGTCACGATTTTGAATAAGCAGAGTCATAAGCTCTAAAATTTTCCGAATTTCGTCCGACCTCTCCTATCGACACGATCCACTGTGCGTCGCCCGTTTTACAAAATTTTCTCCGACAAAGCGGTTGAATAGTTAAAATTAAACTATAATTATTTTCGTTTTAAGATGTTTCGTGATAATTTTCACCTTAATCTAAAGTGGGCCACTGGACCACGCCTGAACAAGAATAAAACGTCAACTGTATCCACTTTAAAATCTCACGCAGAAAACGACAAACACAAGAGAGTTCGGATACTGACTCTTGAATTTTTATACCTAGGCATACCTAAGTGTATATTTTCACCTAAAGTAAAGCTATGAATCCAACGATTGATCAATATTATTCGACGTTACAAAAATGGTGAAATAAAATTCATTTCTACGATGTTTGTGACTGACCCTGGAGCCGCGGCCAAGAATGTGCGTCCAGTTTTTGGTTCTTCTTTTCATAATTCATAGAGTCATCTTCACTATAAAATAGTAGCGTGATGGTGGGACATGTCTGTTATTATCGCACAAAAAAAATAAAATGATCAAATAGCATCCTAAATATGAAAATAAATAAATAAATAAAAAAATGCATCTGATAATACCTAGATACATGTCGTGAATATTGCATTCCAAGGATGTAAGTCAACCGTGAGGGTAGTCAAACCAGCTTTCAAGCATCACCGCACACATTTCCGACGCCTCGCCGAAAAAAAAAGTTGATTTAACATTCTGGATGTTAAAAAAGTGTGCGAAAACTAGTAAAATGCTGAATTACCCCACATATCAGTAAATTTTACATCTTGGCATTGCTAAAGTAACTGCTGTAGCGGGTAAATCAGCATTCCATAAGTTCTCGCACACTTTCTCCCATAGGGTAGAGAGGAAGTATTGTCATCCTCCAAAAAAAAAAAAAAAAAAAAAGTTGAAATTTCATCATTTCTAGACGTTTTAAGGTCCCAGGAGTAAAAATAACCATACTTGAAAAAATGTGTGTCCGTCCGTGTGGCGTCCCCCAAATCTGTCTACAGCGATATCTCAGAATCTATCTGTTCGATTTCATTCAAAATTGGCACAGGACACCATATCTATGGTCTCCTTATGCACGTCCAACGATTTTGAGGTACGCTAAAATTTGGGGGGGGCTACGCTCAATTGTCCATTTTTAGCAAAATCACACGGAAAGCTCATTTTGAAAGACTGTAAATTTTGAAAAATGGCTTTAATTCTTTAAAAATGGGCATCAAGCACATCACCTGGGTCATTAATTTAAGTTCCAAAAAGATCTTTGCACTAAACTCAAAATTCAAGGGATTACGAGGCCCAAAAGTAGGGCACTTTGCTCCGCGACATCACAAACAGCTCATTTTCAAGGACTGTAAATTTTAGAAACAAATGCCTTTAATTCTTCGAAAGTTAGCATAAGAGCACCACCTGGTTCATTAATTTAAGTTCCTGTGAGGTCTTTGGACTAAACTAAAAATTGAAGGGTTACGCGTCATGTAGCGAGGAGAGCACTTCGGTCAGACGGAGAGCTCATGGACAGTAGATTTTAAAAAAATGCCTTTAATTCTTTGAAAGTTGGCTCAAAAGCACCACCTGAGTCATTAATTAAGTTCCTAAAGGGTCCTTGGACTAATCTCATAATTGCAGAGGGGCCGATAGGAAACGCTCAATTCTCCAATGAATGAGTCGGTACGCTCCTAGATAATAGCAGCGAACACTTTGAGTCAGATGAAACCTAGGAATTCAAATGCATTGTATAATGCATCATATACTATCTCCAAAATTACTCCGTAGGTATACACCAAGCAAAATTAGACAACTAATCAGGTACTTACATTACATACAATTATCGAAGCTAAAACGCAAGCACTGACACTTGGATTTTTATTAGAAACTAATATGTTTGTTGTTGATGAATTTAGAATCCCGGCAGATTCCATCTTTCGCGGTTCCTTTTTACGAGGTACTGAACACAAATATAATATAATAATATAATAAAACTGCACAAACATGATTGATTTAATTAGGTATTGATGTTGTTGTTGCGAGGTTTGTTGACACGGGGTTACGACTGGTTACGAGCAGCAAGAAGAAGGTGGCGCTCTCTATTGTTTTCGTTTCGAATTACGGGATACGCGCTAAGGAACTGGCGCTCTTGGCGGGCGGGTGGTGAACCATTACCAGCAGGTAGATTCGCCCGCCAAATTTAAAATTTGGACGATGCTAAGCGAAAACCGTTTAGTTTTAAGACTATTTAAACATCGAATAGTCAATCTACCCATTGAAGTAGATTTTTGATGGCTTTTGACCGTGCTTAAGGAAAGATTATAACATATAATCGTATCTGAAGTATGATGCCAATGAATCTAATGGATCCTAATGAATCGTAGAAAAGCTAAGATTTTTACGGATCGCCGTCTTTAATAGGAGGCATCATTAATCAATTACATATTTAATTGAAGATGCCTCATAATATCGACAAGTCGAGTCCGAATGTATGAATTCATCCTATATCTCGAAGACATTTACAATATAGTGCAGTGGTTTGAATAAAAATTTAATAACTATTATCCTGCGATCAAAATTCCAATCAAACTTTATGATTTTGTGAAATTGGCAGTATTTTTCTAAATATTGCAGTAAAAGTGTCTATGCCGGCGCGGAGCGCCGGCAAAAGCGAGAAAGTCTTGTGCGATCTTCGCACCATGATGGGGGGCGAAGCCCCCCCACATGCCGGCGCGAAGCGCCGGTACGCGGCGCTTGCGCCGCGCAGGCACCTTTTTTACATCCAGGATGTTAAAGCAATTTCACTTTTTTTTCGGTGTGCGCAGCATATTTTTTCCTTTTCTGTTTTTGATTCCTGTCCCGTCCATCCCATAAATTGTATGCGGTGACCGATTATAACACCTCTAACGTGCACGAAACGTATCTCAGCAAAGTTGGCAGCCCTGCATAAGTTATGAAAACTTGGGAAGCGCATCATCATTGTTTGAAAGTAAGTTCAAAGCGCAGGAGAAGACTTTATCCAGCCATGTGCGCAAACTTTACTGTCTACTTACGAAAATAGCCGTTGATAAAAAAAAAAGCTTTCAGCTAACGAGCGCATAGATCTCATGCAGCATGTTGAAATGATTCTCAAAGAGCATCCATGTATCTTGATTCTTTGAGGTGTGTTGCTTTTAAAACTTTCAGAGGAGATTTAGTCCCTAAAGTCTGCTCCTCCTTGCTTTTAGTGACTCTTCGTACTACTTTAATAGAGATTTTGAACAGTTTTTTTTTTTCTTTTTATTTTCTCTAAACTTAATGCGCTTTGTGTACGTTGAAGAACCTTCATGAGATATTAGCAGGTCGGTACGCCTTCAAGCCGCTACGTATGGTTCAATCCTTAGAGTGCATTTTGCGCCCTTAAAAAAGCTGCCTCTGAGATAATATTTTTTCAAAATTTAAGGAGAATGCTGGGCTCGACTCGAGGCTTTCATCTGCCAATCGCAGCATTAATCATGGAGATTGTCCCCGGCTAGTATATCTCTAGCAGGGTGGCATGAAATGTAAGAAAGAAATGAAAAATTGGAAATATTTCATGAAATTTCACGAGGCTGTGAAATATTTTATATTTTTCACGGGCTAGAGTATGCAACCCGCACTCAAACACACAAAAATAGAAGACAGTCACAATTTTTACATTTTACGGAACATGAAAAGGAGCCGTTATTTTTCAATATCTTTCATAAATTTCTGAAATTTCGAGAAAGATTTCACGAGAAATTTCAAGATTTTATTTTTCATGAAATTTCAAGGTTTTATTTTTCATGAAATTTTGCCACCCTGGTCTCTAGAACGATGAGCTATGACCAGAAATGAAAAAATTACATCTTTAATTCGAATAATTTGAAATTGCACTACATGAAAGATCCGGATCTTATTTCAAAAATGTAAAGCGCACACACTGATCTACGGGTGTTCACCTAACAACACCCGCGTAAATAGTCGAGTCCTCTCTGACAGAGATAATGACGAATAAAGCAAAGTTCAGGAGTTGGAAAGTTTGAGTTAAATGAAATATTCAAAGAGCAAAACCACTTATATATGCTTGAGGTCCTGCCTGACAAGAGTCAAACGAAATCTACGTAAAGAATTAATTTAGAAGAGGTATTATTGGTCGATTACGATGAAGCAATTCCGCTAAAAGGAAACATGAACCGGTGGCAGGACTGAGTGGCAGGATTCACCTTCATTTCATCATTTATGCAATATGTACATCCATTAAGCACGTTTTCTTGCATCTAGATGTTATCACGGTGCACGGAGGGGGTCAGTCGCGGGAAGGTAAATGATTACTGCGGCGAAACATATTCAGTCATACATTATAACAATCTTCACTCTCTGTATTGTGATGAAGAAAAAAGACTCGGTTGAAAATTAAAATTGTGTATTGAACAGAGAATATCGAATACGGTTCGGTTTCAAGCTGTTTCATGCATGAAGAACGGCTTCTAATGCGATATTCGATTGAATAAATAAACGAAACATCCTTTGAAAAGGTAGAACATGAACAGATAATCACAACATCGCTGTCTGGGATATGCATTTTTCAACTCAAACCATCGATAGAATACAAATTATTAAAAATAATAAAAGAATAAGTAGAGTCAATTTTTGATTGTACAATTCATTCATAAAAAATATTTGAAAAACATTCGCTGATCAAATCAATATTCCGCGTGTTATCTTGTAGCATCATTTTGCGTTCAAGCAGACGACCCTTTATTGTGAAAGTTTCGCATGTCAAAAGCACAAGCCAGACGTGGGTCTGGCTGGATTTTCACCTTGACAAGCTCCGAGACGCAAATTTTGCCACCAGAGGGCACTTCGTTGAGACCCGCGAAACTCCCCTAAAACTTTGCAGCCCACCCCTGTAACTTTCAAGACGAAAAGTCCAGAGTTGGATCGTTCAACTTCCTTGCCAAACAACACAGATTCACGGTAACTGTGATCTCGAATCTTCCAGCTTGTATCTTTTTGTATTTTGCTGTCTCACTATTGAAAAAAGTATCCAAACAAGTGCATCCATTTTAATCGAATAAAAATTACTTACTAAAAAACCAACAAAAATTAAAGCAACTATCAAGTTTTCATAACTCAACTGTAATTACAACACCTAATTACATAAATGCAACAACTTTAAGATATTTAACGTATTAAAATATTCAAAATCCTGAATATTTTGGAGGACTGTTTCCTTAGATGTATCGGTCGATCCTAATCCATACTAAAACCACCTTTCCGACTTATTGATTGTTAGGGCGCGATCTCTAAACTAATTATATATTGTCTCTAAGACGGCAAGGCATGTCCATAAGAAGAGGCGCGAGGTTTGGATTTATAGGGGGTTTTGGTGCCCTCTTTCAAATTATATAACTCATTTAAAAACACAATTTCGAAGCCGCTCTCTATATTTCGAGATCTCTCTAATTCGGAAACCCTTTCATTCGAGAGAAATCTCCGGTCCCTTCAGTTTCAAATTAGCAGCACGCGCCGTAAATAATCGTAGGACGATAGTGGACGGGAAAAGTTCATTGATAGAGCAAGTCGCCTGGCTCTCGCGTGGGATGAGAGGGCATCTGGGGGGAGGGGGGGGGGGGGATAAAAACGCTTAATTCATTTCCTTTCTCGGCTTCTGTTGAATAACTTTAACCCATCGCCCGAATGTTGCGGGCGGAAATGCTTCTGATCCGCTTGAGTGATACCACTCAATATTTCAGCCGCCTTGAAATTTTCCGCGGTTGCCACTTTAGAACCGTTATTCGGGTAGGACTTTAGTTGGAGAAGATCACAAGCAGATTTGCCATCTGCTTGCTTTCAAACAATATGACTTTATGTCAAAAGTAACATGGATATACTTTCGAAGTTAAGGAGGGGAACAACTTTATTTTCAAGAAGGTTCAATGGAAAAAAAAACACATTGTATCTAGAGTCCAGACTCTTGAAAACATTTACAAGAAAAAGGACTCTTGATTCAATCAGATTTAAGCTTAAACCAAAAGGAAATCCACTCAAATTAAGAGGCTTGGTTCTTGATTTAAGCTTAAATCTGATTGAATCAAGACTACTTTTTCTGTCGATGTTTTCAAGAGTCTGGACTCTAGATCCAATGTGTTTTTTTTCCAGTGTAGTTTAAGTCAATACGAAAGAATATTTCTGCCTAAATCGAGTCACGTTTTTCTCTGATTTAATTCAAAAATTATACCTACTAAAAGTTATTAAATATGGACGCTAGGACTCAGTGAATTTTTGGACTACTGCTCTCTTTTTGTGCCGTAGCATCTTGATTTACTTTGCGAGGAAAGCTCTGTACTCTTAAAAGATGCCTGTCATTCTTAATATGCTGGAGCGCCTTCAATTTCGTTCGATACTGTGCAACACCTCTATTGTGAAATAGTTGCTTGAGGCGCCGTGGCACGCTGCGGCGTTCTGCAAATGCGCACTGGCGCCTTCAAACCAAACGGGATACTTCACGCATTGCGCAATGCTTGAAGTATTCCTGTTAGGTTTGTAGGCGCTATTGCGCGGTTCGCGCACCTCTGACGCTCATCTCTGTTGATTTCTATTGTTCTTTCATTATTTTGTCTATTGACAGGGATAAGGAAACACCTACCTAGGGAAAAGTCCTACCGCAAGCGTCTTAGCGATAAGTGATAATTTCTGTATTCGGGGTACCACCTCTCAACCCTTGCAATTATGCCTCCTTACTAGTTCTTGCTGGCTGTAGGGTAAGGTAGTGAGCTCTTATTTGCTCAGCAACCAAACATTTGATAAACATGTCATCAAACTGCTTACTTCAATAAGCTCAACAATCGTCAAGGTGGTGAAATGACTGTTGCTGTCCATGAAGAATGTTGAATCCCCGAGGATATAAAAGGAACCACCACTGCTCAGACACTTATAAAGGGTCTTCAGTTGTCATTTTAATTTCGGGGACTTTACAAAGCAATAGGTATGAAAAAGCACGGGAAAAATGAATTTCGGAATGTGTTGATGAGAGATCTTTGGGAATCGTGCAAACTGTAGAACTTCTTCGATGTTTTCAAAAATAATGATTGAAGAAAAAAATATCTAAGTGTAGGATCACAACTTGAGATTATTGATGACTGATGAGTAACTTGTTGAGCATTTTCATGGCTTGATAATGATGAATAATGAGTCAATTGAGCAACGTTGCGAAGTGGGTCTTAATAACCGAATGTGGATTGCGAGAACGTCACTCATCAGTTATTATTGATTCATGTCTGCTTGTACCTCCGCGATTGCTTTCCTTTGATGCGATTCCTTTTTCTCAAGGTGCTTCACTTTAGTCCTCACCACTCACACACGCATCCGCCATCACTGTCATAAACACTACCTCGTTTCGTTGATCTCAATTTTACGATCCGTATTTTCTTTACCTTAGTGTGAGCATATGGCCATACTATATCTTGATGGATATCCAGCCATTAAGCAACACCACTTTTTTTTTATCACTCTACAAGAGATCCACTCGGCAACCGCGGGATCCGAAATTCTTGGGCGGATAACGAAATGCTTGGCCTAGTTACAAGAGATATTCAAAGATCCCGGATAGAAAAACGCCAGTAAAAGAAAGAAAGGGCGTGCGACAGCGTGGGAAGGAGGAAGACGGAGCGGGGTGGAAGCGGGGGGGGGAGAAAGAGACAGTAAACCATAAAGAGGGATGTTTTACAGTCCCGGTCCCCCATCAGAAATCGAGGCATTATTAGTGATTTCACTTGGAGTCCGGCCAATTCCCAGCGACTCAGCCTGCCCCCGCGGACCCCCACCTATGACGTCATCTCCCCGCCCTGTTTTCGTCATCGTCGGCTCCGGATTTACGGCTTTCTCTCTCTCTCTCCTCGGCGACCTTGGGGTGGATGCATCTGCTTCGACTCGGACGCGCCGAGCCAAGGTCACCGTAAAGTGTTGCGTTCACCCCCTCCCCCCCGCAATAGTTTTAACCTCTGCATCATTTCACCCACGCTCCTAGTTTTCCGACTTCCACCCCCCCCCCCCCCCGCGCCCCCGAGCCCCACACTCCACACACCCACACGTCTGCTCTCAACTACTCTCACCCCTGTTCCTGCCTCCGTTTCTTCGCCGGATTTCTTTGCAACAGTGATTAAGGGTGGGTTGAGTTCCTCGCCGCCGTGCCCTCTTCATTATGTGAATTTGGCTATCCGGATCCGACTGGATGAAACAAAAAGTACTTTTATTGCTCACTCATTCTTTCTCCGATGACAAGGATACACGCTCCGAATCCTTTCACTAAATTTAACCCGAGCGTTTTTGTTCGCTTATATCTCCTTAGAGTGTGATTACGATATCGATCGATTTTACATCCTTACATTCTCGCGGAGTGAAGGATGCTGAGGCAATTGCTTGACTCTTGGAGATAACACAACACGCAGTGGCATTAATCAAACTCAATGGTGGGTGTATCGAAGCGAACGGAAACATCTACACAGGGCCTCCTTAAAACTCAGCGTATCTGTATAGCAGATTAATACACACCCATAGTGAAACTGCAAAATTGAGGTTTTTTGTTTTCATTCGTTCCTGCCATCCGTCATTTTATTCGTTTCAAGTCTCATTTTTTTTAAAATTAGGGTCTCTAATAATCACAAAATTGTCACTCAACTTTTGTTTACATTCTGTTTTGGACCCTTAACGTTTATAAAATGACGTGTGTGAACGTACCGACTAACTTCAAGGCAAATTGTAGTAACGGCGCGCTGGAAGCTTTAGAACGCCTTCAATTGAATGGATATACCTCCCGCGCTCCGAAGTGTTAAAATAGTTGCAGGTCAGAAAATCGTCAGATTATTAAGTGCATTAATTCTCTACGTATGTCTATTGCTGTCTCTTGACCATCATTGCTAAACAAATATTGTTTTTCTCAATATTCGTATTATTCGAGATGGGTTATAGGACATTTCGTCTACGATTTTTTGTCCGCGCACCTGTTTTTTCCAGTAATTTACGTCCACGCGTTTTTTCGGCACGAAAATTTTGGTCCACGTGCCATTTGAGACCCAAAGTTAATTGGCCCACATATAAATACAAACGACAATTGCTCACGACGTTTTTGGATGAAAATATATAATGTCTTGGAAGAATGAGGGTTTGCTTGTTTTTTTGTTTTGTCTGTTTGGTCTAACGGAGAATAATATACAGTTGAGAGTTTTGGTAAAAATGGAGGAGCGTCAATTCCATGAGACAGAATTCACTAAAACTCTCTACACCTCTTTGGTGTAACAGGACTTAAGTACATATATCTTTCAAGAAATTCCCACCTTGTTATATCTAAACCGGATAAACCTGTATATTTGCCTCAGCTAAAGGCTCTTAGATTTTTCCTGTGTACGATAAGTATCTGGATTTATTTTGCGAGGAAAGATCTGTACTTTTAAAGCATGCCTATCATTCTTAATACGTTCAATTTCGTATAATACTGTGCAACACCTCTGTTGTGAAATAGTTGCTTCAGGCGCCGCACCGCCGCAAACGCGCATTGGCGCCTACAAACCTAAGTGGATACTTCAAGCATTGTGCAATGCGTGAAGTATCCACTTAGGTTTGTAGGCGCCAGTGAGCCTCTTGCGCTGGCAGCACGCCGCTCCGCTCTGTTCGGCTTTAATATTTATACTCGCATAGTCAGCGTTTTTTAACTCAGGATATTTAAATGTTTGCACACTCTGCATTGATTATTCTCATTTTTTCTCATCATTACTCAGGTGCATTGATTCAATCGGATTTTTGCTTGAATCAAGACGAAATCCGCTTAAATTAAGAGGCTTGGTTCTTGATTTAAGTTAGATTCTGATTGAATCAAGAGTACTTTTTCTTGTCGATGTTTTTAGGAGTCTGGACTCTAAATCCAATGTGTTTTTCTCCAGTGCAACGTATTAATGCTTAAAAAAATGAATTTTATCGAAAGAACCACACACACCAAATTTGCGTGATGTTCCATTTCTCTTCATCAATTCATTTGGAAAGCGTTTATTTTAGCATTGATATGTCTGCCGGTCAAAGTTCAAAACTTTTCAGAAAGTGCAACAAGTTTATCACCGGGCACGGCCTTCATTGCCCTCTCCGTGCTGTCTTCCAGACGTTGCCCAATCTTTGCCGATAAAAACCAATTATTTTCTACGTATTTATCTTCGAAAACACAGAATTTTACAACGTATATATTATCTTCTGAAGAAACATAACCATGACTCATCATTAAAAATTTGTTTGCCAGAAGAAATTTGTAAAATTGTAAATGTAAAGACGGCGTTTCTCCATAGCCTGACAGAAACGTAGCTCAATGAAAGCACTTTACCCTCGCCGGGTAATCAAACAAAAAGCAGGCGAAAGAAACAACAAGAGCGAAGTGAGACAACCACAGATTTGTTCCGGGGATGTTGGAGCGTAATTGAATGGGCAACTTTTAAGGAGAGAGGATGAAGTTATCCGGTTTCCTGAGGCGTGAAAAGTAAGTATCAAGTAATAAGGGGAGGCTTTCGCGCCGTGTGGAGGCAGGAGCGTGGCTAGCGGTGCGGTACGAGGAGGTGTGAAGCACAGAGTGGAGCGTAAATAAAATAAAATCGTTTGCGTGGAAGTTTACAAGTCCATTATGACTCTATCACTTCATCACGGGTGCAATTACCAACAGATGTTACACAAGCCGCTCTGGCGCGGCGCTGCACAAGAACGCGCCACCGCAAACCGACGCCTCTGTTGCCACTTCTCATCGACCAACTTTAATACGCGACCCCTGCACACATTTTTAGAACGCTATCACGATGTACAGTCACATCAAAAGAGCACCCAAATGAAATATGATGCAATAGAAAATTTGCAGGTGTCTGAAATTTGATGAATTTCGTGTTTCAGTAGAAACTACTGAGTGAACTGAACACGAGGATACCCTTGGTTGTTGAATTGATCAATTATTGGAGAAGATATGACGAAATGATCTCATCTGCTAAAATACGTGTGTTTCAATGAGAAATGCCGCTAGATGACGTCACTAGGCCGTGCATTTTCTCACTTTTAAATGCATGTTTATACTATTTCCCACATCAGAAAAAATTATAAAAAATATTGTGAAATCAGCTCCTCAAGCACTTTCAAATATATAGCAATAAAAATGTGCGTGCAAATTTTCCATTAAATTGCATTACATTTTTTGTGCTCAGGAACTTTAACAGAATTTTAAGGGGCTAAGCAAGCAATCCACAACACATAAGCAAGGAGCCAAAAGAATAGTTGCTCTCACAATACTGATAGGATGTTGGATTCCAGGTCCATCCTACTTTTCTAGTCAGAGTTGTAGGCAATGTTACTTTTGTGTTTAAACACAATTAATGTCCCGGTAAGAGTGCAGTACTCTGATCGGCACCAGATTATTCTTACCGAGGCTGAGCTTGTGACTTTAAATTACTTGCAGTTTTTGCAAATTTCATTATTGAGTAGACATTGTCTCCAGGTGTTTTGCGAGTTGGTGAGAGAAACAAATTCTTATTTTGGCTTGAAGGAGTGATCCCTAAAACATTCATATTTTTATTCGGGACACTTCGTGTGCGTCATTGGTGTAGGTAGGTATGGCCATGTAGCGGGCGGCCAATCACCGTCCACCTACAGCTGCACGTCCCGCGTTTGCCCCTCATTGGCTGACTCGTCGGGCTTGTTTTATTACTCGTGTAGGTTGACTTGATAAGTCCGTGACAACGGTCACAAAATCGTGTTTTGATATTCCATCTCGCAGATTTGTTGCTGGTCCATGAGTTTTTAGTGTGCACTGAGTGACATCTCAACCCGACGATCAAAGGCGGAAGTGAGCAAAGTTTCTTTCATTCTTGGCTCATACGAGCAGCCGATGACGTCATTTGTGGAAGGCGTGGGAGCAATTGCGACCCCTCCTTGCATTTTAAAGTCGGTCTGTTTTGGGGGCAATGGACCACCAGACAAGATGAAGGATGAAGCGAGACAACGTGTTTCCTTGTAGAAAATTCATGGTGAAATAGGTGGACACATTCAAAATTTACGAAATGACCTCGCAATTGAGAAATTAGCGCTTCCTTTGTTCCAATGTGGACCTTCCGCCTTGCCAGGAAGTTCACTGTGCTTCAAGATGAAAATCAAGATTTCTCCGCTTGCTGCAGCATAATTACTCCTCGATACCTTCAGTGGTTTCTTGCATCAAAGGAAAAAATACACTTTTGTGAAACCGAACTCGACTGGTCATTGACCAAACCTTAAGTTCGTGAATTCGGGTTGAGTTATGTTGATTATCTTCTATCCACGCGGAAGCAAAAATTTTGAGTTTTTACTGGTTTTAATGTAAATATTAAACGTTCATTTATTACGTACGAGTTAAATAAGGGGTCGTCTCCTTGGCTGCTTAGCGGCTAGCTTCCAAGGGCCCATAGAATGCCTCCCGGGTCAAAGTTCAAACACGCTAAAAAAAAAAAAAAAAGCCCGGTGGATCTCTAGGATTACACGGAAAAAATTATATTGCTGATTTAACAATTTTGTAGTTAAAGAATTGTCCGACATATTTCAATGTAGGTGCTCAATTCCCCAAGATTTGTGGTTTGAAAGAGAGCAGTGGAGGTTAGGAGTCGTAGAGCGCGAGGGAGTGCTGTAAAGCGACTTATATGCATGTATGTATGTTACAATAAAACAAAACCAAATAATTTAACCACCCCGTAATTAAATTAGCTTTCCACTTTTGTAAAATACACATTTAAAACATGTCGGATATATTTTTTAACAATTTAATTGTTAAATCCGCAATCCATTTTTTCCGTGTAACTTTCACAAAATAAGAAAATCGATTTTATTTAGATAGAATGATTTGCAACTTCATCACACACAATATTAAAAAAAAAAATCTAGGTCATGTTTCAAAAATTGAATTTGTAGCTGAAGCTTTTATTTTTATGCTTTTTTTCTTTTTTCTTTAAGCTTGTTTCCTTCTTATCATCATCCTAATTCAAACTCACACTTTTATTAGACGTCAATATACACCGATTAATGAAAAATATATTATTATTTTCGGAGATTTTTTTCCCCCCACCCCATATTTGGCTGACAAATGTTGCTTCTGCGAGGAGCGCAAACAAGGATAAGAGAGAAGTTTCGATGAAGGAAAGCTCAACTTCTCGGAGATCAGTTGCGCCTCCATTTAATCTTAAACTATCCGAGGGAGTCTGATACTCAAATAGGCTGGAGGCAAGCCGTTGGAAAATCCTGACAGAGCGCAGTAGTCAAATGGATGGGAATAATAGCGCATCCTGTAGCAAGGATGCTGCAGTCCTGGAGACATGGAAAACTCCCCCGCTGTAATTTCGTGCCAAATTAGCTTTTTGATTGGCGCTCTTCCACCAACGAACCGACAATAACTGCATCGCCGAACAAGATCCGTGCCAGCTCTGCTGTGCTCAGGAGAAACATCCTATGAACGCCCTGAAGTTGCAACGTTTTCACTGATAAAGTCCTCCTAATCTTCCTAGATACTTCGTACCGAGAAAAATTGTATTGGGATTCTCAGACACCCTCTGGGCAAGATTTGAATTTAAGCTCAACGCAACATGTTTTCTCTTCAAAACTTACGGAGGAAAACTAAATCACACACCGGGAAACATACTGAAGACCTAACTGCTTACGAGAAACATTGGTTACATGGCAACAATGAGAATGACAATACTTGTGAATATCTCGTTCAAGAGTTGATTTTCAAACATCTCGTTGCATGGCTTGTTTTCTACGTATGATTCTGAAGAGGAAACATATGACTTTTCTCCTAGTATAGACGTCGTCTACGAGCCTCTGACGTTATAAGAGGAATTACACGTCATGGCACCCTGTCTCAGGGTTTTATGTCACAAAGGGGTTAAAACAATAAGTATGTATTATCCTACCTACTTTTAAATTCACTACGGATGTGCTACGTAAATGAGGGAAAAATTGTAACGGTGGAGGTGTCCCTAAGAATGACGAAGAAACTCATTTTCCTAATGCTTTACTGATGGCCTAGCAATTATAGTCCAAGATCAAGATGATACTCAGTATTTTACTTAGAAGTTGGAAGCTGAGTATCGGAAATAGGGAATTGTGAGGTTAAAGTAAGTAAAACCGAGGAGTCGTTGAGGGAAAAGGGAGACACAAGCAGTTTCAACACATCATTTGAGGGCGTTTTATATTGGTCCTTATCCATCTGGTTTCTGGTAGAGCAATTTACTTGAGTTAGGTTGCAACCTAAGAATACAACTATATAAACTTCGGTGTGTTGCACAGTATCACACGCATTTGAAGGCGTTTTATATTGGTCCGACCGCGACCTGCGGAGAGTTGAGTCTTAGTGTGTTGACTATGAGCGATGTTTCAGGTGCATACGTGAAATGCAAAATGACGAAGAACCTAAAATGGTATTTTGGGTTGAAATGAGTTTTTCAACTTTATTTTAAACAAAGGTTGAAAGTCTGAATTTATCATGACGAGAAGTTATACTACTTTTTTCACTAAGAGAGGAGCGGAGAGTCGTGGGTTGGGACCAGTCTTGGGAAATTTTTACGGGATTTTTACATAACGTTAAGAGTACGTTCTAAGGGGTGAGAATTGTGCAAAACCGCAAGTTTATAGCGCTACTTTTTTAGGGATTTTCCCTTTATGCTCGATTTGGAGGCGTTAACCCATGAGAAATGTCTATTTAAGATGCAGTTGCTCCAAGACATTTCACGAACAAGAACTGTAAAATTTTGTCGTCCACCAAAGAATCAAAGTTTTTGGATGGTAATAAAAACATCTATTCAATACCGAAGAAATAAAAAGCGAAATGACCGACAAAATTGTCCAAGGGCCCCTAAAGATCAATAAAGCATACTTCATTGATACGAATGTTGTAATTTCAAAATTTAACTCGGACATCAGACACCCGTGTCTATTTTTTGTATCTTTCTCATACCGAAAGTATGATATGTGGAACATCATTGAAATGTTGAAAACCAGAGGAGCTCGATTGTATCGCGAGGTAGCTAAGTTCCATTTGGTAATTTGGACTATTTATGCTAAAAGGAACTTTGCGGAAGTGGAAAGATGGGGTGTGCTTGTGGAAGCTGGATAAGAAACAATGTGGTCCTGTAGTTCCTTTTGAGAGAATGAACAAGTGGGATTTTCAATTAAATCAAAAGGAACTGAGCGGAAGTTGAACTGAGTGGAAGTAAAAGGCACTATGTAGAATCAATTAGCACCTTCTTTTAAAACTTTTATTCAGTTTGAATTATTAAATGCTGGTTTCTTTTTGATAAACCACGACTTGTATAATATTACTGTGCTACTGGTTCGTGAAAAACTAGAAGAGAGTCAAAAACCCGATTTTCAGCGTTATGAGTTTCATAAACGCCTCCTCATCGACTCTAACTTCAGATTCGGAGACACGAAGAAAATTCGAAGGCTGCGTAAGAGCAAGCCGCCAAGTCGCTTGCCGCAGTTACTGCGTAGACATTCGTAAATTGGGGCTTAAGTCAAGCTTGTTTGAATTGTCTTGCGGTGCTTAAGTATTTTAAGCGTGCAAGAGGGGCTCAGCAAAGCAATACCGGGCTTATACCGTCGCCCTACTCATAGAAAGGTCTCCCTCCCGCCGCGGGATGAGCGCTGTTATCGCTAAAATCCACGCTTTCTAGGGCTTTCTAGAGACTGGAGTTGAGTTGTTTAGTCACGAGGGAGACGATACATTTAAAAGCGCGGCCCCCGTCATCCGGCCAGCGGATTAACGTCCAGGAGTTGTTGGCGCTCCGCGGGCTATTCATTTCCCTCGGACAAATCCCAAGACATGGCCCTCGGCACTTGGAGTTTCAACAGGCTTTATCCCCGCTAGCTTATTACGTTGTAATTAAATGGTCGTTTTCCGAATGAAATATGTGATGACTTCAGGCGAAATGACCCCTAAGATGGAAAATAAATAAAATTCTAAGTCTGTACCACGGCTCGCAGGGGTTAATGGACCACAAATTACGAATTTAAGCTCTCTAATATCCTCACCCTTCGGCCAAAGTATCACAAACGCCATGCGATGCTTAGAAATTATTTTTCCGTAAAAAATTAAATGGCGGCGGAAATTTTTAAACGTCACATGGCGCTTATGATACTTAGGCCGGAACATGACGATACAACTTGTCCCTTCAAAGTTTCACCTAAAACACGATTCACGGAGTAAAATTTACTGAAATTAACTCTAACTAAATCTCGACGTTTCTAATTCGCGAGAGAAAAAATCATCGAGCCTCGCCGCTATTATTATGAGACTAACAATGCAACACAAATAAGTTAGGTCTCGGGCCGATTGAGTTGTAAAACGCTTTTTACAAAAAATCTGAATTTCTTGCTCACAAGAAAAATCAGAGTCTGCTTGAATCAAATCGTCATTTACATCGGTCATGTCAAGCTTCTTAAATTATCGAGCAGTCGTTTCCTTCCCCACCCTGGGTTTTCTTTAAAGTGCATGTAAACAACACGCAACAGCTGAGCGGAAGCGCCAATTTCGAGGTTGCCTTATTTATATATCCCAGAGCTTGTTGCGGTAAAATAATGACAAAATTGCAAAATCCTCTCAATACCAGATGAGCATGTGCCTTTTGCTCCAAACGATCCTTCTTACAGGACCCCAGATGCGGGTCCAGCAAATTGGCAACACTGGATTTCCTCCATTCAAAGCTATGCTAAATAATCGATTTTTGTTAAAACACCTGACCCTCCTAAAATCGATTCATTTCCACAGGTTTAAATGGAGAGTAGACAATGTTGCCAATTTGCTGGATCTGTCAATGACTTATCCGCGGCCGCGTTGCAGTTAATAATTAAAATCAGGCCGGAGGCCTGAACAAACGGATCGGATGAACCAGGCAGGGCCCTTGACCGACACTTGTCGTCCCCGTCCCCCTCCCCGTCCCCCTCCCCCTCCCCCTCCCCGGCTCCGGCCACCTGTCCTGACCTTTACCGATCCGAGCTCGCAAACAAGTCCAAGGGCACGCGCCCCGCCGCGCCCCTCCCCCGCCCCTCATCTTGCGCCGGGGGAGAAATCGTTAGCTGCAGCCCCACCTGTTGCATGCCCTCGCATTAACAGCCTCCTTTATTCTGCCTTACCGGGGCCGCTCGTAAAATGACGTCAGGTACTTAGGGTGAGGGGGGCGGGACTGCCTGACAAACTCTTTTGAAGGAAGGCGGGAGGAACGGAGAGGAAATGACATGGATGGGGGGATTATGGTAATTGGACGGATGTAATCGGAATCAGACTAACTACATCAGACTATGCCTATCGTTCTCTGGTGCTTAATTATTTAAACAGAGAACCAAGTAGCATTGAAGACTCCGAATCGTTACTATGAGGATACATATTTCCCCTTTAATTATGGTAAAAACTTGAGCAAAAAGTCAAAAATGATGAATCGCAGTTCAACAGCATTCCTATACATTCTGGTAGGCGCTAATATGCGTTTCAGGCCAACTTACCGACTGCACTGCGTTTGACGCAATGCGAGAAGTATTCATGCAGTCTTGTAGGCGCTGATATGGGCTGTTCGCCGACCGCAGTGTTTAGCGCAATGCGTGAGGTATTCCTGCAGCCTTGCAGGCGCTAATATACGTTTAACGCCGGCTGCACTGTTTGGCGCAATTATTCGAACTCCCGTTACAATGATCGCGGCATCGAATAATATAATCAAAAGGCCTATGTTGTATTTTGACGCCGCATACGTATTTCAACGTTGCTTCGTTTCTCCTGATTAAATATTTTTTTCCAAGAAAAGTTAGGTAAGTTCTTCATACCCTCGACCAATATTTAATCATATCACCTCATTTATCATGAGAGGGTAAGACATTGATGATTTGTCAACAAACTAACCTAAACTAGCGTAACATAATAATGCGTTTATTTACCAATTGTTTCCTGTTTTACCAAACTCCTGCCTTATATTAACTTCATTTTAAAATTCGCGCATGCCTGTAGCAGATGTTAAGGTTTCTATTCGCTCAATCCTCGTGCCTTTTTCGCACAATCCTTTAATATTTTCTTAGACCTTTCGCGGAATTCTGGATTACCGTATCTTTTAACACTTGAAAATTTTTAAAAGATAACAATAACCTATATGCATCAGAAAATAACTGAAAACACTGAGTAGGGAAACGAAAGTAGAAATTAAAGAGAAAATTACTCGAGAGCACAGAGTATGATGACTTGCGATGGTCAGGAGAGAAAGTGGCATAAAAGCGGAATGGAAATCACCAAAAAACCAGAGGAGAAAGTATTAGTGGAGTAAAAGAAGGGATTCACTACAATGACTTCTTCAGAAAAAACGCAGGATCAACGTTTAAATGTTGCCAACTTTTCCACATAAAATTTTTTTATATTTTTTAATAGCGTGGATTTGAAACCATGGGGAAATTATGGAGCACCACTTAAGGTGATTTGACCCTAATTTACAAGACAAGTTATCTCTAATGGTTTGCCACAATTTTTTGTGTAGATGCATTTAATAAAATAGGATTTCTAAAGATTTTGTTATCAAGAATGTATGTACCTTTTAGTTTTTAAATACTAAGGGAATGTCTTTAATATAGATGTTCCCGCAAATGGGGGAGGATTAAGTGTGGCCAGAGCGGGAAAATATCAATCAAGGAACACGTGAAAAATGTCAACTGTCATGGAAGGAACTTAATATATTATAAAGTGCGTAAAAGCTAACATTCTTTTTTGTCGTTTGTTACAGAATGCCCGCCTTCAGAAGACGGGATGGAGCGGTTCGCGTGTCCAACGCCCGACCGGATGGGTAGATATAGGTGTATAGACGATCATGTCCTTTGTGATGGATTTATAGACTGCCCAACGGGGGAAGATGAAGACCGGCAATCGTGTATGTTCTACAAAACGGTAAGTCGCCTTCAATTCTCCGTGTAGGCAGAACAGTGGCATCCTTGATGGTTTGGTGGCCTATTCGGTCCGTTACGTAAACTCTCCATGCGTCACGTTACAAAACTCAATAGAGTTCTGTTCTGCCGTTCGAAGCAAAAATGCTGCAACTCTATCCTAGGGTCTTGTCTACATGAGCGCGGTTCCAGGAACTTGTTATAACTCAGCTATAACTTGTTCAAGAATAAACACTAAGAAATGGCCCAATCTGTATGTAACAAGGATCTCAAATTAATATTGCCGGCCAGGTTGGCCTAGTGGTCAGCGCGTCTGACTCTAGGTCAATAGGTCCCTGGTTCGAATCCCGGTGGTGGCGTCTAATTTTCACGGAATTGACGAGTAGATCTGTTGGAACAGACTCTTTTCGGCCCTAATCCCTGAAAATTGGAAAAGCCTGGAGCGTGGAGATCCCACGATGTCTACGGACACTAAACATTATCTAAAGTTGGCTGAAGGTGCTTGACACGAAGCCATTAAACCAGCAGGAAAAAAAAAACCTTAATATTCCAATGTAAGCTACCCGAGCTGAACACTCTCCCCCCTCAGCCTGATTACAAATGATTACTTAAACAAGTTTTACCTTTACTCCAATAAAATATAGATTCAAGACGAAAATTATTCTTGTTTTGATTTTTTGCCTGATTTTAGTAATTGTATTGCATAGAATGTAAGTTCCTTTTTGCAAAATGCAATCCACTTGTTCTTGGGGCTCGAAGTTCGTGGAACTAGTTCGTTAAAACTGCGCTCGTGTGGCAGGGCCTATGGATTTTGTCATTATTTTCGACGACCCGTTTGATTGCAAGAAAACAAACAAACATTCGTCCTATTGTCAAGCTGACTTGTGATCTCATATTAGAAACAAGCAGAAAGTTCTAATACGTAGACATTAGAGAAATAGTCAAGGGGTTTGAAAGTTATGACGTAAATTTACTTTAAAGTATACTTAAATTTTCATGACTTCCATTGCGTAGTTCTTAAAATGTCATAGAAACGTCTGAATAGGTCTTACCTCCCTTGTAAACTGCAACCACCAGCTGACAAGGATACTTTAATTTGCTCTTTGTCTTCCTTGTCCATTTCTTTGTCGATCAATGTCATCGTCAGCCCATTACTTTCAATAAGTATGACCATTGTTTGTATCCCGCAAATGAAAATAAAGAAAGGATAATTTAAGCCACAATGTGGACGCAGAGACTGAGATGAGACCGTGCTCATAAGCCGAAACCCAATGGGATGTTAGTGAGTAGATGGGTTCTACCCATAAAGGCAGTATGAGAGAAGAACGTGGAGCTCGTGGTAGTGCCTTAATAGATAGGCGTATTTGGGAGGGTCCCTTTGTGGAGGGATCCCTTCCGGTTGATGGCGTCCAATTAACGCTGTTCGGGACCAAATCCGCAGACTCGCGACCCACCGCCGTGATTGCGGCCCCGAATCGTCCCTTAAAACGAAGCCCGGAAACAAGCTTGCGAGTTGCACACATCCATTCCGCCGCTTTATAACCTATCTTCGCCGCACACTCTCCTCAAACGCGATATATTTTAGATAAAGATAATATGATTTATACGTAAAGACGGTATACTTTTGAGACCCCGCATCGGAGACAATACTGCCGTAAGGGAAAACGCCGTATGAACATCCCAATGTTGCCGAATTTCCGTTTATAAAACATTCATTTTTAGGAGATTTATGAGTCTTTTTCATTGGAACTTTTAGATGCTGTAGATTAAATGGAGAATTTGCATGGACATGTTTTATTGCTTCATCTGAGAGTGCTTAAAGAGCTGATTTCACAGTATTTTTTATAATTTTTTTCTGATGTGGGAAATAGTATAAAAATGGATTCAAAAGTGAGAAAATTCATCGCCTAGAGAACGTCATCTGGCGGCATTTCCCATTTAAACATGATATTTTAGCAGATTAGATCATTTTGTCATATTTCTTCTCCAATAATTGTTCAATTCATGATTGGTTCATGGGGTATCCTCGTTTTCAGTTCACTCAGTAGTTTCCCTTTTAAACACGAAATTCATCTTTCAGACACCTGCAAATTCTCCATTGCGAGATAAAATCTTTTAAAATTTGGGAGAAAAATGTCCAGAAGTTTCCTTGGAAATATTAATTTTATCAGAAGAAGTTTGGCAACTTCGGAAAGCTCATACTACGTTTTTCTTTAGCATGGCAGAATAAAGTTCAGAGACCCTGAGCTGTTATGTTCAATCTTCTCCATAATATGGAAGTTACTTTCGAAAGTTAACTCTGAGATTTCGCATAATCATAACTTATTACCAGGAAGTTGAGCAAGTGACTCAGCAATTCTAACCCAATTTACAAAAAATCGCTTACCAAAATGCTCAATCAGTGCTCAAGCTCAATATTCAACAGCCATGATTAGGCGAGTTTTATTTGAATTTTTACTCAACAATTTGTTGCTCATTAATCACAATAAATATAAAAATAGCGTTGACCTTCAGACTAAACTTCTGCCTCACACTATCATAAGTTATACGAATAATTCATTATGGGCGTATTTCGATACACGCGTAATACGTGTACTTCGTGATGCCCGTTATCCGCGTGTTTCTATGGGAGGAGCAACGCGACGCAACGCACGGTGTATAAAGCGCCTTCATTTACGAAGAATACCATACGAGCACATCAGAGCACGTTTAGTTGCTGGTAGCCCCTTTTGCCTCTGCGCTATTCGCGCGCTTGAATCGCAGAGATAACTATAGACGCTACCTTCGCTAGTACATTTAGTGCGGTAAATCAAATTAATTCGAATGTTGTATATGAGAAATAATACTAATTAACAATTTGTGACCTGCTCCCTTCAGGAAATGGGCAAATATTTAGCCAAATTTTATTTTATTTTATGCTCATGCTCAACAACTTACTTATCAATCATAATTGGGCGAAAAATAGCTTTGACCATCGACTTTAACTTTTGCCTCACTCGATTACATAGCTCAGTTTGCTAGTACGGGTTACCAAAAATATGGGTTTATCGTCTCATCCCGTGCTCTCACTCTTAGCAATGCGATCGGGTTAGGCAAAATTTAAGTCAACGCTAAGTCAACGCTATTTTCTCATATGATATGAGGACAAAGTTAAGGAAATAATTCGCCTACTGATTGCTAATGAAGGTTTTGGTAGGTATTCCTCTGGGCAGTTTTTTTTTAAAAAAAAAAAAAAAATTACGTCAAGTTTTCTCAAGTAGTACTTAGCTCAACTTTTTGGTTGTTTTTCGTTATTTGACCAATCTGAGAGTTAATTTCCGAACCACTTTTAAATAAGTGCCAATTAGGGCCTCAAATGTCGCTAAAAATTTGACATTTTTTTCTTACGGTCAAAATCTCGGGGCTGACCCCTTAAGATTCCCCAAAGCCGTTACGGGATATATGCAGCATTAGTTCCGCGAACTAGGGATTCCAGGAACGGCGAGTTACAACAAGTTCCTGGAACAATTTCGCCCGAGGCTCCTCGTGTGGACAAGGCTCTCTGTGTCTCTGAAAAAATTATTTTTGGAAATCGGGATTTCGGCCAGATTTCGGAATTGAAAATCGCAGTGCGCGCCATGGATAAGCAGCGAGTAGATCGTCGGTTAATTACATTCGCTGGGGTGGAATTTAGTGGGGCGGGGGGCGGGGGGGTTGTCGACTGTACTTGGCAAAACCGACGCGTGGTGACGGTGGAATTAAATTTCTCTCTTTGGAGTGCGGTGGCGGGCGGAGCTCTTCTTTGAGCAGCACCCGATTCGAGTGAGACTTCCTGTCGGCGAGCTCCTCTAGTCCTCCACTTGTCCCTTTTTCCCTCCGTTTTTCCGCCCTTTAACGGAATTTAAAGGCCCCACGCCCTATAATACAAACGCCAGTGCCTTTCAATTAATCCTAGTAAACCCGAGCCTTGTTTTCTGCGAGGACTCCCACGCAAGGCATCCCTGAAGAATTTGATTCGGACGTCACTAAGCAGTCTAGAACTGTCTTCGTTAAAATAAAAGTACGTGCAACAGCTTAGCAAAGGTAACACACAGAGTGTTTCAAAAGAAAGTATCTATCTTGAATATCTTTTATAAATATCGAACAACTCCATTCGAATTCGTTCAAAAGATATTCGAGGTGGTTACTTTCTTTTGAAACACTCTGTATGTTTGATGGAGCCCCGTGCGAAATTAGAGGGCACAAAAGCGCGAGTGCTGTCCATAAACAATGAACGCTTAAGAAAAATACAGGACTAACATTTATTGAGGGAGTGCTCACACCTCATCTCGCCTTTTCCCAGATTAAAGGATATAGCTTCATACCAAGGTTGCACATAAAGAATCTTAAATTTGCCGCCTAGAAGTACTTTTTCTTGAATCAAGAATTTGGCTGCTTAATATGAACTACTTTTTCTCTAATCCAAGCATTATTTTTCTTGTGTCGAGAAAAATTCAGCTTAAATCAAGATGAAACTAATTCTTGACGGCAAATTCAAGAATTAACATGCTTCAGCCAAGCACCTTTTTTTTTCAGTGAATATTTTGTCATACGTAAGTTGTGAACTCTAGATTGTATACACGGCGTTTTTGTAAGCACGGCAGAAACCCATTAAGGATTGAATTTAGGATTCATTGCAAAAAAAACACATTGGATCTAGAGTCCAGACTCTTAAAAACATCGACAAAAAAAATACTCTTGATTCAATAGGATTTTTGCTTAAATCAAGAACCGAGCCTCTTAATTTGAGCGGATTTCCTCTTGATTTAAGCTTAAATCTGATTGAATCAAGAGTCCTTTTTCTTGTCTACGTTTTCAAAGATACAAAGCGGTCAGCGTGAAACGCATAGCGCCTACAAGACTTCATGAATACTTCACGCATTGCGCCAAACACAGTGCGATCGGCGCGGACGCGAGTCTCTGGACTCTAGATCCAATGTGTTTTTTCCCAATGTTAGGTGGATTTTCCGAGACTAAATTAGGTGTGCTTGATTTGTTTCAGACAAAAGCTCATTTGGACGTGCTAGCGGACGCCCTCCTTCGCTGGGCGAGAGGACGCTAAAAAGGGCCGGAGCCGAGACCCCAGCCGGAACGAGCAGAGTGCCCCGAGGACGGGACGCCAACAGGCAAATTTATCACCAGAATCTCAAAGTTATTTTTATCAAATATAGTCAAGTATCATTTCCGACGCGACGTTGCGCTGGTGAGTTTGACGCGGGGCGGCACTCTGACTCCAACAGACGCCGTTAGTGGTACGTCACAGAAAAGCCATCCACTCTCATCGGTAGCATTGAAAGATCCCATTAGCATTGATACTCTTTGTATCCGATTCCGTGTAATGGAGAATCCTTTTGATGACGTCACCGCTAATGGCGTCTGTAGACGCCCGAGGAGACGCGCGCCGAACATGTTCGTCGAACGTAACGATAGTTAAACAAATGGCAATCAGAAAAAAAACCCTAAATAATTTATTCATGATTTATCTCTCGCATTATGTTTGTTTCTGATTTTTTTTTTCGTTTTGTTTCCATTCAAACTGTCATTAAGCACATAAGATTTGTGATTTTACAGAATGAAGCTCATTAGCGATCGCGGTCCCCCGCTTTTTAGTGGGGGTGCGTTTTTTTTTTAAAAAAAAATCGCCGTGGAGGAATTCAATCAATTTCTGTCAGTCAATTGTTGGCTTTAATTTTCGTTTTTCCCGAATATCGTAGTGATTAACATTTGTAATATTATGAAATGTATTGATGATATTTTCGTTGAGGTTTCGCTCGAAAGAGAAAAAAAAACCCCTTCGAGTCTATCAACATAATACTGGGCTATAAAATCAATCAGAAATTTTACCTTGAATCTAATCAATTTTAACTTTCATTTTAACCTCGATTATCACCTGTATTTTTACCCTGGTTGGTTAGTTAGTTAGTTGAGCGGGTAAGGTTTAACCTCAACGCACTGAGAAATAGTGGACTTTTTCTTAGAAAGGAAATGGTTTCTTCCAGATTTTCTCCTTGAGGGATGCAAGAAAATACTTCTTTGGTTAAAGAAGCGATTTATTTTATTTATTTATTTTTAGTTGTGACAGAAAATATAAAACACGAAGTTAGCTATACCTTTTTATCAGGAATAATGTAAACTTTTTTGAACTGTAATTTTACATGACATGATAGGCCCCTTTTTCATTCATGCAACATATGTTTCCGTTAGCGCAATAGAAACTACTGAGGCAACTGGTTTTTTACCTGTAGACATTATGATTTTTCTCACTATAGTTGCCTAAAGCTTGTCGCAATGTTTCACACACGAAGCGTAGTCTCCTGACAACATCATATACCTCAAGTATGCTTGCGGCAATACTGCTGGTTGAAAAAAAGCAATGACCCATTATTGGGCATTGGAATATTATCCATACATCTAAACAGCACCCATATACACCTGACTTCGTGGTAATATTAATCAAAGCTTTATACTTAAATCAATACTAGGACACATGCACTGTACGTGATCAAGTTTTACCTTCGAGGCTAAATTAATATATGACAGTACAAATTGGCCATAAATTATTGCCGTTTGAAAATTGATACAATATTATGAATCAGCGACGGCTTTTAAGTTGTACAATTAATGATGTGATCACATGAAATTTTAATGCTGGAAAAGGAACCGTAGAGCAACTTCTAACTTTCCAACCTTGTATCGAGCTTAAATTTGTGACTCAGTATGGCAGACTTCCTTTCACCTTCTGATAGTTGACTGATAGAAACATGATGATATGCTCTGTATCGGATGGTTATTAAACGAAAATCTCTGTTAAGTTTAGAATATGCAAACTTTTTATCCGTCTGTCTTAATCTACTCAGTTTTAAATTCATCAATCAATTGTTATTTATACCTGAGAAGGTGAAGGAACAAAATGTTTGTCGAGAAGGCTAACCAGTGACGGTTTTCATTTATTCACAAATTTACTTCTAATATGTAGTTTAACAATAGTCTCTAAACACTTCAAATAGGTAAAATTCTTGAAGTTGATAAATTCAAAAGTGTTACGTCTTTGTCCCCTGAAATTTTGAAAAATGATCGATCCAACGTGCCATGCAATCCATCTAAAAACTTATTTTTATTCAATACATGACTAACATTGTAGAATATTAATTGTTCATACGTCATAATGAAGGAATTAAGTTAAGGGCAATATCTTCATTACACATGGAAGTCTCTGCAAAATATGGCCACTTTGTGACGGCGTTTTTACTCTGGAACTTGGTCAAACAGTCATTACAGCTCAGCTATCATACCGTTTTACAGTACTGATCAATAGTCAATTCAAAATCAACTTTTGTTTCGCAATATGTTACTTTTCGTTGTTAATACTTCCTAAGTTCCGAAGAAGAAACGATAAATAATAATTAAGGTATTTTGGAATTGGACGTATTCATGCTAAAAGGAGGAATTTTGCACGCAACCCCTATGTGTCTATAAGCATAGTTCCTTTTAGCATAAATACATTCAACTTTTTATTAGCAACCAAAGAGTTTGTTGCCTCACTGGAGAGTCATCTTGATATTAAAGACGGGGCAAATTGGTTGAATTCCTTCGCTCAAGCGCTCGTTTCAATCTAGATTTTTTGGATTTGACTTGTGAATTAAAATTAATTCAATATCGCACAAAGACTGAATAACTACCTTTAATTTTGATTATGATGAGAAGTCGGTTTATGTTATAAATCCGCCAAAACTACTTAGAATGCGACTAAGAACGAAAGTATGTAAATGTTTTATGAATTATATTTGATAGATAGTTTTTATTTAATTAATTATGTGGGCAGAAATTATTGTTCCTCTTCTCTTTTTTCTTTGTTAAAAGTCTTTAATGTTTCATAAATCAAGAGAGTGACCTTTATCTATTTTCTGGCATACAACTTAAAAAAACTTAAAACTCAAAGTATGAATTATGCATACGAATTTCAAGGGAATTACATTAACGAGCAATTTCTTTTTATTTCTCTTTTTTTGCAAACACATTGAAATTTTTTTAAAGAAAGGTGAAAATCACACAGGAACAGTTACAATCTTTTAATATCACTGAAGAAAACTATGTATTTTGATGTTTCTGTGTACTTTTCTCGCACGTAAAAAGTTCTATGGACTCGACTCGAGAGACACCTTTACGATATTGTATCATACGACTAAAAGAAACAGTATCTCAATTGCAGCCTATGAGGTGTTTCATTTTAACTTTGTTTTAAAATTTGATGGAAAATTAACCAATTTTATTGCTTGAAATTTTTGCCAAAATATTCTCTGTGCCAGGGAAAAAAACCGGGCAACTTTTAAAAAGTAATGATGGTTAGTTTTCTTTTTGAAAAATAAAATACGCAGAACATTCCAGCTAGGACGAGGTGCAGAGTTTCAAGTTCCATAATCGATAATTGACCTGGAGGAGATAGGTTCCGAGAATTCAAGTGACGTATTTCGATAAACTATTTTCGTTTCTGATTACATTCGACTGAATTTAAACCTATGTTTTGTCCCTGTTAATATGGCAGAAGTCAGGGCGATCGAAATTCATGAAAATAGACGTCACCATTATGGACTATAATTCAACGTATCTTTAAAGGCATAATCTGCTATTGCTCGGAAGAAATACAGAAGAAATACAAAAATGGGGATGACATGAAATTTTGACGAGTCTCTACTTAAACTTTTGATAGTTGTTTCTTTCCAAAATTACTTGCATGCTCCAACGTTCAATATAGTTCCAACAAGTGTCACGAAGATGCAGTACGTCACACATTTTCTTCCCTCGTTTGATTGCCTCTTTTTGTTCTCATCATTTTTCCTCTTACGTGACAACGTTGTTTCAATTTCCTAAATGAACGTTGAGAATTGTTTTTGACTAATTTTTTATAATTGTTCATACATCTATCGTCTCTGATTTACATTACCAACCGTCCGGCAATATATTCAAACTATTTCGAAATGGGACCTGAGTCATTTTCTGTGAAGATTGAACTATGAACTGTCTAACCTTGTGAATGCTCTATGCTTATGCTAACATTATGTTCTTCCAAGATCTTGGAAGAACATAATGTAATCAGGCTATCGAGGACAATGAACGATTCTGTTTTTTAAGTAAAGGTATGTGATAGGAATTTTTCTGAGCGAAGTTCCAAAGAATGACGATGGGCTAAGCGTCTTGGATTTATTGACTTTTAATCTTGCTAAAAAATTCCAGAATTCTTAGTCAAAATGTTCCGGAATTCTTTTTGGATTTTTGGCATTCGGGACGGAACGACTGTGCGGGACGATAACAACGGGCGGAATTCCGATAGTTTTTATCACTCCTCATCTAGAGACATTTTACGAATTGAGTTCCCAGAATGGCTGTCCGTTTATTATATTCTCCTAATGCCACGCCAACAATGTCCGAGGGATAGTTACTTCAATCCCACTTCAAGTGATAGTTACTTCAAGGAATACAGTTGCATTATCACCAAACCCAGCAGAAGGAAACCCAGCTGAAGGAAACCCGTTCCGTAAATTGCGCCTGGTTGCTTGAGAATGCAACCATTTTGGCTTGGTGGGTGGATGTTACAAATTAGGAAGAGAGCAGGCAGGGTAGGGATTTTTTTTGTTTTGGTATCGGTTGTTCTCATACCTAAAGCATGCTCGTGAGTTTACAGGACATAATGAATCATATGAGATTACAAGTCTAATGTGTAGGTAAGAATCATGTGCACTGCTTCCATTTAAAATAAACACTTTTAAAGACATTTTGCATCATTGGCTGTTTGCAAACTTTTGGAATTACTTGCAAGTATTCATTGCTTGAAATTTCAATATCAATACATCTTGCACTAAAGTGTGATGTGATTTTTAGAGATGTTTATGAGCAAATCTTGAAGGGTAAAAAATTATGGGAAAATCGGTAGGCTGTGGAACTGATCAAAATTGGCATGGGCATGACAATTTATACAGATCTAACAAGTTTTAATAGTGAGGCTCAAATCGTAAATTTTTAATGCGAGATTATGAAGTTAAAAATCTCTGAAAGTTGTGAAAGCAGTCTTTTTGCACACAATTTTTTGCATTTGTTTTATGGTTTTCAGTGAAAGAGAAGGAGATGATTAGACCTTATGGCCACTCGGCATCGTTCTCCCTGAAATTCTCTTTTGACTTTAAATCTAATTATCACAGTGTCGATGGCTTTTCCCCATCCAATTCGTCTTCAGTATCTTCAAAGGGACTTCTCTCTCTTGAGGGGAGCTTTTCATCAGTAAGTCGCCTCAAGAAACGAGAGAGTAAATTAGATTCGGATGAACCGGTTGCATCATTTATTACGCCAATAATCTGCCCCAGACCTAAGTCACAAACAAGTATCGAATATTTGATAAAAATCGATACACTCCCATCGGAGACATAGCTTCATAGCTTAAATCCAATCAGACACAATCGATTGCTCTAAGATCCATCATCTGTGGGTTCATCATAATCGATTATTTAGCATGAAATGACTTCGGTCAATACAGCCCTAATTTGCTATACAGGGTGCGGCAAAAGTCCCGGGACGGCTGTTTATTTGTTAAACGGCTACACGTAGAAAAACGAATTTTGGGGGATGTTCTTGGGTCAAAGTAAGCTACTTTTTGGCACTCCCCAAAATTTTTTTTGGGGCCCCCCCTAGGGGAGGGCGGGGGGCAACTTTTTTTTTTCAAATGGTAACCCCCCCTTTGTGATACCTCATTCGAAAGATAATAAAAAAAGAAAATATTTGGCGCAAACCGCAGGTCAAAATGTTCATTTTTGACAAAATGGCGGCCGGTCAAAGTTCAAAATGGCGGAAATTTGGCATCTCCGTTGTTTATTGACGGATTGGTGTGAAACTCGGAATCCTAGGGTTTTTTGAGATGAGAAAAACGATTCTGGCATTGGTTTTCCAGAAAAGTCAGTCCTTTTCAAAATGGCGGCGGTCAAAATGGCGGCCTCGAGCGGAAAGTGGATATTTAGGTTGCATATCGTTGGATTTGCATGAAACTTGGTATCTGGAGGTATTTTGGCACGAGAAGAACGAATCTTTCATTGGATATCTGAAATTTTGACAAATTCCAAATAGGGCGGCGGAAAAATTGCGGGAAATCAGTTTTACGGCTCTTTACCGATGGATTTGCATGAAATTTAATATCCTGGCGGTTTTTGGCTCGTTATAAAGGAATCTTTCATTAGATTCTTGAAGTATCAAATAGTTTCATGCAAATCCATCGGTAAAGAGCCGTAAAACTGATTTCCCGCAATTTTTCCGCCGCCATTTTGGAATTTGTCAAAATTTCAGATATCCAATGAAAGATTCGTTCTTCTCGTGCCGAAATACCCCCATATACCAAGTTTCATGCAAATCCAACGATATGCAACCTAAATATCAACTTCCCGCTCGAGGCCGCCATTTTGACCGCCGCCATTTTGAAAAGGACTGACTTTTCTGGAAAACCAATGCCAGAATCGTTTTTCTCATCTCGAAAAACCCTAGAATGCTGAGTTTCACACCAATCCGTCAATAAAGAACGGAGATGCCAAATTTCCGCCATTTTGAACTTTGACCGGCCGCCATTTTGTCAAAAATGAACATTTTGACCTGCGGTTTGCGCCAAATATTTTCTTTTTTTATTATCTTTCGAATGAGGTATCACAAAGGGGGGTTGCCATTTGAAAAAAAAAAAGTTGCCCCCCGCCCTCCCCTAGGGGGGGCCCCAAAAAAAATTTTGGGGAGTGCCAAAAAGTAGCTTACTTTGACCCAAGAACATCCCCCAAAATTCGTTTTTCTACGTGTAGCCGTTTAAAAAATAAGCAGCCGTCCCGGGACTTTTGCCGCACCCTGTATTATTTAACGCCACTCGGCAGGTTATCATCCACTGGGGCTCAGGAATCTAACGGCAGTTTCCAGTATCAATCAGCGAGTAGAGAAATTATAGCGTAGGCTCGATTTCAACGTAGGCATAATATACTTTTAATGATGCTCGTCCTCTGAAAGGCTTGAAGGAATAGAAAAAAACAATGATTCTATTACCTTGACGAAGAGGAATGAGAGCCAATAAAAAAAAGGAGCGAGTTTTGAAGGGAAAAAACGAAAGCCACTTCATGAAGAACATCTTAGTTGCGCTGGGGAAAAAAAAACGCACTGGTGTCATTCAGATGCGATGGAGAACACTAACACGCGGGATGTCCTTTCCCTTCCGGGATGATTGGCGAAGGGAGTGGGCGGCCTCAACGGTTTCCGCTTTTACAAACTGAAGAAAACTCGGGAAATGCTATTTCGATACGAAGCTTCGAATCGAAGGTACTTAAAGTAATGCCACCGTCTTTACGTCAGGGTTTCGCCACGCGGCGTCCATTTATGCTGAAAATTTCTGAATTGTAAAACATGTATTTCAAGTTCACCTTAATCAATACGAAAAATGAAAAAATTAGAGGTCACGGAGCTTACAGGAGTGACAAAGAATTCTAAAGAAGCAAAGGTAGAAGAAAAACATTATCCCAATTAGGATTATCCTGCTTTCGTCCGAAGAAAGGAGGCCGTAGCTCCTTTACAATTTTTTAAATTTTTCCTCACACAAAGATTTCTTCCCAAGGAACCCTGCCATTAACCACCCTCCATACTTTCAGGCTGATTTTGTGATACTATTGGACACGCATACTAAGAAAATGTAACGGAGAATAAAGAATCAAGTTGCCTTGCTGTAAAGAATTTTATTTGGAAATAACAGACAAATCTGGATTGAAACATTTGTGTTTCAGATATGTTTTCGTTTTTTCTTCCGAATGTTCAGAATGTCCTGTGAAAATTTCACGGCGTTCTTGAAAGTTTATGTAAGCCAAAGAGAAATTTCAATTGGCATGCATAGGCTAATGTAGGTCTGCAAAGTAGGGCAGGTCGTGACAGCTATAATGAAAAAGTAAAAAATATGAGATCTCTAGGAAATGTGTCATCGATTAAAAAGGACTAAAGTTATAGCGCCTTCAAACTATACCATCGGCAACACGGGCGTCTCTTCAAAGCGTATAGTAGCATGCAGACGTTGTTTTCAATCAATTAAAAAATCCCTTGATTATGAATAGATTGCCGGACGCGAATGAATCTATCAACACATACTTACGTTATTACTGCACAGTCTGTTTCACCTTACATGTTTTCAAGCTATCGAACTGTATTTCATTGATGTCTGTTATCTATAATTTATTTTTAATGTTTTTTAAATTCAGTAAGTGTGAAAGGAGAAATTTTGCAATTTACCATCATCGTATCAGCTATGAGTGCTCGCTTTATTATTTTGCCTTGCATTTTCGATGGAAGTAATCAAACGAGCTGTTCCAGTTAGAATGAGTTTCACCACGTGTTTTATTTCATCATATCTTCAATTATTTTAAGGAAATCTAAGCCATGAGGCAAATTATATATGGTCATGCGGACGAAAGCTTTAAGATACTACCAACGTTACCAGTTTTTGCCAGTTATTTCTCTTCTTGAGCCTCTAAAAGCCGAGTTATAGCACCCACATAAGAGGTACTTCCAAAGCCAATTTTCGTACATCAACGACACTATTATTCCTCTATTTTAAGAAATGTTAAAAAATCGATGCTGGTAGCCTATCTCTATAGATATTGGTTGTTCAATTTTTTTAAAATGGTTGAAACTCAGTGTTGCCACCATTAGGCTGAAAATCAATAAGAGACTGGCACAGCTACTTGGCCAATGGAAGGCTCAAAGAGAGGGAAAACTTGCAACAATAGCTATACCCAACAGAAATTAGATGTTCTGAGGAGTACGAACATATAATGGAGAAATGACTTATTTTTGGCATGTTGTGCCGTGCATTTCCTTCTCAGCTCATGCGCTTATAAGCTTACCGATGGTTTGAGAACAGATTATTTTTACATTTCTTCCTACATGAACATACCGTTGTCGAGATTACACCCTTAAAAAATGATCCCACTCCTTCCATTTTTACATTGAAATATCTTCAATCTTTAAAAATGATTATTTAGTTTGTCTAGGTGAGTGCATATGTGTGTTAATTGTACAATAAAAAATAAAACATTTTTTAAAAAAATAAAATAATAAAGGCAACGTATTCTGCTACTGACGAATGGGGAGTAGATTTCTCCGAGGTAACGCATGAATGAATATTGATATCAGTTCACAATACCAAGCTCTCAACTGGAGTGTAATTGACTCCCCACCAAAGTTGTGCGCACACCGCACTTCCTCCTCATTCGTGGTACTATCAACACTCAGAGAAGTCTGTTTTACTCCTTTCTCCGGGAAATGAAAAATATCTCTCATTCAATCGGATTACCATTTTTAGCAGTGAGTGTGCCTATGGAATGCCGAGATGGCATAGCTTTCCTCTGTTATGTTACCCTCTACTCATTTGAATAGAAGATGCCTCTAGCTGGTAATGAACACAACCAGACATGGGACGCATTAGTCTAAAGATTTACAGAGTTGCATTTAAAAGTTAAATCCTCAGTAAACGCTGAGAATTCAAATATTTTTGGATGAAAAATCCAGGAATGGAGTCAATTTTTTGTATGACAAGGCAGTATCTTAGGTTCTTTTAATTGGTGGCCATTTCGAATCTGCTCCATAATTTTGTTTACTTTTCAGAGAGAGCTTGTGCTTTGCCTTGACTCTAATTGAACCCTCTTTTAGCCACAATCTTGAATTTTCGTACCTGAGATTCCTGCTTACATTTTGAGAATTTTCCCGCTGAATAGGCCTAACTTACCTCAACTACGATTCTGCATCTCCTTATACACGAGTTCCGCTCACTTGTCCCGAGGAGTTATCTTCCTAAAGGCTCCGTTTGCCTTGAAATCCTGTAAATGTATCTTTTAGCCGCAATCATGCGACGGCATACCCTCGTGTCCTGAATTTATTTGTAAATTTTCCTCTTAATTCGATACAAATTGATTATCTTGATAGTTTATCTCGGTCATAGTCCAGTCACTCCTAACCCAAAACTTATATTTTAAAATGATTGTAAAAAGAATTAACAAAACAGGAGTACAGAAAAGAAAAAAAAAACTTTTACTTCTATTAAATTGTTAACAGGCCCTAGAATTTTTAATAATTACTAACCTTCTTGTTTATAGAGTCTATGTCAAGTTTATTGATATTTTCTTGTATATTTCTCTTTTAAGTTAATTTTTTTTTAATATACTAATTATTTTTGTAAAAAAAAATATAGTAAATTACTTCTTATTTGAGTTCGAAGTTTATTTGATCCAAATTTCCAAACATTCATCCACAGAAAAGTTCGTTTCCAGTTATCATGACTGCCCATGGGAGATTGGACCTCAGTGCACGGAGGCGAGATTTCCGGTAAAAAATTTTGGTCAATGCATCTCAAAAATTTTGAAATTGAAGTTTTTGTCAAAAAATATTCACCAGTAATCCAAAGAATACACCGGGTCCAGTCTAGTATCTTTTCATGCCTGTAAAGAGCGAATTATCTGATTTCATCCGACAATTTTAAGCTCCGAGCATAGGCAAAATCTTGTGCATGTTTCTCTCAACCCTAAATTTGTCAACTGCAAACTTCTAACCATCATATTTTTGGTATATTTGAATAAACCTGTCAAAAAAAATGCCTTCTCTCGTGGAGAAATCAGGTATTTTGTCAAAATATAACCTAAACAAAACCTTGTGATGAGACACTCCTCCAGTGAGAGTTTTTGCTTGAATTCAAACCTCGTTTTTAGCAATACAGTGTTGCGAGGTTTATATTTTTTAAATAAAAGTTTAAAAATAGTTTATTCCTCGATTGAAAAACAGCAACTTGATTTGATCACGTTCTGTTTTTTGTGGCACAGTTTCCTCAGTTGATGTTGATGTGCCTCAGGAAGTGAAAAAGGATCACAACGAATTTTTTTTTTTTTTTCCAAACGAGTAACTTTAAAATATTAGCATTTGTCGCATCATAAGGTTTCGTTTGGGCCACATTTGAACACAAACCCTGGGTTCTTTAAAAAGGGGAAGAACAAGGCCTTTCTTTGACAGACTCTTTATTACCAGCGTCTTATAAAATATTAATTAAACATCCTTTTGCCCCTTGGTCCTGGTGTATGAATAAATTAATTTGAAGCTCTTGTGAACTGGCGTCCCCTCTCTCGTGGACGGTCACAATTACTTATCACTATAATTTCAGTTGAATTGGTCCTAGTATCTCACCTAATTTTATAACATAAACAAACCGCCAAAGAGATCAACGACTTTTTATAACAAAATCAGAATTGTATTAGAAATGAGCTCATCTTGAATCCTGCCGCACAAATTGGTTTTCAGGCATGCTCCCACATAACTATATTTGCTACTAAGCACAGGATCGGATGTCCACACCATATAGTTTGGGGATAAAAATGCTACACATAATCTAAGAATCTAAAATAGATTTTAAATACAGGGTGTTTCAGACCACCCGTACCAGGCCTTTTTCTCGGTTGGTTTAGGTCGTACGAAGTCGGAGACCGCGGGGTTGAATAGGGAATTGACCCCAAGGAATCCTAATTTTGTGGTCCCGAAAGCCCCCCACCTCCCCTTGGGGGGTAAAGGGGGGTCCTGATGCTAATAGTCACGGTTCCCGACCGAATTGCGGATCGATCGCATCAGAATTGAAAAGCACGGAAAATTTCACGTGGAATTGACCCCTAAAAATCCAAAATCGGACCATCCAAGGCCCAAAAATGATCCCCTAAAGAGGGGACAGTACCCCCCTCCATAATTTCTCTTTGGTCTCAAAATTGACGTAAATTCTCCAGAAAAAGACGGTTTCCGAGGTAATCGACCTCGAGAAATCCAAATTTCGTGGTCCCGAAGCTCCTCCAGTCCCCCTTGGGGGGTAAACGGGGGGGCCTAATTTTAAAAATCGGGGTTCCTTTCCGAATCGCAAATTGATTGCATCCAAATTGAGGAGCAGAACACATTTACATCTTAAGTGACTCCTAAGAGTTCTAATTGACCCCCCTGAACGGCAGAAAGTAATCCCCTGAGGAAGGGGGCCTCGCCCCCGCCAAAAATTTCTCAGGATTCCTCTTTGGTCGCAAAATTGACGTCGATTCTCCAAAAAAAGACGGTTTCCCATGTAATCGACCCCGAGGACTCTAAATTTCATGTTCCCTGAGCTTCTTCGATTTTAAAATTAGGCCCCCCCGTTTACTCCCCAAGGGGGACTGGAGGAGCTTCGGGACCACGAAATTTGGATTTCTCGAGGTCGATTACCTCGGAAACCATCTTTTTCTGGAGAATTTACGTCAATTTTGAGACCAAAGAGAAATTATGGAGGGGGGTATTGTCCCCCTCTTTAGGGGATCATTTTTGGGCCTTGGATGGTCCGATTTGGATTTTTAGGGGTCAATTCCACGTGAAATTTTCCGTGCTTTTCAATTCTGATGCGATCGATCCGCAATTCGGTCGGGAACCGTGACTTTTAGCATCGTGACCCCCCCCCCTTTACTCCCCAAGGGGGGGTGGGGGGCTTTCGGGACCACAAAATTCGGATTCCTTTGGGTCAATTCCCTATTCAACCCCGCGGTCTCCGACTTCGTACGACCTAAACCAACCGAGAAAAAGGCCTGGTACGGGTGGTCTGAAACACCCTGTATATGCTATTAAAGAAGCATCCCATGGAGATTGGGTCACGTGAGGTCCAGCCCAGCGGCTGATTCTTGGAATTGATACCTAGATCTATATGAGTAGAAGACAAATGAAAAAGAAAGCGATCCTATTGGTGGAAGCGGGTGGTTTGGCTGAAGGAGGTAAGTGATAGACTAAGCAACGGCAACCCATGAGAGACCCTTCAGTTGTAGTATGACATTTTCTTTCCTAGTTTCTTAGTAACAGTGCCGTTTCAACTAAAAGCTCCAATACCAGGTCCGGATTTAGGGGGTGTCCACATGGGCCGCGGCCCATGGCGGCAAATTTAGAGGCCGCAAATGTTGTAATTTTTTCAAATGTAGGTATCAAGAAAAAAATCTGATTCAGAAAAAAATCACAAACGAGAAAAGGCGAAAAAATCTCTCATTTCCTGAGAGTTATAGTATAGTAATTTCTAATTTGTTCGTCTCTCGGTGATGCAAGAGACAGCGCCTTTCATAAGTCTAGTTGAGAGAGAAACCGAACACGCAATTTGGCCTGGAGCAGCGCGGTGCAGAGAGCAATGATGACGAGGACTTGATATGAAAAGGAGAGACCCTCAGCGCGCTGGTTAGGAGGAAACACATATTACAATGCGCCTACAAGACTGCGTGAATACTTCACGCATTGCGTCAAACGTAGTGCGATTAGCAGTAGTTGGCGTGAAACGCAGAGCGCCTACAAGAGTGGAGGGATACTTCACGCATTGCGCCAAACACAGTGCGGTTGGCGCGGTGGCGGAAATTAAAATTATTAAACCGCATTCATGTTTATTCTTTCATAATTTTTTATTTATTTTCTTCTAAGGGAAAGGCCTCGTCCACACAGAGATAGGTTCACAGAACTTGGCGCAAAGTTCCGTGAACTTTTACTAGAGTTGACAGGGCTTTTACAAAAAATGTGCCCAATACGAGTAAACGCGTCTTATGCGCCCCTCCTCCTCCGGCACGTTCACTTGATGGTTTGTATCGATGTTTCAACACAAATGAGAAGGGGGCGGCAAAATACAGGCGGCCCATGGGAGGCAAGTAGGTAAATCCGGCCCTATCCAATAGCTTCGTTTTCCATTTTTTTTCCATTTGTCTTTTTTGTCTACACTGGAAAAAAAAACACATTGGAAAGTCCAGACTCTTGAAAACATTGACAAGAAAAAGGACTCTTGATTCAATCAGATTTCAGCTTAAATCAAAAGGAAATCCGCTCAAATTAAGAGGCTTGGTTCTTGATTTATGCTTAATTAAATCTGATTAAATCAAGAGTATTTTTTCTTGTCGATGTTTTTAATAGTCTGGACTCTAGATCCAATGTGTGTTTTCCAGTGTATTGCTTTGTCTATGAATGTCAATAATGCGGTTGCAGAGAGCGTATCCGATGTGGTATGTTGAAGTGGTAGATTTCTTACCTCGTCTAGTGGTCCATTCGGGCCCCCCTACTGTACGAAGCTTTCACGCTGGAAAAGGGCCGTCATTGTATACCGGGACTTTGACAAAGGAGGTGAATGAGAATCCGGGGAGCGCGGAGGGTGGAGTGTGTTAGTATGTAAATAAGAGTTGAATGGAAATAAAAGCGGTTGTCATCCCCGAGGGTCGGCGGCGAGCGGATGTAGGTTTACGGCCGGCGTCCCGCATCCCAGTTTTATTCTGCCGTGCTAAGGAAAAACACCGTATGAACCTTCAAGCGTTGCCAAATTTCCTTTGATAAAACACGAATTTCCTGGTAAACTTGTGAATATTTGCCCCTCGAAATTTTCAGACAATTTTGTACGCAATTTAATCTAAAATGTCTGAAAATTTCAGAGAAAAATGTGCATGAATGTCGTCAAAAAAGCATGTTTTATCAAAGGAAATTTGGCAACTCTCGAAGGTTCATACGGCGTTCTTCCTTAGCACGGCAGTATTCCCCTCCTACCGGGCTCAGCAAGAACGCTGTATCGACACTCGAAAATTCCTACATTTCCTCCGATAAAATTTCCACGTTCAAAGAGAATTTTCGATAGTTTTCCTTAGGATTTTCAGAAACTTGGAATTAGAGTGTGAAGAAAAGTATCTGAAAAAGTAGAGAAAAAATATGCGTATGTTGAGCCGGAAAGCGGTATTTTATCGAGGGGAATTTGGCGTCGTTCGAAGGCTCTTACGGGGTTTTTCCGGAGCGTGGCAGCGCCATAAATTCCGCGACCGCGACTCCGAAGGGACACATTCGAATCTCCATCTGTTGGCGGCCCCTGGCGGGTGCCGGGTGGGAGCCGCCGCACAATGGATCGAGTCAATAGCAGAAGTCGGACAAAATTTGGAAACTTTAAACGCTTACAACTCCGTCTATACAAAATTTTGAGGTTCTGAAAGTGGTTCCATTGGTTTCCTTGTGAAATTTTCTTCCAGAAACACCCCTTAAAATTTAAAATGCGGCGAAATAAACTTCAAAATTTGCAGTTTTAGTTCATATTTTCGTGTCCGACCTCTCCGATTGACTCGATCCACTGTGCGCCGTCATGTTAGTGCAGGTAAATGTCAAGGTGAGGCTACTCGCCCCAGCCTCCGGGACTGCGCAGCCTTTTATTTTATTTATATTTATATTTGTTTCCCCTCCCGTCCCATGGCGACGCGCCACTTTCCCCGGATAAATCATCATCAAACTAACATTTTTGGGGCGCCGCCAAGCGCGCATCTTAAGAGTGATCTTAGTTCTCTCGTCTCGGCTTATCGCCCCGCGCTGGGGTTTCCGCCTGCCGGGGCGAATACGTTTCAATCTTCACCCTCCGCCGACGGATTCGCTCTAACTAAAAGCTCTTCTCCATTGTCAAACCGTAGGCTTTGAAAACATCGTGCCTTTTTGAGCCTTTTCATTGGCCGGCGCTGCAAGTTGGGGTAATCGATGGCACCTACCAGGCCTCTAGTTTGAATGTGAGCGAGATGATACGATGATACTTGTCAACGGGCTGATCGTTGAAAGCGATGGACAAAGCTATAGACAAAGAAGACAAAAGGGAGATGAAGCATAATCCCATTGGTGGAAGCGGGTGGTTGCAATGGACAAAGAGGGTAAGTAATAGACTAACTAACAGCAACTCATGCAACACCCTATAGTTAGTCCACCATTTTCACCCTTAGTCTATAAGGACCGACCATTTTAACCAATAGGATCGCTCCATACTCCCTATGTCTTCTTTGTCTATCGCTTTGTCTATCAATTTCAACAATTAGCCTACAGAGGAGCACACACTCGGTTTCGGGAGAAATAGACAAGTAAAAGGAGGAGGAGGAGCTTGTAGGGGCTTTACGAGGAAGAAGGAAGAGATGGAGGGGGGATTATAAGAGGTGGTAAATAGGTGGGAAAAAATTACATACAATTATAAAGTGTATACAAAAGAGTACTTAAGAAAATTTATATCATATAAGAAAAACACAGAGGCGTGGGCTAGCTTTAATGATTCGAAAATCCGCAATACTTTTTCGGGGGGTTTTTCACATTTTTTACAAAGGTAAAGTCTTGTGACCCCCGGATAGGATGCATTGGATCGCATTTAGCAAAAAGGAACCAGAGCGATGACAGTGTTTTCAAACTCGTGCAACGTCTTTCTCTTTTAAAATATTCTGTCATTTTCTTTTAAAAATACTACATATATGTACATTGTACAGTGGTAAAATTTAGCCACTTTCCTGTAAAATTAACAATTTTTTGTTGGAAAGACAAAACTATTAGGTATTCTGGAAGATTTTTTATTGAAACGAGGCGACGTTGGAGTGCTCATAGAGCGTCGAAACTCATCATGGGCCTTTTAAGCCCTTTTGTTTGATTCCGCGATTATCCTAACGCGAGTCAAATAAGCGCGCCAAAAACGGTGCGGTCGGCGTCAAACTCATATCAGCGCCTGCGAGACTGCAGGCAGACTTCATGCATTGCGCCAAACAGTGCGATCAGCGTCAAGCGCATAGTAGCGCCTACAAGACTGCCTGAATACTTCTTGCATTGCACCAAACGCAATGGGAGAGTTATTTGCGATAACTATTCGACTAAGCTACATTTTCTCAACATTGTAATCGCACTGGTTCCTTATTAAGCTAAATGAAATCTAATGCATAAAGATATTTTGTCCAATTCCACTGAAGATTCGTGAGAATTGTCATTTTTATGGCGCAGTGTCAAATACCTCCTTAAGTCTCCCTTCCTCACAACTTAAACCCTAGTTTAAGTATCCACCTAAGGAAAGGAGCTGTTCTGCCGTGTTGAGGAAGAACGCCGTATGAACATTCGAGAGTTGCCAAATTTCCTTCGGTAAAATTTTCATATTTTAGGTAAGTTATGCATGTTTTCCCTTGGAATTTTCAGGAACTGTAGATGAATTGCGAACAAAATTATTTGAAAAATCGGAAGGAAAATATTCATTAGCTCACCAGGGGATTCGTGTTTTGTCGAAGGAAACTTGGCAACGCCTAAAGGTTCATACGGCGTTCTTACTTAGCATGGCAGTGATAAAGGCACGACTGTGAATACGGTTGTGGGGCCAATTGGACATATATGTATTTCTGTCAAACGGAACTGTGTGCAATATAACGTGAGCTCTGTTGTGCATGTATTCTTATGGGTCTCAGGGCTCACGCGTCTTAATCCACATCGTTCTGTTTGGCAGAAATATGTTCAATTGAAATATTGACCCGCTTCCCGCGGGAAGTGTGGAGATGGAGAACTCTTCGGGCCCGGGGAAATGCTCTGAGGTTAAGTTACACGATGAAATTGAGCCATCAAACTGAAGCTCTGATTGGTGGAAAAAGACCTGAAGTGAGTATACGACCAATGAGAGGCCCAATTTGATGGCTCAATTTGATCGTGTACAACTGGTCCTCTAGTGTTTATGCTACGGGCACATTCCGATTTTGGACCGATCGTGATTGTCCCAAAATCGGAATGTGCCCGTAACATATACAATTTTCCCATTGTAAAATGTACGAAAATCTTCACCTTTGCCCGCGAAAGAAGAGAGGTGGGGGAGGATTCGAGAGCGGAAAAGTGAGAAGTTTGTATTGATCTTTGATTACACGAGAAACAGCTGACGGGCAACTTACCCGTCCCTCCACACGAAACGGGTTCAACACTCGAAAGTTCGTCGTTCCTCTAGAGTACAGTCGTATCTCGATTTCCACGTGAACCCTGTAAAGCATGGAGTTGTGCGGACGAAGGGGCTCATCCTCGAATACAGATACGACTTTAAGTCAAAGGAGCCAAGAGTTTTGATGGAAACGAGTCGGAACAATAACAGTCAAGCGTCACACAGTGGAACGGCGGATTAGGAGAGTTTGGACACGAATTTTTTTACTAAAATGGGAAATTTTATGATTATCTCGCCAAATTATAGCATTTAAGAGGTATCTCTCCAGCGAAATTTTACGAGAAAACCAATGAAACCGGTATTAAACTTCCAAGTTTTGTGGTGAGGAAAATGGAGACTTTTAAAGTTTCAGCATTATGTCCGACTTCTCACATTGACACGCTCTACTGTGCGCCGAGTCAAAAAGTCCGGTGAGAAGTTACCCTCTGAAAGTGAGCTCTAGTCGAATGGAAAAATTTAATTAGTGTGCTCCGAAAAGATCTCGAGCGGGTACAGTGGTGTTTTAGCATCGCTGGGAAACTTGCGGGACCCAGACGGTTGATTTTATTTTTCGGAGCGGTTTGTTTCCGCGAACTTGGACTTAGACTGTTGAACATGTTCTTATGGGACACGTTCAGGGGACATGTTCTTATGGGACACGTTCAGGGGACATGTTCTTATGGGACGTCTCCACCAGATTCTTTTTAAAATTCAAATCGGGCTACTCTATCAGTAAGGGGACGTGTTTTTAATGACACGATGAGAAACGTAGAGCATTGACTGTGGATGTCAGTTTAAAAGGGGGTCCTTTAACTAAGGCGTTTCTTCACACTGTGGAATTTCGAATTCATCCCAACTAAGAAAATCGCCACCTTGACAGCCTCTCATGACATCCAAAGAATCGATGCTGGTTGATCTTGGAGGCTAAACACCTCGATTGCGATACTTTTAAATGATCTAAAATGATCACCCTTTTTTTATTTTTACGACGGAAAATGAGTCAATTTTATAGTTTGAAATTCACAGTTTAATCTTCAAAGAGAGAATAATCTATAATATCTAAACGGAGAATTTTCATAAAATAGGTGGACTAGTTTTTCGATTGAAAACTAAGGTATGGCAAATAAATATGTGACTTCATACGATGAGTCAGAGCTTAGCTGTGAAAATACTCTTTGCGTTAGGGAAGTGACTTTTCATGCGGAGAAAAAGTTTAGGCCTGACGACGAGATTTTCCTTGTCGTAATGAAATATTTTTGGTCATGTCAAAATCATACGATTTTATTATACTTTTTCTTTGTGACGCGGGCAATTAATTATCCTTATACCATGCTGAAGGACGAGAGGTGGAATTGTAGAATTAGTATGATTGCACGTATTTCTGTCAAACGGAACTATGTGCATTAAGACATGAGCCCTGAGACCCATAAGAATATATGCATAACAGGGCTCACGTCATAATGCACATAGTTCCGTTTGACAGAAATACGTCTAATTGACTTTAAAGGTGAAACTAAGACTGGAACCAGAACCTGGTTGAAGGCCTTTGAAAAAATAAGATGTAACCACATGAACACATGCATGTGCCAATAATTGTGTCATATTGACTCACAGGTGTTTCCAAATTTCTTCATCTAAAACAGTCATTTCCTGCAAATTTCTTTGATTTTTATCATAAATTTTCTGGGTTTTCCTTGCAATTTATTCGCAATGTATGTGATGATTTCAAGAAAAAGTATTCTAAAAAATGAAGTTTTTATCTGGGGAATATTTGCAACATTGGAGTGTTCACACGGTGTTTTCCTTTAGCACGCCCGTCCAGTTAAATTGATTAACCCAGCCGGCAAGCGCAAGCACGCCATGCCAGTGTCGCTGCATGATGCAACTTTTCAAGCTCGATGGATGTGTATGTTGCATATTTTAAAAAAGAAGGCGCGCCAACTTTCAGGACTGTTCCATCTTGAGGAGTCGTGCGATCAGATCATGCGAGCTCATAAAGCACGCCTCCTAATATGGTCACAAATGCAGCTCGACTAAATTTGCCTTAAAACCAACGAGAATAAATTAAATATTATGGATGCGCTTAAAAAGGAAGTGTCTTGTAAGTCGCTCACCGCAATACGCAAAAGAAAATTTGGATTCAGCACGAGACAGAAAACTCTCCTCCTTAAAAGATTCTCATTGTGCCAAGAAAAATTGATGGCTCAAGTCGAAAAATGCGTATCTTCTTAGTGACGTTTCAAAATAGCCTATTATATTTTATTTTATTTTTTGTGAAAACTGGTCATATAATATCCACTTGAATAGTTCTGTGAGTATATCTGAATGATTAGCCGAATCTTGCAGACATCTAAGAGACAAAGTCGGTGAGTTTCATTTAAAAAATTTGAACGTCACACAGTCGATCGAGTTAATAGGAAAGGCCGAACAAAATTTGGAAACTTCAAACGCTCATAACTCCGTGTATACGAAATTTTAAGTTTCTAAAAGCGATTTCACTGGTTTCTTCGTGGAATTTTCTTCAGTTGGCACCCCTTGAAATATAAAGTGTGACGTAATAAACACCAAAATGTGCAGTTTTGATAAAAAATTCTATGTGCGACCTCTCTAATTGACTCGATCCACTTCTGCGTCAGCGACAATTTAACCGCGCATTTAAAGAAGAGACTGATTATACAATGTGTTGTTCATAATAACGAGCGAGTGTTTCTTGGCCTCGATGAGGTTGCTCATTTGTAACAACCAGAAAACGTTAACCAAGAAAAATAGTATTTCTTACCATGCCTACATTTTCACTACACTTTTAATAATCAATTATTTGCTCTATGAGTGAATAGCCGGCGTGAAAATAAATTTCAGCGCGAATTACGCGCCGCACTTTGAGTGAATAGATCAGAGCGTGAATATTACCAACGACGACGGACGAACTAGTTGAGCTCCCTCAAGTAGCGTGAATTCAGATTTATGTGATGGGATCGTCGAATAGCAAAGTGGTAACGCACTCGTCTGTCACCGCCGCGACTCGAGTACGACTCCATGGTGCGGCAGTTCCGTTTTACATTTGCCAGTCAGTTTTCACTCCGGCCAAAGCGCGAAATTCGCGCCGAACCGGTCGTATTTGTGGTGACAGAAACCACAGAAATGAATAAAAGAGGGGGGAAAACCAAGAAACACGCTATCTGTGGTTTTAACCCATATGTGCATCGATTTTTTCGAGACAAATATGGCCAATTTTGAGCGTTGGGTTGCGCGTATACCATGCTGCATCACAGTGAAAGCACAAAATGAAAAAGAAAAATAACAGTGACCAAATCATATGAGTGGAAATCAGTAAATTTGACACTGAAGCACCTTAATAGTTACAAAACACACATAATATTTTCCTTCAATGCATATTTTTTTCATCAATTTAAGTGAGAATAATCCATGCAGAGTGTGCAAACATTTCAAAATCATGAGTTGACTCCGTGAGTTTAAATTTTAGAGCCAAACACAGAGTGGAGCAGCGTGCTGCCAGCGCGACACGCGCCCTGACGCCTACAAACCTAACAGGATACTTCACGCATTGCGCAATGCGTGGAGTATCCTGTTAGGTTTGTAGGCGCTAATGCACGCTCGCCCGCTGCGCTGCGGCCGGCGCGGCGCTTCAAGCAACTATTTCGCAACAGAGGTGTTGCACAGTAGCATACGGAATTGAAGGCTTTCCAACGTATCAAGAATGACAGGCATCCTTAAAAGTACGGAGCTTTTCTCGCAAAATAAGTCAAGATACTACGGCACAAAAAGAGAGCGATAGTCCAAAAACTCATTAAGTCCCAGCACTTTAGTCCTAACGTTTAGCATACGTGTTCAATTTTATTGGAGAAAAAAAGTGACTTTATTTGGGCGGAAACATTATTGGGTATGCCGTCAAGAAGATTTTTCGTATTTCGCGCCGGATTTTTGCACTCAGAGGAACAGGTGGTCAAAATAGCAACTGAGTAAGCGTGAATTTCGTGCCGGGATTTTTAACAGTGTAAGCGCCGCGCCGGTCGTATATTCTTGACAAAAGTCGAATTTTTCGCAGTGCCACAATAGAGCCTCGTAGAAGAATCTTTTCGTTGATTATTATGAATAGTCAAATCCGCAGGGTCAGTGGCGTGGCGTGGTTTGCAATATATCGATTGATCTGCCATTTAAACCTGTGGAAAAGGATCGATAAACAAGGTGCTCGCAACGAACACTTTAATAATCGATCTTTCACAGAAACTTCGACTGAGAAAAGATAAAAAATCGATCATTCACGCCTCGCCACCGCTCAGGGTAGTTATGTACCTATATACTCATTACTCGATCATTGAATTAGACGCAAGTATAACAAGAACATTTTGATTTATTACATCAATACTAACAATAATTACCATTCGTCAACCATGATAAATACAAGTACCTACATTGTGTTAATACATCGATCAAAGAAGTCTGCGGCTAGTCATAATTAAAAATTATTAAGTTTCGTAAAGTGATGAAAATGTCGAAATTAAAAACCTACGTGGAATACACTGAAAATTAATTGCAAGTTTAACTGCAACAAGCAGAAACTCATTTAAAGACTCTCATGAGATGAGAGTGACTCACGAGTTGGACAAGAAAATATTATACGAGTAAAACCAATTTGTCAGTGCATGGAGTGAATTATTTTTTCTACCCAGGAGGTCGTTTCCTCAGTATTGCGGTATCTGATGGTTCCAATTCAAAATTTTATCAATTATGAGCACATGAAATCTCTGGCACTTGAATTTGATAAAAATTATGCAGCACGAGTTTTTTTTTTGTTTTCGTTTTTTCACACAGGTGTATCTCTTTCATTGAAGCGGAGAGTAGCGTTTATATAATTCGTATTCTAATTGAGAGGCTATTTTTGTGTGCAGAGTTCCCTTTAAAATTAAAGCACAGAAACGGAGAGACCCGAACCACTGGAGAAGAAGACGTAATTCACAGATAAAACATAATTTAATGCTGCCGATGACTTTTGGGATTTTTCGGAAGTACGATCACGGGAAAATGTTTACTAAAATAATAAAATTAAATAAATGGTAGATTGTAACTTTCCGTAAATATAAAAGTATACGATAATATACAAATTTGCATATTTTTTCAAAAGAAATAGTAGGTAGCATTGGTTGTACATATTACTGAGGTGACTGACACGTTAACATCATACATAGTTTTCTAGATTAGTCATTCTATTTATACATTTGTGATGAAAAGTTTCAAGTTGAAAAAATGTAGACTAGGGAATGCAAGAGGCACAAAAAGTAGTATTTCTCAACTTTGAAGTAAATTTCAGAAATAAAATATTTGATTTAGTATGAAGTATTTTGAACAGGATATTGTTATACAAAACGTGAAATTTATGGAATCTTTTAACACGTTTTCTACTGCTGAATAGGTACATAGTTCTTTCTTCTTTTCATAAATTGACTCTTGCAAGTCCAAATATATAGAATATTTTCCCCTCTAAGAAATGGGAAAGGGAATTCAAACTTATGAATAAAAAGGATGAAATCATCCCAAGTTTTAAATAAAAAACAATTTTAAACATTAAAAACCAACACATAATTTCATAAGAAAAGGAAACGTAAAAAAATATTTGACGGATATAAAACGTAACACTTTATATCCTTCCTCTTAATTTGTTACAATCATAAAAAAATACACGTGTATACCTGGGATTATTCATGCATCGACTTGGCAGTTGCATCTGACGAGAGTTAGATGCACTTTTTCTATTGAACCTATTCAATTCAGGTCTATTTCTCATTCGTTTCATTTCGGAACGTTCGCAACTGCGTTCAACTTTACATGAATGGAGACAGGCACTGAAAATAACACAAATTCCTATGAAAGTTAGACAAATTTATTCCGAGTATGAAACGTGGAATGGAAGGCTTTAAATACGAGACAGCACAGTGACGGTCATACCGGAAAAGTTTCACCGTGAGCTATTCAATTCCGATGTATCTGTAAATTAACAGTCTCCAACTGGAGCGGTTTGGTAGTATATGTACAAAAAAGTTGCGATTGGAAATCGACAGAATAAAGAAACAAAAAAACTAAATATATACAAACTCCTACACGTTCTACCTTTCATCAGTCTGATAACTTTTATCTCGAATGAGCTTACATTTTGAGCAAAGGAAAAAGATATGTACTGTGAAAAATATGAGGGAATATTTGAAAACCCGCGAGGATTGAGCGTTTAGCTCGCAGTGGCGTGGCGTGAATTGCGATAGATCGATTGTTATACCATTTAAACCTATGGTAAAGAATCGAATTTTAAGGTGTTCGCTGCGAACACCCTATTTATCGATCCTTTTCCATAGGTTTAAATGGCATAACAATCGATATATCGTAAATCACGCAACGCCACTGTTAGCTCGGTAACTCCACGCAAGGAAGCACCTCTATTTGGTATGAGTCACACACGTGTTTAACGTCAAATGAAGCAGTTTAGTTGACTCGATCATGAAAACGTTAATCTAACGATGTCATATTCCAAGAATATCTCAGAATCATTACGTATTTCATGACTCTAATCCATGGAAGAAAACGAAAAAATGAGAATAAAAAGTAGAGAAAAATCAATTGAAGATTTTCTAAAAGGTAATTTTATGCTTTGCATACGTGTGGTTGTTTCCATAAAATCCATGAACTTGGTCAATTTTCCTCCAGGTAATCGCAGAAAATTTCTGACTTATATTAACCGGAAACATTTTTATGATATAAAATTATCCTGTCATGGTGTATTTCCGTATTTTCCTTAAGATACGGCTTGTGTTATTAGATCTGAAAGATATTCTAAACCGATCTTGATTACATAAAAAACTACTCTATACTCTTGGTAAAATGGATGGAGGTATACAAAAATTCTCATAAAGGTTAGAGTTGAATGACTCCATGGTTAAATATACTAAGATAAAACAACAACAAAATATGAAATAAATTAAAATAAACGCTATAAGTACATATTACAGATGTCAATTGGGCGTCTTCAACGAAGTAATACTTTCAAGATTTAGAATAAAATTATGAAATTTGAATAATTTACAAAACTTAAAAGGACCTTAAATACACCTTAAATATTTTCCTCTTACTTAGCCGTTGAGGTGAATTGATATTAAGACTTCAATTCTCAAGGCACCCCTTGAATTTTGACACGCGGATACATTTAAACATCCTCCTCAATTATATTCATAACCGGCAAATTAACCGTTTGGACATTTTCTACTGTTGAATTTCGGCTACGAAAATATTTAAACAATGATAAATCAATACTGTGGCAAGACTTTACATGAAAATATTGACTAAACGGTCCTAAAATACTACGGAAATACTCAATAAAATAATATGGTCTAAATACTGCCACAACAAATCAATGTCCTCCTTCTAGCACTGGCTCGATATTTACACAATATTGAGCCAATAAATTCAAGAATTTTGCGCAACGTTGACTTGATATTGCCGGAATAATTTTCTCGGTTCAAGTCCCTTTCGAGTCAGTTAAAAAGGATTCTCTTCTTTCTCTTCCGAGGACCGAGTAAATAGAGAGTGTGCTGAGCCACAGATTCTGTTTTTGAGTACATTCAGCAAATGGTGATTTTGTCTCACCATTCCACTCCGTTCCTAATCCTCATAACAGTTCCCTCTCATCTCACCGGGTAGAAAAATTTCCCTATGCCCCTCCTCATGTATTTGCCATAACAGTGTAAAGCTAATTTAATTTGTCCACCTTTCAAGTAGCTCGAAGCGACAAAAGTATTGAAATAAAATTACAATTTTTTACCATGCTATTACAATACTTTAAACCATCCTTTACTCAATAACTGTCGAGTTAAACGATCGAAAAAGCGAGGCCCAGTTGTTTGAAAGTTAGGCAAGTTGCAATGCGAAAAAATTGAAACCTATTTCGATTTTAATAATCAATTCTAGTCAGAGGAGCTCTTTCAATGAGTGCATAGGCTAGACACACAATACTCGGATGCAATAGTATAACTTTACCATATAATTGGAGTTTTTTTTTTCTTGCTGGTTTAATGGCTTCGTGTCTAACACCTTTAGCCAACTTTAGACAATGTTTAGTTGTTCCAGGCTTTTCCAATTTTCAGCGATTAGGGCCGAGAAGAATCTGTTTCAGCAGATCTACTCGTTAATTCTGTGAAAATTAGACGCCACCACCGGGATTCGGACCCGGAACCTATTGACCTAGAGTCAGACGCGCTGACCACTAGGCCAACCTGGCCGGCAATTGGTGTTTGCTGGAAGCTATCTTACTTGGTGTGGAGGAGATTGGTCTTATTTCTTGCGGAGGACCTTGTTGATGATGCGCATGAACTTGGAGGAGAACTCGGTGGTGAGGCGATACCTGAGGGCGGAGAAGGCGGCAATCCTGAAGAGGACGATGAAGACGGAGAGGCTGATCATTTCGTTGGTGCGGTCGATGTCCTCCATCCCGAGGTCCCGGAGAAGGAGCCGCGGGTTCTTGTAGTGGCAGTAAAGCTCGGACTCCTTGCACTCCATCAGCGGCCGGTTCTGGTACAGGGTCACCGAGAGCGCCACCAGGCCGTAGCGGATGAACGAGAGGTTCATGAGGAACTGCATGAACGGCTCGATCACCGAGCCGAAACCCATGCCGTAGACGGCCACCGCCAGCAGGGGGGCCAGGGATGCTGGCGCTACTGCAGCTCCGTTCTGAAACCGAGTTTGAAACTTGTCAAAAAAGCCATCGGGACGACGATATCTTAATATTTAATTTGAAAAATAGAATGAAATTGTGAATCAACCACTGTACTAATTGCGAGGGGCGTTGGTTCATTTGAAAGGTGTTGTTCTCAATGCTTCGGGAAAACTATAAATTATTTTCTGGGGTTCGTCCCGATTTTTAAATCCCTAAAAACTCATAAATTGGATGAGGGGAAGTAGGGGTTTTTTGTTTTTTGTTTTTCGGAAAAGTTTTGTTGCTACGCATCTTACTTTACTATGTGCTGTCTTTTTATCAGCTGTTTTCATTCAACAATCATCATTAAATGATTTTACCTCCAACACTCAACTGCCATCAACTTACATGTTTCTTTTCCCGCGTTTTTTTTACTCTTTGTCATATTATCTCAATAACCTCCAATTTTTTTTTCTCATTTCCAATCAGAACGTTTCACGCTGTTAGTTATATTTCCTTTTCAATGTGTATTAATATGTTTATTGTTTCACGCTATTAGTTATTTTCTTTTCAATGTGTATTAATATGTTTATAACTAATTTCCATTTTCTTTTCATCCTTTTTCTTCTGATTTTTTTTTCTTTAAATTAGTATATGAACTTCGTCAGTTATGATTTTTTTAAAAGAATAATAATTTTTAAACGTCTAATTTTAAACTGGAAAAAGGAAAAAAAACTTCTGAAACAGAAAATACGGAAAACGGAAAGAAGAAAGAACAGGAACAAGGAGAAGAAGAATAAAAAGCGGAAGAATTGGATGAAGATAAAGATAGAACAGAAAATAAAGAAGAAAAAAAGGGAGCAGACAATGAAGAAGAAAAAGAAGAAAAAAAAGAAAAGAAAAAAAGGAGGAACGAAAAAGAGAAGAGTTGAAGGAAAAAATTGGAAAATAGCAGGGCAGAAATCGAAAAAGAAGAAGCAACAATTAAAAGGAAAACAAAGTAAGGTATTTAGAAGATAAAAAAAACCGATACTTAAAACTTAGTTTGAAAACAAAGGTAAAAGCTTAAAAAGAAGTTTGCATGAAGGTTTAAAAATAATTTTAATTTAAAGTTTACAAAATAAACTTACAATTTTTGAAAAAAAATGTTATATTTATTACTTCAAAGAAAAAATTAGGACCAATTCAAAGACAGACCAGAAAATTAAATGAAAGTAAATAAATAAAAAAAAAAAGACATGTGAAAGGGAAAGGTGTACATGAAAAATAAGGGGCTGCGGAGCAGCCCAATAAGCCCCTAGTACAAGTATAAACTGGAAGTATTTATGCTGAAAGGAACTTTGTGCAAATGGAAAGATGGGGTGTGCTCGTGGAAGCTGCATAAGAAACAATGTGGTCAGTGGATACACTGGAAAAAATACACATTGAATCTTAGAGACTCTTAAAAACATAGACAAGAAAAAATACTCTTGATTCAATGAGATTTAAGCTTAAATCAAGAACCAAGCATCTTAATTTGAGCGGATTTCCTTTTGATTTAAGCATAAATCTGATTGAATCAAGAGTCCTTTTTATTGTCAATGTTTTCAGGAGTCTGGACTCTGGATCCAATGTGTTTTTTCCGGTGTATAGTTCCTTTTGAGAAAATGGAAAAACGGGATTTTTAATAAAATCAAAAGGAACTGAGCGCTAGCTCGTGAGCCGTGGGCACGTGACACAATTGCAGTGAACAGGGCTCATGAGTTAAAGACCGCCCTGTCGATCGTCGTAGCTCTCGTTGTTGCCGCTAACGTCACTGGCGCTTTATATGTATTTCCCATTCATTCTTATGGCCAGAGCACCAACGAGCTCACCCCATCTTCCAACTTGCACATAGTTCCATTTAGCATGAATACGTCCAACTATACAAAATGGTGGTGGTCTACTAGAAGGCATCCTACATGAAGCGGACGTTCGATGGGCGGGTGCCGAGTGGAACTACTATGTGTGGCATCCATAATTCAAGAGATGTTTAAGTATTTTAACTGCCCTTGAATGAAATTACGGTGGGGGCTAGAAAGGTGGGAATTTCGTGGCCTTAAATGAGAAATTCTTTTTTTGGGAAATAGAATATGCCTTCATTAAGGAGAGTATGCATTATGCAATCCGCTCTATTCATGCGGTAATTTCCTTCAACGCGGTAACACAGATGATGTGACATTATTAGTACATCGTCACCTTCCAGGCAAAGTATCACAAACGCCATGCGACGTTTAAAAATTTCCGCCGCCATTTTATTTTTTTACAGAGAAATTGTTCAACGAAGCTGTCCGAAAATTTCACTGAATTTTCTTTATGCTGCCGATAAAATTTAGTGAAATTTCCAAACAGATTCAACCAACAATTTCTCAGTAAAGAAATAAAATGGCAGCGGAAATTTTTAAACGTCGCATGGCGCTTCTGATACTTTGCCTGGAAGGTGACGACATAGGGACAAATGAGTAGCAAATTTTCCAAAGCAAAAAATTAAGAGGTAAGTTAAATTCCGCATGCAAGACTAGAGAAACAAAGTTTGTTCATTAAAAAGCAATATATTCTGAAAGCAGTGCGTTTGTACTCATTAGTACTTCCCTTATGCGGACGATATAATTTAACTTCCCTTTGCCAACACAAGAAATACTCAACATTTGTTGCATAGCTCAAACAGAGTTTCTAGACTCTAAACAGTTCGCTGTGATACAAACGCAAAAAATTACGAAGTTTGATCAAAGACCTTCGTAAGTCACTTCTTCAGATTAACTCCTTTTTTTAAAAAAAAAACAAGAAGAAAAAATCCAACATGAGTATGTTGGAAAAGCGTGCCGAATAACTGAAATGTTGGACAAATACCTCTTATTTTCACGTCTTTGCTTTTTGCATCAATTGGTACTTTTTGCTAAATTTGGGAGAAAATATTGATTCATGAACGTTGAATGTAAATTAATTTTAAAGATTCCGTCCAATTATCTTGATTTTAAGCTGATATGCGGCATTTGCGCACGACCGTGATTTGGGCGAACTGCCGTGCATCGAAATCGCGTTCAGTTAATCTCTTTGGATTTCGAACTGTAACTTCTCTCCTATTCGGCCGATTTGTACAAATGAGGCCTCTTTTTATTTGTACTTCAACGGAAAGTAAAGAAAAAACTCGCTAAATAGACGGAAAACAATTTTTGAGAAAATTTGGTGGATCCTGGCATCACGGTGAATGGTTAATCGGTTAATCGCCTCGCCGTCTTTTATTGCCTTGCTCGAAACCGGACACCCAAAGCTATATCGCGAGATAACTGTTGTGGTTTAAGTGGATTTCGGCAGGGGCCATGGTTAGTACATAGTATAATGAGTCACGAGGCTCATCACAGATTGCACTTACAGTGCAAGACGCTCATTGGCTATAGAGTTTTGGCGGGAAAGAAGGTTCTAGAGTTGAGTCCTCCGAGCGTAAGAAAGCTCCTATGAGGTTTCTGTCAAATTGAATAATACGGTTTTGACAGAAAAATGTTCTCAAGGGTTTCCAATTAGCAGTTCATTAGATTTTTTGGTAAAAAACCATCAGGGCTTGACAGTGTAATGGTTCAAAGACAAAGAAACGGGTGCGAGGAAAAAAGTATTTGGACGACCCGTTGAATAGCATTGGTTGATCTGTGTGCTGTACTATGGTACATCCGAGTGATTTCAAAAAGCGAGCCCTACTGGCACGCTTAAAAACCTGCTGTGGAAAAGAACTTGTAAATTGAGATTGACGCTTTAAATAGGGGTCTACATTCCACCCTTTCTACTACCCCTTTGAACCTTTGGAATTTAATGCGGTACTCAAAAGGGGAGGACGATTCTGCGATTTCAAAAAAAGAAAGCCGTATGAGACTTTGAACGTTGCCTAAATTCTCCTCATTAAGTAGAAAAATTTTCTCGACATTATGTTAATTTTATTCATTTTTTCATATAATCACATAAAATAATTCTAGGGGAAAATATCCATGGCAGTTATCAACAATTTTTGTTAATCAAAAATTGAAGTTTTTGTCGAGAGGCCTCATTTTCGGCCGTTTCTGGGGAAAAAATTGTGGACGGGTGGTCTGGAACATCCGGTAATTTGTATCAAAAATAAAAATGTTATCGAAGAAAACATGGCCACATTATAAGTAAAATGCTGAGGATTCGAACTCACATACATGGATGAAAGTAACTCACCGTGCTTTTGAATATCGATCCGATGAGGATACCCATGCCTTCAGACACAAGAGCCATTGCTTGCCCGATGAAAAGGTACCAAATGAAACGATCAGAGTTCCAAGGCTGATCTGACATTAAATACGTAACTACCGAGAACATCGTTCCAAACAGTATCTGAAAAATGTAAGGATAGACATTTCAGCCAATGCAATCAATATGCAAAACGGTACTTATGACAGATCTTTCCCCTCAAGGTAGATATGTCAGTAGTGCAAAAAGAGCTAAGCTGCAACATTTTAGCAGCTTTGCAAGCCTTACAGGTAATTTTATCGAAGATGTTCTGAATTATTTATGTGCATTTACTTGTATTAATTATCATTCTCCACCTGCCTAACGTGTAACTGCCAAACTGCAAAAACGTGTGCCTCGGTTATCGACGTTGCAGAGTTCCTTTTTGACAATATTATTAAAACCACCCGGAAATGAAGACAGAATTTCTCGAGAATCTAATACAATAATTGCTAGCAGAACCATTGCAAAAGTTTAGCTGTTTGTAAAAAAAAAAAAAAAAAAAAAAAAAAAAAAAAAAAAAAGAACAAAAAGTTTGACCAAGTTTTCAACAAAAGTGTCTTAATTTTCCCATCATCGTCTTATTTCGCAGAAAAAAGAGACGATTTTGGTCTCTTCACTGGAATCAAATGGAAGTGGTCGAATTAACTATTCACAGATATATTAGATTCGGAGGCTGCGCCTCCTAGCCCCAGCCCTTAGATTTTTAATATGCATGTGAAGAAAGAGAGATTAGTTGGATTTTACGTACAAAATTGTATTATCTTTTTAGACGACACTAATCCAAAGTGTACAGACATTTCAGGACCATGAGTTGAAAAACGATGACGTCGTGAGTACGAACATTAGAGCCGAACATATTGCTGCCAGCGCGGAACGCGTGCAAGCGCCTACACGACTGTATGGATACTTCACGCATTACGCGTAAGCACCGTGAGGTACGCGCACTCCGTGGTGTACGCGCAATGCGTGAAGTATCCATGCAGTCTTGTAGGCGCTGATGTGGGTTCGAGCTGGCCGCACTGTGCTCGGTTTTAATACTCGAACTCGCGAAGTCAGCTTCTTTCAACTCATGATTTTGAAATTTTTGTACACTCTGCATGGATTATTTTGGTTTAAAAAGATAAGAAAAAATTATCTACTACAGGAGAATATACTGTATGTTTTGGAAATATTAGGGTGATTCCGTGTCAAATTTAATAATTTTTAAAACACAGAATTCTTTCTTTTATATTTCGTGATTTTAACTGTACTTAATCAGTCAATCAATTAATTAACTACGTCCACGGTTAAATGAACAAATTCAATGTTGAGTTAGCACTTTTTTGATGTAAAATCAGCATTTGATACTTGTCGCACATTTTATCAACAGTAAACATGTTACATCAACATTAAAGCTCCTTGAAATTAGCTTGGATCTCAAAGTGCCAAATAGCAGGATTGCCAAACAACCGTTAAACAGCCGAGACTGCCATCAATTTTTCGCTTCGCACTTTTATTTTTATTGCGAATTGCAACCTTGCGTCGGTGTTACTGACCGATGGCAGCGTGGTTCAGCTCATCAATGAGACACACCTAAGCGAGAAGGATGAATCAGCATTTTAAGAAAGGGCCTCGAGTTGCATAAGAAGTCGGGCTAACTAAGGAGCACTTGGGAGTACGCACGTTTCACTTTGAGTAAATTACGTCCGATTTATGGATGATTCAGAACAGGATTTATGTCATTGTTTACGATCTCACAGTCAGCAGCAGCGTTGTATTGTCGTTATATTTTGTCCTCGAATTAATGTGAGAGTGGAGTGGATATGTGACTGGCGACTCTAGAGTAGAATCAAATAAGTTTTGCTCTACCATGTCTCCCGACTTTTTAGCCCTTCAAAATGGAAAAATCTGACCTTTTTTTTTGTTAAAGTTGTTCAAAATTTTACGCTTAATCAGGTCCCAACATCGCTTTAGGCAGTTTTTGCCATTTAATATCAGAATTTTGGCCCTAAACAGCTGAAATGTCCTGTACCGTAGCCTGTCTGCGACTCAAGTGCGCAACTTTAACGCTTCACAACCATCATCTTGCATCTAAATACTTCCACTTCTGCTGTAAATTCACACTCAACTTGTACCTAACTTATTATTTTCAGTTATATTCATCCAAATAAGTGAAAATATTGACCGTCTTTGCGTCAAGCAGCCTTGTCTGCGGAATTCGCGTCCTGTACCGTAGCCCCCTTTTTTCAGCATCATTTCGTCCGTTAGAGTGCAGCACTTATGAACTTTGTTTACTTTTTTTGCGTTATCGTGACTATCACACGCTGATGTCGAGTAGAGGAAAAAAAACCGCAGTGAAACAGTAAATTTTGACAGTTTTTTATGAGTTTCTAGGTTTAACGACCATCTAGGATGTCCTTACCGTGTACCTACCTTTTTAATGCATAAATCACTTCAAACTCTCGAATTTTGGTATATTTTGATACGCTCTGATATCTTAACCTCAAATCCAGAATTTCAACCACATGCGTGAATATGCCCGAGCACCGTTGCCAATAATCACACGATTTGTCCGCACCGTAGCCGTCCGTACCGTAGCCCGTAGCCGTCCGGTACCGTAGCCCGTAGCTCACGCGCGATGCGGCCGGGTCTACGGTAAGTACGAACAAAATGCGAAAGTCATCCAAAAATCGGTGCGCTGTTTGATAGATCATCCCACTTTACTTTATTTTATCTATCACCAAAATTTGGAATTAAAAAAAAGAGAGAGAGACGTATTTTTTTTAGTACGACGCGACTTAGAAGAAGGAGGCTTTTTTTTTTCGATGATTGCATAAGGATCGCCATCTTTTTATTTTTTTCATTTTTTCTTTTAGAACTTTGAGTCCTCTTTTTCGTCTGAAGTTCATAGCAATTTATTCGTTTAATATTTACTCGTTAATATCTAACTTATTTTTTTCTTATCGTCCTTTAAATATTTATTTAAGGTGATTTGTGACCACATTTTCGATAAAGTTACCTTTTTGTTTTCTTTCTTTTTTTGTAAAAGTGCACCTAAAACGTTCTAACGTTGTCAAGCTTGTTTTAAGAACTCAGCTTCTAAGATTTGTCCCTAATTATTTAATGCGTTTACTTTATAACAAAAGCAGTTCATTATTTTTGAAAAACTGATTTACTTACTCTTTTTACCTTTATTGCCTGTAATAATTTATGAAAGTGGCACTTATAAGCTATGCTATAACTTAGCAGTTTATTCCCCAATGAATTTCAGTTCTTTATAATTCGGCCCTTGCATACAGTAATATTTACAAATGCCTCTTCGTCCTTACCGTAGCCCGTTTGTCCGTACCGTAGACCAGTAAAAAATTGTACAATTTGTAGCTTTAAGAAGAGCATACCTGTAGAAATTCTTTAAAAAAGTTGTCTACCACATCTTCTAAGTTAGTTCTAAAGAAATTAATTAAAATTAAGCGTTTAAATACATTTCCTGGCTTTCTTAGGAGAAAAATGATGGCGCAAAATTCTAGAAATCGGACTTTAGAGCAATTTGGGGGCTAAATTTTGAAAGTAAAAACTTTGAAGGGTATTTTGTTTTATTCTTCTACAAGAATATAGCTCAATGAGTGCAAAAAAACTTAAAACGGTATTATTATTGCACGTATTGATGGAAAAACAAGCCTGTTTAGTTGGTCTACGGTACGGACAAAAAATTTAACTTCCAGTGATAAAAGAGGCCAAAAAAATTTTTTGTTGAAAACGAAGATTGACCACTATTAAAATCGACTTTCATAGAGTATGAGGACTTCAGAAAACATGCTGAAGTCTTAAAATAACTAAAGTCACTTTTTTAAAAAACGATGGCTCCAAGAGCAAAACTTATTTGATTCTACTCTCTAATCATTTTCCGATGCGTAAATTTAGGAAAAAGCAGTGGCATTCTCTTAACTCTGATTGTAAGTTTTGTAAGAAGGAACAGCACTATTGGAATTTCACTGAAAAATAATATGCTGTTTTAGCACCTAGGATGTCAAAAATGTGTCTGGTGATCCCAAGATGCTGCCTTTATTGCCCTCGCAGTTAACTTAACATCCTGTGAATGCAAATTTAACTGCGTGGGAAATTAAGGTAGCATCTCAGGATCACTTTTTTGACATCCTAGGTGGTAAAACAGCATACCATTTTTTTCAGTGTTTTTCTGCAATAAGGATGGTTTTCTGCTTATCTTTTGTCCATCCTTTAAAACACCAACCTACACACAAAAATTGAGGCACTGGATGCAAAAAGGGCACTTCTCGGCTGCAGTGTTCCGGAGTCTCATCTAATGTTTCATTCATTGCAAGGAAAGTGAATGCATCCATTTCACTAAAAATTTTACTGAATGTTCCTTATGATTCTACAATTTTCTATGGAAAGAATTCTGGAAAAGTCACGCATTGAATTCTTCTCCACGGCATTAATTCGCAACAGAGATTTGGAAACACCGCAATCGAGAAGTGCTTTTTTCGCATTCAGTGCCTCAATTAATGGGAAAAATGTTGCTCCTGATATAAACTATATAATTATTAATTTTCGTTAAGTATACACTAACGGGCGTGGAAGGGTATATGCACGTTAGGGTGGCCCACAAAAAAATGAATTTCGGAAATTTATAGCCGTAACCCCCTAAATCGGTTACAGCATGTTCAAAAACACGGAAAATGAAATTTGGGGTCAATCGGACATAATTAACCCGACGCGCAGTTGCCATTTATCCAAGCAAAAATAGCGAATTTTTACTGTTGTTCAGTAATTTTTCGCTCCCCAAAAAATAAAGTCGGAGGGGTCTGAAAATTAAAAAGAGGGCAAAATTAGTTCATAAACTACACCCTAGTGAAGTTTTTGACCCCCTCCATGATTTTGACCCCACGTGTAAATTTCACGCATGAAAATAGCGAATTTTTGACTGTTTTTGATGATTTTTCCCTCTCGATAAATTAACGCTACAGATGCCTAAATTGTAATCAGAGTGTGAAATAAGTAGCTTAGATACTCCCAATGCTCCCCTTCTAATAATTTTGACACGCTGCGAAGTTGTCATTTTTCTCAGCAAAATCGTGAATTTCGACTTATTTCAATATCATCTCTCTAGAGCTAAAAAAAAAAAAAAAAAAAAAAACTCAGGAGCCATTGAAAAAGTGCGCTAAAACACGGAGATTATACCATGAGTATCTTTTTTGAAAATTTGGACCCTGTAAAATGTTTTAGTCGGCGTGAAGTTACCACTTGGCAAACAGTGGTTGACGGTAATAGTCAATTTTCATACGTTAATGCGCCTTCAATTACATTGGATACTGTGCAATACTTTCGTGGTGGAATAGTTGCATTGGCGCCTACAAACCTAACAGGGATACTTCACTCATTGCGCAATGCATGCAGTATCCCTGTTAGGTTTGTAGGCGCCAATACAACTATTCCACCACGAAAGTATTGCACGGTATCAAATGTAATTGAAGGCGCACTAACGTATGAAACATGACTGTTACCGTCATGGTGTCAGGGGGTATTCTTTAACTAGGAACTTGAATCTCAACTCAATTTTTTAAAATTCAAAAATCCAAAATGGCGGAAATTGCCAAAAATGTTATCTTGAGACTTTCGAAATCTAAGACGGTTGACTGCCTGACCCAATTGAATGCTCTTTGTCACATATTTGGACGTATTTATTTAGTATTTATAAGTATTTTAAAAGAAATCAGAGACAGGTGGGGAATAAGGAGTCTGCTCGTTAGTTAAGGGCCGTAAAAATAAATGCCAGTGACGTCAGCGGTGATGACTCAGATGTGCAACGACGAGGAGATTGGTGCTGGTGCACTTTAGCTCATAAACCTTGTCCACGACGCTCTCGTGACATGCCCACGGCAAATCCCAAATTGTTACTACGCCTACTTGTAAATTTTTTCTTAAGAGTTTTCTAGAGCACATCCCATCTTTCCCACACGTCTCAAGGTTTTTTTTTTTTTTTTTTTTTTTTTTTTTTTTTTTTTTTTTTTTTTTCTTTTAATTATCAAATATACGTTCATTTAATCAATTCATCATTGTTTTCAAAATTTACAGCAATGAGGAAACATCTAATTATCAAAATTGATCGATATTTAAAAAAACACAGATTGTTTGAACTTTGGCCGCGATAAAAATACGATGTGAAAAAGTGGCCAGGTCGCATTTAAGAATAATTGATTTTTCAATCAATTTTTACCGTCCGAAAGCCATACACAAAAAAAAAACAAGCATTGAACTCCAACACAATGTGTTGATAAGGCGCGTCATTAACTCGCACATATCAACCCCTTTAGTTTTCATTTACAGAGATTTCAAAATAGGCAAGTAGCACAACAAGAGAATTCATACGATCCAACACTTCAACGATGCACTTTGACGAGACCGTGTATTGTGAATGTAGAAAGCTATTCGAACGAATTTGAGTTTTTTGATCTGCCCCCAACAAAATCTTATCAGATTCTTGAAGAAAAGTGCTGCGGAATAATTTAAGCGAAGAAAGGAAAAATTCTGGCGAACTCCTAGAAGATAAAGTCGATTTAAAGGTATTTTGGGGCTAAAATACCCAAATCAACGGTAGTATAAATCCCGTTATATTATTGAAAAGAAATTGACTCGATATGAATAAAATTGATTTAAATATGTCTTGATTTTGTTACTTTAAACGTCTTTCCATGGAAAGAAGTTCAACCATGTCTATGCTTTATTCATTCATGAATTGAAAGTAAGAAATCTACATCCCGAAAATCTACCGATTTGCCGTAAAATATCGCAGAAACTTGATATACCAGGTCGATGTACCCACTCGTTGAATTTAAAAATCAATTTCGTGAGTGCACATATGTAAAATTCAATATGCTATAGTCATTTTGGGTGCCTTTATTTTTCAAGAAACAATTACAAGTAATTTCAATCCCGAAGAACCATCAATTTTCCGTATAAAATCGAAAAAAATCAAAATATGTCCACTCCCTGACGTGAAAATTAGATTCTACGTGTGAAAATGCTTATGCATCGATATGCTGAACAGAATCCATGTCTATCTCAAAATTTTTCTCGGAGCAAAGGTTTGTGTTATTATCAGCTTCCCTTTAAACCCCGGTTCGATGGCCGAATCGGCTGCCCAAAAAGCAAGCCATTTTTGAAGGGTTCTATGAGAAATTCGTGATATTATCGGCTCTCAGGAAATCACCTCATGGCTAAAACTGGTGGTATAAATGTTTGAGTGCTTAAAATAATCGTGAACTAAGGCATTAAACAATGGAGTCAATTTCTTTTTAATAATATAACGGGATTTACTACGGGTGATTTAGCTATTAGCCCCAGAATACTTTTAAAGCGCCTTTACGTTCCCGAATCTCGACGGATTTTTTTTATTGGCTTAAACGACTCAAGAGACACTGTAGTCAAAAATATAAAAAAATTTCGATTTGGATATATAAAACATGTTTAACTCGTTGAGGCACACTGTGTATTGTATGGAGTACTGTTGCTTTCGACCCTTGTCTTTAGGTCAAAATTCTTACAAGGAAGCCCCTTGCAAGAGGCGAATTTGTTGTAATTACTCCCAATTTTTTCTCCGTCATATAATGGAATTGCTTGTCAAATTCTGCGGTCAATTTTATCTAATTGTAATTTATACATTTCTTTTTTTCCCCTTCATTTCATTTTTTGTTTGGAGAATTCGAGGTTTTGTTGATTTCCTCAGATTTCGAATACTGTAACTTCTCTTCTATTCGGCCGATTTTTATGAATGAGACCTCTTTTAATTCGTGTTTTAACAAAGAGTAAGAAAAAAATTGCTAAGTACACGCAAAACGATTTTTTTTGAAAATTGGACGAATCCTAGCGTGACGGTGAAATGGTTAATGAGGCGTGAGTAATCGGGTCCCGCCGGCCGCTCGGCGGGATCCGGAGCTATTGTCTCATTCGACAAGCCGACGCTGCGGTCAGGCGCAAGTGGCTTCCTGTATGAGCCACGTTTAGCAAATGGTCTAATGAGTCTCGAGGCTCATCACAGATTGCACTTACGGTTGCCCGGGTATCAGAGCAAGGGTACCAAATTTTGAAAAGTATTACAGGAGTGTGGAGATCTGTCAAAGCAACGTTTTGAACAAAACGGAGTGAGTGAAATTCTCATTCTTAAAAGGCCGAACTGGTCAGTCATCCTCGATTCAGTTCGCTTGCTTCTGCTTATATATGCATATTTTAAATCAGCGCGTCGCATTCTTAGGCTTTTTTTAAAAAAACCAAGTAACGTAGACTCTTGGTATTCACTGCACATAAACTAGAGACCCCCAGAATGAGAAACAACTTTAAATCATAATTATTGATGGATAAATAAACTTTTTACACGCTTTGGAAAATCTCAGAAGTTCGCGGTAGTCACTTTTCGGTAAGGAACTAAGGGACTCGGTTATTGTATCGAGGAGGGTTCGAAACGATCGCAAAGGCGGTATACTACGTATACGCGCCAATAAATACACTGAAAATCTGCATTAAAAACATGCAAACCTTATTTGGTCTGACCATCAGCTTACGCATTCAATTAAATTCTGATTCTACAATTGGCTTGTGACACTCACACCCAGGGTAAGTGTGCTCTTCACGACCTCTTTGGCCGAGACGCAGTTTTTCGTTCCTGCAGCCACCAAATTCGTGGCGCGAACTTTGAATGTCATCAACTTAAATTCGCACTCTTGGCCGAAAATCAATGTGATCGTCTGCCATTGATGTAAATGAACAAAGAGCCGTTTCACTTAAAGGACAAAAATTTTAATTCTTCACAAATTATCTTGTATTGTTAGTTTACATCAACAGCAGACGGTCATATTTGTTTTCGGCTGAGACTGCGAAGTTGTTGAAATTGAAGGGCCCCGAGGACAAGGCGCATAAGTGCAAATTTTGCTATTTCGAGAAATATACGTGTTTGAAGTTTCGGAACTCCATGGATTCTCACTGCTAAGAGAGTTCGAATTGACTTTTCGATGCTTAAAAATTGGAATTTGGATGCGGATTATTAACAGAATTTGCATTCAGACTAGTTTCACTTGAAATCATCATCTGAGTCCTCACCGCTGACGTCACTGGCATTCATTTTTACGGCCCTCAACTAACGAGCAGACTCCTTATTCCCCACCTGTCTCTGATTTCTTTTCAAATACTCATAAATACTAAACAAGTTGGATTTTGCAATCGCTAGCGATAGCAATATTCGTCATGGGAACGTTAGCTTCTGGGATATGAAAATGTTAAGGTACAGTTCGTTTGTAGTATCTCCTGAATTGAAGGGGCTATGTAATTTTGTGTTGACATATCTTTTTTAACATTTTTAATTATTTTCTTTGCATACAAGAAAGCTGTTATGTACCAATTATTTATTTTCGTTGGATTATATATGGTTTTCGGAAGTTAACGCATTTAAGTTTCAGGTTCGCTTTTTCGGCGTAAAGTATACATAAGGTGTCCCAAAAGCACCGGGACTTGTTCTGTATGTTCGAAAGTAAGATAGATACAGACATGATCTTGATCTCATTTTAAAGATCAACTCAATACCTATTGATTAAAACCAAGATCAGCTCAATCGGATAAAAATTGACCGAGTTATGGCAATTTGAAATCAGCGAGGAAAGTTTACGCCTACGGTTTTTAAGGAAGATTCTTCATCGCCGTAAATCGAAAAGTCGGCCGATAAAGTGATGCTTATTGTGTTTTTTTATTTTCGAGGTGTCATTTATCAACATTTTGTACCATCAAACACAACAGTTGACAGTGCGTATTATTGCAAAGTACTAAAGGAGTTGAGAATGCACATTTCCCAGAAACGGTCGGACTTGAAAGCTTCGTGGATACTCCATCAAGACAATGCGCGGTCTCACACATCGAGCTTAACACGTGAATTTATGAGTAAAAATGGAGTTGAAACAATCCCTCATCCCCCTTATAGCCCTGACTTGGCTCCATGTGATTTTTGGATGTTTCCTACGCTTAAAAAGGAGCTTCGCGGACGAAGATTCGTATCGAAGACCGAAATCCAGAATGCAATTCAAAACTTCTTCAACTCCATCCCAGAGGAAGAATTCAGGAAAACAATGTTGGATAAGTGGCAAGAGCGCATGAAAAAGTGCATCCGGTTTGATGGACGGTACTTTGAAAAGCAAAAGGAAGTTATGGAAGATTCGGAGGAAAGTGGATACGAATATTAACTTTTTGAATCCTGGTAAGCGAAAAATCTTCCTAAAAACCGTAGGGGTAAACTTTCCTCACTAATTTCAAATTGTCATAACTCGGTCAATTTTTATTCGATTGAGCTGATCTTGGTTTTAATCGATAGGTATTGAGTTGATCTTTAAAATGAAACCAAGATCATGTCTGTATCTATCTTACTTTCGAAGTTACAGAACAAGTCCCGGTACTTTTGGGACACCCTACGTATGATATTTGCACTCTACACATATGCCCGAATACGCATCATAAGGGACCTATGTGCTTCCTAAGTTGCCAAGTATTAATTATTGTTAGATGATTGGTCTAAAACATTCAATACAACCAGTAAAAATTAACTGTCCCCTACGAGATTCGAACCCCCGCTCGCACCAACAAGTACGCAATACCAGAGCCTGAGTGGTGTCGCAGACAACCGAGCCACCTCGGCGCTGGGGACAACCGGGAGAAAAGAGAACAGTGATCTCGGACGCTGAGCGGGGCTTCACAAAAGACGTCCTTGAGATATCGGCGGTTCGGCAACTGGCGTGATAAGAAACAACGGATTAAGCGCATTACTCTGTGAGACATTGTTTACCTATGCTGTCATGTGTCACAAGGTTCATCTCAGCATGCATTTGCGATCGCGGCAGTAAGCTGAGGCAATATTTCTGTATTTATGGATTAAATCCATCAATCGAGTTCTGATTTTGGCTCATATATCCGTAACGGGTCCCCCAGAGCAATTTTCCACCTTGTACGATAGTTATTATTTCTTTATATCTATGTTTAAAATTTGAGGTGGGATAATGGCGGCTTCTCAGAGCAACGAGGTAGGCGATCTTTTGCACCAACGAACAGAAAACTGATGGCGAAAAATAACCGATCGGAACCTCCCAAAAAAAAAAAATTTACCCAAAATCGGAACTTCGTGGTTCTGCGCAGGTTTACCAGTCAGACACGACATCTCAAGGTGGAAAAAAACTCGCTGAAAGCGAATTTTAGAAATCGACACAACTTGACGTAGAGACATGATTGGCTAAAAAATACAACGGTTTTTGATACATCGGAAAATCAACCAAAAATCGAAGACTGGGCGAAACGCTCAAGGTCGCAGAGGCATAGGGAATCACATAGCAATAGCAACGGAACGATTGTAAAGACATGGGAACTCCGTTCCCATGCCAATAAATACGTCCAAATATGTGACAAAGAACATTCAATTGGGTCAGGCAGTCAACCGTCTTAGATTTCGAAAGTCTCAAGATAACATTTTTGGCAATTTCTGCCATTTTGGATTTTTGAATTTTAAAAAATTGAGTTGAGATTCAAGTTCCTCGTTAAAAAATACCCCCTGACACCATGACGGTAACAGTCAAGTTTCATACGTTAGTGCGCCTTCAATTACATTTGATACCGTACAATACTTTCGTGGTGGAATAGTTGCATTGGCGCCTACAAACCTAACAGGGATACTGCATGCATTGCGCAATGAGTGAAGTATCCCTGTTAGGTTTGTAGGCGCCAATGCAACTATTCCACCACGAAAGTATTGCACAGTATCCAATGTAATTGATGGCGCAATAAAGTATAAAAATTGACTTTAGCCGTCAACCACTGTTTGCCAAGTGGTAACTTCACGCCGACTAAAACATTTTACAGGGTCCATTTTCCAATAAGTTTTGAATTTCGTGGGTTTATACAAACCAGAGGCGGGTCCAGGAATTTGGTAACACCGGATTTCCTCCATTCAAACCTATGCTAAATAATCGATTATTGTCGGAGCACCTGGCTCCTCCAAGAATCGATACATTTCCATAGGTTTAAATGGAGAAAATACAATGTTGCCAATTTGCTGGATCCGTCAATGAAACAGACCGTATATACCAGAAGCGAAAAACGTATACTATTCCGAGCTTTCTCTAATGCTACATTTCTTTTTTCAATCTATTTTTATCAAAGTTTAAGCTAAATCCAGGCATATAATAGCCATTTTTTCCATCTTCCTTCTCGGAACAGCACAGCAACAGTTGAAAGAGTTCAAACTTACCGTTGTTGGCAGCGAGGCGATGGACATGGCAGCGTAGAAAGCTTTGAGACTGTACCATCGATTGAAATACTCGCGCCGAAGTAGCTTTACTTCATACGGAACTAAAACAAAACAAAACGCCTCGTTATCAAAAACTTTCCATCGCGAACGAGCTGTCGCCGACAGAAACTGTAAGAGCTATTTTTACTGTGACAACTTCCCTCTCATTTCGTCTTCAAAATTACGAAGAAAATGTAACAAATCATTCTCTGTGGTTTCTAAGTAGTTGGAAGCGAGAGGAAAAATTACCTTCGTAAATTTCGGAGAACGTACCCGGTGGCTATACCGTCATTTTTTATCAAACATGGTTAGATTACCAAGAATCCACAATGTCCAATAGGATCGCATTTAGCAAAAAGGAACCAGCGCTATTACAGTGCTGTTGTGAAAATGTTGCTTCTTCATAGTTAAGTAAAAAATCTCCCAGAATAGCAAATTGTTTATGCTTCCCTTGGAAATATTGCTAATTTTAAAGGGAAATAATTGTGTGATTTAATACTGTGCATATATTAATTGAAAATATCAAAAAAAAAGAAGAAGATGCACAATTTTGAAAACACTGTAATCGCGCTGGTTCCTTTTTGCTAAATGCAATCCAGTTTATTCTCTCGGCAACTACCAACGATATAGGAATTGTTACCTGTTTTCATTTTCACTCACTTTTCCTCTTTAGCTTATGATATTAATTAATGTTTTTCGCATTTGAAGGTTAAAAAATCAGCAACAATCCATCATCTAGTGCGATGCTTTGGAGATATGAAGGGGCCCTCAGGCAATTGGGGTCATAAGAGTCCTTCTCGCGACAATCCCGAGGACTGAAAGTCTCTGTAATCTTTTCGTCATTTTTGAAATTAAAAATTGAAGACATGATCCTATATTACCCCCAAAACAACCCCCAAAGCATGTTACTCCTCCCCAAAGCATGAGAGAATCTACCTGCATATGATCCTCTCCTCAATAATTTTCTTTGGTTCTCTTTACGTGAAAATTACAAATCAAAAGGAGACAGTGAAAAATGCAGCACAGGGACAAGACGCGATAAATGAGTAGGAAGAGAAAAGAAAGGCAAGCGAAAAGGAATAAAAAAGGAAGGAGGAAAATTATAGTAAGAGGGAGTATAAGAAGGAAGGAAAGAGGAAGAAGAAAATGGTGGAAAAGGAGAAAGAGGTGAAGAAGCAATAGGAATAGGAGAAGAAAGTTTATAGGAGGGAAAGGGATTTAGTGGAAAAAAAGAAGGTCTAGAATTATATGAGAAAAATTGGGGGAGACGGAGAAGGCAAAGGGGAAGGATGTAGAGAAGGAGAAGGAATAAGGAATAGCTATAGAAGGAGAAGAAGAAGGAAGAGGAGGAGGAGAGGAGGCAGAGCTTCAGATTTAGATTAAGCCAGTTGATTTGGGCTGGCAACAATAGGACCAAAACCCTGTCTTCCTTGTGGCCAGCACAGCACATTCATTGCATACAATACAACAAACTACATCTGACAATATTTGCAAAAACAAATAAATAGTGCTTAAAACAAAGAAAAATATGAATTTCTGGGGCTTCTAGAGAGGAGAGGAGGAGAAGAGGAGAAGACGAGGAGAAGAAGAGGAGAGGAAGAGGGGAAGAAGAGGAGATGAAGAGGGGAAGAAGAGGAGAAGAAGAGGAGAAGAAGAGGAGAAGAAGAGGAGAAGAAGAGGAGAGGAAGAGGAGAAGACGAGGAGAAGAAGAGGAAGAGAAGAGGAGAAGAAGAGGAGAGGAAGAGGAGAAGACGAGGAGAAGAAGAGGAAGAGAAGAAGAGGAGAAGAAGAGGAGAAGAAGAGGAGAAGAAGAGGAGAAGAAGAGGAGAAGAAGAGGAGAAGAGAAGAAGAAGAGTAGAAGAGGAGGAGAAGAGGAATACGAGAGATAAAAAGAAGGAGAGATTGGGATGGGGAAAATTGATGAACAATTGAGATTTGATGGATTTTTTAGATACTCACAGAGCAAGACAGGGGTCATGACGTAAGTGTAGATAAAGAAGACGATGACGCTGATGCAGAACTTGAAGTTTTCGAAGGGGCGGGCGGCGTCGTTGCCGACCCCGAGGAAAATCCCGCCGAGGAAGATGCCGGAGAAGAGGTGGTGGAGGCTCTGGATGTAGAGAGAGGTCTTGTTCCTCGAGTTCTGGAGGAGCCGCCGCTTGAGCAGGATCGAGAACTGCGTCCAGAACGAGGTCGGGAACTCCACCGACTTCTTCACCTCCTCGTCCGTCACAGAGACCTGCGGGATCACCGCCATCGTCTCGCGTCGACCTGATACCACAAATCCTCAAAATCAATCTCCGCATTCGCACGTCCATTTCCACTGCTTTAAGCAGAAACGAACCAAGCCATATCTGCGGGCCGATTATTGAAATCGATAGACAAAGCTTTAAACAAAGATGACAAAAGGTATATAGAGGGAACCTATTGGTGGAAGCTGGTAGGTGGTTGTAATGGATAAAGGCAGTCGGTAATAGACTAACTAATGGCAACCCACGAGGAACCCAACAGGTACTCCATAATTTTCTCCCTTAGTCTATGAAAACCACTCATTTCAACCAATAGGATTGCTCCATACCCCCTATGCGTCTTCTTTATCTATAGCTTTGTCTATCGATTTCAGTAATCAGCCCACAGCTTTTGTCAAATTTAACCAGGCAATTTATTTTTTTACAAGAGAGCGTTTTGGCGCGTATACGTAGTATACCGCCTTTGCGATCGTTTCGAACCCTGCTCGATACAATAACCGAGTCCCTTAGTTCCTTACCGAAAAATGACTACCGCGAACTTCTGAGATTTTCCAAAGCGTGTAAAAAGTTTATTTATCCGTCAATAATTATGATTTAAAGTTGTTTCTCATTCTGGGGCTTTCTAGTTTATGTGCAGTGAATACCAAGAGTCTACGTTACTTGGTTTTTTTAAAAAAAGCCTAAGAATGCGACGCGCTGATTTAAAATATGCATATACAGGGTGTACCAAAAGTCCGTCCCACCCCTGCTAACTTTTGAACGAATTGAGCTAGGGTAATGAAACTTTGGGAATGTTCCTATCTCAATAGGGACCATCTTTTTTTGGGGGGGGGGGGGTAAAAAATTTTGGTCCCCCCTCAGGGGGGGCGCGGGGGGCCCCCAACTTTTTTTTTTTTCAAATGGCAACCCCTATCTTGTGATACATCATTCGAAAGAGCATAAAAAACTAAGAATTTTGCGCAAACCGCAGATCAATATCTTAATTTTTGACCGAGTTATGATGGGTCAAAGGTCAAATTTGACCTATTTTCAAGAAATCATAACTCCGGTTCAAATTATCGTAAAGAAAAAAATAAAACGGGAAAATCTACCAAATTGTGTCCGCTTTTAAGTAAAAATTTCAGAAATCACTTCGCTGTAATTTTAAGGGGGGGCCCGGACCCCCAAATACGTCAATTCAAAGGTCATTCAATTTTCCCGCGAAAAAAGGCAATTTCCCTTAGATTTGCCTCCACATTATCTCAGTAAGGTTAAAATTAGTTCAACATTACGTTGGAAAGTCCCCAAATTTCGGGAAAAAGTTAAAAAAAACGAAATTTAAACGGTCAAATTTAATCACCTTAAACCCCCCGCGCCCCCCCTGAGGGGGGACCAAAATTTTTACCCCCCCCCCCCCCCCAAAAAAGATGGTCCCTATTGAGATAGGAACATTCCCAAAGTTTCATTACCCTAGCTCAATTCGTTCAAAAGTTAGCAGGGGTGGGACGGACTTTTGGTACACCCTGTATAAGCAGAGGCAAGCGAACTGATTCGAGGATGGCTGCGCAGGTCGGCACTCGTTGAATGAGAATTGAACTGCTCCATTTCGTTCAAAACGTTGCTTTGGCAGATCTCCACACCCCTGAAATGCTTTTCAAAATTTGGTACCATTGCTCTGGTAACCAGACAAAAGTAAGTATCATGTAAGTGCAATCTGTGACGAGCCTCGAGACTCATTTGACCATTTGCTAAACGTGGCTCATACAGGAATCCACTTAGCCCTCTCTTCCCCACGCTCCTGATCACTGCGTCGGCGTCTCGACGAACAATAGCTAATGACGGTCGCCAAGCGAGGCTGGGATCCTCAGCCCCTCGCACAATTACTTATGCTTCATTAACCATTTCGCCGTCACGCTAGGATTCGTCCAATTTTCAAAAAAAATTGTTTTGCGTGTACTTAGCAATTTTTTTCTTACTCTTTGTTAAAACACGAATTAAAAGAGGTCTCATTCATAAAAATCGGCCGAATAGAAGAGAAGTTACAGTATTCGAAATCTGTAGAAATCAACAAAACCTCGAATTCTCCAAACAAAAATGAAATGAAGGGGAAAAAAAGAAATGTATAAATTACAATTAGATAAAATTGACCGCAGAATTTGACAAGCAATTCCATTATATGACGGAGAAAAAATTGGGAGTAATTACAACAAATTCGCCTCTTGCAAGGGCTTCCTTGTAAGAATTTTGACCTAAAGACAAGGGTCGAAAGCAACAGTACTCCATACAATACACTGTGTGCCTCAACGAGTTAAACATGTTTTATATATCCAAATCGAAATTTTTTATATTTTTGACTACAGTGTCTCTTGAGTCGTTTAAGCCAATAAAAAAAATCCGTCGAGATTCGGGAACGTAAAGGCGCTTTAAAAGTATTCTGGGGCTAATAGCTAAATCACCCGTAGTAAATCCCGTTATATTATTAAAAGAAATTGACTCCATAGTTTAATGCCTTAGTTCACGATTATTTTAAGCACTCAAACATTTATACCACCAGTTTTAGCCATGAGGTGATTTCCTGAGAGCCGATAATATCACGAATTTCTCATAGAACCCTTCAAAAATAGCTTGCTTTTTGGGCAGCCGATTCGGCCAGCGAACCGGGGTTTAAAGGGAAGCTGATAATAACACAAACCTTTGCTCCGAGAAAAATTTTGAGATAGACATGGATTCTGTTCAGCATATCGATGCATAAGCATTTTCACACGTAGAATCTAATTTTCACGTCAGGGAGTGGACATATTTTGATTTTTTTCGATTTTATACGGAAAATTGATGGTTCTTCGGGATTGAAATTACTTGTAATTGTTTCTTGAAAAATAAAGGCACCCAAAATGACTATAGCATATTGAATTTAACCTATGTGCACTCACGAAATTGATTCGTAAATTCAACGAGTGGGTACATCGACCTGGTATATCAAGTTTCTGCGATATTTTACGGCAAATCGGTAGATTTTCGGGATGTAGATTTCTTACTTTCAATTCATGAATGAATAAAGCATAGACATGGTTGAACTTCTTTCCATGGAAAGACGTTTAAAGTAACAAAATCAAGACATATTTAAAGTGATTGCATTTATATCGAGTCAATTTCTTTTCAATAATATAACGGGATTTATACAACCGGTGATTTGGGTATTTTAGCCCCAAAATACCTTTAAATCGACTTTATCTTCTAGGAGTTTGACAGAATTTGTCCTTTCTTCGCTTAAATTATTCCGCAGCACTTTCCTTCAAGAATCTGATAAGATTTTGTTGGGGGCAGATCAAAAAACTTAAATTCGTTCGAATAGCTTTCTACATTCACAATACACGGTTTCGTCAAAGTGCGTCGTTGAAGTGTTGGATCGTATGAATTCTCTTGTTGTGCTACTTGCCTATTTTGAAATCTCTATAAATGAAAACTAAAGGGTTGATATGTGCGAGTTAATGACGTGCCTTATCAACACATTGTGTTGGAGTTCACTGCTTGTTTTTTCTTTTCTTTCTTTTTTTACTACTTCAAGTAGCCTACAAGGGCTAATCCTGCGCTTTAAGTCCATCCCCCCTCCGTCCCTGCTGAACCAGTCCCTGGCAGCCATTGTTTAAGACCATCAAACTCGGGTCGTCTGTGCCGATTTCTTTGAAAATTTTATTGAATTCGTCTCGCACTATGCAGAAAATTCAATGGATTTTGCACCAAAATTCGCACGACCTTTTCCGTATAAAAATTTGAATTGCTCGGTTAAATTTGTCAATAGCTTGTGTGGCTTCGTTCCTTTCTGCTCAATGCAGTCCATTTAAGTACTCACCGGAGTTGGGAATTTCTCAAGCAGGGCACAGTGCGGAATCCCATGGACGAAATCGAAAATTGACTTTCAAATTTTCCAAATATTTTGTTATAATATTTGTGACCAGGACAATATTTCTGACACGAGGGTATACTTCTTTTTTTTATTTTCCTCCAAAAACCCGTTCGAAGTGGAGGTTAATTTGATTTAAAAGGAACTGTCTCATAAAAAATACACAGAGTTTAAGTTTTCAACTTTCGATAAACCAGGGATGTCCCTCAGGGTGGTTAACCCCAAGTGAAGAAAAATTCGCGCTAGCTAGATGTGGATACGAAACAGCGTATCCGTTTCGGAATCAGAATGGTTTTCATTCGTTCATAGACTGATTTTGGCGTTTAATGAGAGAATAATTTGAAGAGAATCAGTTACGCCATTAGTTCGCCCGCAATTAAATTTGTCAACGAGATATGGCCGGCCAGTTGGCGGAAAAAAACGCTATTTAAAGGAAAACTAATTGCAAGCTGCATGAGATTTGATTGGAATGATTGCACGCACGCGTGTGTACTCATATCTGCCTATCCAACGTTTTGAAGGCGGTTTTCTCATCTTCCGTCTTTCATCTTTTTTTATCAAGTTTCTAGCTTATAAGTTTAATTTAGGAGCATGAGGAAGCAATTATTATCAGGATCAGAAATCGGATCATTTTGAATTGAGTCGCGTCTTTTTGCTGTACGAAAAACTATAAGAATCTATAGTTCTATTTTGCCTTCGGAAACAATTAAAATTTGATGAAGTTTTTCGGGGCCTTATTAACACGTTGACATGGTGTGAGGTGAGCTTCGAGGCTCTAAACGCGTGCAGTTTTTCCAGAATTGACAAAGTATTAATAAAAAGTCAAGTCTAAAATTATCAAATTTAAGGAATCAAAAGAATGACATAAAGGATTAAATATACTAAGTTGGTTAGTTACTTAATTTTATTTGTAGACATTCAGCATCCTAGGCTATTAACGTCTTTTGAAATAATTTGGAAGATGGTTGTATATACAACAATTCAGATTTTTAAATTAAGAAAGGCAAAACAATTCAGTAGTTTGGTTGTGACTACGTGTTCACCGTCTACCATCATATATACACATACGTCTCACGCTGTAGATACGGATCTACTCCCCTACAATCAACAGAAATACAAACCCACTTACATGCGATGAACCCAATATTACTACCAAAATTCTGAAACTCTTCACCTCTCTTAATTTAAAAATCTAAATTTTCGTATATACTCCCTTTTTCAAAATTCTCTGTAAAGACGTTAATAGCCTGTGACGCCGAATGTCTCAAAATATACTAACTAACTAACTAACTAGATATACATTTTCGTCCTCATTTAAAGAACACGGTACTGGCTATCCTCCAAGCTGGAGGGCACCTAGGAATGTCAGAAGCGCTTGAACCCGATAAACTGTCGTTTTTCCCACAGAAGAACGTAACTAGATCGCAATGTTGCCAAATTTCTTCTCGCACATTTCATTCTCACCAGAAGAATCATGGGCACTTCTAACTGAAAACACTGATTTTATCTGTGATCGCATGGAAAAATCAGAGAAGTGGATACAATTTGCACTTGTGAATTATCATGAAAAAGTGAATTGTTTGAGCTAATTTTGCAACGTTGGAATGGCGTTACGCTCCTTCGTCCGGGAAACGACCAAGTGTTGGAGCAAAGCCTTCGTTCTCGGGAAAAACGCCGTATGAACATTCGAGAGTTGCCAAATTTCCTTCGATAAAATGTTCATTTTTATGAGGAAAGTTATGAAGATATTTCTTTTGAATTTTCAGAATCTTTACGGGAAATTGCGAACAATATTATCTGAAAAATTGGGAGGAAAATAATCATAAGTTTACCAAAAAATTCGCGTTTTATCCAAGGAAATTTGGCAACGCCTGAAGGTTCATACGGTGTTCTTCCTTAACACGGCAGCACAGCTCTAGTTAGGTTAGAGCTTTTAGTGCGGAGCTTCATCGGATCATAAGAAGGTGTGATCAATTTTAACTACAGGTCATAAGTAACTTATAATGACTTACACAGCTTCGTTACCGCCGGCGTCTCCGTCGTGTTCGGGTCGGGCTGAGATAGTTTCCCATTCGCGATCTCGTGTGTCATCCTTTTGATGTTTTCCGTATCCAGGATTTCGAAAACTGCCAACAATGAAAACGGTATCAACAGAACGAGTCAAATATTCGACAGTGTCAATTAGTCGTTGAGAATAATGGAACCATAACGATAGACGATTTCTTGTAAAACTTGATTTTTACAACGAAAATTACTCAAAATGTCTCCCAGAGATATTAAGGTGATTCGATGGAGGCCATTTTTTGTGTCAAAGCGACGTGCAATATATCGCATCGATTTGCTCCATTATTTCAGCTACTTGTCATTTGCTTCAAATTTTGAGATCGCACTTCTATTGTCATGAGACTGAAGAACTCATGTACCAAATTTGACAAAGAAATTCAACGTAGTGAAGGCGTGGTTTTTTAGAGGGAAAATATCGCATTCGAGTGCAGTTTCCATATCAGTATCGAATGCGATATTTTTCCTCTAAAAAAACGATGCCTTTATTACGTTGAATTTCTTTGTCAAATTTGGTATATGAGTTCTTAAGTCTTATGACAACAGAAGTGCGATCTCAAAATTCGAAAAAAATGACAAGTATGACAATGGAACAAATTTATGCGATATATCGCACGTCACTCTGACACAAAAAATGGCCTCCATCGAATCACCTTAACGGGTTTTCATGCATCAATTAAAAACTTTCCGCTCAATAAGAAAAACACAGTCAACTTGAATGAAAGTGCACATTTTTTAAGTCAGTGGCGAGGCGTAAATGATCGATTATCGATAGTTCCCTATTTGACGCTATGGTAAGGAATCGAAAATTAAGGCGTTCGTTGCGAACACCCATTCTATCTTTTAAATAGGTTTATATGGGCGATTAATCGAAGTATCGCAAAGCATGCAACGCCACTGCTATACGTTACCGTTACGTGACAGTTTCCTCAGTTTATTACATCCTCAATATCGGCGTTTCGGCTCAGCTTTTTCAAGTTTTTTCTTATAGATAGATAGATAGATAGAATTTATTGATGCATACAGCCTATAGTAAAAAGCTCTGGCACAAGTCAAATTTACAATTTATACAACAATTACAACGATTTAAGCAAAATGAAATGAAATTATACAAGTTCCTCAAAAAATTCTTTCAGATTATAATAAGCTTTATTTTTTAGTTTTATTTCAATTGGTCAAGGAATATTTTCTTACACTTCGGGAGGCACCATAGTTGGACTATCCCACGGACAGTAAAATTTGCTCAAGAAGAAAAAAAAGAGTGAGCTCTGAGGGTAAGAATTCTGACAAGGGCTGAGTCTTTCTTAATTAAAAATAACAAATAAATAAATGACGCATGGGCGAAAATGGGCATCCCGACCAGATGCGTGGAGTCTACATGGTCCCTTACGGATAGGCTGACCGACGTTTTCAAGAGCGTCGAATTCGCCGCTCCAACTTTTTTCGAGAGCTTTGTAATTTCTGAGAAATTCCCGCCGAAGCGTCGCCACCCTGTTGCCATCTCCTCGGATCCCCCTGCCGAAATTCCGTGCTAAAGCGCCAGTCCAAGGGCCACGCGGCAACGCTGCTATGTTCATACGCGCTTGGAGACTCGCCGAGCTGATGAAAGGAAAACACCCCCGAAAAAAGACGCGGACGAAAATAATTGCTCCCCGTCCCTCATCGCATCACCGCGCCGAGGAAAAACGACGTATGAACATCTGAACATTGTAAAATTTCTCGGAGTAAAACTTCTATTTTAGGGGCGATTTATCGATATTTTCTATTCGGGGTTTCACTTCCACTGGAAAAAAGTGAGTTTAAAATTTTCTGAGAATATCACGGAAAAGAAATTCACAATTGTTTCAGGAAAGATGGGTTTCATGTGAAGAAATTGAGCACAGTTCGCATGTTCATACGCGGTTGCTCCTCAAAACGGGAGCATACCGACGGTGAAACTACCAAACCACGTATCTCGTTTGCGGTGTTTAAAAATCTACGCTCACATTTTATTTTTTTGAAGTAGACCAAATCAATATCATTCTTTGAAATTTTCACGGAATTTTCTCCGCACAAAGAGGAAAAATCACAGAAATTTTCAAGACTGGATGTTGAGTAGTTTTTCATTTAAAAAATAAAGTATGACAGGAAGTCTGCGACGTCGCAAACCGATATACGTGGTTTGGTAGTTTCACCGTCGATACGCACCAACCTTGTTGTGTTGTCGAAATCGCCGGCACTCATTACGTCCACGTCGCTGTGGGCTCCTGTTTTTGACAGACGGAGATGACTTCCGCACACGCTCACTAATCCAGAAGAACCGCGTAAGTGGAAGCGAAAACTCCGCGCGAAACCGCGGTTTTCCGGGAGCGCGGCGGAATTCGAAATGTTGAGAGGGATTGTCTCCGATTCCTGTTTTGATGAGAATCCGGGGGTTCGACATAGACCTTCAATAACAGAGCCTCGAGGGGGGAGATATACTCTCACGAGGATGACGTCAGTTTTGCGTCGCGTAATAGGGTTTAGATGCCGGAATCTCATCGAGAAACGGAAAATGATGTGATCTCTAATAACACAACGTCCAGCCTTCTCCCGTGCTCAGGGGAAACGTCGTGTGAGCATTCAGCCGATGTCAAATTTCTTCCGATAAAATTCGATCTTTGGGAAACTTCAAGTTTTCAGCCGTTAGGGAAGGTTTTAGTGTATTTTCCGAAGGAAATACACTATTGCATTCTCCCATGATGTCGGACCCAGACCTGAGACATTGTGAAGAGCACCGATCACGGGTCGTAGATCACGAAAATATATGCTATTCAAATTCATGTGTATATATATATGTATGTATATATATATGTTAGTTAGTTAGTTAATTTTATTTAAATGTATGTATGTATGTATGTATGTATTTCCGCCTTTTGAAGATTTTTCGATTTTTGAGTGGTTATATCTTTCTTACGTTGAAAGATATTTTGACCAATTTTTTTGCATTTTGTAGAGACTCATTAGGACTACTATTCTGCGAAAAAAAATTGAAATTTGAGGCAATAGATTTTGAGGGGTGGGGCTCGAAAGTGGGGGGAGGTGAAATCTTGTCCACTCGATAACTCGAGCGAAAATGAATATTTTGAGCTGAAATTTTTACGGGTGGTAGTTCTCCCCTAGGACTGGTTTGGTATTGAATTTGAGCTAAATCGGCCGAGCCGTTTAAAAATGGCGAGCTTTGAAAGTTTTAGGCGAGGGGTGCGCGGCATGAGGGGAGCCGGCCGGAGCAGGGCCGCACAGTGGGTCGGGGGAAAAAGTTTTTGGACAAGCTGATCGTCGCACAGTGGGTCAGGGGAGAGAAGTTTTTGGACAAACTTTTCGTCGCACAGTGGGTCAGGGGAAGGAAGATTCTGGACAAATTGTTCGTCGCACAGTGGGTCAGGTTAAATGATCTGTTCTTGAACAAAATCTCACCATTTAACCGTCACAACCTTTCGCAGCGCGTTCGCTGGCAACGTACGCAACTACTATCTTGTGCTCAAGAAATTAATTCATTCCCTTACAGATTGATCCCCCCCCCCCCTTCGGAAAATACACTCTTCCCGCGGTGGACGCGCGGGTCGCTTAAGAAGACAGAACAACTGGAATGGACACTCAAACTAAAAAGCGCGCGTCTACAATACGCGCGCGAAGCGCGCGTCCTGGGGGGGCTTGGGGGGGCGAAGCCCCCCCAAAAAACCGGCGCGGAGCGAAGCGGAGCGCCGGTTTTTTTTTTTATTTGAGCCGGCCTCTAGAATTGAGGGACTTGGAAGACAAGGCGCATAAGTGAAGTTTTTGCTTTTTCAAGAGATACAAGTTTGAACTTTAGAAATTGGTGCTAGGTCATTTTTCCTAATTTTTTTTTCCTACATCAGATTTTCCTAATACTTTTTTCCTACTCGTTTTTTGTCCCATTACAGTAAGTCCCACGAGTGAGATGTCCCACTGGCTTTTTTTCTAAGGGTTTTTGTCCTAATAATCCAATAATAATTGAAACGTAAACATGAGTGGAGTAGAGGGAAATTGTTCAGAAAGAGTAAAGTTTTCTCAGCGAGCTGAATATAAGCGCGTGGACAGGAGACATCACAAGCTGAGCCTTCCATACCCTCTATATAAGAAGGAGGATGAAGCTCCACTCCTTACGGGCACGCGGCCACAACTTTAACTTGTGAGGTACCTATGTTGTTTTTTTTTACTTTTTCGATCCCCTAGTTTTAAAATTGAATTTAGGACAAATGCCCCTAGGAAAAAAGCCAGTAGGACATCTCACTCATAGGAATAACTGTGATGGGACAAAAAACGAGTAGGAAAAAAGTATTACGAAAAATTGCAGTAGGAAAAATGACTTGCCACCTTAGAAATTACATGGATTCTTATGGTAGGAAGGAAGTTTAAACTGACTTTTTGATGCTTAAAAATTGGAATTTGGGAGCGCATTTTTTGCAGGATATGCATTAAGGCTAGTTTTGCTTGAAATCATTTATATGTGTGAAAAAGTGATAAAAATCGCGTACTTACTCGCGCAAAACAAAACTGCGCTACTAACTTGCTAGTTTAGCGCAAGTGAGTACGCAATTTTTAACACTTATTTACAAAAATTGTCTTATGACTGTCCCCTACAAAAGTTTTCATTAATATATATCTCAATTTTTTCAAAAACTGCATTGATGCACTTTGTCTTCCAAGCCTCTCAATTCCAGTATACTAGTGCCACTACGTTCAAATGACGCATCTGATCAACAAAAAGATGCCGAAGAGGGGCCTAACGTATTTAGAATATATTCAGCTACGATACCTTCATTTAAGACTTCTGATGTCAAACAACCAGAGCAGATGCAAAGCAAATTTGAGTATTTTATTCTAAAATTTACAAAGCCTCTGTTTGCTCAAAGTTAAGTGAAATTGAAAGAACGATTTTTTTTTTTTTTTTTTTTGATGATCCACAGTTTACTCAGGGCTTGTGAAAACTCGCTAGCTTGCGCGTCTAAGTAAAAAATGTGCGGTAAAATTTGAAATTGTTTATCAGACGATTACCTCAGCCTTCTCCTGTTTTGAATCTTACTGATTTTCCAAAAAAAATTACAATTGTTACACGAATAACCCCACTAGTACCTAGCGCTATCCTATTTTTTAAATAATAAGATTTGCCCGCTTGTTTCCCTTTGAATTTCTCAGTGAATTATTATGGATCTGTGATGTGTTACACTCGCAAACACGCGTAACCCTACCAAAAAAAACTTCCTGGTAAAATATGCGGACTAAAATTTTACTAAAAAGCGCCGAGAAATAGTTTGTATAAGGACACTTAAGAAAAATTAAGAGTGACAATATGACGGGGTGTGGCCCGTGTTGTCGAATGTTTCAGAGCTCAACAATGGACAAACCATCATTCTGGCAAGTTTGAACATTGTATTTTGTCAATTTAAAAGCATGTGAAGCAATCAACATTTGTCAAAAACAGACTGCCTCCCCCAGACTTTTCATAATGGATTTAAATGAATGAAAACGTTGCCAACTTGCTAGAATTGAGAAGAATTCTAGGGTAATAAAACAATCGCCACTCTTTTGAGAGTACAGTCCCTTTTATACTGAGAGTTAAGACAATGTGAACCCCGTTCTGATTGGTTATCGTATTTTAGGCCTCCACAGTGTCACAAACGAGAATAAAGATTACGTTTTCACCACTTGCAAAAATTATAATCTGGAATGGACCGAGGAATTACGGGTTCGACAAGGAACAAATGGAATGAGAGAAGGAACGGAGGAAGGAATTTGAGCATGATCCGATCAAAGATCACGTAAAACGTTCAATTTGTGTAATCCAGTGGCGTGGGGTGCTTTGCGATCAATCGATATTTCCCCATTTGAAGCTGTGGCAAATAATCGATTATTAAGGTGCGAACGCCCTGATTATCGATACTTCTCCATTGGTTTAAATGGCCGATCAATCGATAAATCGCAAAGCACGCCATACCACTGGTGTAATCTGTATTCCCGTTTGTGACTCCAAGAGAGGGTGTTGTCTTAACTCTTAGTATAAAGGAACTCTACTTTGAGAGGACCGACTTATTCCAATCGAGATAAAAATGTTGATTAAATTATCTTTTTCAGGAAATCTCTCATAAAAATGGAGAGGAAATAGTATATTATTTGGACGTAATTCTATCAAACGGATCTAGGTGCCTTAAGACATGAGCCCTGAGATCCATAAGAATATGTGCATAACAGGGCTCACGTCATAATGCACATAGTTCCGTTTGATAGAAATACGTCCATTTGGCGGGGGCTTACCGAAATCGGCGGGATTATAGGTTGCTTTACAGTGGAGACCTATGTTGGCGAGGAAAGGGACGAGTTGCGTGGGTGCTCCCTGGTAAATGCACTGCCCTTTGGCGAGCATGTACACGTGGTCGAACGTCTCGAAAATGCTTGCACTCGGCTGGTGAATCGTGCACACGATCGTTCTCCCTTGTTGCGCTAGACTTTTCAGAACTCCCACGCACTGTTTCGTGGCCACAAGATCCAGACCCCTGAAAATACACACATCGCATCGCATTATCAAAACTGTGAGTGGGCCTCTTGCAAGCTTTAGCTTAAACAAAAAAAGGAGTTATTTCTACACTGAAAAAAAACTCCGGCCGTTGGAGCCGCAATTACGGGCTATATAGACATGCCGTCCATTCCGGGCTCAAAGGCCGAAAATTCCGGCTGCTGGAGCCTTAACTTCGATTGCTCCGGGTTCAGAGGCCGAAGCTACGGCTCCAGCAGCCGGAATTTTCGGCCTTTGAGCCCGGAACGGACGGCATGTCTATATAGCCCGTAATTGCGGCTCCCACGGCCGGAGTTTTTTTTTCAGTGTAATAAAAAATGGCTCAAAAATCACGATGGGGGTATCGAAAAATGTTTTACGTCCAGTTCCGTCGGAGATATCACTTATTGAAAAAGAACTAAGAAGAATCTTCTTTCCAATTTGGATATAGAAGGGACCATACAAAAAATTCAAATGATTCGGAAAAAATTGTCGAAGTGAATTTGAAATTTTTTGTTCACCTTTTTGCTCGTAACAGTGGGAAGCGAAATTACAGATTTAAAGTATTCAATCGAATTTTTAAATAAAATACTGCATAAAAAAAAGCGTGTCCAGACCTATTTTTTACTCGGGCCAATCTGGTGTTTTCTTCACTCTGCATGAGTCAAATTAATCCGAAAGTTTTTAACGCCTGAACCCTAAGGTAATCACTCCGGAGATTTTCTTCCTTTCAGTCTTTCATTTTAAAATTAAGAACTTTCACAGCCAGACATTACAACAGCAAAAAAAATCCGTCTCTCTCGCTTTTTTCCTCACAACAGACCTGCTTAGAAAAACCAGGAAGAAATCACAGTGCTAATGTCGAAGCTCAATTCAACATCTAATTATTCCACACTAATTTTCAGATTCAAAGGCGGTGAGAAATGCGAGGGTCATGAACCGTTTTTGAGATGCCTCAAAAGTCGGTTGCTCGGACAAAAAAGCGTCGATGACGAGGTCATTTTTTCGCGTCTCCGCCCAAGAGGCGATCAGTCACGATGGTGCTGTAACTTGAAAACGACTCAAATAGATCGAGGAAAAGTGAATCTCACAATAGTTTACATTCTTTCTGCAAACATTTTTCAAATCGATTTCCTGTTTGGGTTTCTCGAATTTATTTTTAATATTGTTTAGATTATTGCTATTTTTTTACATTAAAACAAATGATCTCTGACAGTGGGGGAAAAATTCGTTATCTAAATTTAAAATTATTTGAACTATCTCTATTCTGGAAGTTGGAACTTGAAGTTGAAAGTTCTTGAAGTTGGAAGTTTACACTCTTTCTGCAAACATTTTTCAAATCGATTCCCTGTTTGGGTTTCTCGAATTTACTTTTAATATTGTTTTGATTATTGTTATTTTTTTTTACATTATAACAAATGATCTCTGACAAAAGGGGAAAAAATTCGTTATTTAAAAAAATTATTTGAACTATTTCTATTCTTGAAGTTGGAACTTTGACTTACGTTGTAGGTTCGTCGAGAAATAGAACAGGTGGATTACTGACTAGCTCCAACGCGACCGAGAGCCTTTTCCGTTGACCGCCGGACAAACCTTCGACTCTGGTATTCCTGCAGACTTGCAGACCCAAGGTTTCGATAATTTCATCCACCTTGAAACACAAAATTCCACACATCAGTAGACAGTAGCCACAGTTAATAATCCATCCTTTTTTAAAGTGAACACATGAGCTTATTCATTTTTAGTGGTGACAGAGTATTTCAGAGACATGAAATTACGTCGTACATAGGTACATGAAGCCGCTTTTATAGCGCACTCTCGCGCTCTGCGACGCCCAATCGCCATTGCCCTCTATCCTCCCAGAGATCATCAGGCAATTGGCACATTCTGATCTCCTCCCACACCCCTTATGTGCGTCGTTGTTACGTTGCGTACGTCGAATTAAGTTGTTGTTACGTAAAATCAGTGGCACTATTCCAGCCCAATCTTAACAGAGGCAAAAGTTGTTCACTGAAAAAATACTCGAACAACTTTTTTTAAGACATTTTATAATATAGATGTACTACATATACTTAAGATTGGAATGGCAGGGAATTTTGGTGAATTTGAAGGATTTTTTTTTTTTTCATTTTCACGGCAGACTACTCTGAGCACAAGGTTTGTCTTCCTCAAATCGTATGTAGTAATAATAATTATTTTTTTCTTGGGCAACTGAGCTAAGTCTGAGAAAGTCGGGGCTGGTGAGATAATTTCAATTTTCATTTTAGTTTGGTTGCCGTCATAATTGAACAAGCTTCACTTTGACGACTTGTATCTCAAATTGCCCGACCTGACATCGTTCAACGAAGAAAACCGATCAACAAGTCGCTCATCAATTATTATCAACAGGCGGAAAATAGCTAAAGTAAAACCTCCACACTAACTTCTTCTTCACCCGTCTCTAGCTCTCTACTTTTCATCGTGGTCACAAAAAAATAGTATTTAAGGATTTCTGAACCAATTAGTTTTACGTAATCCAGGCAAAGATAAGGACCCCTCTCGTCGCATTATTCCAATTATGACATTGATTATTAGGAAGTTGCCTGCTCCCTGATAAATTTATATTTTCGCAATTGAAACAAACATGCAAAGAGGATCTTTTCATCCCAATGCTGGCAACGCAAAGATAGGACCGCAGAGGTATTTTCCAGGAAGCAATTAAATGTAATTCCTGTGCTGTTCGGGATGCTGTCTTTAATATACGTGTGGCTTGAGGCTCACCAATTCCTACCGTGCTAAGGAAGAAAGCCGTGCGATCACTCGAAAGTTACCAAATATCCTCCGATTAAATATTGATTTTTGGGGAGAGTCGTAAGTATTTTTCCTTAAAGTTTTTAGGGCCCAAATTAAGATCTGTGAAAAATTTGGGTGGGGATATTCATAAATTTCCCCGCGAATTGTTTTTTTTTTTTACCAAAAAAATTTATAACGTTTGAAGACCCACGCGGTGTTCTTCCTTAGCGCGGTAGAAATCCACTTTTGTTACTCAATTTTGAGTAATAAGAGGGTTTGCTATAGTTTGTCAGCTACAATTTTGAAGATAAAAGCCAATAATTTGTTGGTGAATAATTGTAGAATGACGTATCAGCTCTGCAACGTCACTCGGATTGTGCAAATGTGTGCTTAATCTGCAACTAGACGTTTCAAAAGGCCTATCCTCACACCCTCCCCATCCAACTCATTTTTACTTATCATAATCATAATTAATAAAACATGTGCTTCTTTGGTTTCCTACAAATTACACACAGTTGCACAATCTGACAATGAAAAGCGCTACTATCATACGACGTTCCTGCAAATAATATCTCAAATATTGGATCTCTCAATAAGGCGAAAATCCACTATGCATCGGTACAACAACTTTCGTGAAATTTTTACAAATGGCACATTTGTAGCAACCTAAATTTCATTCGGTTCACTTTCATGTGATATATTGGCTTTTGATTAACTTGATGGGTATGGGATGAACTGTACATAATGTTGTTATTGGCGCGTGATGAGTTTGGTGGCAAAAATCCCGGTTGCTATGAGACTGATTCTAACATGGGAGCATTCAGAGGACAGGCCCTCTTAATGCAAGCAGAAGTTTCATCAATTTAAGTGTTTGCATATCTTCGTGAACCATTTTTTCATCAACTAAAAATCTTAAAAAATAAATCAAATCGGACCGAGTTTAATAGAAAGGAACCAACCCACATTAAGTTGAAACTGAGAAAAAGAGGTTTGAACTTTTATTCCTGCATAAGGCTTAATGTAAAAAATAAACTTAGTCCCTTCATTTCACCGACTAATTTCTGTTTTCCGGTTTGCAGTTTTTGGCAGGAGAAAATATACAGCTAGTGAAACTCAAAACATTCTTAACTCAATTTTTTCGCAAATGTGGGTTGGTTCCTTTTCTGATGAGCTCGGTCCGATAAATTAAGCCTGCGATCATAACTTTCATTATACCTGGTCCTCTGCTTTCACACTTAAAAAGCAACAGAAACCCTGAACTAAAAACTGAGTGCTAGCAGTGGGCGTCACGGAGAGTAAACTCAGGGAGAGCCCTCAATTAATCAGAGCTCAATTCTTCAGATTAATCGCAACTGTTGAGAATTCCGCGAGACGTCAAATGGGAAGAATCAAGGAGGGCTTACCACTGATAATTTATCTTCTATTGGTAATTCATTTCCGAGTTTTAAATGAGCTGAGATAATTAGCGATTCTAAGACGGTTAAATGAGGTTGAAGGAGATCATCTTGCATAATATAGGAACAAAGTTTGTTGAACAGGTTCATCTGTCGTGGGCTTCCATTTGTGAGGATGCTCCCTGAGGTATTCGCCGTTCTGAAAACGTAAAGAAAACTCATTAGCTTGCGATACTTGCACTGAAAAAAAATTCTCGGCGTTTTTACCAAGGTCCGTTGGTACCTTTACCATCTCATTTTTTTTTACCAATTATTGGTAATTTTACCAAGACAGACTGGTAAGCTTACCTAAAAACCGGTATTTTTACTGTTTTTTCAGATAAGAATACCACTTTCATGGTAATCAATTCCCGGTAACTTTGTCATTTTATCTCGGTAATTCTACCACAGCCTATAAAAAATATTGGCGTTTTTGCCAAGGTCCAGTAAAATTACCGAGAAAGTTCAATAATTTTACCGGATTTTCGGTAAAATTACCAATTCCATAAATGGCAATTTAACAGGAAAAAAACTGGGATCAAATAGAACCCTGACTTCTTGGTAATTTTACCCTTTTCTTAGTAAATACACCGAGGTTTTTTTTTTCAGTGTAAGTTGATTGATTGGAAGAATTTAAGCAAAAGGGGCTTACCTACGTTAAAAGTTTGGGAAAAAGACCTATTAGTCATATTTTCGGACTGCTAAATTACGCGAGCTTCAGACGTATTCGAAATTGGAAGTCGAATTTTTTGACGGTCAATCGATAATTTTGGATCGGAAAAAGAGATCAAAATGAGCAGATGAATTTCACTTTTCATCATTCACAGTTCGTTTGTCTTCAAGATCAAGCCTCACAATGCTACATCACTCCCCAACAACAATTATTGAAGGTCGTATCATTAATTACCAGAATGTAATGTTTGTCAATTAATTAAGGCACAAGGTAAAGTTCAAAATTCACGACAAAAACTGAAAAGCTCACGGCTTGGCTCCAAAGCAGTTACCAATTTACATCAAAATTCAATCTCAATAAAAAGAATGGTCCGTTCCAAAACATAATATAAAGTTCAGCTTTTTAAAGTTCAAGGTTGATGCAAAGCGGGTAAAAGAAATTGCAAGATCGAGTACAAAAATTCACTCATGGAAGGAGCCGGATTAATAAAATTACTACAAAATGCTTTTTACGTCATATTCAAGTAAAAAAAATTCAAAAGTAAGTTTTGGGGGCCTAAGGTACAGAAATTGCCCCCAATATTTTGAAAATTTTCATACAATACACTAAATTTAAAATAATCAAAGACGAGTCCGTAGAACCTCTATCACCTTTTCAGCAATGGCGGAAACTTCTAATTTCGGAGATTCAACATAATCTTATAGGCAGCAACACTCATTTTTCCTTTTCTTGACTGAATTGCGTTACTTAAGAAATGACTCAGCAGCAAGCAAGAAGACAATTTCGAAGGTTGAGCGATAAAGCGATGAAAATAGAAGTTTCCAGCTAGCCTTAAGACGCAGCCGGTGTATGGCTCTTATTTGTCTATGAACTACTTGCCTTTGATGCGTGCACACCTCGGATTTTCAAATGATTAATGTCAATTCAAACTTTTAAAGTATGGTTGACTTTCATGTGGCTCCCTAAGACGAACTGAAAATTTTGTGCGATTTTCCGAATGTTTTGAAACCGCTGATTAATGCAGTTCCGATAGTCCTTGATTCAAATACATGTTTCATGGGACTGATAATATGACAAATAAATAAATGCATTGTTGCCAAGAGAGTGCGGAAAATTAGATTTTCCCCATTTAAAGTCATGTAAAATATGGACTTTTTAATTGCAGAGCCTGGAAAAGATAGATGAATGAGAAGTGAAGCATTTACTTACACGTATCCTACAAGTATGTTCATTAAGGAACTTTTCCCGGCTCCGGAAGGCCCCATGATAGCTGTGAGCTCTCCTGCCTTAAATAAACCATTTATCTGCCGTAAGATATGTTTTTTTCCTGCAACAGTAAACAGACAAATATTTTAGAAAATATATTTTCCGAATAAGTATCACATATACAAAAAAAAACCAAGCAGTCAACTTCTACACAGTGTATTGATACGGCGCGTCATTGACTCAAGGAACTCAGGTACTCGATTCATTGTATCTGGTAAGGGGTCGAAACGTTCGGAAAGGCGGTATACGCGTCAACATGTTGGCATTAAATATGCTTACAGACAGAATCTTTGATACAACAGCAGGCTGCCGTTGAATCATACCATATACCTCAAAATCTCTCACGATGGCCCTCCTTGGATCATGTTCTGTAACCCATTTTGCCGTTCAAAGGGTATATTTCTCTGCAGTAGTTCACGTATACTTCTGAATATTCCTATATTTTCCTGCATTTATTCTTCTACTTGTTTATACATTCAGCCCTCCTCACCATGTATTTAAAATGTTAAATTTGATTCAATCTGAATGTCATCATGTCGATTTTTTATCTACATTACATTGAAGGGATGCTTTGCTGTGCAGTTTTTGGAGGGACAGCAGGTAATTTCACGACGTATCTTCAGAAAAAAATTCCCCTCGTTTTTAAAATAATTTATCAAAAATTAAAGGTCTATAATTAAAAGCTAAAGGATAAAAATCTACAGTCCTCATTTTGAAAAAAAAATAACAGCTGTAAAAAGCGTTTCATATTTTTTTCTTTTTTTTAAAAAATCATTTTATAATGCCGTAAAAAGTGTTTTATATATTTTTTTTTTTTTTAAGTATCATTTTTTATGATTTTAGCGATACAAGATTATAGACATACATTTTGGCTGGGCTTTTTCTGTTTACAATTTTTAAGTCATGTGAAATTCAAAAATATGTTCATGCTTCTACGCGCACGAGAAACAGGTATTTTCCATTAAAGCAGCCGCAGAAATGCATGAGAGTGAATTATAAAAATGTCAGAGAAACGGAGAGAAAGGATTTTCAAAACCGGTCGAGAAAAAACTAGAATAAATACAACGCGCAAGGGGCACAGCGAGAAATTGAAGGTGGAAAGATGGTAATCAAGCGAAAAGAAAAAGAAATTACGAGGAAAAAAAGAACATTCAAAAATCGGGGAATGATGTCCTTGAAAACGATCTTTTAACACTTGCTTGTTTGCTGAGTTGTCCATATCTTTTTTATTTTATTCTTTTTCTTTCTTTTCACATTGGATGGTTTCAAAACTGGCACTATAACATCAATTCGCAAGTAGCAGAAATTATTACAGAAGCTCAAGTTCTGGCAATAGGACGATCGCGTAATAAATTTTGATCAATGAAAAATTTATTTATACCATACTGTGAAAATAAGTATCATTTGTACGTATCATTTTTGAGCATTTAATTGGAATTTTTCAGTTTTATTTCCACACAGAGTCTAGACCTACGTCTAAAACAACACTGAAAAAAAGGGTGCCTAGCTCAAGCATGACAGTTCTTGGATTTGCCGCCAAGAATTTGTTTCATCTTGATTTAAGCTGAATTTTTCTTGATACAACCAAAATAATGCTTGGGTTAAGCGAAAAAGTTGTTTTTATTAAACAACAAAATTATTGATTTAAGAATAATTTAGGAATTTACACGGTTATTTTCCTTGACAGCCCATAGTTTATTGGTGGGCAGCAATAACTATTTGTTATTCTGAGAGATTTTGTAGGCAATTATAAAGTAACATTTTTACAACACTGTAATTGTACTGGTTCCTTGTTGCCAAATACGATCCAAATGGCCTTAATTATGCCTGTCATTTCAACAAAAAATCACATTTTTAGGTTTTTCTGAGCATTTTACGAACAATTTCTCCGGTCTCTACATCCAGATTAGATTGCCAACTTCAAACACTATGAGAAATATCAGAGTTAAATCCAGAGTGCATTTTACACTGTGGCCTACCCCCCCCCCCCCAATCAGTGATAGTAATATGGTGTTGATTCCACTCCGTGAGAGCAGAGTTCACTCCGCAAAAGGAGTACATACCACTCCGCAATTATAAGATTGCAGATGTTTGAGAGTAACTAGGCTCCGGTGTGAAATGCACTCCACCGTACTTTTTAATAGGGATCGGTCCTTGATAATTAACACTGCATACGCTGTATGGTGGGCGATGTTAGGGAGAGGCCATCTGATGACGTTGCCATTCCTCATAGCGAAACGCGTAATGTCATCAAAGCAGGATTTTGAACTTCCTAATAGACGGCTGTCCTTTCAAATGATACAATCAGAATTGAGATGTGCTCACTGCTCTTGCTCCCTCAGGCTACAAGTTGAGTGGTGTTTGCTCACTTGTCATTGGCAAAATACAGAACGCGGCGCTGTGCAGGATATTTTGGCCGCTGGCCAGACAGCAATAAGTCAAATAGTAAACACATAAATAGACCAATAAGCCTATTAACGTGAGTGTCCTTTGTTTATTGTTCTGTACCATTGATTGACTTCCCCAAATATGAGTGCCTGTGGCTGAGGAGCAAGTGTGAGGCTGCCTTGAGAACCCAAACTAAAAAACACCGGATAGAATTGACAAGACCTGAAGAACTTGATGGTTCATGCAGCTCATTCGATGATTTATTCGTTAAAAAGCATAAGTAGATTTAGTTAATTGTGACCCCAATTATTGGTTTGGCTTTGACAAAAGCACTACGTATTGAAGTTGTTACCAAAAATCCGCGAGAATCAAGGAAAAAATAATTATATTAAGAAGAAAATGAACTTATACCAAGAAAAAGGTTGCTCACATCGAGCGAAACGTGCTTCAGATAGCCAGATTCTGGATTTAAAACCGCAAAAATGCCACGGTTATTTATTTACAATAATATAGATACAATAGACAGCACCTTAATTGGTCGAGTTAAGAGAGAAACCGAACATGCAATTTGGCCTGGAACGGAACGGCGCGGCGCAGAGAGCAATGATGACGAGGACTCGAGATGAAAAGGATTCCCTCGGCGCGGCGGTTGGCATGTAACAATATTAGCGCCTACAAGACTGCATGAATACTTCACGCATTGCGTCAAACACAGTGCGGTCGCTGCAGTCAGCAGCGGTCGGCGTGAAACGCATAGCGCCTACAAGACTGCACGGATACTTCACGCATTGCGCCAAACACACTGCGTTCAGCAGCGGTCGGTTCCCTCTCTGGCACGTTCACTTGATGGTTTATACTAAATGTTTCAAAACGAATTAGAAGGGGGCTGCAAAATACGAGCGGCCCATGGGCGGCAAGTAAGTAAATCTGGCCGTACTCCTTCTTCAGAATAGCGGTTATAGGAACAGGGTTCTATATCATTAGTCGATAGGTAGAGACAGAAGAAGAAGAAGAAGAAGAAGAAGAAGAAGAAGAAGAAGAAGAAGAAGAAGAAGAAAGAGAAGGAGAAAAAGAAACAAGACGGAGAAGGAGAAAGAAGGAGAAGGAGGAGAAGAAGAAGAAGAAGAGAAAAAAGAAGAAGAGGACGGAGAAAGTTTTCCGTTAAAATCCCACCATTCGATCCTCTTTCTAGTTATACAACTCGGTGAAAATCGTTTTTCTGATTTTTTTCTCCGTGGAATAATGTCTTATTCTTCCCCATGAACCAAAATGTCTGAGGCCTTATCTTTTTTTCTAACATTACCATAACCTATTCTACTTAGTAAACTCAGTTAAAAGATAAATGAAACGAAGTAAGAAAACGTAGCCAAGTTTTCCTTATAGCAAAAGTTGACGGCAGACCATTCCTCCAGGGATAACTTGAAGACATCTGTCTTCACATCACGTAAGCACGCGCCGGGGAAAAAGCGCGTTTTATAGTTTTTATTCATCATCGTTTACTTCTCACGGGTGTTATTACAAAGTAGCTTCGAGTGGGCCCGTCGTCGAGTTATCTGACCGAGAAAATTGAGCAAAATTGTCGCCAGAGGTCGTGCGCGTACGCCCTGTGATCACCCGCGCTTGTTTTCCGCACTTGAGAAATTAAAAGATTTGATCTCACGTTTCCCGCTTCTCACATAACGTCGCTCCTTCGACGTAATATCGCATCTCAACTTTCGCGTGAACCCTCTTTCACATAGGATTCCGTGCTTTCTGGGGCTCATCCCGACATCGAGATACGTCCTTTCGTCAGAGGAGGAACGATAATTGCGGGGACGACTCGCTCAATGGTGCAAAGGGGAGGAGTACCTTCACGGCTTCGCCCAATGTTGCAATGCATACAGCAGATGGGAAGGGGCAGCTAACAGTACTACGGTATGTGCTAAAAAATTCAGACCAAAAAAATAACAGTAGAATTATATTGTAAATTTATTATGCGGAGCTTTCTATCTGAAAATTTAAATTTCATTCATTTATTCAATTGAATTTTTTTGTTCAAAATCATGGGCGAGTTCTACAATGCCCCGAAGTTTTCATATCTTGTATATTTCTTCATGTATGTAACAATGATTGTGTTGCTCAGTAGCGTAGGTTATCCTCTCATTGGGAACCGTCGTCTTTCCCTCAATACCAAGGATTATACAAGCATAATAGACCGGAGGAGAGGAATACAAAAATCAAGAAAATCCATCTGAGTCATACGATCTTCGCGACAGGATTACAGTTTGTGACTTTCGTGCCCTCTTAACTCCCCACAATGAAACCCGAGAGAAAATAATTTTGCTAACTTTCACGCCAGTTTTGACAAAAGCTCAACAGTATATGCCTCTACCCCCCCCCCCCACCCCACACTTACACACACAAAAGAAACTATGGATGTTTCAACGCTATACTTCGGATTTGTTGATTGACTCTCTTTTTCGCGGGGGGTCTTCACTTTAGGATTTCGCCCGCACTGCCGCACAACGGATCGAGTCAATAGGAGAAGTTGGACAAAAGTTGGAAACGTTAAGAGCTTAAAACTCCGTTTACACAAGATTTTGAGGTTCTGAAAGTGATTTCATTGGTTTTCTCGTGAAATTAACTTCAAGAAACACTCCTTAAAATTTAAAATGTGACGAATTAAACATCAAAATCTACAATTTTAGTTAAAAATTTCATGTCCAACTTCTCTGATTGACTCGATTCACTGTGTGCCGCATGCCGTGCTAAGAGAAAATGCCGCATGGATATTCAGACACTGCCAAATTTAAAGTAATAAAATGCAAATTTTCCAGAGAATTTATGAATTTTCCACAGAATTTCACTTGCAATTTAAACGTTTCTAAAAGAGGAGGAACGAAATTGTTAAAGAAAGATGCAGTTATTGGTAACACGACGGATTTATTTTCAATATCCGATTTGACTAGCATGGGTCTTGAATTTCTTCACGGTTAGAACTTTAAGCTAACTCATTGTAATGGAAACAATAAACGCTAAAATCTTATTCACGAGTTGCGTTCAGACATTTTCTACGTGTGGAACTTGCTTCCATGAATTGCGAATTGGCATGTGATGTTTTAATTCTTACTTTGCGCAGCGGTCTATTGAACATGCATCAAGATTGCATTATTACGACGGTCTGGCACGGTGGCTTCAAAGGACTCAAGTGTGAATTATGTGCGGAGCGATTAGCCATTCAGCGGTCTCGTAATTGTTTCTACGTCTGTTCCACTCTATTATTTACCGACGGATGATGAGCGGGTCTGTCTCTCTTTCACCTTTATTAGTTGTGAGATTGTTCGCGGCAATTGTGATAGAATCAACAGTCGATTAATGGCACAGGGGGGGGGGGGGGGGGACAGCACACCCTATCCTAGCTCTACAGACATGACGCAATCTGCCGGCAGACCCCGTCACACGTTACCTATCCCTTCAGAGCACACACAAAAGGCGGAAAAAAACTTGTGAAACTCGTAAAATTCGACGATTTCCAACCACCCAAAACTGTATGTTAAGACCTGGTAAATGATACATCAAACGAGCTAAAAGCCAAGTTTTTTAAATAATCCAAAGACCCACGGAAATGTATTTCTTATCAGGACAGAAAAGAAATGGATAAAGTTAAATATCAATATGATCGCAGGATCATTAACCTTTTTAACAAGGAATCGTGTGACCAGCACAACTGACCCATTGAAAGCGTTGTGATATTTTGAATTCTACCAATAAAGCCCACAGACGACGCGCGACGCCGCGCCTCGGGCTGCGCGTGAAGTGCAAGTTGATGGACAGTCAAAACGCCTTCACTTTCGTGCGAATGCAACACGAGCATCCACGGAGCCCGAAAAGTTGCATTCAGTCGGTATAATGGAATTCGTTTAGTATCCGTCGCATGCGAAACTGACTAAAGCTTTGATTATTTCTCTCCCATCATAACTTAATCCCAGAGATGCCTATTGTGCCGATGAAGTAAAGAATTGCTTGTATCTATCGCGACATTTTCAAATAATGCTTTGATTGTTTAAAGAAGTAACAACGTTCCCGTCCTAAAATGTGGGCTGTGCCCCTGCTTCCTTTGATCTGAGGACGACGAATACGGCAAAATCCTAGGTACGCCGTTGAAAAAAATTAAGTTAATTTATCTTCAGTCCGGTATTTGTGTTTCCAAACAACCCTCAGAAACATATTCACACGGAGGAAAAACCTCATGCGTGGGACCCGAAGTTTAGGTCATATGGATCTCTGAAGTTTTCAGATTGTCAGTTTTCACTTTAGGTCTAGCTGTCGAGGTTCGGATCACACATCTGAAGTACTTCAGATGCGAGAGCCGAAGTTTTTCGGATGTGAGAACCGAAGTTTTTCGGATGTGAAAACCGAAGTACTTCAGATGTAAGAACTGAAGTTTCAGATGTGTAATCCAAACCTCAGCAGTTGGACCATAAGTGTTCGGATGCTCTATCCGAAAACTTCAGAGATCCATATGACCTAAACTTCGGATCCCACTCACGAAGTTTTTTTCTCCGTGCACTAAAATTTCATAAAGCCAAGCCTGAGGAATGCATCCCTGGAAAATAGGATCGCTCGAAAAGGTGAACAATTTGTTGAAGCCACAAGGTGATTTTATGAGGCTTAAAACATCTGGGAAGGCGACCCGAGAAATGTTTACGACTTGGACGGGAGCAGAGTCAGGAGACCATAAGTCGGAGTGAATGACCGCGCAAAGCAAGAAAATCAAATCGGAAAGCAGCGCCTAAGCGTAAACGAAACCTCTCTTGTTTTTGCAAGAAATCAAGGAATTTTAAAGGCTCGGATCGGACCAAATCTGGCAAATTCTTAGACGCACTGCTACACTTGAAAATTATTTCTTGAGAATCAGCCTGATAAATATATACATCACTGGTACATGAATTCGCTTCTTTTTTCGCATATATAAATTACACTGTATGTAACAGGGTGGAGAAACGGTGCTGGATCCACAACATTTCGCGGGGAAATTAAAGTCAAGAAGTTCCAGAAATTCTAATTAGAGGCAAAAATAAATTGTTTAACTCTAATAAACTCTATAAAACTCTAAACGTCTAATTTCTTTTTGACTCTAATTATAATTTTTGGAACTTCTTGGCTTTGATTTCCCCGCGAAATGGTGTGGACCCAGCACCATTTCTCCACCTTATTACATATCGACGGTGTAAGTCGGCAATCACATAACTCGATTTGCGACGTCACAGACTTCCTGTTATATTTTATATTTTTTAAACGGAAAACTACTCAACGGCAATTCTTTAAAATTGCCGTGATTTTTCTTCTCTGTGCGGCGAAAATTCTTCATTAACTTCAAGGAATGATGCCAATTAGTTCTCTTTTAAAAAAATAACATAGAGGCGGAGATTTTCAGACACCGCGAACGAGTTATGTGATTGCCGACTTACACCGGCGATAGGTATAGTATTCGGACCACTTCTTAGTGGTTTTTTTCTCTTCTTCTTCTTTTCACATACTACACTTTGCAGTGTTTATTTATTGTTTTTATTTTTTTTTTTTTTTAGTTGTTTTCCATTCTTTTATCTTACACTTGCTTCAATTAACACTCATAAAAATCACCGTCTCTTCTCTTCAGTGTGATAGAAAATTCGATAATAATCCTTTGACCTTCTGGTTGCTCCTCCAAACCTTTACTCTAAATGCATGAACTCTGAAACGGAATGGCAACTCGTGGAAAAACCTCTGAGAATAGTTTGAGACATCTCCGCCGAGCGCGAGCGGACAACTCTTTTCTAGACAAGGTATACAAACAGCACCCTAATTTATCACATCCACCCCCGATCACCCCTCCCCGCCCCTCACCCGCCCCTCCTACGTCTCCATCCGAGATGTAGGCGCCAAGCGAGTATCACGACCCCGAAGCCCTCCCCCGCTCTCTCCCATCCTAGCCAAACCCACGTATCCACATACGATTCCCCATTGGATTCACGCGCTTCTTCCTGAGGGACGGAACAATTCGACAACAACCGATACTCTGCCCGTCGCTTTACGCAACCACTCACTCGGGGCTCCGCGCCGGTTGCCTAGTTTACGGCGCTTTTTGCAATATTCCGGGCGGGATCGCCGGATTGTGTGATATTCTGCAGTGCCAAGGAAAAACGCCGTATGAGCCCTCAAATGTTGCCAAATTTCCCCCGTTAAAACCGAATTTACTGAGATAATCGTGATTATTTGTTTCCAAAATTTTCACACGATTTTGTGCGCAAATCAATCTGAAATATCTGAAATTTTTAAGGAAAAATATGCATAACTTTCCTCAAAAAATAAAGGTTTTATTCGAGGAAATGTGGCAACTCTCGAATGTTGATACGGTGTTTTCCCTTAGCACGGCCGTATTTAAGTCGGATTGTGGGGGAAGGTGGTGATTTTGGTGACGAAGCGGCGGCCGTGTTTGCTGTCGAGATGGAGACATCTTTAGTGGCTCGCGGAGTTTACGCGCCGCCAGAAACGGAACTTGCATATTGTTGAGGGACAGCCGCGCAATGCTTTGAACTTTCCGACTTAGGGCCTTCTTTCCCGAGGAGTTACGAGGAGTGAATTTCCAAACTTTTGGTCGCGTTTTTCCACGGATGGTGGAAAATATCACCAAGTTTCCTTCTCGGCAAATTGAAATATCCTGTCTCGAGGAGACTAATTGGATCGACTTAGGCGAACGAGACTTATTCAATATAAAGTTTACCACGTAATGTAACTCCCCATCTAGAACGTTACGTATATAGATCGTATTCGATAGCGGTTCGATGTAGCATTTGGTTCAAAACAATAGAACATAACCTCAAACAAAAATTTTACGATCTGAGTAAGAGAAGCTGAAAGTGAAAAAATTCCTAATAATTTCACTTTTCATTGCTATTAAATACTCATAAGACTAAAAAATCTAACACAAGAAACCCGTTCCCTCAGATTACAGAATTGACTTTTGAGGCTGGCTATATTAAACTAATCGATATCGATACGATCTGACCTGTTTGACGTATCGAATACGATCCATCATGAAAGTTTCCAATTCTCCAAAACGCGTTTAGCAGCAATAAAAAACATAATTATCATCCTTTACGTTTTTGAAGACGGAAAGTTCATCTACAAAAAGCTACTAGCAGATAGGTAAAAACTTTAGGAAATTAGCTCCGTGGATCTTTAGATACGCAACTACGAAGAGAAATAAAAATTGTGGGTGTTCGAGAGCTTAAAATTATGAGCATGAAGAGGTAATCTGTATCAACAAAGACGTTTGGTCTCCTCTTTCTTCCTGGCAAACTCGTCTTTAGTTTCCAGGAATCTAAGTAGAGTTTGCATTTGGACGTATTTCTGTCAAACGGAACTAAGTGCATTAAGACATGAACCCCGAGACCCATAGGAATATATGCATAACAGGGCTCACGTCATTATGCACAAAGCTCCGTTTGGCAGAAATACGTCCATTTATAATAAAAGAGGATTAATTAAACTTTTGGAGTCTCCTTGGCTCCTGGCCGCGTATTTGTTTTTCATTATAAATGGACTTAAGTCCAACAGACAACTGGATGAGTAAATTAATCTATTCCACCTTGTTCGCGCGGTGCAACTCATCGCGAGGAAGCTCAAATCCAACTGTTCGTCTTCACCTTAGGTACACCGCGCTTATTATACCACCATGATCAAACACCAATAATTCATGTATATATACGTATGTTTCCAATCCAACACTCAACCCCCCCCCCCCCCCCGCGCGTTCAGCTTACACGGTAGCAGTGGCGTGGCGTGAATTGCGATACATCGATTGTTATGCCATTTAAACCTATGGTAAAGAATCGATTATTAAGGCGTTCGCTGCGAACACCCTGTTTATCGATCCTTTTCCATACGTTTAAATGGCATAACAATCGATATATCGCAAATCAAGCCACGCCTCTGCACGGTAGTTTTTATTTTTAAACGAAAGTAATAGTATTTCAGTCACCTTCGAATTCTAATTCGTAATCAAACTGAATGATTTGTACAAATTTTTAAAAACTCTAAACAACACATCTTCAAGACAAAGTTCTGATTTATTGCACGCGATATATTCGGCGAGGACAAAAAGGCAACTGAGAAGGTCAGCGACCGCAAACACAGCAAAGAAAGTCACTGTGCGACGCAGTGCAGTTCGGCAGGTGTATTTAAAAACTTCCCCTAGAATCCGCCTCCCCGCCGACAAAACCGCTTAACACTATTCTCACCTACCCCTCGAACAGCTGGCAGCTATACGAGCCGCAGGTTCTTTTCAACTTTCAGTTACGCTCTTTTGCACGAATCCACGCTGTCGATTATGCGGAGCCAGCAAATACTGTCGGCACAAATTAATGAAGGCTCCTTAAATGTTTGCTTCTTCGCGGAGGCAACGCTCAAAGTTCCATCGGGTCGTCTATTTCAGGAAACCCCCATTAATGATTAAACAATACAACTCTCGCTTGTCCGGTCTATCCAGGCGGTTGATTGTATCTGCGTGACGTCACGTCTTGGATTAATGCATGGCTTCGGCGGCCGTGCATGGGGGGAGGTGGAGTTGATGCTATTAGTGGTGACGTCACCATGAGGGTTCTCCGTTAAAAAATCGTTCTATAGGTTCGAACAATAGCAATGGCATAACCTCTTTAAATGCCACTGATGAGAATAAATCTGCACACAGGATGTCTCACGAAAAAAGTCAATTGAAGTATCTACCGAACGCGTTCGGCAGGTGACTTTTTTTCATGAGACACCCTGTATAGAGTTTTTCGGTGACGTAATAATAACAGCGTCTTTACTCGTATCTAACTGTGGTAATCGTACGGTACTTGCTTTACGAACGAAAGGGCTTGGCTCACAACCCGGAAAACTGAAATGCGTGTGATAATCTGAAATCATACGCTTGGGGTATGAACATAGGTGATGTTCGATAAAACGCACTTTAATATCGCAAAAGAGGACTCCGCGTGTTCCAGTTTTCGAAAACAGCAGTTTTTTTTATTATTAAAAATACACTTTTTAAGAATTTTTTTGTTTGCTCATCGTGCGTTCTTTTATTTATGGAATTCCGATAATTCATTTGGATGAGAGTGGTTGAGAACGGCAAAGGAATCACTCATCATTCTCACACAATCTGCTTACCAAATGGATGTATGTACACAATCTCAAAACAAGGAGTGAGACTCGGTATCGATTTCAAACAGAAATGCAGATCAATAGCTCAAAAATAGTGAGGTATAATGTCCAATGTCTCTTAACTATTCAAACGGACTTGAAATTACATTCCTTTCAGGGCTCAAGCCCGCTGATCCGTAAATTCTTGAATTATTTACTTCACTGCCGTGCGCAGGAAGAACACCGTATGAGCACTTGAATGCTGTCAAAATCTCACCGATAAAATATTTCATTCTCAGAAAATCCATACATTTTTCCCCTCGAAGTTTTCAAAAACACGAGCATAAATTACGAATAACATTCCCTGAACAATTTCATGACAAAAAATATACAAGTTTTCTACAATATTCGTATTTTACCAAAGTAAATTTCGTAACATCTGGAAGTTCTTACCACGTTTCTTCCTTTAGCACGGCGGTTCACCCGGTCAGTTTTTCGGGGTGTCGATGCATGAAATTACCCCTCCAGCCTCGCTGCCAGATGGTAACCGGAATACTTTCATTTATTTGCCTGCTGGTATGCAAGCAACTGCGGTTTAAATGCCAACAATGTCCGCATTCGTCACTTTGCTGGCGTAAGGACATAACTGGCATAACTGTACTTCAAGATGAGCCCTCTCGTCCGTAACTCTCGGTACTTTTCACGGTTCACGTGAAAATGGAATTACACCTCTACGGCAGTTATGGAGTGACAAATTACAGACAGAGGTTAATGTTTCGTCAGCCAACGATTAGATCCACCAGGACTTGTTCGGATCGATCGCTCTCCGTTGCCCGCCGTCCCCGCCAGCACATAGTACACTCGATGGCGATCATCGGAAATTGGAAAAGTTTGTTTTTTCTTCATTTAAATCCATTATGAAAAACTGATTATAGTCGAAGCACCCTGAATCGATAGATATCGATACTTTCAAACACTTTAAAATGGTCGAATCTCATAATATTGCCAACTTACGAGAGGCGCCACTCGCCACTGTCAATACTGTCCTCACAGGTAGTCAGACGCTGATCATCATCAACGGTGAGATCTCCTTCGCGCGGGTGCAAAACAGGGTTTAGAAGGGGAAAAACATTGAGAAGTGCACGTAGAATCGAAACTGCACGGATCCAATCTTACCATGACAAAATTTAGGTATTATCATGTTTAATCATGCTGGATCCAAAGAAAGGAAAAAAGTATACTTTGAGGGTCAGAGAAAAGAAATTCGCTTATCACAAATTGTAAAAGTTCCAATAGAGAGGCTTTAACTAGAAGAAATACGCTCATTAAAGTTTGATGACAACTTTCAAGACTTCTTTGACACTAAAACTGGATTGCATTTTGCAAAAAGGAACCAAGAGCATTGCAATGTGCTAAAATCGTGCAACGTCATCCTTTGCAATGATTTCATATGCAAAAATATGAAATTTACATGATCATGTTTGTCTTTTCGCAGTTTTTAGGGTGTGGAATAGAAATTGTTTATAGATGATCACATGACCGGATTTACCCTCTTGCCACCCATGGGCCGCCTGTATTTTGCCACCCTCTTCTCATTTACTTTGAAACATCGATAAAAACCATCAAGTGAACGTGCCGGAGGGAAAAAGGTGCATAAGACGCGTTCCCTCGTGTTGGACACATTTTTTGCGTAAGCCCTGTCAACACTACTAGCAAAAGTTCACGGAACTTCGAACGAAAGTTCAGTTCCGTAAACCTATCTCTGTGGGAAAAAGGCCTTTCATTTGTAAAAAATTAAGAAAGAACAAACATAAATGTGGTTTATTTAACTTCCGCCGCCGTGCCGCGCTGACCACACTGTATTTGGCGCAATGCGTTAAATATTCATGTAGTCTTGTAGGCACTGTGCGTTTCACGCCGCGCCGACCGCTGTTGACCGTACTGTGTTTGACGCAATGCGTGAAGTATTCATGCAGTCTCGTAGGCGCTAATAATTGTTACATGCCGACCGCCGCGTCGGGGGCTTCTCCTTTTCATCTCAAGCCCTCGTCATCATTTCTCTTTGCGCCGCGCCGATCCAGGCCAAATTACGTGTTTGGTTTCTAATTTAACTCAACTAATTAAAGGTGCGCAGTATTTTGTATCACCGAAATACAACAAAATTAGAAATTAATGAACTCTCAGGAAATGAGAGATTTTGTCACCTTTTCTTGTTTGTAATTTTTTCTGAATCCGATTTTTTTGTACCTGCATTTAAAAAAATTGCAAAATTTGCCGCCTCCTAATTTTGCCGCCATGGGCCGCGGCCCATGTGGCCACCCCCTTAATCCGGCCCTGGATGATCAGGTTTTTCTTCAATGCTCTTCGTTCTATTATGCAAAATACAACCCAACTGGTATGGGATCAAAAGGGCACAGACCCATCCTTCATTATTTTGTAAGTGCCCAAAAACCACAGTGAGTTTAAATTTTAAACCCAGTCTCATGTAACCAGGGCCTCTTCTCAAACTTCAGTCAAGAAAAATCCATCTATTCAAAATAAATTGACAAAGTTTTTGCGATTTCCCGGAAATTAAGAAAGGTAGATCCTTACATTTTTAATGGCACACTTGCTTCAATTTTAATCGCTATTTTTTATCGAAGATATGCTCTTCTTTCAACGCGAGGCTTGTGAGCATATACTATTAAGACAATTTTATCCCGTTCCATTAATTATCATGATGGGTTTATGTATGCACAGAGTTTCCTGATAGTAATTACTTTGTAAATTGTTAATAAACGATGAAGAAACCGCACACTGCGTCGAACGGAATTTTAATGACAAATCATCGCTCTTTTAAAATAAAGAAGTATTTACATTCCCACATAAGCCGTAGAAAGCATGAAATTATATGATAGAAGGGGGTCAACGCAAAAGGCAGATACGCACTTACTTCAGAGGTGCTGTGAAAATGTTTAAAATAACCTACATCCTCTAATCACGTATAATTATGGTTCGTCAAATATATAAGCTGATGCGGTTTTTTTCCTCCTTGTTTTATTTGCGGTCATCGGCGATAATGCCCCTTGCCATGTATTATAATCATGGAAATACGCATCACATGTTAGATCGAAAACCACTATCTTCATTTTCGTTTTAATTACAGTTCTCCAGGTGGGAGATTTTTTTTTTTTTTTTTTTTTCAAATTAGAAGTTTGCGTCTAAAAAAAACTAATGAATGAAGGAGCGATTGACTCCAAATTTTTTTTAAAAAAAACAAGTCGACACGGAAAAAATAATGTCGGGGATTATCCATTGAAATTACGGCGGTACTCCAATATGTTGGATGATATGGACATTTTCAATTAATTTTGGCAGTACCGCAACATTTAGGGGAGTAACTTAATTTATTGGGGTAGTACCACAATTAATTTGAAATGTCCAACCCCTGCCTCTTTTTCCCCGTGTTTCTATTGAAAAAAGCAAATAAGACTGTTAGTGTGCAACTTTTTGAAATATCAAATCATTATAGAATGACAATTTTTTTTAAATTTATGGCTGTTGTTCCAGCACGAATGAACTTAATACGTACCAAACCACTAATCACCGTTCGTATCTTCCACAAATCCGTTCCGCAAGTATAGAATGGTGGTTTTATAATATGATTTAAGAACATTTTTAAAAATATTCATATAAATCGACATATTCAATGTATTATCTTCTTAAAATTTATCAAAGGATTCAGCGATTTAATTGAGAAGAAAACTTTAGAATTACCTAAAATCAAATGATTCTTTCACAATTTGGAAAATTGATTTTTGACATGTGAACTTTCTATTGTCTCATTTACAAAACTTTTACCCTTTAAATAACTTAAACTATGAACTAAACTTTAAACTTTTAGTAAAAAGTCCCTCGTTTTCTTTAGCGAGATAGGAAAACAAGAAATCTGCCGGAAAAAAGTTATCTTACGATGATGAACAGTGAACACTGCATTTTTCAGTATCAAAGGGTAATGGACGGGACGTTTCAAAGTTTTCAGAGGGACGCTCGAATAAGGAACGAAATGTTTACTTTCTTGCTGTTCTTAAGAAGGGGAAAAATCCCCTCTTGGTGAAATGCCTGCAATATTATATGTAGACAATTAGCAGAGCGGCGGAGCACGAGTAGATGCTCAATCGAATTCACTTTCTTCAAGGCGTTCGTTTCTTATCAGCACTTGAGCTGCAGTATTTCCCCGAGTGCCGATTCGTAGCAACCCACTCTGATTCAATCAAGTCACACTTTATCCTTCAATATCAGCTTTAATGTAACTTTCCGATTACATTTGTAGCTGACGCGCACGAATTAAAGAAAATATCAAAAAGTCTACTTAAAGGTTCCTTAACGAAACTCTTTGAAACTACGCTCGGAGAAGAAATGAATGTCAAATATCTTTTCACTTCCTTCTAATGACCTTTCAATTATTTAATTGTTCTCTTCTATGTGGTTATAGGACATTTTGTCAAGGATTTTTTGTCAGCGCACCTGTTTTTTCTGGTAGTTTACGTCCACGCGTTTTTTCGGCAGGGGAGTTTTGGTCCACGTACCAATTATTATTGTGACTCAAAATAAAATATCCTTGACGGCATACTCAGGCATTTTTCTGCCTAAATTGAGTCACTTTTTTCTCCAATGAAATTTGAAAGTTATGCTAAACTTTATTAAATACGGATGCTAGGACTTGATGAGTTTTAGGACTACCGCTCTCTTTTTGTGCCGCAGCATCTTGATTTATTTTGCGGAGAACGCTGCGTATTCTTATAGGATGCCCGCTATTCTTAATATGTTGGGGCGCCTTCAATTTCGAATGATACTATGCAACACCTCTGTTGAGAAATAGTTGCTTGAGGTGCCATACGCACATTGGCGCCTACAAACCTAAGTAGATACTTCAAACATTGCGCAATGCGTGAAGTATCTCTTTAGGTTTGTAGGCGCCAGTGAGCCTCTCGCGCTGGCTGCACGCCGCTCCTCTCTGTTTGGCTCTAATATTTAAACTCGTCAGAGTCAGCGTTTATCAACTCATGATTTTGAAATGCTTGCACACTCTGCATGGACTTTTCTCATTTAAATTAATGAAAAAGATATGTGTTAAAGGAAAATATATTGTGTATTTTGTAAATATTAAGGTGGTTCCGTGTCAAATTTCATGATTCTCAAAGCCCTCTAATTTTTTTCTTTTATTACTTGTGCTTTTACTGTGCTGCAGCGCAACCAAACGCTCAAAATTGGACGTATTTGATTCTAGCAGATCGATGTACAAATGGGTTAAAACCAAAGATTGCGTGCTTTTTGGTTTTTCCCCTCTTTTATTCATTTTTGTATAGTTCCTCTCAACACAAGTACGGCTCATTGCGATTAATATCAATACCATCGCTTGAAAATGTTTTACAGATATTTGCTGCGTTTTGAATACGTAAATGTATTTAAATTGAAGTAATATGCTCATTTAAAAAAAATACAAAAAGGTATAGAAAAAGTATATTTTAGAACGAAAATTTTAAGGATAGAAATAGAACCAAATATTCACTTATGATAATTTTAAAAGATGAATCAAGGAAGAAAGTAACATTTCATTTCAAAAATGAGCTATCGCCTCCTCAACACCTGAGTGAGTCAACACCTCCTTCTCTCTCAATTTTCTCATTTCGATATTGTCATATAATTTTATATTCGGAGTAAAATATAATGCTTGGACCAAGTCACTGTTCCTTATTTTACGCATGTATGTAAACTACTGGACAAAACAGGTGCGTAGACAAAAAATCGTTGACGGAATGTCCTAAAACCCTTCTATGTGCATGAAACCTCGCACTGCTAACTTCCTTAAGGTGTAAAAGTTATTTTTGGAGGTTAACGCTCGGATTCATCAAATTCTGATAGGTGATTGAAGAGTTGAGCGATTTGTTTCAAAACGAAGAGCATCGCTCTCCTCGAGAGCTCGAGACCTGTATGTTTTAACGTCACTTTCGCTCAAAGATCACAAGCGCCATGCGACGATTCTAAATTTCTGCCACCACTTTATTTAACTACAGAAATATTGTTGGTTGAATCTATTAGAAATTTTACTAAATTTTATCGGTGGCACAAAGAAAATTCAGTGAAAATTTCGGACAGCTTCGTTGAACGATTTCTCTGTAAAAAAAATAAAATGACGGCGGTAATTTTGAAACGTCGCATGGCGCTTGCGATAGTTTGGCCGGAAGGTGATGTTACGTAACTTCATATTTCTGATAAACATGAGGAGTAGTAGTATTTTATACAAAGCCAAGTCAACACATTTTGACTGACATTTTGAATCGACGCAAATAATTCAATCTATCACAAAAATATGACTGTGCAATATTGCCGTGCTCAAGAAGAATGCCGCATGAGCCATTAGGCGTTGCTAAAGTTCCTTTAGTAAATCTTCAGTTTTCAGAAAAATTCGTGAATATTTCTCTCTCGATTTCTTGGAGGATGTCGTTTGTAATATGATCTAAAAAGTCTACAAATCTCAAGGAAAAATATTTATAACTTTTTTCAAAATTAAACATTTTCTGAGAGGAAATTTCTCAAGATTCGAATAACATCTACGGCGGTCTCTATTAGCACGGCAGAATTTCTGTAAAAAAGTTTACTGATATTTCCGAATCATTTAAAGGTTTTGAAGGAATTTTCAATTTAAAACAACCCACAATCTCCAATAAAAAAAAAAAATTTGCGAGTGATATTTTGCAACGTTGAAAAGTTGATTTTGTTCATCTGGTAACGACAAGACACTCTAAGCAATGACACGATGGTCAGTGGTGTGGCAATGAATTTGTTTTGTTTTCAGCGACAATCTTAGATAGGAATCTAAGGCTCCTCAGACGTATAGCTGCGGAGTTCCTAACGCCTAACGACCGTCGCAAGTAAGCACAAAAAGCTGCCACCTCCTCGTGAAAGCTAACAAAAAAAAGCCCACCTCACACTGATGGACTTTCTGGCGAAACGTGATGTCCAGGAACATTAAATGACCGCGTGGAACTTTTCGAGTGGAGATAATTAGGCGGGGGAGTTTAAAATCGTTTCCTTTGGTCTGATCTTTGCTCCTTTCCTAGCATCGACTTCGTTTGAAATTGGAAGCTATTCTGGTCACATTTAACGCTGTGTGGATGTAATTGTGCTCCCTGCGTAGAGTAACAAAAATTTTATGATCATGATTTGATGTCCTCTCAAATGTTGCGCTACTTGCTGCAATTTTTCTCTCTTTTTGGGGGAAGGGGGGGTGGTCGGAGGGCACAGGAGCAGTATGGATAGATGCAGATTTTTGGACAAATCGTGAACACTGAAATCATGCAAATGTGGAATCATTCTCCGAAAACTATCATTTAGACAAATACTCTTTTTAAAGTTAAATTAACGATGCGGATTCTTTGTAACACAAATAAACCAAAAATTATAAGTTTTGAGCATACAGAACATTACTCGAAGATCAATGATAAATAAATCGTATAATTTTGAACAGCGACTTTACTGTACTTTCAGTAAGCAATCGATGATGAAACCTAAAAAACTTGTACGTTTTTCGCGATGTTCTAAGACTGTCGCTCAAATTACATTTTTCTTTAAATTAAAAGAAAATAATTATTTTCTTTTTTAAAGAAAATGGAGTGTTTTCAAATAGCTGAAGAAAATGCATACGTCCCATGATTTTAAAATAAATGGTTTCTCTTTAACATCACCATTAAAAACAATATAGCAAGCTGAAAATTTAAAACGTCGAAAATTGAGGTACGGGGATTTGTATTCTAACAATTGACATGCATTACCCATCCAGGAGAGGCATGAAAGAAATTGCAATAAAATGAAACGTGGAAACAGGCATTCTAGCAATTACAATTGGGTGGTGAGTGGGGGTGACTATAAGGTACCATGTAATCAAACTCAAAGCCCGCTAAACGAATAAAACGGTAGGCAGAGGAATGAATCGGATTACATTTTCGGATTAAAAATGGATTATGATTTTAAAAATGAAAGGAGGGGGAGGATTCCAATCATCCCATCAAAGAGAAAGTCAATTAGCCACCGATGAGTGGTGAAACCCGAGTTTCGGCGAGCAGCGTTTGCAACACGTTAGTTTCCGGTTCATCCTTGGAGACACCCGCCTCCACTCCCCCGCAACCCCCACACGGCTCAGGGCAGCTCGGGAGGAGGGAGGCAAAAAAGAAAGTGCGAAATCCACCGGGAGGAAATTACTGAAAATGGCGAGTCACGATCGAAGCGGGGGTGGGTTCACGGGGAGGGCAGCTACCTGAGGGGAGGGGGTAAAGTCGGCGTAGTCTCTGATGGATTTTTTTCTTTACTGGCGGCCTTATTGCTTTTAATAAAATCAATACCAGGAGCAGGTATCGGGGAAATTGAACGTAACGCCGAGCGTGGGAACTGCATCGGGAACGTACGCCGCCCGATCATGTTTCAGCTTCAGCCCTAGCGGCACACGGTGGCTCGAGTCAATAGGAGAGATTGGACAAAATTTGGAGACTTTAAACGCTTATATCTCCGTTTATTTAAAACTTTGAAGTTCTGAAAGTGCTTTTGTTGGTTTTCTCGTGAAAATTTCTGCTAGGAACACCATATGAAATTTAAAATCTGACGAATTAAACATAAAAATTTGCTGTTTTGGTGAAAAAATTTCATGTCCAACCTCTCTGACTGACTCGATCCACTGTGTGGCGGAGCCGCCGAGTCCAACCTCTCCCAACAGAGGGACGAGCTTGTAGAACAAGTCGGACATGAAATTCTTGGCTAAAATTTCAAATTTTGATGTATATTTCGTCACAACTTCAATTTCAAGGTGTGTTTCTGAAAGGAAATTTCACTAAAAAAAAACTACTCTCGAACTTTTCTGTCTCGGATTTTTGAAAATCTAAGTTTTCAAAGTTTCCAAATTTTGTCCAACTCCTTTGATTGATTCAGTTAAGTGTGCGCCGTGTGGAGAAAGAACGACACATAGGCGAACAAACACTGTTGGACTGCCTCTGATACAAGTTTGTCCTTTTTTTTAGGGAATTCATAGGTATTTTCTCATGAAAATTTTATATGGACCGGATCAAATTGCACGTAAAATTCCCTGGAAAATGTAAAGAAAGGCATTCATATAGGAAATCGAGAAAATCCGCGTTTCATCGGAGAAAATCTGGCATCGTCGGCGTTTTTCTTTGGCGCGGTGGCGTTGACATCCTTGTTTTATCTGTTAGGCAGCTAGCACACACAGTCCTAACTGTGTAGAAACCAACAACTCATTTCGGTGAACCGACATATCATTTCAACCAACTTTAGTCTCAGTTCACATAACCGAAAAACTTGGGTTAATATGGAGCATGTTCTATGTGAACCCAAGTATTTCAGCTCGTAAAAATTCTTTGAACCAAAAATGCGGGTCTGTCGATTGAAGCGATCGATTTGCTCGACTGAGGGCTAAAGCCTGTGTCACACCATCAAAATATTCCATCAAAATGTCAAGGTCAAGAAGTGCTGCGATTGGTCCAAGTGATCGAATAAGCCAATAGCAACACCTGAAGTTGATATTTTGATGACTAGTTTTGATAGTGTGACACAGGCCTAAGTCTTTTGAACCGAGAAGCGCCTTCTCGTGTAACCTATGTTTTTTCTCCGTGGATCAATTGCCGATTGGAAGTAAGAATAAGGTGCACCAAGTTGGAGGTGCGCTTTGAGCGGCTGGGTTGCTATTGTATTCGAGGAGAGGACGGGCTTCTTCAGTTCGAACTTGGAGCAATTCAAGAAAAGTTCCGGAGGCATAATTAGAATAAAATGCAAATTCACCCTCATATAAAGTCTAAAAGTTTTCGCAAGCACACACCTTTCATCAACATGGTGGTAACTTGGGCGGAATTCTGCTTCGGAGACTCCTGCGTAGGTGAAGATGTGTGGGAGGTTTTCAACTGGTTGACTCAAGTCCCACACCACACAAGACCCGCTGTAAAAATTAAATTCCTAGTTCTAATATATTTCTCTCTTGGGAGTCCCTCATGATTTCTAATTATCAAGTTGAAGCCATTGGCGGATCCAGCGAATTGGCAATATTGTTTTTCTCCATTTAAATCTATGGAAATTTATCGATTCTTGGAGGGGCCAGGTGCTCCGACAAGAATCGATTATTTAACATAGGTTTAAATTGAGGTAATTCGGTGTTGCCAAATTGCTGGATCTGCCTCTGGTTGAAGCGTCTCGCGGATAAAAGGAGTATGAAACACATTGAAAAATGTGTTCTCGACAATTTTACAATACATTTATAATTTTTTTTCTTTAAAAATCCTTCTCGATTTAATAAGTTGTTTTCAAATTGAAAGAAAAACAAATTTCGCATTAAAAAAGGTTTCTCAAGAAAATTTCTTCATTGTTTTCCATATTTTGATATAAAGAAAACTAAATTGAATTTAGAGCTTAACTTATATAGACGGTGAACTTACCAAACCACGTCCCTCGGGTTTAAGGTTAGTGTTTTAACTCGCGTGTAATTTCCCAACTTTAAATGTGTTTTTCTTGAGATTACATAAGTGTGGCTTTTTTCTTTCATGCATTATACCCTTCATCATAAAAAGGATTGGTTCAGGAAATCGTATCGTATCGTTCAAGACGAGAAGCGACATAAGTATTTAAAAGCAAAAAAAAAAAAAAACTTGGCTTAAAGAAATGCACGCCATACCTTGCCTCCTCAATATCACATACCGAGGAAATTTTCAAATCGCTTATTTCGGTGGCTTATCTCTTAATTTTCTCTAAGGCTGCCGACTTTACTTCCGAAAATCTTACATCTTTTTTTATGGAATGTCCGACCAAGCATCTGATTTTTTTAATGTAATTTTTTTCCCGAACGCCACGTCGTGATCCTTTCTTGATATTCCTTGAATGCCAACCTTTACGTTCAATCGCATAAGGATTCCACCATTGGTATTTTAGCTGAGATAAACTTAATTTAACTGGACTCCTGGAGCACGTGTGACATTCAGACTAGCGGCAGTTCCTGTAGGTAGCTACTCGGTTATGCTCATTGACATGCTTGTGAGCCAATCAAATTTTTTCAAAGGAGCTTCCGATTATTAATGAGATAGTAATACCAACTCCAGTGGCGTGGCGTGCTTTGCGATATATCGATTGATTCGCCACTCAAACCTATGAAAAAAGATCGATTATCAGGGTGTTCGCAGCGAACACCTTAGTAATCAATTCTTTACCATAGCTTCAAATGGCGAGCTATCAATAATCGATCCTTTACGTCATGCCACTGACCAACTCGCGGGGGTCGCCGAAAGTTCAGACTCTCCGGGAATTTTTGTAGCACAACAGCTACTTCTTGAGAATAATGTCAGATCGCAATGCCAACGATAGAAGGGCATACCATCTCTAACGAACCAGTTTATATGGGTATTCTAATAAAACCTCAAAATTAAAATAAATAGGTACACATTACAGTGTCGTTTTTGGACTGAAAGTCGGAAAGACAGAGGCACAAAGGTAGTTTCGAGGCGAGACGCATTATACCTACTTATTTCTTCGAAGATTTGTTCCTACACCGCCTACAAACCTCACCGCGTAGTAAATTGAATTTTTTACCTGAGGCGAATTTGATGCTAAATTTGGTTTTTTATTTGAGTCTCTAAAGTTGATAACAAACACATTATATAAAAAATGATAAGCTACTCCTAAATTATTCTTTGAAGGCAAAGTCTCCCTCGTGTTTTCTCTGCTATTTCTTTTACATTCCCTAAAAATATAAGGTTTCCTTCTTAAATATTAGATAAAAAAGTTTATCTTCTTTTGAGGATGCCGTAATGCCGAACCATGTGTCAGAATAGAATACAGTGTTTCAACACACCTTCTTGGCTAAATGTATTCTTGATTCACCGAGTGACCAAAATTATGCCATTTTTTACGAACAGGAAAAAATGTTAGATAATTGTTTATTCCATTAAAATGAAATATTAAAATAATCAAGGGTTACACAGATAATTCAATTATAAAAATTAGTTTTTCGATTTGCTTCATTACATTTTTGTTTTCTATTCGAAGAAAGAATGTGTGATCAACGAGAGAATTACAATTCCTTAAATTAAAAAAAAAAAAAAAAAAAAAAAAAAAAAAAAAAAACATGTAATTAAAATATCAAGGTTTTTCTACAAAAAAAGTCTTCCAGTAAAAATATTTTTCTTAGGATAAAAAAAATTATAAAGCAAAAATATTTTCTTTAAATCTAAGACATTATTCCTATTAATCCTTCACATTCTTAAATCCTTTGAAACGAAATTAGATGAAGTCTTTGAACCACTGTTCCTGCGAATCATTTAATAATAACCAGACGAAAAATCAAACTATTCACCGTCATACGGCAACACTGGTTGAGTTTTTATTTCCTTCCTTCCCGGAGTCGTTCGGAAGTTCATTGTCTTTAACAGTTTCGCCCGGTTTATACGATGGGGGGAGCAAGTTGTTTCGATGGATCGATACCTCGACCTATCGTCCCTGCGATACTTCAAACGTTGCGAATAGGGAAGAGACAAGCGATTTTCGACATATCGAGGGCTCCGGAAGCTAAAGCGGCACGCCGCGCTGAGACGGGCCCTCAGTCAAGGCTCGGTTTTTTTGGCAGCGGATTTTGGTCAAGGCCCACGCGCTCAGATCGTTCTTAAGATGTATGCAGCCGATTAATCGTGTCTTTTTTCTGCCGAATTCTCATGATCCTCGAAATATGCGGTCGTTTTCTTCTGAACCCTGTCAGAAAATTGAAGTTTTCCTGGGGAGTATTTTTCACGATTCCTAAAGGAATGGGAACCGATATCCCAAACTCCATGATATGGCGGATCCAGCAAAGTGGCAACATTGCCTTTTCTCCATTTAAACCTGTGGACATGTATCGATTCTTGGAGAGACTAAGTGCTCCGACAAGAATCGATCAATTAGCATAGGTTTAAATGGGGGGAAATCCTGCGTTGCCAAATTTCTCGATCCGCCTTTGCTCCATGATCCGAGTAGGCAAAAATTTGAACTGAGGTAAACAGAAACGCACAAAGTCGTATCGAGTATGAATAGAGAAAAGGAGTTGGATGTTCCGTCCGGAGGGTATAGGTTCGATCGACATGAGTCGATCTAAAATCAAAAGCGAGAATCGATCGACAACGATTTGATCGATAATTATTTTTCAAAGAACCGGTATCTATTCGATCGACGTAAATCGATCGATTAACCCCCGTGAATTAATCGACGTAATTTGATCGACAAATTCAATCAATTCACAAGACTGTCGATCGAAACACGTCGATCGGTTCACGTTTGGGGTTTTCGATCGATTCATGTCGATTGAATCGATACCGGTTTTTTTCAATTAACTGTCGATCGAATTGGAGTCGATTGATTCACGTCGATCGATTCACATTTTCATTTTTTGATCGATTCATGCCGATCGAATCCATACCCTCCGTTTCATTCCTCCATAAGACTCAATATTGAGGACATCGTTTAACGACTATTTCCCCGTTCAATATATTTGTTCTCGACTTTAAATTTTTGATGGAACAAAATTCATGGCTAGTTGAGTTCAAAACTACTCTCACCTCAATTTTTCAAAATGCGATTAGCGCGTTTTCATTAAACTTGACTCATCTCAATTTGAATCATAAGTTACTTCGATTAAACGCATTTCGGAGAAGAAGTGCGGGTTTCTTAGAGAGACTCAACCGTTAAATAGTGTAGTCCGTTCTCATTTGCACACTTTCAGATTTTATAATTTTTTCCTTGGAAAATTCATCGCGATGCCGAGAGTGGGACGTGGAGGAAAGGATATTCAAACATTTCTGTTTTGAATGAAAAATTCCATCGATCATATACTTTCCAAGAAAAATTCCGGTTATTGCAGAAAAAATGAACCACTGCTCAAATTGGCCCGTTTATCCTGCACCCTGTCAGATTACAGAAGTTTTCCAAAAAAATACTCCTCAAGAAGCTGTGGACAGGGGGAAGAGGAATTCAAAACTTCATGACCCGCTATGAAGAACATTTTCTTTTTGGATCTAAAGTTACTTCGAGTGATCACATCCTGGAAAAAAGGTTTAGTCATTTCAGAGACAAGGACCACTGGACGCGGGGTAAGAATTGGATTGCATTTTGCAAAAATGAACCACGAGCATTCCAATGTTGCTATAGGATTGTGTGACTGATGCAGCTTACTTTCTTTGCAATGAAATCACTGAAGTCATGCAAGAAGTCAAATTTCCAAAAACAATTTTCGTCTTGAATTTATAGTTAATTAAGAGGAGAGATAATACTTGTTTGAATAATCAGTTTATATTTGCAAAACTAAAAATTCATTAAATTATCCTGTTGAATCGAAAATACCTTTGAGCTTACCCAAGGACATTTTTCTTCATCATTTGCATTTTATTTTTTTTTCTTATGAGATAATTCAGAGATTCACCACCAAAAAAGTCATTCTTCGGGTGCAGATACAAAGTCTTGTTAAGATTGAAATTAATCCATCGATTACACAATTAATTTTAGGTTCACGCGTGAGAAAAGTACGCAAATTTTTGCGTGATGTTTCATCGGCCTTCGAGGCAGTTTAGGAAAAAAAAGTTCGGAAGGTAAAAAATACAACAGCGATGCGTTGTGATGTCTCATTAAAACGATGAAAATTCCTCCTACAAAATTACATGAATGCCACTATCGACATTTTTTTGCGATGCATTTCTCAAAAAATATGCTATTATACGCTTTACGAAACACGTTAATTATTATACAAGTATGAAAACGATAATACGCATCGTTGAAGAAACTGCAAAAGCGCGGCTTCAGGTTGCGACGGCCGTGGACTTTCTGTCGTGCTTTATATGTTCTAAATGGGGAGCTACATTTAACGTCATTTTTTGAAAAATTCCCTCATTTTCACTCTCCTGATAAGGAACATTCCTTGAAAACTTCAAGCGGTAGGTAGGAGCGGAGATTTTAAACACCGCAAATGAGTTTCGTGTACTTGTAGTCTCATCGTCGATTCACTCGAAAAATTTCCTATGCAAGAGAGCTACCGCCTGGATTAATCACAAAATTTTCTTTGATTAGATGTACATAGGTTGTCCCTAAAGTACTGCACGTTTTTTTCTTTTTGACAAACGGGTAGTATATATCAAAATGCGGTTTGTGTAGTCTTAAAGACCGGCTAATTACCGATAAAACGAGACAAATTCGAGCTCTCTAAGTCAAAAAATGACCAAGTTACAGCGTTTTGAAAATGACTTGTAGAGGGGACCCCTACGGGATTTTCAGCTTCTTTTCTGGAAAAAAACAAAGAGTTGATTGTTTTTTTTTTTTTGGACAAACGGTAGCAGATATCAAAATGCGGTTTGTGTAGTCTTAAAGACCGAGCAATTACCAATAGTACAAGACAAATCTGAGCTCTCTAAGTCAAAAAGTGACCAAGTTACAGTGTTTTGAAAATGACTTGTAGAGGTGACCCCTTAAGGATTTTTAGCTTCTTTTCTGGAAAAAACAAAGATTTGATTGATCAAAAATTCTACAGAGAAATCGTCGCGATCGAATGAAGTTGGTAACATGATATCAGCCCGGACCTTGCACCCTGCGATTTTTGGTTATTCCCTACGTTGAAAAAGGGCTTAAGAGGCAGGATGTTTAACTCCATCAACGAGATGAAAAGAGCTGTTGAAACTTTCTTAAAGAACATTAGGCAAGAAGAATTCGAAAAAACCATCTTTGAAGAATTGGGAAGAACGGTTGCGGCGCTGTGTGGCAAGTGATGGAGGGTATTTTGAGAAGGAAACTAGTGTCCAGTCATCCAGTGAAGAAGAGTTATTGCTAGTAATTTTGGTAAGATTCTGCAAAATTGATTCAATAAAACCACTTGAATACTTAATTCTTTGTTTTTTTTTTCCAGAAAAGAAGCTGAAAATCCCGTAGGGGTCCCCTCTACAAGTCATTTTCAAAACGCTGTAACTTGGTCATTTTTTGACTTAGAGAGCTCGGATTTGTCTTGTTCTATCGGTAATTGGCCGGTCTTTAAGACTACACAAACCGCATTTTGATATCTACTACCGTTCGTCAATAAGAAAAAAACGTGCAGTACTTTTGGGACAACCTATGTATTTCTGTCAAAAGGAACTATGTAAATTAAGACAAGAGCCCTGAGACCTATAAGAATATATGCATAACAGGACTCACGTCATAATGCACATTGCACGTAGTTTCGTTTGGCATAAATGCGTCCAATTGGGAATTTCCCGGGCAGAGAATTGATTCATTGGGCATGCTTTTAACCTGCGAAGGATTGTTTTGTTCCTCTGGCACAATAAGTGACTGAATTTCTCTTCATTTCAATCCTTTATGCGAGATAATGAGTCGAAAGATGTGCTTTTAAATAAGAATCAATGACGAGTAAAAAGCGATTTGATTATTAAAATTATCAACATTCACTCGCAAGACAAAACAATAAAACTTTTTCCATTTGATTTTTTCCAGAAAGCTGCAATTTCGTATCGGATACCTATCTCCTAAAATTTTAGCAGGATTTACTGCAAAAATGAAGATTTTAAAACGAGGCGTAGAGATTAAATTTTATAAAATAGCATGTAGCAAGGTCGCAGTCATGATGATGATGATACATTTAAAAGTGTGTATTTAAAGGTATGTGTTTGTTTATCTATGTTTGAGTGGGTCAATCCTCAGAACGAACTTGTACAGAGGTAGTTTCGTTTATTTTATGCACAGGCACCGTATTATCAGCAATCCTATTTTTTTTTAATTATCTCTCGACCTAACTTGACAAAACTTGCTCCACTGAAAACTTCGCCTCGGTGGGCTAATTGTAAGCTCCCTTTTTTGAGACAGTCATTTATTCATTGACGTTTTCCCTGAAAAATTAGATAGTACGGTCACTCTTGGGAATTTTTCGAAGGAGTCAACAAATCTCGGCACACTCTGCCAAGACGGCGCACGATGGATCGAATCAATGGGACTGGTCGGATATATTTTGGAAGCTTTAAAAGTTTACGACTCCGTTTTAACGGGACTCTGAAAAGTGATTTCATTGGTTACCCCGTGAAATTGTCTTCTGGTAGCACCTCTTAAAATTTATCATGTGATGAAATAAATATTAGAATTTGCAGTTTTTGTCGAAAATTTCATGTCCGAACTCGATTCACTGTGTGGCGTGGTGTCAACGATTTAAACATTCATGACCAAATGGCATGGATCCCAGTATAAAGTTCGGCAACAAAGGTTGATGACGCATGATTTTGGACGTTGCTAGAAGCACATCACAGTTTTCAAGTTATTCATCACTTATTAATGATGAGAGTTTGCACATACCTTTTTCCTGCATTCCATGGCACTGAACTTCCGAAAGTTCACTTACATTTGGTCAACTTTACCCGAATAATAATTTGTCTCATACACCATTCAGTTTTGAAACTCACCTAAAACAAACAAAATATAAATACATGTATTATCTATTATATGCAGTGCCAGATAATTTTATCCGCTAGCATAAGTGCAGATAACATATTCTCAAAATTATGATTTTATCCAAAATGCTCCTAGAAAAGACGACTACATCTGCTCTGATACTCATTAAGGAATTTTGAATTTTCGTGGACTATGTAAAAAGTGAAGAACATGAATTTTACACCTTGAGTACTTTTACGCACTTGAGTTATCTTAAAATAAATATTGCGGTCGATAAATGGGCAGTTTTCACGCAAAAGAAAATTCGAAATTAGACTTTTTTTTAGACGTGCATTTTTTACATACAAATACTCACTCACTATAAATTGATTATGCTCCCTACTGCTGGGATTAGGTCTTGTTACCGGTAGAATCTTATTTTCAAGAAATATTACCCTAAGGATCCCTTACAAACCTCATTAAATGCGGAAAAGCGAAATGTCATTAAAGCAAAATGCCTGTCATCAGTGGCGTGGCGTTCATGTAAGCAAGGGAAGCACTGCTTCCCCTAGATTTTTTGAATAGATAATGCAAACTTGATTATTTTCTGGGTGCTAATAATTTAAAAGATAGCACAGAAGAAAGAGTAGAGTCAAATTTTAATTTGATTAGGCGTAGTGGATGTTTGTGTAGCAGACGAAGAATTGAAGGCTCTGTCTGACTCTGTCATTTTGGAATCTCGCAGTAAAACCGCTCAGCCGCCGGTAAAGTGGTGAGTGCCTGCAGGGTGAAAACGCCTTAACTTCTGTGCTTATGCAACGCGGACATCCGTAAAGCTCGAATAGTTGTATCCTTGCGTTGTACTGAACATATTTATGCTGAAAGGAACTATGTACATAGGAATTGCGTTTAACATAGTTCCTTTTAGAATAAAAAATTTGTTGCCAGTACTGAAGGAGTAGGAGCTTCTGGAAAGAATATAAGGCAATACAATTTACGATGGAGGGGAGGGGAGTTCCAAGAAAACCCTGATTCAAACGTCAGCATCCCCTTTATTTTTCGTCACGTCACGCCACTGGCTGTCATTGCTGCTAATGTCATATAAAATGAGACTATCACAATATCTTTTTAAGGCTTTACCTACTTCTGATACTAGGTATTCTCTAAATTCTAAATCCAAATGTTTCGTCGACTCTACAAGCAGTTATATAGTTTTTGCATCTTCGGTAAGAGTTGATTTTGTGGTCATGTCTCGTTTCTGCATTTAAGGCTTCTAGGTGCCCAAGTCCGAACGGAGGGTATGGATTCGATCGACATGAATCGATCGAAAAATGAAAACGTGAATCGATCGACACCGATTCGATCGACATGAATCAATTGACACCGATTCGATCGACGGTTAATTTAAAAACACCCTTGTCGATTCGATCGACATGAATGGATAGAATTATGAAAACGTGAGTCGATTAACGTGAATCAATCGACACCGATTCCGTCGACAAAATTCGATCGATTCACGGGCTTTTCGATCCACTCACGGCTTTTGTCGATCCATTCACGGGTTTGTCATTCGATTCACGGTTGTCGATCGAATCGGTCTCGATCGATTCACGTTTTCAATTCCCGACCCATTCATGTCGATTCGATCGACATGGGTATGTTTTTAAATTAACTGTCGATCGAATTGGTGTCGATTGATTCATGTCGATCAATTCACGTTTTCATTTTTCGATCGATTCATGTCGATCGAATCGGTGTCGATCGATTCATGTTGATCGATCTACGTTTCCATTTTTCGATCGATTCATGTCGATCGAATCCATACCCGCCAGTCCAAACTGGACTCTTGGCGCGAAGTGGTGCGCAGTTCCCGCGCGACTGGGATCGAGCCCACCGAGCGACGGTGCGGCGAGCCCGCGAAGGCGCTGCTGAGCTGCGTGGCGCCGCGACGCCGAGCGGTGTCAAGGTCGCAAGGCGTCGGGCGTTCTAGCGGAGCAGCGGTCTCCGCTCCGGGCTCGCGGCCTCTGCGTTTCGGTGGCCCGTTTTCGCAACGCGGGCAATTTTCGGGCTCCGCGTGCGATCACCCGTCAAGTTCCGCCGTCACGAGCCATGACCTGCCGCCAGGACAGGCCCAAGGATCGGCCCGCTCGCGATACTACTCCCCCGATGACGTCATCAGCTACTAGCTGTGAGATCATACCAACGATCTAAAAACTATAGATAGGGGGATCCTATGCTACGCCAATAGTGAAATTCGTAACACACAAGGAGCAACAATTCGCTGGAAAAAAACACATTGGATCTAAAGTCCAGACTCTTGAAAACATTGACAAGAAAAAATACTCTTGATTCAATCAGATTTAAGCTTAAATCAAAAGGAAATCCACTCAAATTAAGAGTCTTGGTTCTTGACTTAAGCAAAAATCCGATTGAATCAATAGGTAGTATTTTTTCTTGTCGATGTTTTTAAGAGTCTGGACTCTAGATCCAATGTGTTTTTTTTTCCCCCAGTGTTAGGTTAGGACGAAGATAGGTCTATTTCTATGGCTTCTTATGGGACTGTTGCTGAATACGGACTTATATCGAATTTAGAACCGACTGTTTGGAAATCTGTGTCCAGATATGGAACTTAGCCATTCATCAAGTGAGTTTACGATGCAAGTTTCAACGTTAGTAGCAAAAACTGCAATTATGCATCTTGTCCTCCAAGCCCCTCATTTAATGTTTACAAAATTTCAGTTTTTTCAGGATGTTTAGCTACTATTTAGAATTCTAGGAGGGGGGCAAAGCCTATCCTTTCCCCTCACCTCCCATGAAAATTACGGCACTTTTTTAGTATTACACTTCAAAATTTGTTCGATTCACTTGACCTCCAGACTTAGCGTGACTTCGGCACTGAAATAATGAGGAGAGTAAAGGTTTCCCATATTCTTGTGGCGCTTCTGTCTTTTTCCTTCTATTTGCTCAAGTCTAACTGGGTATATTATTTAATACGCTACAGATGAGTAAATTGCGGTGATTAAAATCGAAACACGATGACCTCACGTCGCTAGCCAAGTCGGAACACAGAACGCGCACTATACTGCCGTGCTGAGGAAGAACGCCGTATGAGCCTTCAGGCGTTGCCATATTTTCTTTGATAAAACACGACTTTTCTGGAAAACTTATGAATATTTTCGCTCTAGTTTTTCAGATAATTATGTTCACAATTTCACCTAAAGCTCCTGAAAATTTTCAAAAAAAAATTTTCATAACTTTCCTTAAAAATGAACATTTTATCGAACGAAAAATGGCAAATCTCGAATGTTCATACGGCGTTCTTCCTTAGCGCGGCAGTATAGTCGTACGGCTTTATGTTTTAGCGGCTCTGGTGCTTGCACTAGAGCTGCTATTCCGGACGGTCCCAGCTGGGGAGTATCAATGCAGCATGTTACATTGTAGAGACCGCGCGTTGGTTGATGGGAATCGGCGCCATTTTCGGCTATGTTCCTTGTCATGACTTTATTTTATTGCATACTGTTTTATTGTTAGTCAATGCTATGTTGTGTATTGTATTTTTGGAATCATGGTGATACAGTCAACAATTCAAAACTTGTTTGTGCTTTTATCTCGTGATGGAAAAAATGTACTTTACGTTCAAAATTTGAAAATTTGAATTTTAAAGTTTTCGCGGTTAAGGAAGCTTTAACTACTGGGTTGGAGCTTCCTAGTCATATTACTTGATATCAGCTGATAGCAAACAAAGGTTACCAGGGAAACCGTAAACGTCTAAACAACTATCGTGGCCATTGGGGCGATTATTGAAATGATATCGACTGTATGTCGCCGCTTACGACAGGACATAGCCCTATCTTAACTGTGTAATATATCGCAATTCGATATTGTTTTGATTTTTAAAAGGAGCAATTCATTCATACAGTTCCGATTAGTTTTGGCGAACGGGCCCTTAACCTACGACACTCGGCTCATGGGAATTTTTTAACTTGTCCTGGACGGACTCGTCTGTAGCGCCTCGTTCTTCGTTGTGTGTGTGATTTCGTGAAGAAGTTTCTATGGCAATTTGCTTTTATTTGTGAGCTGTTTTTTCACGGGATTTTTGAATGTTCTGTACGAATAAATTCGGTGAGTACCTCATTTATCCCTCCTTCCAGTAAAATTATTTCAACTTTTCCTTCTCCCTCATTCTGGACCCACTCATGGGCTGATTATTTATGAAATTGATCTTCGAATACCTTTTGATGAGCTAGGGAAATGGAACCATCTGCATCTCATGGACAATAAATAGTTGCCGTAATTAAGGTCATCCCGTGATTAAGGTGCCGTGATTTAAGTCATAAATTCTTCATCTAATTCTTGATTCATCTCCAAAATGTCTGCTAAAGCTTTCATGCGCTTCTCCTTGTATGCATGAATGAGCAAATTGGGTATCGAACAAGCGGACACTTTTTGAAAATTTAGATGATTCTGGACAATATCGTACAGAAGTCCACGAGCTGCAGATAGAACCATTACCTCTAGCTCATCAAAAGTTATTCGAAGATCATTCAACAACCTCTTTGACAAGTTGCAAAAACTTTTCGTTAACAATAGTGTCACACGGTACTAGGAATATTTACTATTTAACGAACCTTATATTTCCCTGACTCAGTCCTAAATTATAGAAGTATGCGTTACTTTTCCAGCAATCCAAAAAAACAATTATACAAAAAACCAATACCTACACTTTCAGATATAAAAATGCAAATTTTTTGCAGCCTCGCTAAACGACTTATCAACCAGAGATTTTTTAGGAAGCGGACCTCCAAAGAGCTTTCAAAATTAAAAGTATACAACAAGTGATAATGCCATGTATTCGCCATATCAAAGCCCAATACACATTTATACACCGGCTACGTAAATCTGCTAAGTTACAAAACATGAATCGACAGTTGTCGGATTGTACATCAATGACAAAATGTGTCTAGGCCCTCATTCTTGACTACAACTACTGCCCCCAGAGCCGCTCTCCGACGCCAATGCGTTGGAGCTTCCTGCTTGTTTTAACTCTAGTTGACAGAGGCTGGTCTTTTGGACACTGTATCTTTTCCCAAGATGGAGAGGAAGAGGAGGAAGAAGAAAAGGAGATAAAAAAGAAGCATAATAAAAAATAGAAGAAGAACAGAAAATCTTATTTCTCTTTTTCTCCGCTCTTCTGTTATTTTTCCCTCTACTTTTTTATCCTCACATTCTCATTCATTTTTATTTATTTTTCTTTTTTCTTCTTCTTCTCTCTCACAATATACTCCATTTCCTTCTCCTTCTTGTTCTGTTTTTTTTTTTTTTTTTTTTTTTTTTTTTTTTTTTTTTTTTTTTTTTTTTTTTTTTCATCCCTCGTCCGATTCTTAAAACGCATCCTAATCAGCCTTATTTCGGAGACAGGAGGCTTGAGCCTACCTCCGACCGTGGATAAAGGTTACGCGATGTCCAGATTTCTTCGGACTTTAAGTTTCGGTGTTCAGTGCATGACTAAAAATTTCCCTCCGTTTCTTCAAAGTTAGGCTTCGTCCACGCGCGCAGAATTCTCGGAACTTCGGCGGAATAATTTATAGCTCAGTCATACTACTCATTTTACAGCAAAGTTCCGCAAACCGTTGCGCGTGTGAACAGGGCCTTACACACTTACACATAAACTAAAGAGCGACAAGCGACTAATTCCTTACACTTTGTCAAACCGTGTAAATAAGCACCGAGGCTTCTGCCAATAATCACTGTTTTGCTGAACGGTTTAGAAATTCCATTATACGCTGGCATCTGAGACGTCGCAGCGCTTTTCCGAAGAGCTAGATCGCCGCAGATCCTCTTTTTTTCGGAAGAAGGAGAGAGTAGAAGGGGGGATCGCCTCAGGGTTGCAAATGAAAACGAAAACATCTGCTGGAAACCGGTTTTTAGTGATAATTTTTTATGGTAGTTCAAACTGAACGTTTCTTCTCTGTATTATGATGCGCATTTGGCGATAAACGCGTAAAGTGGAGGCCAGTCCGATTAGTTAATGTTACCTACATAGGGATTGGAACATAGCATGAAACTATTGTCCCCAAAATTTTGGCACCTGGTGCTGTCAAATAGTGTAAGAAAGTGGAGGACAGGCTAAATTACTTTTTCTTTCTTCTTTCACTTTGGCACCGGGATATCATTCGCAGGAAAAATAAAACTTGAACGATTTCGCATGGATCTCAGGGTATAGTGGAGAAATTACTTGAAACCGATGAAAAATTCGCCAACTTTTAAAAATAATGAAATGCAGGAAAGCTTATCTGATACACTCAAAATATGGAAGTTTGAGTCATTCATGACAGCATAACACTGGATTTTAAAGTACACGAAACTGTCTAGTCGACAACTAGTTAGAATTTTATAAGATACCTGTTTCAGCGTGATTCTCAAATCAGGATGACAAGTCTTTTTATTCTTCAAAAAATCCTGACTTATCAACGTGAAATTTCTTAACTCTTTCTTGGCTTTACCGATTGGTAGTTTTGTATTGTTTTTCCAATGTTCAGCGTAAACTGGACAGTCATCATTTGCAAGCAATATCATATTTCATCCTATGTAAGTTGTTTTCCGGAAGAAATGCTGTGCCATGAAATTATAACAGACAATGTCTCATGTCATCTCCATCGGGGTTTCTAGAAACCACCGAAACGAGGAGGTCAGAGAAGGATAAAGTTAATTAATATTAAAAAAACACGGTGTCGGGGTTTCTAGAAACCACCGAAACGAGGAGGTCAGAGAAGGATAAAGCTAATTAATATTAAAAAAACACGGTGTCGGGGTTTCTAGAAACCACCGAAACGAGGAGGTCAGAGAAGGATAAAGCTAATTAATATTAAAAAAACACGGTGTCGGGGTTTCTAGAAACCACCGAAACGAGGAGGTCAGAGAAGGATAAAGTTAATTAATATTAAAAAAACACGGTGTCGGGGTTTCTAGAAACCACCGAAACGAGGAGGTCAGAGAAGGATAAAGTTAATTAATATTAAAAAAACACGGTGTCGGGGTTTCTAGAAACCACCGAAACGAGGAGGTCAGAGAAGGATAAAGCTAATTAATATTAAAAAAACACGGTGTCGGGGTTTCTAGAAACCACCGAAACGAGGAGGTCAGAGAAGGATAAAGTTAATTAATATTAAAAAAACACGGTGTCTAGGTTTCGATCATCGGAGCATACGGGCACGCTGTCTGTCGACCTCTAAAAACTGATAAATTATTAATTCTCTCTCTTGTACCGACTTCAATTGAACGTATTCCTGCCGAACAGAAGTATGTGCATAATGACGTGAGCCCTTTCATGCATATATTCTTATGGGTCTCGAGGCTCATGTCCTAATGCACATAGTTCCTTTCGGTAGAAATACGTCCAATTCACATTACCTCGCGCATCAATCGGGATAATAACATTAGGAAAAGCACATAACAGTTCATTGACTTGACGAATCACGCTTTTTGTCATGAATAATTCAAGGGCGGGGCTAAGTACTCCTGTCGAAAAATGAGCTCACACCGTGCCTCTTTGATACGCGTAACACCTTGTTTTAGATTTGTTCGCAAATGACACTAAAAACTGTACAGCGACCGGGATTTTGCGATTTAAATGAATGATCCTGTTTAAAATTCCGCAATGTACGGGTTAGCCATTCGACTCTTTTAATCTGTTCCATGATTACGATCCTCACGTTAAGGGTTGCATTCATAGTCGTTCCTTAAACAACTTCTTTCCTTGGGAGGCCACGCATGGTTTACATCGTGGTTAAGAGAGTTCTAAGGAAGCCCTCGAAATAGAATGTTATCGTAAACCGCTAATGCACTGAAAGAAAATTCTCGGCGTTTTCACCAAAGTCCGTAGGTACCTTTACCATGTCACTTTTTTTTATCAGTTATTGGTAATTTTACCAAGACGGACTGGTAAGCTTACCTAAAAACCGGTATTTTTACTGTTTTTCTCAGGTAAGAATACCACTTTTATTGGTAATCAATTCCCGGTAACTTTGACATCTTATCTCGGCAATTCTACCACAGTCAATAAAAAATATTGGAGTTTTTACCGGGGTCCAGTAAAATTACCGAGAAAGTCAATAATTTTACCGAGATTTCTCGGTAAAATCACCAATTCCATAAATTGTAATTTTACCAAGAAAAAACTGGGATCAAATAGAACCCTGAATTCTTGGTAATTTTACTCTTTTCTAAGTAAATACACCGAGATTTTTTTTTTCAGTGTGAAAGGGAGCAAAATAACTTAGAAAACGGATCCTTGCAAGGAATTACGATGAGTTGCGGTCGCCGCAAAAAATACAAAATAAAGAAGAAAAAAGTCTGTGACTTTGATTATGTTTGAGCTAGGCGCGAATCTACATTAAGGTAGGCTCGAGGTTTGTAAAGTTTAATTAAACTTTGAAAACTGCGCAATGTATTTTTTTCCGTATTTCTATTTTTCCAGTAGTAAATCATTGTGTTCCATTTCCATAGAGTACATACAGTCGTGATGTAAATGGGAGAGCTGTGGCGCCATGTTCTGGTCGACGAGTTCCGGGCCTGATGGACTCGCGATCAGCATTGATCAGCTGATTTGGCAGAGCCGCACAACGGAGTCGCGCGACTCGCGACGCGGGAGAGTTAATTGCAGAGCACGCTGTTCACGAACAGGAGACGAAAATCGGGGAAAAACTAACAAAACCTATGTTTATCGTTGGAAAAAAAGTGAATCAGTGGTGATGGGACGCTAACCCCGACCTTGGCCGCTAATGAGCTTCGATGCAGCGATCAGCGAGACTGGAGACTTGCGATGTTGATACTCGAACACCTTTGCGACAACGCCACCATTCTGCTTGAAAAAAACACCATATGAGGGGCTTGGAGGACAAGGTGCATACGTGCACTGCCGTGCTAAGGAAGAATGCCGTATGAGCCATCAGACGTTGCAAAATTTCCATTGATAAATCTTGAGTTTTCAGAAAAATTTGTGAATATTTCTCTCCCGATTTCTTGGAGGATGTTGTTTGTAATTTGATCTAAAAAGTCTACAAATTTCAATGATTTTTTTTTTTTTTTAACTTTCTTCGAAAATAATCGTTTTCTGAGAGGAAATTTGGCAAAATTCGAGTGCTCATACGGCGTTTTTCCTTAACACGGCAGTGCAATTCTTGCTACTTAGAGAAATACATGTTTCGAGTTTCAAATTATATAGAGCCTTACGGTGGAAAGAAAGTTTAAACTCACTTTTTCATGCTTTTAATAAGTTGGACTTTAGCTGCGTATTTTGCACAGCATATACTTTCAAACTAGTTCTTATTGAGCTCATAAATATCTCAATTTTTTCAAGAACTGCACTTATGCGCCTTGTCCTCCAAGCCTTACATATGAACATTCAAATTTTGCCGAACTTCTCCCGATGAAAAATTTTTTTCGAGGAAATGTATGAATGTACTTTTATGAAACTCCCAGATGCTGTAGACTCAATTTCGCGCAAAACTCTCTAAAAAGTTGGGTGGAATATATTCGTAAGTCTTCCAGTAAATGTGTATTTTATCGAATAAAATTTGGCAACATCCGGAAGCTCATACGGCGTTTCTCAAGAGCGCGGAGTGCACTCGGTCGAAAATGCAGAATTTTAAATAAATTTTGAGACTCGATTGGATTGTCAGCCGTGACACTGCAGGTCAGGTCCGGTCGGTGAAGAATTCGTGGCTTCCGCTGAAGCCGCATTTCAAGAATTTAACCACGGCTTAAATTATTTGAATGTTTCCTTACTCATTGGACCGCGTTAAGAAGAAAGAAACCATGCCACATCAGCCATTGCCAAACTTAATTGAATCAGTGAGAACGAAAACGCACCAACTCGGAAAAATGAAGGTAATCAAGACACACAGAAGACTGCAAAGTAGATGAAGAAATTCGTCCAAAAAAAATATTTTTGGTGCTGAAAGACAAACATTTACGGACACTTTAAAGGTCCAAGTTGGAACAGATGCGCTAATTTCAATAACCTTCATAAAAACTGACCGTCCTTAATGAAAGTTGCGCATTTTCGAATTACCGAGTAGGTGTGTTTTCGATCTCACTGATTCAATTGGGAAATTTACTTTTTTACATGGAAACGGTTGCGCAGATCTTTGCACAAGTTTCAGTGAACTTTCTGCATAGCACGGATCAAATTTCTTCAACTTTTCAAAGGAGTCTGCACAAACTTTCTCTTATGAAAAATTAAATTGCACAGTTAAATTTGGCAATAACTGATGTGGCTTGGTTCCTTTCAGCTAAACGCAGTCCCTTTTATTAGGAACCACCCAAGGGCAATGTGAAAAACAGGAAAACTGATTGTGGTTGAAAATTAGCAAAATATTTCAGTTTTGCTGAGCTGAACAATCGAGGGATTTTTGACGTTTTCAGAAAGGCTAGAGCGGCTAAGGCTAAATCATTTTGCCCATAATTTTTAAAGGACCAATAGAATTTCATTTTTCCATAGTAGCAGAGAAAAGAAAGAGAGAAGGGATACTTCACGCATTGCGCAATGCGTGAAGTATCCCTGTTAGGTTTGTAGGCGCCAGTGCGTCGCCGCGCAATGCGTGAAGTATCCCTGTTAGGTTTGTAGGCGCTAGTGCGTCACCGCGCAATGTGTGAAGTATCCCTGTTAGGTTTGTAGGCGCCAGTGCGTTGTCGCGCAATGCGTGAAGTATCCCTGTTAGGTTTGTAGGCGCCAATGCGTCGCCGCTCCGCTTTGTGTTGGGCTCTAATATTTAATCTCGCGGAGTCAGCGTTTTTCAACTCATGATTTTGAAATGTTTGCACACTCTGTATGGACCATCTCATTTTAATTGATGAAAAAACAATATGTTTTAAAGGAAAATATAACGTGTGTTTTGTAAATATTAAGGTAGTTCCATATCAAACTTAATGATTTCCAAAGCACACGAATTTATACACAATTTTTTATAGCTTTTTATAGCCAATGGCGATAAAGTGTAAAGCCCGGCGATAGGAACTATAGCCCGACTGTATACTTTTTTATAGCTTCGTCTAGCCCGGCCCTATGATTTGCTCTAGAGCCAGCTATATGGTTTTCAATTGCCTTCTTTAGTCGGCTATAAGAACACCTATGGTATTTTGAAACGCAGCTCGTATTGCCAATTTTTACCAGGGTAAATATGATAAAAATATCACTCCTATACGTAAGCGAGGATGCAGTGCTTTCTAAGCGTATATACAGAAGACGCCACTTCTAGTCGCTTCAGGAAACTTGCTGTAAGAGGAGAGAATAATTAATAAGAAAGTTTTAGTAGTTTTTATTAGCTCTAGGAGTTTTGAAAAAGCGTGAAAATTTGAAGCGGAGCTAAAATGCAGCTTCTAGGGCACTAGATACCTTATGATTCCTTCACTCTTCGGTCTTTCTATCATTTAACGAGATGAAGAGAGGGGTCCCTGCAGGATGCGGAATAATGGCTTCAGGTGTCACTGCTAATTGGCCATCGGATACTGCATTAAGGTATAGACTTCCAGTATCAAATACTTCTCTTCGAGCTTGTGCCACGATTCCTTCTCTATAATGTGATCACTGATCGTTCACAGAAGAAAGCACCACACTCCACGGGGAAAAAATTTCAGTAGAGATTTTCCTGTTGAGTCGCATTAAACTATCAGATTTTGATACATCGATACTGAACTTGTATTAATAGTACTAATAGTGAAATATAGACTTATTATAAATTTTGGTCTGATTAATTTTACCAAAAATTAAAATAAAAATAACTCTTATTGATACATCAAAAGTTTAAAATGATATCTTCTCACAGGAAGTATCTGATTCTACCTACTTTTTTTTCCAAATTTAAGTTGAATAACAATTAATGAATCGTAAAAATTGATTTCTTGGTTGTTCTTACTATTATTATTATTGCTGTATATATTATATTATTGCTCTTACTTGCCACCTAAAAAACAATTTGTTAACGGCTTGGTACATTTTGGATTTTTGGAGTTGACGGATACGTTAGGTTACATTGCAACGCGGCAATTTTGTACCTTGAACATAGGATATCATAATTGAACCGATTATTTTCCAAATCTCGTAAGCGCCAATGTCTATTTCGGTGGTGAGGGGTTGTTTTTTCTTTGTTTTCTCTGGTATTATCAATCATGTCGGTTTTCTAAATAGCCCTTAAGAGAGCATGCAATTTCTTGAGCTCGAACATTGTTTACAAAGCGAATAAAACAGTTTTTCTCGTTTTTCTCGCATTCGTAATTTTGGCGCTTACGTGGTTTGGAAAACAATCGGTTCAATTATACAGTAGTTTCGTGTCCTGGAAATTGAGTTTCTTGAACTCGGAATCTCAAACCGCCAAAATTCCAGTTTGGTTCGACATTTTTGTGGGATTTTTCGTCCCGAACTGAAGGAATAACAATCCTATCCGTCCCGACATTAAAATATACCTGGCACAACACGCACAAGGAAAAAATTAAATTGCTGATTTAACCATTCAACTGCTAAAAAAAAAGTGACTGCAACGTTTCAACGTAGATTTTACAACAAATAAATGCTACTTCAATTAACCACTATACTAAGCTGATTTAACCACGGGGGTGGTTAATGTAGGATTTTTTTGTTGTAAAATCTACATTGAATAACTGCAGTCCCTTTTTTTTAGCAATTGAATTGTTAAATCAGCAATTTAATATTTTCCTTGCAAGAGAACCACAATTGACGTGTGCCAAACGGATTTAAATATGGGTTGTATTTCAGAATCAAAAGCGAACCAAAGTTCTGAAAGAGCTTGATGGGTGGAAATGAAGATAATCACAATTAAAAGTAAAAATTGTTCATTCGGTGAGGTCAGCATAAAAGTAATCCGCGAACTAATAGCGGCGTCTGGGTCCTGACCAAAACAAGATGAAAAGAGGAATCCGGCTTGTCCTGTGGCATCGAATTAGTGTTGATAATGTAATGATGCAAAATATTTCATCCGAGTTGACCTTGAGGCCTTGCCAAGGTTGGCAGCCTCAAAAATCCACCATCAAAAGATTCCCCAGGAATGTTCCTCTCATCCGCGGATCGAGAAATATGAGCGGCGTTGCATTTGGCGACAAATATTCCTCATTTTTGTTCGTGCTACGGTTACATCACACTGGAAAAAAAACACGTTGGATCTAGAGTCCAGACTCTTGAAAACATTGACAAGAAAAAATACTCTTGATTCAGTCGGATTTTTGCCTAAATCAAAAGGAATTCCGCTCAAATTAAGAGGCTTGGTTCTTGAATTTAAGCAAAAATCCGATTGAATCGTGAGTATTTTTTCTTGTCGATGTTTTTAAGAGTCTAGACTCTAGATCCAATGTGTTTTTTTTCCAGTGCACGGGGGAACATCTTCATCTCTACACTGCCGTGCTAAGGAAAAACGCCGTATGAGCTTTCAGACGTTGCCAAGTTTCCCCTATAAAACCAGAATTTACCGGGGAAATCGTGAATATTATTTTTCAAAATTTTCGGATAATTTTGTACGCAATTTGATCTAAAATATCTGAAAATTTCGAGGAAAAATATGCATGAATGTTGTCTAAATTACTTGTTTTATCAAGGGAAATTCGGAAACTCTCGAATGCTCTTACGGCGTTCTTCCTTAGCACGACAGTATTCTACGCAGCAATCTACTAATCACGGGCGTTCGACACTGGTGTAGCGGCGCGCTCTATTATACACACTTTTCTCGCTTTTTCTCCCCATAAAAACTTTGATTTTTGACCTAGAAATTTATTATAACGTTTCGTATGAAGTTGATTATCACAAGAGCCCGAGAGCCTTTGCGATATAATCGATTCATCTGCCATTTAAACCTGTGGAAAAGGATCGACGGACGGGGTGTTTGCGACAAACACCTGAATAATCGATTCTTCACCGTAGCTTCAAATGGGGAAATATCGATATTAGATCTATGACGCATCGCCACCGATGTGAAATCATTAAATCTGCACGTGACATTTGTCGGGAGAGCGTTATTTGTTAAGTCGCGCCACTAAGCAGAAAAATAATTGGTGCTGTGCACCTAACAAACTTCTCATTTCGAAACGGTTGACCAAAATTATCCATACAGTAAAATTTTATTAGCTGGCTTGGAATCGGCAATTTTTTCAGCGCATCTCTGGATAGAATGTTAAAAATAATGTATAATTTTGATACCTCTCTTCCAGTCTCCTTCCGCTTACAAAAATTTTCGTTATGCATATATCAATGAATCGCAGCAAGTAAAACTTCAGTTATGACAAAAAAGTTATTTCTTGTCACGATAATATTCGTGTGACTGCCACAACTATACAAATTCCATGGCAACAAGGAAAATTTCCTCGTTTAATTTCACTGCACATATACAGTTATACTTGTTTTTTCGCGCAACTTTAGCTCAACCACAAACTCCCCCCATAAACGCCTACTTCATCGCAAAAAATCCGCTTCATATAAAAAATACACTCAAATGCAAGTGAAGAAACTCTCCTGAAAATTCCTAAAATAAATATTAGCATGTTTATAAGAGAATTTGTTTTTTATCGAAACAAACCGGACATCGTCTGATGATTCACGAACAAAGTTCCCCCTCAGCAGCTTATTTCCTGGGATTAAATTGCGATTAATCATCCCATACAAATTCGTAGAAAAGCCAACATTTTGCAACATTTCAGTAAAGATCCGGATTTTCTGACCTTAGTAATATTACCGTTGATCCTTTCCATCAATCCATGGTCATTGATTATGATACTAGCTCGATGTTTATATTTTTATAATATTTATTTTAAAGTGTGCAGCTCATTCTTTGGCAGTTTTCCAACGGAGAAATTATTCTCTTCGGAACTTTTCATCTGAAAGGTTCCGCAAATCGTCCAGCTGACTTATTTCCCCTAAAAAGTCTGAAAACTCAAGCTTCTCTTTTAAATGTATATGACTGAGCAATCTATTCATTCAAAAATAATTTAATTTAATGTTAAGCATCGTTCGCCCAGAGAGGGTATTGAAATAACATTCAGACCATTGCTAAGAATGATTTATTCATTTTCCAAAAAGAAAGAGCAAAGAAAAAAATAATTCCAAATCCAAAAATGTATTCAAAAGACTTATCACGTCTCAATTTTTTAACGCAGAGCTCTCCTTGAGGTAGTAATTGTATATGACCGTAAAAGAGCAAGTGAGATTGAAAAAAATTACCGCAATCGCCCTGCTTCACTGTCAGTCGTGTGAAATTTGTTTTTACTTGAACACAGTGATTGTATTTTGTATTCTCTCATATATTTTGGGAAATATTTTTTTATTTTCTTTCTCTCGCTATTTTGTGATAAATTAAAGCCAAGAATGGGATGACTATTGTTTCGATCTCTTATCAATGGTCCTCATATCATTACACATATTACTTATAAAAAGGCAGAGTACATAAAACATTTTTATTGGATTCAAATTGGTGCTTTGCCTCCAATGAAGGGGTCATTAATAAGTAGGCCCACCCAAGCGAAAAACCGACATGAGCATTAGAATCAGATCTTGTGGCAGACAGAAAAAATGACAGAAAAACAAACCAAGTGTATTCACGAACCAAAGAATCGAGCGTAAAAACTTAATAGAGATAAAAACTGCGTGTTTCTTAGGACTTGACTTGTTTACAAGTCAAATTATTGCATTTCCTCGGAAGTTGCTCCTTGACGCAGGAAGCGGAGTTTCGCAATGAATAAAACAAAAAAAAATATCTTAATCGTCACCCTTGCTACTGCTAATAGGTGACTCACTTCTTTAGCAACATCTATTATCCAGTTGGCTACTACCTAAACTAATCTCAGTGTTCTTTTCAAATGAATCATTTTCTCACTGTGCTGGGTTCTTCTTAGCAGGCCTAGAAGCACCAAGAATCAGAGTAGGGGGTTTTTCGTGCGTTTTAGTTTTATTAGTCAACCGACGTATTTGTTCTCAGTGGTCGCTTTGACCGTCATCGATTTTGGTATTTCCAAAGAGGGAAGTTTTTATTGGTCACACTCCATACTGTAAAATCATAGAAGTAACACGTAATGCCTGAGACTCGAAGCGCACCGGGGGGGGGGGGGGGGGGGGCAAAGCTGTCAAGGGTCGTAGCTCCTAGGTCAAATGAAAAGAATATGAGAGAATAATTACTCGTTTATCAGTTGATTTTGGATAAACTAAAAAGGCCTGATGGGTTTTGCGTTACCTTTTAAGGAAGGAATATACCTTGCGGTGCTTTACTTCATATCGTGACCAGTGCGGTCTCTCAGAAATAGTATGTTGCAAAGAGGTTCCATCCAAGGGCATTACAATGTTGCCATGGTTCTATAAAGTTTTAATCGACATTCCTCAGATTGAATTTTTTAAAATTTACCGATTGTCTTCCCAGATAAAAACATTTGCCTAGTTTTAGCAGCATCGTCATGCATGCGGTGAATCCTTTTCGCGAACCGCATACTTTTTGCAAAATGGAAGATTATTTTGCACCAGACAAAAAATAAAAAAGCACGAGTCGTCATGCAATGAAACAAAGTTATTCAGACAAATTATGCGAGCGGAAAACCAGGAATTACAGGTAAAAAAAAATTAAAAATGAATGAAACCAATACAGATCAAGACTTTTCGATAGGGTTCACTGCAAAAAACAGAGATATATCAAACATTGAGAAGAATGTCTTATTATTCGTTTAAGGGCTCAGTAGAAACTTTATTTTACTTGCCAAAAGGATATTTTAGAAATTGTTTTACAACTTAAAGCAGCTAAGCTCTTCATTATTCGTAATCGCAAACGTCCAAAAAAAAATCTAAAATTAGGAAATTTTAATGTCGACATGTACGTTTCAATTTTATCCTCGTTTTCAAAAGTCTACGGTGGTATTTGAATTCGGGCCCTCCAAAAATTTCTATACATGATATTGACATGTTATACCCTCAAATATTATTGTATCCTTGGGTATTTTGGAACGTTACGATTAAATTGTTCGCTTCCAAAAGTGCGCCGAGCTCAAAAAACGTGAACCTTTGCTTCCATCGCAGGAAAAGTGATTTTAAAGTCACGTACCCTTTTTACTTAAATTTTCCTTTGAATGGTTTTCTTTCCATTTCACATTTAATGGCCAGGCAGGGATCTTGCTTGTTTGGAAAAAAGTCTAACTTCGATGTTTGATAACTTCACTCTGCACTACTGAAGGACCGAAAACTCATATCTGTGTTAGCAAGGAGCTTTTTGGGAGCTGATGAACATTTTTGCGATACATCTTCCATGCATCAAACATGTTTTCTCAGGTAAAAATTGGCGATAAGAGCTGCGTTTTAAAATAATAGCCGACTAAAGAAGGCTTTTGAAAATCATATAGCTGGCTGTAGAAAGTGGAGCAAATCATATAGCCGGGCTATACGAAGCTATAAAAAAGTATACAGTCGGGCTGTAGTTCCTATCGCCGGGCTTTACACTTTATCGCCATTGGCTATAAAAGGCTATAAGAAATTGTGTAGAAATTCGTGTGCTATGGAAATCATTAAGTTCGATGCGGACCACCTTTATATTTACAAAACGCACATTATATTTTCCTTTAAAACATATTTTTTTTTCATCAATTAAAATGAGAATAGTCCATACAGAGTGTGCAAACATTTCAGAATTATGAGTTGGAAAACGCTGACTCCGCGAGTCTAAATATTAGAGCCAAACACAGAGCGGAGCAGCGTGCTGCCAGCGCGACACGCGCCCTGGCCCCTACAAACCTAACAGGGATACTTCACGCATTGCGCAATGCGTGAAGTATCCCTGTTAGGTTTGTAGGCGCCAATGCGCGTTTCGCGCTCTCTGCCCGCCCGCCGTGCCGCAGCGTGCCACGGCGTCTGAAGCAACTGTTTCACACCAGAGGTATTGCACAGTATCATAAGAAATTGAAGGCTCTCCAACATATTAAGAATGACAGGCATCCTTCAAAAGTACGGAGCTTTCCAAGCAAAATAAATCAAGATACTACGGCACAAAAAGAGAGCGGTAGTCCAAAAACTAACTAAGTCCTAGTATCCGTATTTAGTAACGTTTAGCATAAACTTCATCGTCTGGCTGTTGCTTATCGCCATCGGCTATAAAAGGTAATAAGAAATTATACAGCCAGCTACAGAAGCTACTGGAAATCTTACAGCCGGCTTTAGGTCTATAGTATTTTGGAACACACATTCTACTGCCAATTTTTACCGGGGATTATTTGTCTTTAAAGTTTGGGGTTAAAATAGAAACGAGTGATTCATTGTAAACGTGGTTCTCAGAATTTTTCTGTCAGAGTTGACATCATCACGGAGCAAAACTTGGGATAAACCTACTCGCAGTCTCAAGAACTTGACCTAAAGTCAAGTAAAAGCACCGAAAGCCATGCAAAAGCAAGAGGAAAAATTGCAAAAGCGCTGACCCGGTAAATTCCACCACAATCATAGACTTCACAACTGAATCGGCGCTATTGGGAATTACGGGGACGGCGAGCAGGTGAAACCTTTAAAATTAGCTAAGCCCATTGGCAAGTTTCGCCGAGCGGCGAATTGGAGCGCTTTTAGTTCACGCTCGAAAAAGTCCGGATTCAAAAGTTTTAAAGAGGCGTGCTGCAGTCTGTGTTGAACTTTCTCCGGTTGCCGAAGCCACGCGTAAGGAAGGGAAATATTCATGAGAAGTTTTTCACGCTGTGTCCCCGTCATTGTTGCCAGATAGTCGGGAAAACCAGGGCTTTTCCCCCATTTAAACCCCTATAACATACCTTGATTTTATCGGGCAACTTGGCAACTTGGGTCCCGGTTGCGCCCTCTCGGCGTTTTACATTCTCGTTAAGTATTAAGACTCCCTCTCCTGCCCGCCCCGCCGAGTTTTTGAAAAATGGCGTCCTTCCCATTCTCCTGGGTCTCATTAGAGATCCGAGCATCAGGACCTCGAGTAAGGCCTCACTGTCACTTTTTCCGGGAAATCTTTGCGATGAGTCGAAATTCGATACTCGTTATTTATTCAATTCCCAAGTTTGAGGCATCAGTAGCATTTTCTGCGTCTACGTCAGGAGAGCCCTCCTCCCCCCCCCCTCGCGGAAATTTGGAAATGAAGGGCCGTTTAAGTATTATGTAAACCTCCAGAAATGGAAACGGGATCTGAGATTCCCTTATGAGAGCTTACAAAAGGAGGTTGGTAGGGGTCGAACCTAAGGTTTAACCAGTCTCCCATTTGAAATTAAATTAAAACAAAAATAATATTGATTTACACCAAGAACAAATTTTTTTAACTATTTGTCAGTCACGGTTATTCTCTTTTCAGGAGGGATTGAATGAGACTAGTCCCGCGTAATTCAATACGGGGATAAGAAATCGCCTTACAGGTGCCTTATTACGAGGTTAAAAATGGCAAAAAGGCGGCAAAAATGTCTTGAGCGCAAAATAATTCTTGAGCGGCCTCTGAATATTTATTTTTACACGACACAATATTGATGATTGATTATGGAGAATTGGATAAAAAAATATTGATCTAAATCTAATTAAACTTAGAAAATCTTTCCAGGTGTTGCCAATTTTTTCTGACAAATTGTACGTTTTCGAGGAAAATTATCAAAATTGTTTTGGAAATCTTCAGAAACAATGCATCAAATTGTAAACGAAGTTGTGCGAGGAATGCAAGGGGTATTCCAAAATTATTCCAGAAATTGTATACATTACTTGAAGAAATTTGGCACGGACAACATGTTAATACGAGGTTTTTTCTCAGCGCAGGAGCAAGAAAAATTGATGTTTTCGTATCGACGTCAATATGGAATCCCTGTCGCTGAGATGCACTTGACTTTCTGCTGGTATTCGAAGCGTCGAGTGTTGGTGGAAGCAGGGATGAACCACCGACGCGTTAAACACGATTAATGAAGGAATTAAGCAATTAAGAGGGAAGTCATAATTAAAGGGTTCCCCGCTCTCAAACTCAAAACGGGCTGCCTTTGCATCATGAGAAAGGCTGCCTTTTAAGATCACGGGCGTCATTACCACGCGTTAAGCCGGAATTATCATTTTTAATGAGTCTCATTTTTTACGTCAATTCGCTTCAATGTTGCTGTGTTTTTCTCTCGAGATCAACACAAATGGGGCTCGAGTAAGGAATGAGAGTAACCAGACCTACATCGCAGGTCTGCATTAAAAGAAAGCCTGGCATTTAATGCGCAAATCTTTCATATTTTTTTTAGTTCCACGTCTAAAAATCGGCTTAGGTCTCACCCTGTCAAGAGCGACATTTTGCGTCTAATAGGACGATCAAATTTTTTCAGGGTCTGCGATGAGACTTTTTTCACTTAATTTTTGATGTAGCAGCCAATAATGAACCTGAGATCTCTCCATCTTCTTCAAGCTATACTTAGAATATCGAACAAAGCTTATAAGCTATAACAAAGCTTTATAGAGAGCGAAGTGTTCACACACACAGAGTACACAGAGAGTGTAAGTTACACAGAAAGTGTAAGTTACACAGAAAGTGTAAGTTACACAGAAAGTGTAAGTTACACAGAAAGTGTAAGTTACACAGAAAGTGTGTTTTACACAGAAAGTGTGTGTTACACAGAAAGTGTGTTTTACACAGAAAGTGTGTGTTACACAGAAAGTGTGTTTTACACAGAAAGTGTGTGTGTTACAGAGTATTCAAATTCAATACATTCAATAAACGTAACGGATCGAGAATGGACCACAAGAGACAAGACAAATTAACAATTACACCTCCATCAGATAAAACTAATCAATAGTTATCTAAAGATCACGTTGAAAATAAAGTTTTAAAATAGTCAACCCATAAAGCGGCATTTAAATGTTTGTACTATACATTTAAAGAGTAAATTCAAGTTTCCAGCTTGCGAAAAAAACATTATCGACGTATATCAAACCAGCAATGGATAACAACCTATTTAGACGATCAGTTTATTTTTGCGAGGTAAAAAACGGTGCACAATTTTAGAGACATTAGAATGCTCTTGGTTATTTTTGGAAAATACAATGCATTTGGACGTATTTATGCTAAAAGGAACTATGTGAGAGTGGAAAGATGGGGTGTGCTCGTGGAAGCTGGATAAGAAACAATGTAAAAGTGAATATAGTTCCTATTGAGAAAATGGAAAAGCGGGATTGGGCATTAAATCAAAAGGAACTGAGCGATAACTCGTGAGCCACGGACATGTGACGAGAGTCTTGTGGACAGGGCTCATGATGAGTTAAAGAGTCCCGCCACCCATCTCCCCGTCGGGGCTCCTTGTACCACCTCGTACCGCTGACGTCATTGGCGCTTTTAAAGCCCCGTTCATTCTTATGGCCCGAGCAGTAACGAGCACACCCCATCTTTCCACTTGCACATAGTTCCATTTATCTACTTTTACATATTGGATATTTCACAAGTCTAAACTGGTTCTGTTAATATTAGGTTATCGCATCAAGTGGATCGGAAGGTTTAGCTGGATGTTGGCGGGAAAATCGGTCGGTTCTTGACAGCGGCGCGGCGGGTTTCCGCGAGCGGGAGAAGTGTGTTAGATGACGCAAAATCCATTGCGCGTCTTGGACGGGGGAAAAATTGGGTCAAGTTATTTCTGTTGATTAATTAGTTACCGATCCTAAAGGTAGGGTCCATCCGTCCAAATTGCTTCGCTGTCCCCCGACCGGGTCCGTGCGTAATATCGATTCTCTTTCTCCTCTTCCTCCTCCTCCTCCTCCTCCTCCTCCTCCTCCTCCTCCTCACGCGAGTCCTCACTCCGTCCTCACTCCGTCCCCACGTTTGACCCCGCGGGGCTAATCGCTAAGTGATGACCGCACTCCAGGCTACAATCCATCAATTTCCATTTTAAGAGGCAAATGCAAAGTCACTCGAAAGGACCGAACCATCTAGGAACTGTAGACAGGGATCCTATGCCATGCCAACAGTGAAATTCGTAACACACCTTATACACGGAGAAAATACCTCGTGCGTGGGACCCGAAGTTTAGGTCATACGGATCTCTGAAGTTTTCAGATTGAGCATCGGAACACTTTAGATCTAGCTGTCGAGGTTCGGATCACACAGCTGAAACTTCAGTTCTTACATCTGAAGTACTTCAAATGTGAGGACCGACGTTTTTCGGATGTGAGAACCGAAGTTTTTCGGATGTGAAAACCGAAGTATTTCAGATGTAAGAACTGAAGTTTCAGATGTGTGATCCGAACCTCGACAGCTAGATTTAAAGTGTACAGATGCTCAATCCGAAAACTTCAGAAATCCATATGACCTAAACTTCGGGTCCCATGCACGAAGTTTTTTTTTCTCCGTGTAGGAGCAACAGTTAGGTTAGGACAAAGATGGTCGTTTTCTACGGCTCCTTAAGGGACTGTTACTGAATGCGGACTTATAGCAAATTTAGAACCAACTTTTTGAAAATCTGTGTCCAGATACGAAACATAGCCATTTATCTCGTGAGTTTACTTTGAAAATTTCAACGCTAAATCATTTATTGTGAAAACTCCCGTAAGATCCCATGTATTTGAGGTTGATTTGAGGTCATGACGAAGATAGCAAATGGCCATTTTCACTCACCGCCCACCTATCGAACGACCGCTCCATGTGTGTCACGTTTTTTTCATACTTTGCATATTTCACCAAAAGCATGGTAATTTCCGCCGATAAGATCGCTCCATTTTCCTTTGCCTTCTTTGTCAGCAGCTTCGTCTTTAGTTCTCAATAAACAATCCGCCGGGCTGCACCAAGATATAAATCGATGCAGGGGCTGTCTGGCCAGGGGTGCTACAGGATGCTTCAGCACCACAGAAAATCAGACAAGTGGTTCAGGGGCCCCCAAAATTAAAAGAACCCATTTAAAAGAAGACTTTCGGTTCGAGGGGTGGGGGTTGAAAACGTATGAGCACCCCAAAAATTTTCAAGCCAGACCGACACTGAATGGATGAGTGTACTCGTCAGCCCGGGCGGTCGCCGAATAAATAGAGGTAATTTCGCGACTCGGATGAGTGACGCAATATTTCGGGGAGCCGCACGGCCGTACTGTAAAACGCATTGACTGGATTACCCTGCAACCGGTTTCTCGTCGAGGCTAGACGAGTCTACTCTATAGTTCCGGAGACGCGGGATGAGATAACCAACCCACGCGTGCCAGGAAGCGGCAGCGACTTTTCGGACCGGTCCAGCGTTGTTTCGTTTGTTTCGGAGGACCGGCTCCGCATTTTCAGACGAGGCTTAGCATAGTTTCACTTTTAGAACCGTGCATTTTTATCGCGTGATGAGCCTCAGAAATTGGGCATTCTTGCGAAGCCCAAGGCTCATCAGAAATTTGATTTGATAGGTCTTAGTATCGACCAATTAATACGAATGATCCGCCATCGCGTCTTTTTAGAGGAAGAGCTTCGAGCTTCATCGCTGCACGTGACTTAATACCCGAGCAGAGCCCGTTTTAGGTGGGAATGCCCTTTTTATTTTCCACGTAAATGCTGATTTCCGTACTCCGGCCATGTTGTAATACCAACGTGAAAACATCAGTCAATCAAGAAAGAATCAACGCAATGTACCCTGGTAAAAATTGGCAGTAGAATCTGTGTTCCAAAATACCACAGACCTAAAGCCGGTTGTAAGATTTCCAGTAGCTTCTGTAGCTGGCTGTACAATTTCTTTTAGCCTTTTATAGCTGATGGCGACTAAGCAACAGTCAGACGATAAAGTTTATGCTAAACGTTACTAAATACGGATACTGGGACTTAGTTAGTTTTTTGACCACTGCTCTCTTTTTGTGCCGCAGTATCTTGATTTATTTTGCGAGGAAAGCTCCGTTTTTTTGAAGGATGCCTGTCATTCTTAATATGTTGGAGAGCCTTCAATTTCTTATGATACTGTGCAATACCTCTGGTGTGAAACAGTTGCTTCAGACGCCGTGGCACGCTGCGGCGCGGCGGGCGGGCAGAGAGCGCGAAACGCGCTTTGGCGCCTACAAACCCAACATGGCTACTTCACGCATTGCGCAATGCGTGAAGTATCCCTGTTAGGTTTGTAGGCGCCAGTGCGTCGCCGCGCAATGCGTGAAGTATCCCTGTTAGGTTTGTAGGCGCCAGTGCGTCGCCGCTCCGCTTTGTGTTAGGCTCTAATGTTTAATCTTGCGGAGTCAGCGTTTTTCAACTCATGATTTTGAAATGTTTGCACGCTCTGTATGGATGATTCTCATTTAAATTGATGAAAAAAAAAAAAAAAAATTTAAGGAAAATGTAATGTGTGTTTTGTATATATCAAGGTAGTTCCGTATCAAACTTAATGATTTCCAAAGCACACGAATTTCTATACAATTTCTTGTAGCCTTTCTTTCACAGTCCTCAGAATGAGCCACCTTTAAGGAACTTTCAAGACTGGAAAATTGTTATGAATAAAACTTCCGATGTAACAACACCGCTAGCCATCGTGTTTTCTTCATGCATTTTCACTCTGGACTATGTTGGTCTTCTTCCACCTCCTCCTCCTTATTCTCTCTTCCTCTTCCTTCTTCTTCTTCTTCTTCTTCTTCTTCGTTTCAAAAGTGGAGAAGTGGTCAGTTGCGGATCGCCGAATAAAGAGAGACGCGTTTCGCATATCAAGTGGCTAACCCATTTACCCCAGCGACTTATTCATCCCTTGCACTATAGTGCTGCTGCCGTTTTACGGAAAAGAGGAGTAAGTGCATTTTGGGATGAATCGCTAGACAAATAAGAGCTTTTGCCAACCGTGGCCGAAAGAGTGATAATACTCGCAAAATTGATGTAATTTACCGCAGCTGTCTCCCTTGGAATGAATTATTTATGAGTAATTTAATTAGAGGGTCATTATAAGTTTATTGCGATAATTGCCACTGCCTTGCGCTTGGAGGAATTTCTAGAGTACAATTGACCGTAACGCTGATCGAATATTAGAAAATACTTTCAGACGTAAAATGATAAACACAATACGTTATATCACCTCCATGATATCAGTACCTATGACACTGATCTCACTAAATCTCCTCAAATTCGTGGCCAAATTTTTCCCTCGTTTCCCAATGAGTCATATCTTATGAAAAAAGTAAACTCGATCAGAAATTGAAGAATCTCTTCACCAATACTATAGAGTGCACAGTAACGCTTAGTTAGAGTCGTCTAGTCACATTCGTTCTTAGTTAGTCATGGCCAGAGTCCAGTTATACTCTCAATTGTCTCTGTTAGCGGCTGCTTTGACTTATATACTTTTCCTCCCCTTTCATTTATGTCAAATGATTTGAAACCCTGAGTGTGCGACTCTGTTCTTATTTGCTTATGTCTATTCTTATATCTTGTGAGGCGAGAAAACTTGCTACTAATTCCTGCTGGAGTAGTGAAAGATTGGCAACTAATTCATTCAGGGTCGTTTCAGTATCTTCTCCCACCATGATAAGGGCGATTCAATATTTTGGACTGGTGTGTCTGTATCAAGGTGTACGATTTGCAAATATTTTACTTGATTGCCCGCTTGCGCTGCTTTTGTTTATCATCTTGGAAAGGACTTACGATAGAGAGCAGTTAAAATCTTTGGTGCTGACTTAATAACAGTGCTTTTATCGCTGGGCTTTTTAAGATTGCACTCGTTCTAAACGGTACTTGGTTATGCACAATGCAAATATCACCGATCGTAGTAAGTTATCCATGCAAACGGAATATTTTTGCGTTTCGACTGCAGTCCAAGCCATTCAATTAATGTAAATAAATTCATCGTGTTTTTCCGCAAATACTCCGCATTGTTCCGTAAGTATCGGGTGTAAATGCATTCATGCGTAACACTGATATTTAGAGGCTCCATCGCTGTAGGAAAAACGAGTAGCGACCGTTTTAATATTTTCATCCTCATTGACTACTGATTTCATGCCCAAATAGAAGCCACTCATAAATTTCTGATTGATGAATCTGTCAGTCTGAAAATTATCAAACTCTCCGGAATTAAAAATCGCAAGAACGAAATAAAGGTTGGATTGGATATCTAATTATTGATAATTTTCAATGACTTGAAGATTGTTTCGTGCACGTTTTCCTACTTTACAGAGACCAATAGGCAAAATTAATACATTTTTCCCTTTTTCTGTTTCAAAAATTTTTAGCGATGGAGAACCGTAGAGATGGTTTGTTTTTAAACCAACCAAACTCTGTCACTAGAAATTTCATTGGAAGTCAAGCTTTTTTTCATACATATATACTTATGTCCATTCGTAAGCACTGCATTGCCGCCATATTTTTTTCCCCTCTTCTTCTTTTCTTTTTTTTTCAGCCTCCACCAATACAACGTACGCATCTATACTATAATAATACATAATTCGCGAAACAGCCGCTTCATCAGCTGCAAAAATTCTGAAACCGGTTCTCGCTTGCTTCAAAAGGAACCTCCTACCCAAAATTGAAGTACCCACTAGCCGCGCATTTGGCCCTCAAAGTAGCACATCTGCCTGAGTTGCCAAATTTACCGCAACCTTCAACCGTTCTCATTCATTCACCGGAGGTAGATCTGCAAACTCGGGCGATGTGACAACAGCCACTGTCATCAGGATTATGTGTGTGTATTTGCGAGTTACACGCACTAATGGGACGCCATTGACGCGAGAAAATGCTGCGAGTTCATCAAAAGGCAGAAGAATTGCCTGATGTCGCGGTGTCGCTTCGACTGATGAATGATGCATCGATGAAGTTCAATGGCTCGCTACCGCGAGGGATCAAATGGATGTATTTCTGCCAAACGGAACTATGTGCATTAAGACATGAGCCCTGAGACCCACAAGAGTAAATGCATAACAGGGCTCACGTCATAATACACATAGTTCCGTTTGCCAGAAATACGTCCGAATAATGAACAGCAATATAAATGCCACCAGCTATTGTCAGATTTTACTGGAATGTATAGTCGCGACTCTGACGTAAGGCATATCCCGAATTCCACGTGAGCCTTGTTGCACATATGAGTCCATGCTTTCTGTGGCTCATGTGAAAGTATGGATACGCCCTCACGTCAGAGAAGCGACGATAAGTCTGCTCACACCCGAGGCGAGAATAATAGAATGGTGCGTTGTTCTTTTCTGCAATGATAAACTCATTATTTCTTCAAATAGGAGTATATGAAATCGAAAATTGCGTTTCTCTAGGGCAACGTTTAAAAATATTTGCTTGACTTTTACGATGTTTATAGGTGATTCGATGGACGCCATATTTTGTGTCAAAACGACACGCGATCGGATCGATTGGTTCCATTTTTCAGCTACTCGTAATTTTTCTCGAATTTTGAGATCGCAGTTAGGAGACTGAAGAATTCACTTACCCATTTTGACAAAAAAAAATTCAACGTAATATGGGCGTGGCTTTTTTAGAGGGAAAATATCGCATTCGAGTGCAGTTTTGATATCGGAATCGAATGCGATATTTTTCCCCTAAAAAAACACGGCTTTATTAAGTTGAATTTGTTTGTCAAAATGGGTAAGTGAATTCTTTAGTCTCCTGACAACAGAATTGCGATCTCAAAATTCGAAAAACATGGCAAGTACTAGCTGAGAAACTGGAACTAATCGATGCGATGTATCGCATGTAGTTCTGACACAAAATATAGCGTCCATCGAATCACCTTAACAGTAAACTGGTTACGTTAGCCGAAAGCTCTGTGTATATGAACCAAAGTTCGATTTTGAGGACTGAAACTTTTTTACCGTGGCGTGGAATGTTGAGGAGCAAATATTTCTCCTCTGTTTGAATTCTAACATCCAGTCTAGCAGTGATCCATTTCCGCACAGTCGTAAATTGAAATGCGTGTTATATATTTTCATCGCGAATGAGTGAGGAGGGTGTCCCTGTCTCTCGAACGGTGGAAATATGAACTCACTCGAAAGGGAGTTTCTCATTCCTCGTAACCGGGGCTGGCGCGGCTGCATCGTCGGAATTTTGTGCACTTTTCGTTGAATAATTTATTTTTTAATCCGTGTGCAAGACCGTTTTGTTACTCGCTTACTACGTAATCTCACGGTGTTTCACTCTAATTCCATTCCTGTATTCGACTTGACACGAGATTGAGAATTCGGAACAGTCATACGTAGTTTTATCGCTCGTGCACGATGCATAATAGATGAAGTCATCTTTTCATTTGAATCTGAACGGTGAACCCTTATTCCCTATGTTTATTTCTCGCTCAGATTTAGACCTTGGCAAAATGGCATTTTCAGACTGAGAATTTAAGGAAAGCTGAATTGACACCAATTTTACATTACATCCTCTTCGGAAACCGAGATTCGTAATTTCACCAGCAACACAGTGCTGCCATTTCCCGGAAGTAAATCCGAATTCCGAAATTATTGCAATTTCTCGGTATCTTCGGAATTCCCGCAATATTCAGCTATTCTTGGGATTTTCTCGGAATTTTGGGGTTTTTCTATCAGTTTGACCGATCATATGATCAAATTGTATTATTTCTTTTTAATCGAATTTTAAGATCCTCGGGACTAATTCGGGCGTATCTTGGAAATTTTTCCCGGAATTTCTGGGACAATCAGAATTTTTCTCGGAACTTTCGGAAATCGGCAATAATTCCGGGAACCTCGGAATCTTCGGAAAAATAAATTGGCAGCACTGCAACAACATGCAACATGCATGATTTCGCTGCCGACTGATGATGCATGATGCACCTTTGAGCTCCGAAACGCGTCTCCCCAAAAAAGATTACCACATGTGAGCAACGGAAAATGTTTTACACATTCTTTAAGCCGCTTTTATAGGGCAGCCTCGCGCTCTGCGACGCCCAACCGCCATTGCCCCCTATCCTCCCAGAGACCATCAGGCAATTGGCACCTCCTGATCTCCTCATCCAACCATTGTCGCCAACCTTTCACAGGACGTCCACGCCGTCGCCTTCCGGGAGAAACCCAATCGAAAACCTGCTCGGGCAACCGATCGTCTGCCATTCTTCGCACATGTTCATGCCAGACCAACTGCTTGGACCTGATATCGTGCACGATGTCATTCTCCACACCCATTATTTCGCGCACTTTTACATTGCGGACACGCTCTCTTCTTGAGATGCCAGCAGACCTCCAACGAATGTCCATCTCAGTTGCCCTAAGCATAAAGTTGCCAAAAGCTAAAATGTTTTAAAAATCGTTTATAAGAACATGAATGGACATAAAATGAAGAGCTTACCATGAGCGGAGGATTGAGCGGTGAAATTGAGGTTCTGGAACTCGATGTCGACGGCGGGACGTTTGGCCTTGTGGGTGAGCGTCTTCATCTCGGCCCGGGTCGGGATCCTGTTGAGGCCCGGCTTCCGGGAGGTGTTGAGGATGGGCACCGTGTTGTTGTTGTTGCGGAGGATGGAGCCCATCTCCAGGGCCTCGTCGAAGTCCCCCAGGTTCTCCTCCTCGTCCTCGCTCTCGGACTCCTCCGAGACCCGCCATTCCACCACCTCGTGCACCTCCGGCCGGAACGTCACCGTCGACACTCGCCGCATCTTCGGATCCTTCTCCTTCTCCTTCTGCTCGTCGCCCATTTTCAAACGGATCTATCGCTCCCGAAGGCTATGCAACCCGCAATAAACGGCGCACTGGTTATGCAACCCGCAATGCACGGCGCACTGGTTATGCAACCCGCAATGAACGGCGCACTGGTTATGCAACCCGCAATGAACGGCGCTCTGCGTATGCAACCCGCGATGAACGGCGCACTGGTTATACAACCCGCGATAAACGGCGCACTGGTTATGCAACCCGCACCGTACACTATCCCTTCAAATTCTCGGGTATGCAAAACGCGTTTGTACGAACAGCGGTTCCCCACACATTAAGCCGTAGAATGAACGCACTGACCGATTGGTCACAGCCTATGGGGTATTTCCTTCGGGGCCAAGTTTAATTTTGAGAAAACTGAGTATTTTCACGTTGCTGAGTGAATCACTTTATACTGTCCTTTTAATCGATGGTAAGTATTATAAAAGAAAATTTCTCGCGCACTGTCAGAGGTACGCAAAATTTCACCACGGCAATTTATTCCGCACGCCCGATTTGCAAGATTTCATCCTTGGTTTCGCGGATTATGCCAGCTGTAAAATGTGACCAGACTTTTAGAAAACTTACGGTAAAATTATTAGATTTCAGTCAACCAAGTTGTTGCCTTGTGATTATGCATGTTACAGTAGATATGCGTTGAATCTTACTGTCTCGCAGAGAGACTGCATAAAAATGTCAGTTTGAAAATTGCAATTTGAGTTTTTTTTTTATTATTATTATTAAAAATTAAATCAAGTTACACTTGAATTGGTTATGCTTTCATCAGTAGGCAAAACTTACTCGACTGGAACCAAACTGCCCTATTCTTTCAACTCTTATTCTTCCCTTATTTTTTGTCCCTAATTTTTAAACAACACGACCGCCAACTCTCGAAAAATGCCATCAAGTAATGAATATTATGTAAAAGCAAAATGTTAGGAGGACCCATTATATAAAAAAATTATTGTGATGAGGTGACGGTTATTTTTTGATCGAGTGACTGTCATTGGAACCAAGAGAATCTATCTCGGTCGATTCCGAAGTTTCACGATGATATGCAAAATCTGAAACAAAAAAGAAACGTAAAACTATTAGACCAAAAGAAACATTTTTGTTATCATAGAATTGATATGGAAAATACAATTTGAAAGATGTAATATCAGAGATCCATAAGTTTATCTTCTACTGTAGAAATTTCATGATTTTGCGAGTCATTGCCATCTATATGATATTCATCTTTCTAGGGGGAAATGTGATTTATATTTTTAAAAAAACCGAAAGCTTCGCTTTCAATGTAAATCCAATCAATTATTGTATTTATTCAATCTGTAATCGTGCTTATTATTTGTATGTATTATTTGTATTTCAGAGAAAATTGTCAAAGTTCTTCCACAGAAATTTGTGTTGGAAGAATTTAACGCCGAGAAGTTCGTTTTTCGTAGGTCGTAGGAAGGGAAGAAGACCAGGAAAGTACAAAGCATTATTTATAACCACGGAACCACACGCTTGATTGCAAGTTCGCTCGATGAACGCGTCAATTCCACACTGGTAATTTTTTCGCATTAATATTCCAAAAAATTTACTCTCCGTCAACTTCTCGTTCCTATTCGGTGGTTTCTACGTATAAGCACATATTATGAATGTTGATCTGAAGCAGTGAGCAAAGGTTAAATATGCGGCAGAATGCCACTTTTTTCATCCTATTAAAAACAATAATTTGTTATTCTAACGATTCTCCTCTGTCGCTACGTCACTGAAATTAGCTTACCCGGAGAATCCTCGCTGTCGAACAACATGATAAAATGACGCAGATTTTATGAATGATAAAACTACCGTTACACATTTCAGTAACTTCTAGTTTCCGTCTCTAATACGGTTGCTACATTACGGACTGATAAAATCCGAATTTTCCACTCCTTTCCGTTTGTGATTGAGGAAAAAAATGTAATGCGTATATAGTTTCGTTCAAAATTAGGCTTTCATATTAAGAAAACTTAAAACCCCTTCAGGGCCGGCTTTACTATGTATTTGCCGCCCATGGGCCGCCTATATTTTGCCGCCCCCTTCTCATTCGTTTTGAAACATCAATAAAAACCATCAAGTGAAGGTGCCGGAGAGGGAGAGGTGCATAAGACGCATTTACTTGTGTCGGACACATTTTTTTCCGAAAGCCCTGTCATCACTACCAGCAAAAGTTCACGGAACTTTGCGCGCAAGTTAAGCACTGTGTAAACCTATTTCTGTGTGGACAAGGCCTTCCATTTATGAGAAATGAACGATAAAATTATGAAAGAACAAACATAAATGTGGTTTAATAATTTTAACTTCCGCTGCATCGCCGCGCTGACCGCATTGTATTTGGCGCAATGCTTGAAGTATTCCGACAGTCTTGTAGGCGCTATGCGTTTCACGCCTACCGCTGCTGACCGCACTGTGTTTGATGCAATGCGTGAAGTATTCATTCAGTCTTGTAGGCGCCAATGTGTGTTACATGCCCACAGCCGCACCGAGGGCTCCTTCTTTTCATCTCAAGTCCTCGTCAATATTGCTCTCTGTGCCACGCCGTTCCATGCCCGTTTGGTTTCTCTCTCGACTTGACTAATTAAAGGAGCTGTCTCTTGTATCACCGAAAGACGTCAAAATTATAAATTAATGTACTCTCAGGAAATCAGAGATTTTGTCGCTTTTTCTCGTTTGTAATTTTTTTTCTGAATCTGATTTTTATTTATACCTACATTTAAAAAAATTGCAAAATTTCCCGCCCCCTAAATTTGCCGTCATGGGCCGCGGCCCATGTGGCCACCCCCTAAATCCGGCTCTGAACCCCTGTTTCGCGGTTGTTGTACTTTATAAAATTTTGACGATCTTCAGTTTGGTAGTGACTTCACCGCTCAACATTCGCCGTTTGATGAATTCAAAATTTTCAGACCTTGTCTAGAAAAGACATTTAAACTTCGTGACACATTCGTTGAAACTTACGTTTAACAAAATTTGATCGTAGAACAAAATATCCCAAAAAATGCGATCCGAGCGAAAATGGGGTCTCTTCTTTCGAATAATTCTTGTGGATCCGTTTATTGTGCGATACCTTAGACCACTATTCCACCGTGGTATTATCAGTATGCACGCACAGAAAACGGTGCGGACGGAACAGCAATATTTGAGAAATTCAAGTGATTGCAACCATCATAATGGATATACCTAGCCATACATTTTCCTCCTTTTTTCTTTTTTTGAAAGGAAGATGATAGTCCGACTGCACTGAACTTAAACGTTTTGGTCGGATGTTTTTTCCGCTCTGCTCATCTAAAATCTACAACTCCGAAAAACATATAACTTATTCAATGATATCCGTAATATTTCTTCCGTCAATTAACGTATTACATTTTGAACAACTTTCTTGTTGGCTGTTATACTTGAAGAATTAGGAGAATTTTCACGATTTCCGAAAAAACTAACTCAGACGTTCGTGAACTTCGCAAACTCACACATGCTTTGCACGCTTCTTGATGGAAATGCAATCGATGCAACCTTCAGCGGCGCCAGAATAATAAACACCCATAATAGTGAGGGCATTTCTCATAGAATCGGATTCCAAGATGAGTCTTTAATTGCGGGTCTTATATGCCCATGCCCGCGTGCACAGTAAGAGAAGTATGAATATTAATAAAGACGTACATCGCCATTCCGATCTTTGTTTTTGGAGCAAGCTCTCACGTTGTAGGATCGAGGGCTTAAAGTTGCGTGTTACACTCTGCGCTCCAACTTTGTGTGGTTACAACGTAGCATATCATGGCTCCTCTCCCGACTTTTATTGGTTTCTTAATTTACGGCGGGAAAAACTTCTATAACGAGACTCATAAAGTCAAACAGACATGAAGTCTGTTTTAAAGCCGGAACAAGCTCCTTTCACGATTTACATATGGGGAATCTTAGTGCAGTGCTGGAGGTCACCCCCGGACCGCTATGTGGCCCAACCCCTTACGGGTATCCCGTAAAATTTGCAGTGTTGTTTTTCATCCATTTGATTCATTTTAAACAGTTTTGCGCAATGTTGGCAACGCTGCATTACTGTGAGTTTCTTTCGGCAAAATGTACTTAGTTTATTTAACCACGTAAAAAACGTTCAAATGGACCGAGTTTAACAGGAAGGAACCAAGCAACATCAGCTATTGCCGAGTTTAACTGGGCAATTAATTTTTTTACGAGTGAACGTTCGTTCAGATTTGTTTGAAAATTTTAATGAATTTGCTTTGTACCATGAAGAATTTTCACTGAAATTTGCACGAAAATCTGCACAACCGTTTTCATGTAAAAAATTAAATTGCCCAATTAAATTTGGCAATAGCTGATGTGGCTTGGTTCCTTTCTGTTTAACGCGGTCCAAATGAGCATCATGCTGGAGACACTTAAATTGAAAGGCGGTAGGATGCAAACTTAACCTGTGTCCATGTCGTGATATGGTATCATCAGAGAGTTGAAGGCGAATTTGGCCGTCGATGATTCTCTTAAATGGGCCCCGTTTTTGTTGTTGAACGCGTTCAGATTGAAAGACGATTGAATGCGACTTTCCGTGTCTGAGCGTCGTGAAATGGTGTGACCGGAAGACCGAAGGTGGAGCTGGGCAGCAATGATTGCCCTAAAAAGAGGAAACCCGGTCGAGGAACTGCCCACTGATTTCGCCTTCAATATCCCGGAATACCATTTCTCGACTTGGAGACACGTTAAGTGGCATCCTTCCACCTTACAAAATGAGACTGTTTCCAAGCCGCCAGAGAAACATAAGGGTCGTGAAGGGGCCTAACTAAGTACCTCAGTTTGCGACGTTGAAAATTCTTTGCCACTGTTTACTTTTCTGAAGATAGACAACCCATTTTGCACAAAATTTCACTCAATTTTTCTTAATGCTCAAATTGCTTAAAATTTTCGAAGAAATTCGCACAAACGCTCTCGTGTAAAATACTAAATTGCCTAATTAAATTTGGCAATAGCTGATGTGGCTTGGTTCCTTTCTTGCTAAACGCGGTCCACTTGTAAGTAGGATGTATAGCCATAAAGTTAGTCCATTTTCAAACATTTACCTGATCAAAGTTCATCAAAAACTCGGTCATCACTGAAAAAACGAAGATTTCAATCCCAAATACTTACGTTCTTTTGTCGAGTATCCGACTGATCTGCGCACAAAATCGGGTGCGCCCCGGGCTTTATCCCCGAAAGCTCGAAAGCGTTTTCGGGTTCGCGCACGGCGAATCGGACACATGACGAGGTCTCGGCGCGGAAAAAGTTACACGAAATCACGAAAATCGGAACATAGAACGATTCGTAGGTTATGGAGCGAGAGAGAAATGAAAAACTGACACGCTCGCGCCCGCAGGTGCTTAACTGGGGAACAATGGCACCGTATTTTCTCACGCATTGCCGCGTCTGTCGCTGTTGCCGGTCTTCAATTTTTTAAAATTTCAATTTTCTCTTCTTTCCTCAGATTGTTCCATTTTTACAAAGCACTAGTGAGACACTTCTAGGCACCACCTGATTCACTGGAAAAAAGTCGCTTGGCTCTGGAGTTCAGACTCTTAAAAAATTTTAATTTTGATCAGAATGGAGTGCCATCATTCATCATTTCTTGCCAAATGTAACATTTCTGCGAGGTTTTCATTTGAAAATTAGGCGAAGTAACGATTGTAAGACTGATGACTCCCGACACGTTGATGGTGATTGGTTCGGGAATTTGATTGTGCATCGAGGCCTTAAACTCAGCCGCTTGATGAATTTTGGCCAGCGTTTGCACTCATCCGTCTTTTGACCCATCTCCCAAGGTGAGTCGAAAATTTTGGTCAAAAAATACGCTCGTCGTTGCTGCGAGTATGAAAATCAAATGTTGTAAGCGCACCTTCGCCCGGAGGGAATTTCATTTTTTTGGAACAGAGATTGGGAGTGAGTTAAAAACTTGAATAGGCCTGGATATACGCTCAAATTTCCGTCAATTTCCGATCAAAATGACGACAAAAATGGCGGTCGAGAGTTATCTAAATTGTTATCTAAAATTAATTAAAACACCGTGTTGATGGAAATAAGCATGAAATATGCACGGTTGTATGGAAATCAGATGACGGATGAGACCCACAGTTCCATCATCCACCATCAAATTTTTGCAGGCCGTAAAAAATTGATGGCAGACGGTGCGCACCAGTTACCATTTGATCGGAAATTGATGGAAATTTGAGCGTGTATCCAGGCCTTAGGAGAGATTGGGAGCAAGTTAAAAACTTGAATGAAATTATTTCGCGAAATTTGACGTGAAGAGACGTAAGACGATGGCTACGGCAACATGGTCCGGCGATGACTGATGAGTGACGTTGACTGGTGGCGGTGGCGAATGATAGCGGTGATTAATGACTCATTCACCTGGGACGAGGACCGCTCGAAAAAAGAGTCGGGCGACCCGCGTGTGCGTCTTGAGGCCGCGGCCGCCTCGGATAAAGGTGAGGGGTCGTGCGCCCAATTTGAAAAGAAATCGTTGACATTGTCGGCTACTCATCTCTCCGGGGACCCTGACTTCGGAGTGTGACTTAGCAATTTGCATCATCGTACTCCGACCGGTCGACCGATGATGGTGCTTCGGGTCGGCGAGCGGCGTATCGCGGATCACTTGAAACGGAGCTTGAGGGATCGAAGCCTTAAGGCGCAAATACACCGGCTTGCTAGACTCTCGTCTAGACGCGAAAAGTAAGATCCGATCCTACTTTGAGCGAGTTACGGGCGGCGAACTGCAAGTTGATTGGCTACGAAGACTGCCGAACATGGCCGAAGGCCTATACTTGCCGCTCAAGACGCGCGTCTAGCTCGCAGGTGAACTGGCTCTTTTCTAGGGATTTCATAAAGGTACTGGAAACTTTACAGGGACTCCCGGCTGGTATCTCAATTTCTATGGAAACTTCATAAGGACTCTAGGCTGGAATCCCAATGTCTTTGGAAACTACAGGGACTCCCGGCTGAAATCTGAATTTCTTTGAAAACTTTGACAAAAACATACACACGCACACATTGCATGAATTAATACAAAATGCACATATACATATAGTATTTGCCCATACTCTGAAGATCAATCAGGAACTTCCTCTGGGAGTCCAGTCTCCCTCAGTCGACTTTCCCGGGAGACCTTGGTAAATGTAATGTTCAAACCTGGGTCTGAAAAATGGGTCAGTGGTCCGGCCTGGGTTTGGCCGGGAAAAAAACACACATACGTGCACTTATCAATGCCGCCAGGCCAAATTGTATCTACATTTTTGGGGAAATTAAAGTTGCGTTTTCGAAATCTCCATAAACGGTTCCGTGTGTGTGGAAAAGGTAGCCCGATCTTACGCCGGTTATGAGATACAAAGTTTCAAAATTTTCGATTTACATTAGAATTAATGGAGCCCACGCGCGATTTTCCCTTGATATCTCGAAAAGACTAAAATGGAGTTAGATAACTTTGCTCTTGGGTACTGATGTATTTATGCTAATCACGGCCTCTTCGATGAATCACTAGGAATTTTTCCGAGGATTCCCGTCAGTGTCGTGGCGTGCTTTCCGATCTATCGATATTTCCCTGTTTGGAGCTGTGGTAAATTATCGATTATTATGGTGTTCGCTGCGAACATTGACATTGCGGCATTTGACTCTTTCTGGAGATTTTAATCTCTAAGCTTATCCAGGTTACCCCATTTGACCCCGGACACAAAACATAAACAACACATTAACAATGACGACACGATAACATTTTAGAAATCTCGCACACGGATTGAAAATGTCACTTATTGGAGTAGCAACAGTAATGGCAGAGTAGTTAGCAGGTAATTGACTGTCAAAATGGATGAGCCCAGCATAGCATCCCGCAAAATCCAAGACTGCATCGAAACGCCGCCGCACAGTGATATGAGCTAACAAAAGAGGTCGGATATGAAATTTTTGGCTAAAATGTCAAATTTTGATGTTTATTGCGTCACAAATTCAATTTCAAGGAGTTTTTTTGAAAGGAAATTTCATGGAAAAACCTATGGAGCCACTCTCAAACTTTTTGTCTCATATTTTTGAAAATATAAGCTTTCAAAGTTTCCAGATTTTGTCCGAATCCCTCTTTTGATTTGATCCAGTGTGTGACGTCATGAATATGACGCGGGACACTAATTATTGACACGATATAGGTCTTTCGACGTGACCTCAGCTTAATATTCCAGTGCATCTGTCCAAGCTGAACATTCTCGCCCCTCGGTCTCATACTGATATTCATTCTATCGTGCTAAGGAAGAACGCCGTATGAACATCCGAGAGTTGCCAAATTTCCTTTGAATAAATGTTTATTTTTGCGGGAAACAATAAATATTTTTCCTTCAAATTTTCAGGAACTTTAGGTGAAATTTCGAATGAAATTATCTGAAAAATTGGGAGGTAAATATTTATAAGTTTACCGGAAAATTAGTGTTTTATCAAAGAAAATTTGGCAATGCCAGCAGGTTCATACGGCGTTTTTCCTTAGCACTGTAGCATCAGAGTTCTTTTTAGAATTTTTGGCCTTAAAATAGTTAAGAGCCCAGTACTATTTTACCACTTCCGTTTAAGGAGCTTAAACTAAATAAGTCGCAACCTCAAGTGGCCGGCGGCTCTAAAAATAAGGGGAAGACATTCGTGACTGTCAACAAGGAAATTCCCCAACAAAACGGCGGGAAATTTGGAGCCCTGCTGCTAGATGCGGAAACGGATGATGATTTTTCATCAGGTGACTGGCCGAACTACAATTCAGATCCGGAGTATCAAGACCAACGAAGGACGGCGGCAAAGAAAGTTAAAAAAACTACAAAGAGGAAAAGGAAGCAGGATCAATCCAGCCCGGACTCCAAAGACGCCTCTGGAAGTGGAGCAGACGTCCAAGCTACACAGGATAAGTCGAATAACTCTAAGCCTGGCGATAAGTCTAATACCTCTAATCCTAATGATAGGTCCCCAAAAATTCTACCACCCCCTCCCATTAAAGTGGTAGGAATTAAAGATTATCAGGAAATTAAGCGACTTTTGAAAGAAGCGTCTGATAAAGAAGAGTATGTTTTAAAATTTTTAGGTAGTGAAACCTGGAAGGTAAATCCCTCTAACGACGAAACTTTCAGAAAAATCTCTGAAAAATTAAACGAAAGAGAAGTACAATGGTATTCTCACTCCAATAAAAACACTCGGAACATCAAAGTTGTATGCAAAGGTCTCCCCCCCTCCATACCTGAAGATGAAATTGTCTCGGATCTCCTTTCAAAAAATTTCAAAATTAAATCAGCCGTTTGCATGAGAAAAAGAGTAGAGAAACAACAGAAAAAAAATGAAAAAACAATTATGCCTATGGATACTGATCCTGAATCTGCTACCCCCCCTTCAAACTACCCCTTCGGTAACAACATCTGAAAATCAAACTACAAATGCTAAACCTATCAAGGAATTCGAACTCATAAAAATACCAGTTCATCAACTTGATTTTGACCATTCAGAATCAATAGAAAACATCTATAAGATCAAAGCAATTGCTCATACTATTGTTCAAATAGAGCCAATGAAGATAGATAATAAGATAGTTCCACAGTGCCGAAGATGTCAGTGTTTTTCGCATACTCACAACTTTTGCAGAAAAAATCCACGATGTGTCAAATGCGCAGGCAAACATTTATCTCCTGAGTGTCCTTTTAAAGGTCGGATCTTAAATCCAAAATGCGTAAATTGTGGCGCGATCGGTCATCCCGCGAGTTATCGCGGATGTCCCTTCGCGAAAGAATTTCAAGTTGCACGAAAAAAGCAACTCCAAGCTAAGAAAAACTCCCCTGATCAAAAAAGTTTTCCGAAACTAGGGAAAAATATAACAACTCATGCTCCTCCAAAGAAATTAGATAGGACTTTTGCTCAAGCATTATCAGGCAATACAGCTAATCCGGCAACACAGGGCGCAGGAGACAGTTCTGCCGCTCTGATCGGTGTCTTATTACAAACAATAGAAACTTTGAATGCTCAGCTCAGAGTTCTCACCGAGAAAGTGAGTAAACTTGAAGCTAGCCAGAAAAGATAAACAAAGAAATGAATGACTTTTTTAAATTGAATTGTGATTCATTGACTAATCAGAATTTCTTAATGTCTCAACAGGAAAATTATCCAGAAATCAATTTCGATGATGTTAAAGAGCTACGAGCAAAGACTAATTGCAAGTCATTAAACATTATGGCATGGAATTGCGGCGGACTGACCCGGGTGAAGGCCGAAGAATTCAATGTCACGCTAAGGGATTTCAATGTGGACATAGCCCTATTATCGGAAACCTGGTTCACCAGGACCGATTATAAAAGGTATTTTGCTGGATATAAAATGTTTAACTCATTTCATCCAGCAAATAAGCACAGAGGTGGGTCTTCCATTTTAATTAAAGAAAACATTACTCACAATCTTATCAAGTTGATAGAGACAAATGCTTTTCAAGTTGTAATCGTAAACGTGCAAACTGAATTAGACTCTTTCAACATAGCCTCAATATACACTCCACCCCGTAACATCCTCTCAACTGAGGATTACACTGAGTTTTTGGAGGAATTAGGCCCAAAGTATCTGATCGGTGGGGATTGGAACGCTAAAAATCCTCGATGGGGATCCAGGAGAGATAACCCTAAAGGCGTATCACTCCTAGAAGCAGTTAATTTGGTTGGCGGGAATTTTATATCCCCCGGAAAACCGACAAATTTTCCCACTAATCCAGGCCACCAACCTGATCTAATAGACTTTTTTGTTTTTAAAAACATAAATCTTATTGACCACGTCTCATGTGATACCTTAATGTCTATGGAAAAAGGTCATGCAAAAATCATTCTGGAGATTTTTACTACTCCAATCCTTGATAATCGTCCCCCCTCAATTTGCTCTAAAAGAACAGATTGGAAAAATTTCAGGTTAGATCTAGAAAATTTAATTGACAACAGCGTTCCAGTCCTCACTCCAGAAGATATTGACAGGGAGTCGGAGCTGCTGGTGGAAAATATCAGATCCTGTGCAGCAGCCAATACACCTGTAGCTGTAAATAACATAAAACCTTACGCTATCCCAAAGGAACTTCTAAAGCTTATTCGTTTAAAAAGAAAAACCAAAAGAAAAGCAAATTTCACCCATTTTCCTGAAGACAATTCAAAATTTAACAGATTAAATGCAATAGTAAAGAAAAGAACACAAGAATTTTTAAATTACAAATTTAAAAAATTTATTAACTCCTTGTCTCCGTCAGCAGATAAAAACTACTCTTTATGGGCAGCCACAAAATATTTAAAAAGGCCAAAACAGTTAAAATTCCCAATCAGCAAACCTGACAATACATGGGCAAATACAGATGCTGAAAAAGCAGAGGTTTTAGCTGATCACTTTGAAGCCGCTTTTCAACCGCACGAAGACCTGGAAACACTATCTGACTCTGATGTTTCCACCGGCAGTTCTGACTCAGATTTGCAGAATGAAGGGGAAGTGTCCACATTGAGACCCCGAAAAATCAAAAAAATCCCACCAATAAAAATAAAAACCATATCTCCCTCAGAAATCGTTAAAGAGATAAAAGGTAAAATTAAGGCAAACAAAGCACCTGGATTTGATAAAATCTCAGGACTGATTTTGAAGAACTTGCCTAACAGGGCAATAATGAAATTGGTCTCAATCTTTAATGCTGTCATTAGATGCAAATATATTCCCTCTCAATGGAAGATAGCGGAAATCTTCGTCCTCTTAAAACCAGACAAACCTCCTACAGAGGCTGCATCTTACAGGCCAATTTCGTTGTTGCCTGTTATCGGCAAACTCTTTGAAAAACTGTACATTAAGAGATTGAACGAGATAGTTGGCAAGCAAAATCTAATAATCGACGCCCAATTTGGTTTCCGAGCGAAACATTCTACAATTGATCAACTTCATAGAATAACTAAATTTATAGAAGACTCCCTGGAAAAGGGAGAATACTGTGTGGCGGTTTTTCTTGATGTAGCGCAGGCATTTGATCGTGTCTGGCACGAGCGCCTCATCGGAAAACTCTACAAAATGCTCCCATGTAACCATGTTGAACTCCTGTCTTCATTTTTATCAGGTAGACAATTTAGAGTGCGATATGAAAATACCACCTCAAGTTTCAGACCAATAAGGGCAGGAGTTCCGCAGGGTTCCTGTCTTTCCCCCCTTCTCTATTCCCTTTTCACCACAGACATCCCGCAGTCTGGGAGAGGGGGGAAACTGGGAGTTTATGCCGATGATACGCTTGTGCTAGCAGCGTCGAAAAGCTACAGGGAGGCACGTTTTAACGCTCAATCCCACCTAAACAGGATTAATAAATGGACAAACAAAGATAAGACCAAATTAAATGCGTCTAAATCGGTAGAAATTGTATTTACCAACAGGCCATTTACTCATATTCCTCTTCACTTAGGAAACTCTGAAATCCCTCGCGACACAGTCGCCCGATATCTCGGCCTCCACCTGGATTCCAGGCTCAAGTGGGGTGCACACATAAAGAAAAAAGTCGAGCAATTAAGACTTAAATTTCATGATATGCAGTGGCTGATTGGCCGCAAATCCAAGTTATCTCTAGAAACCAAACTGCTCCTCTACAAGTCAATGTTGAGGCCGGTTTGGAGTTATGGCTGCCAGTTGTGGGGCTGTGCAGCCAAGTCAAATTTAAAAAAGATAGAAGTCATACAAATGAAAATATTACGAAGCATTTCAAAAGCCAGATGGTATGAGAGGAACGCGGATATTCGCGCCGACCTCAACATTGATTCTGTAGAGGACTACATAACAAAAATGTACAACTCTTACGAAACTAGGCTGCATAGGCATCCCAACCCAGAAGCGCTTGCGCTTCTGGAAAAGGACCAATGCACCCGAAGATTAAAACGTCGCAAACCCCACGAGCTTGGAATTCAGGGGTTCTCAAAATTATCCTTCTTTTAAACTGACGGGCCTCCTTGTGCTCTTCGAACGCAATCAGGGGCTCTTGGGCATTTGACCGGGTTCGGTCACCCGCATTCCATGTCAAAGCAAAAAGACATTTTTACTTTGAAGCAAAATTGTTTTATTTTTCCCTCCTCATTTTTCAGAGGTTGTATTTCTCTCCATATAAATTAAAAAAAATGTGTGTAACCTAGTATAAGTTTATCTTATAAGTTAAACCCAAGTTTTTTAAAGATGTATCTTACATCTAAAAACATTCTGTACATATTATAACTTTTGTACAAATAATAAAAAAAAAAAAAAAAAAAACCACTTCCGTTACAAGTTGTTTCGGCCACATTTTTTGTGTTTTTCATCTTGTCATCCACACATATTAATTATAGACTTCGAAATATTTACCGAAAAATTCTTCATTCTATATCAGATTGAAAGTAATTAAAGCAGTTGTTGCAGCATTGTAAATGCATATTTTGGCATGTATCACAAAACTGTCGGAAACTTGAGCCTTTTACAGATAAAGAGCTAAAAGAACGTATGTGATAAAATGGATGTGATGGATCGAACCGTTATAAGCACAACGGAACGCACGAGCAACTTTGCTCTATTGGTCAATGAGCCCCATCAAAATTTGACATTATTATCTCGGTCGCCTAAAAATAATGCCTACGTCATAGTGTGCCAATTCACAATGAAGAGCATGTGTTGCCGAATTGAACGCAGTGAAGTTCAAAATGAAGTTATTTGGGTGTGACGCCGCTCTGGTCGAGTGATTGGTTCGCATTATAAAATGCAAAATTTTCGTCGATTTTACTGCATGAAAGGGCTCCAAAAATGAGATGTAGCAAATATCTCATTTTACAGCCTTGATAAGTTCGGTTTCAGCGCGTCAAATCAGTTTCAATCTCTTTAGCTTACTGTATTTTTTTTTTTTTTTTTTTTTTTTTTTTTTTTTTTTTTTTTTTTTTTTTTTTTTTTTTTCAATTTTAATACGCACTGTGAATTTTCAGGACACGATATTCAAATCATAAACTTCAATAATTCTAATTTTTCAACCTAACCAGACAAAAAGCGCTTATATGAAAAATTTCCCACCTTTATTGCATCAGGCCTCTCTATTGAGACGGCCCTCATTAACAGAATTACACTTTAAACCAGTAGTGAATCATTTATGAACTTTAAAATCGGTTTTCTTCCTCCTTCTTCACATTTTTTAGAGGTTGAAAATTAATAATTAAAATAGACGAGGTACCTTCCAACTGTTGAGATGACTTCAAGCACATACGTGCGCCTTAGCAAGTAATTTTAATTTAGAATGTCAACGTGAGTGGGAATAAGCTAGAAAGTATTCTGGCAAGTGACTATAGTTTTACCATTCAGATTCTGCATTAACCCTCAGGGGTGACATTGCAAACCTTCGGCCGCACCTCGCATTTCAAAACGCAATATTGACAACACTGTCTAAGTTTTTGTAAATTCTCATTTCGACATGAGACTTTGTCGAAATTCCTTGAAGGCCTTCCATTATCACCCTGTGAATTGCGAACTTGCTGCTTTTGGTTGTGCTCATTAAAATTAACATTATCTACAAGAGCCAATTTGAATCAAATTCCGCGCCTTTTTTCAAAATTTTATGTTGATGTTAGGATATTAATGTGGAATTACTTCATCTGCGGTCTACGTCAGTGCCAAAATTAGTGGGTATCTTCTCCCAACATCAGGCCGGTGAGTCACAGCGTGGACACATTAACTCCATCTGCGGTCGGTGTGGCGAGATAATCAGTTATAAAAATTAGTCGTCTTTCAACGATAAAAAACCCTCTAGTGCAAAATCTGAATCTGACGATCATAGATGATATAGTTTAGAGACTTCACACCAGCAATCTATAAGTAATATAATCGGGGGAAGGTAGAGTAGAAGGTAGGTTCGCCGAGTCGTATGTATACAATTTGGCTGAGTTTTTGAAGCTTCGAAGCAACAGAGATTTCTTTCCTTTATGTTACAGCTGTTTTTACACACCTACGTAAAAAAAAGCCTTGTCGCGTGATCGTAATGAGCCATTCAAAAAGAGTGTGAGGCGCTACTTTCCCTGCTAATATACCTGTCGAGCAGGACCACCTACACAAAAGCTCTCCATATCTCACTCGGCGAACCAATCAATTATCTTGTTTTTCTCATCGGCTGACAGCAATACTAAAAATCGTGCTCCAATTTGTATTCTGTCTTTCTATAGGCTTGCAATTCCTATATAGACTTTCTCAAGTCAAATCTTTGTATGTATGGAAAAAAAATATTTAAATGCTCCAATGTAACCAAGTTGAATGATTCTTTAAAGCCACCCAATGAACCAAATTCTTCGATTAGACGCACGGAAAAATTAAAACCATTCAATAACTTTAAGACTAATTTAATTTAAACACACGCAACGAAAAAAAAGTTGGTTAAATTTTGTAAATTTTGGGGGAAAGCTGAGTAAAATTACCGAGGGTAACCAAATGGTCAGTTAGTTTCTAGGCGTAGCTTCTTAAGATTGAATTTCAAATTATGTGAATAGAAACGAAGCACCAATTGTTGGATACAAAGGTTCTGTGACTGTCACAACTTGAGATAAAAAATTTAATAAATTTACAAAAAATACTGGAATAGGAAGAAGAATTCTCAGTTCATGTAACTTTTCCGTCGGGCGCGACGAGACGGGGTGTTAGGTCAGCGCCTTGATGCAACTATTCGTGGTCCAAGGATGTCCGTGTTGCATACACGATTAATTGAAGGCGTTTCGTGTTTCCTGGCCCTCGCAGCATCACAGCCCACAGAAAAGTCGTGTTAGTTTCTTAGTGTGGCTACATAAGGTGATTCGAAGGACGCCAGATTTTGTGTCAAAACGGCGTGCGATAAATCGCTTCAATTGGCTCTATTTTTTCAGCTACGAATCATTTTTCTCGAATTTTGAGATCGCAATTCTGTTGTCAAAAGACTATAAAGCACTCACTTACCAATTTTCACAAACAAATTTCTTCAACGTAATAAAGGAGTGGTTTTTTCAGAGAGAAAACATCGCATTCGATATTGATATCGAAACTGCACTCGAATGCAATATTTTCTCTCTAAAAAAAGCACGCCTTTATTACGTTGAATTTCTTTGTTAAAATTGGTAAGTGAGTGCCTTCGTCTCCTGACAACAGAATTGCGATCTCAAAATTTGAGAAAAATGACGAGTAGCTACAAAAATGGAACCAATTGATGCGATATATCGTATGCCGTCCTGACACAAAATATGGAATTCATCGAATCACTTAAAGAGTGAATTTCAAATTATGAATAGGAACGAAGCACTAATCGGGTTTTTGTACTATTTTGTTTACAGAGGATCCTGCACCGAGAAAAAAAGAACGGTCTTATGAACTGTAAAGCCGGTGTTCAAGATCGGCCGTACTGTTCGTTTCATGTGACCAGTCTCTCAAATCTGGGGACGGTATCCTCGATCCATGGAACCGAGCGCTCTAACCAAACCGAACAATGGAGAAAAGCTCGGTTACATGAACCGAGAATACTTTTCCCAAAACCGAGAGCTCCATCACATGAACTGAATTGTACGGCCGATATTGAACACCGTACTTACTTTTCATATGACCGAACTTTTTTTCTCAGTGTGCCAAAACAAAATATCAGAGTTCTTGTTTCTGAAGACACTTGGACTACATTCTGCAATTGGGAACTACAATTCCTGGCTCAGTTTAGAAACAACGTATGTACCATTAGTTTTCCTATGGACATTAATGTTTTTGCAAATGAGCCAGAAATTATAGTTCCAAATTGCAAAATGTAGTCCATTTGTTCTTGTTGCTGAACAGCTTTCATTCGAACCCAGTCCCAGGACATGATTTCTCCCTTTCCGACGAAGGTCAGGTCAACAGCAGTTCTGTCCCGGAGAGAAAAAGCGTTTGTTCAATTTGTTATTTGAGCTTTAGGATCGCACTTAGTCATTAGCATGAGTGTAAATACTCGGATCAAGGTCGGAAATTTCGGGAGCAACGCTCCGAAGAGACTCGCGTGAAATATCTCACGCCCTTGAGGAAAACAACTACATACGCGACGAACTCACCTAGTCCTTGATTTCCCATTTTTCACTCCGGTGCGGTTGACGTGTGAGCCGATGCTCAGATGTCCAACGATACGTCAATAATCAATCATTAGTTGGCGTAATTATTATTCCACGGGCGGAAAACAACAATTATCCCGCAATCGAACCCGCTGCGATGTCAAGTGCCGGCAAGAATCCCTGGATTTTCCAGGAGACTCGCGGTGCGGAATCGTGGCGTTGACTCTGCTGGCAACCAGAAAAGCTCCCTCCTCAGGAAGCAACAAGCTGGCCGCTCTTAGCGAGAGCGGTGTGCTGGCGCCGCGCCGGTTTCAGCCGCGGGGTCGTTGCCGGTTTCAGCGGGAATTGAAAAATAGTCCATACCTGGATTACAACGTTTCAAAATATTCAACTATGCCATAGTTGCCGCAGTCAGGGAATACCGGGAAAACCGGGAAATGCTAGGGGAAATGACGAAAATTTCAGGGAAAATTGTCAAGTCGCCTTTATTACCTTTCCAATGTGGGTTTGACGTTGCGAACAATACATTTTGCCTAAACACTATTTCAAATCTTGCTTCTTGCCCATCTGGCATATCCTCAATCGTCAGGGAATTTTACCAAAATGTGACAGAGAAGTCGAGGAAATGTCAGGGATTTTCATTTTCTAAATTCTGTGGCAACCCTGGTATGTTTCATTTGTTTGGAGAGGAACCAACCGAAATATCTCGGGGCTTAACAAAGTTCTCTTGAATAATTTTCTTTCAGGAAAATAAATGTTTCATCACTTACACTATCCAATGATCGAGGATTGAACAAAATAATGCATCAATTACCTGCAACAGAAAAAGCAAATCGTAAAACTTTATTGAATTAAACTTTTGGCGATCCTATAAAGAATTGATTCCTAGGCCGTATTTTCTGGATCTTCACTCCTCTGGTATTTTCCCACCTCAAAAATAAAGTAAGAACCTAGGTATCAGTCAACAGTCTGTTGAGAAAGTATCTTCAAACCCAGGCAAAATAACATTTAAGTGATCGAAAATGGGTGTAATGAATTGAAAATGAGAATAAAGGTCAATCTATTAATTGAAATACAATTTGATGAATGTGACATGTTTCAAACTTGCTAATTTTCCTGAACTTGGCAACTGCGTTATATATCCGATCGAGCCTCATCCATCAGAGATCCATGATCATGCTGAGTTTTCCAACCTATGATCAAATTAATTATGCAATAATTATGAAAATGCTAATGATATAAGGTATCGAAACTTCGAAACCCTATTATACGGTGTGAATATCGATTGAGGCCCCAACCGAAGATTATTTCCGTGTTTTCAATTTTTCAGTTTTCATCTTTACCGCTTACCTTCTATTATACTGACAATTCAAAAAGTTTTCTTTCGGTCAATTTATTGCAATTGACACAAAATGAATTTTCCGTTAACCAGAATGTCTGCAACAATTTAAAGGTTTCCTAAAGTTACAGACGTAGCGACGTAGCCATTGTTACCTCATCTTAATGCCAAATTCACAAGTTGCTAATGACAGCTGAAAATAATGGAGGCATACGGCTAATGTGTTTAAGAAAGGCAGAGTATTTTATCATAGATTATTTAATACTATGGGATTATGACCCTTCACCGTTTCGCGGTCCAAAACCTCCGAAGCGCTTCGCGCCTCAGACGTCATACATTACGCATTACTCTCATGAATTTATATTATGCGATTGAGGTCTAATCCATTATCAAATGAAATATATCTCAAAATCATTTTTTTGAAAAGAATTGTGATGTGCACCGAAAAAAAGGTGCTGTAGTAACACCACCGATGTTAAAAAAATGTGCGACAACTCTTGGATGTTTTTATTAACACTCAGGTATTCAAGTAACATCCTAGGATTTTATTTTTACATCCTAGAATCTTACTTTTACATTCTAGAATGTTACTCAACACCAGAGTGTTAATGACAACATCCAAGAGTTGTCGCACATTTTAATAACACCGTTTTTTTCGGTGCATTTATTCTGCTCATTTCCCATCATATTTAATTTAATTTTTCTATCCATTCTCATGATTGTTACTGAACTCCTCTATATATGAGGGGGGGAAAACACTTAGAAGTGGCCCAAATACTGTATGTAACAAGAATGAGAAATGGTGCTGGGTCTACACCATTTGGCGGGGAAATCAAAGTCAAGAAGTTCCAAAAATTATAATCAGAGTCAAAAATAAATTTTTTTAAGAGAAATTCTTTCATTAGAGTTAAAAAATTTAATTTTGACTCTTAAGTATAATTTTTGGAACTTCTTGGCTTTGATATCCCCGCGAAATGGTGTGGACCCAGCAACATTTCTCCACCTCCTCTATATATTTAAGTCTTCCAAGGTGGAGAAATGGTGCTGGGTCCACACCATTTAAGTCTTCCTTTAGTAGTCTTTTCAATGATCAGCGGTCTACTGGGGGCTCTTGGATGAACCTCTTTGCGTCTCCAATTTGCAACTCGTGAACTCTGCGATGAAACCAATAATTTTTCCACGCTAAATACGGGTCGTCGGGGAAAGCTGACAGGCTGTAACTTTCAGCGATGAAAAAAAGTTGCGGCGCTTTCTTCGGATACCCCGCCGCGTCTGCCCGGGGCGCCGCGGTGCGCCGCGCGCCGCTTCATTTGACGTCAGAGGAAAAGGCTTTTGTGCGAGCCGATCGGAAACCACTTTGGCGCGTCGCTGACGCGGTGATTTCCGGTTTCCACGCGCCAAATCGCGCCTGTCGCGAACGTGTCACCGTGTCACCCACGGAACGCCGCAACTTTCAGCGACCTGAGTTCGGGTCGCTCTTGAATGCTGCTCCTACGAAGCGCTCTCTGCTATCGGCTGGATGCCAAGGAGCTATGAGAAGACTTCAACTTTCAGTATTGTATACTCATAGCAAAATTTCATATATAGATTTTCAGAAGCGGATCCAGCAATTTGGCAACACCGGATTCCCTTCATTTAAACTCATGTTAATTTATCGATTCTTGTCGGAGCACGTGGCCCCTCCAAGAATTGATATATTTCCATAGGTTTAAATGAAGAAAAACAATGTTACCGATTTGCTGGATCCGCCGATGGGCTTTTCGCGATCAAATCGGGAAATGATGAGTGCTGCCGATGTTTGGTGTATATTATAACGACTCGGAAACAAGAATAGACCAATCTACGCAATTCGCGAGGTCTAGTCGGGAAAGAAAATGGCATCCATCCTACCTGGCACTAAATTTTTTTTGCAGACACAAACAGTGGCGAAAAATGAAAATTTAGGAGGTCTGAGAGCTTACAGTAATGATAAAAATAGATATTTTTTTTTACCTATTTACGAGAAATTGATGAAAATAGTTGCCAATGGTTCAATTTGATTTATTTTTGATCATCTCTGTATAATTCTTTCGCGGGTCAATTTTAAACTTCCAATCTTAAAGGATTCAACGGTAAAATAAAGGTTGGATTTAAATAGGAAATGTCTCCAGATGACGTGACTAGGCGGTGCATTTTCTTTCTTTAAAATCAATTTTACACTATTTCCCATTACAGGAAATAATTACAAAAAATATTGCGATATCAGCTCTTTTAGCACTCTCAAATGAATCAATAAAAAATTTGCGTGCAAATTCTCCATTGGTCCATAAGATGGCGCGCTAGAAGAACCCATCATAAATACGTGAAAAGGAAGGAAAATGGTGGGAAACGAAACGTTTTAAAAAACACAGCTGCTCGGATAAGTCCTTGAGGGTATTGCAAGTGCTGTTGTTACACATTGTAGGCGTCTGTTTGTGATCGGAATACAAAATAAACGAGCCACGCGACACGACGCAACGGACCACGAACTCAGATCGAAGGCTAAGTCGCCGCGAGACGGAGCTAGAAAACTCCACAGCCGAGTTAATTAATCGAAAATAATGCCTCTTTTTCCGCAACAGTGATATTTCTTTACCTATCTTGGACTGGCTGTATCGCGTTGAGAAAAATCGGAGCGGCGCCGACGATGGAAACCAGTGGCGTGGCGTGAATTGCGATAAATCGATTGTTATGCCATTTAAACCTATGGTAAAGGATCGATAGACAGGGTGTTCGCAGCGAACACCTAAATAATCGATTCTTTACCATAGGTTTAAGTGGTATAACAATCGATACATCGAAATTCACGCCACTCCACTGATGGAAACCGTTTCCTTAACGGTCCTCGCTACGCTGAGAAAAATACGCAATACGCCAAGAAAGCCGTGATAACGTCAAGTGGAATTTCAGTCGTGAAGATCAGAGGCGGTAGACGCATGAGTCGACAGACACAGGTTATGATAGTTAGATCAGCCAAGGTGATGTCATGTCTTTCTCTCTACATCAAGTAGAGCCTGTAAATACTGAAGGAAAAAACCCATTCCGAGTACAAATTTTCACCTGTAATTATGCCGTTTAATACAGATACACCAGAGGGGCTTGGAGGACAAGGCGCATAAGTGCAGTTTTAGAAAAACTTGGGGTATTAATGATCTCAAATAAAACTAATCTTAATGCATATTCTGTAAAAAATTCGCTCCCAAATTCCAATTTTTAAGCACCAAAAAGTCAGTTTAAATGTTCTCTTTGCCATAAGGATCCATGTAATTTCGAAACTTCAAACATATATTTCTCAAAATAGAAAAAACTGTACTTATGCGCCTTGTCCTCCAGGCCCCTTATCACCAGTAATGTCAGACCAGAAAGCGAAGGTAGAAGCGTTTTTTTCATTATTTGAACCCATCATATGACTCAAGGTCCAACCCCATACACAAGCCTCATGATTTTCTGTTTACACTCTTAAACTCGGAGAGGTTTTCAAAACCAAACTGAGTTTTGACAAACGGACGCGAATTTTAGAAGTAACATGAAGTTGATGAAACGAAATATTTGTGACGGCCACAACTGAAAATGAAGAATTTAAGAAATTAACAAAAAGTACTGAAGATAGAAAGAAGAACTCTCAGATAGTGTCACTGTTTTGTCGGGCGCTACGAGACGGGATGTTAGGTCAGCGCCTTGATGCAACTATTCGTGGTCCAAGGATGTCCGTGTTGCATACACGGTAAATTGAAGGCATTTCGGGTTTCCTGGCCCTGGCAGCACCACAGTCCACAGATATCGTGCTACGTCCGTGCAATGACTGATTAATAATCAGTTGCTTCCCATTCGCAACGAGTATTTTCTGGGCGCATTCTAACCAGAAACCACTGAGGTAACAATTTTTTTTTTTTTTTTTTTTTTTTAATTTTTTTTAGAAGGTGTTACTTGCCGGATGATCCGTGGGCAGATCAATTCCAATGGCGGCTGGGAGTCGCAGAACGCTCTAGGGCGCCGAGGTAGTAGTTTTCTTTTTTTTATGAATAACAGATCTTATTAGTTTTGCAGAAAACAAATTCCTGTACAAACTGTGAGGTAAGGATTGAGAATTTTGAGTTTGGTAATTTTGTGGCTTCCGCGACTTTAAAAATTCATGAGTAAGTCTCCGTTGGAGACGACTGTTCCACCGGTTATTCCAGAGTTGCGCGATTTCATCGTGTAAACAAAAGCCAGCAGCATAACTATAAACGGTTTTGGAGTTTATTTACTATGTAATTTCTGTGATAATTTGGCGACAGGGGGGTGTTAAATGAGATAAGAGATTGTCAACTCCCTGATGACCTGTGGGAAGACCGAGCTTTGTGGCGATTAGGCGTCGCACAGCGCCAAAGAGCGCTATAAAAGCGACTCATATATATATATATATATATATATATATATATATATATATATATATAGGTAACAAACACCGCACCTGCGAAGTCCAAATTGCAAAGACTGCGAATCGGCCATACTTTTTTCTCTCATTCTCATTTAATTTCAAAATCTCCAGTTCCTTTATGCTCTCTTTGTCAACACTCCCCCCTTACAATCGACCATATTTTACTTTCTTGCCCTAAAACCTATGCCACACGTATCAAAATTCGAAGTTCCCTCCCTCTTAATATGCACCCTTTGTGTTCAGATAGTCCAATAGTAGTAACAGAAATTTTAAAACTCTTCAAGACACTAAATTTAAAAATTTAAAATTGCCTAGTCCCCGACGTAAATAGCCTAGATGCTGATTCGTCGTTAAATAAAATTAACTAACTAACTAACTATATATATATATATATATATATATATATATATATATTATATATATATATATATCAAGATAAAATGGCTGTAATATTTATAGGAAATTTACCTTATTTATTCAGCTTGCAGCCATAAAAAATCGAAACATTACTTGTACTTGTCACTTTATTTGTACTTGTCAGGGAACCCAATTTCAGGGCAAGGCTGTATCATGAAGCCATACAGATTAAACGGTGCTCAAACTCCATTAATTTCAGAACTGACACCGATGTACTGGGCACGGCGTACAGTGCTTTCTTCTGATTGTTTACGTGTGCTATCTATTTACTCCTCGCGGTGACGGGCTCTCTTTGTTTATAGTCAGTTTTCAAGCAGTTATACGAGTCGGAGTTTCGTGGTGGCCACCGTTGTAGTTTTAGTTCTCGTGTTTTTAAAAGTTTTTATTTTTCCGCGTAGACATTCGACGATTTTAACATTTCGCGTGGACAATCGATCAGTTTTATGAATAGTTTTTAAGTTATAATGTGTGCCTGCCTGAGGATGCCCCCCATGCGGGGCGAAACGTTGCGGATGCGTAGGAACTAATGTTTCGATTTTTTATGGCTGCAAGCTGAATAAATAAGGTAAATTTCCTATATATATATATATATATATATATATATCTGTGATTTGTTTCTACTTACGACCCTTGAGACCTCTTTTTCTCTTGGTCCGATGGCAAACGGGTCCCTTGTTTTTTCACGCATGGATACGGTTTCAGGGCATTCCAGTCCTCAAGGACTTGCTTTTCATTTAAAGTTGACCCCTCTCATTCTGTCGTGACGCATTTGAGGAGCAAACTTATAAAGTTTGTTTATAAATAACGTCACTCGATTCGAGAGAAAGGGGTGCCTCCTATATAGCCCTCGTGACAGATGTGTGATACACCAGAAATTAAAGGGTCCAAGTCACGTGAAAAACTCCAAAAGGTTATTTTGTAAAGTGGAAAAATAAAATGGTTCATAATGTGGTTTGAAAAATTGGGAGGAATGTACCAATTTTTCGGAAACAGGAGAAAAAAAGTGTGAAATCGCTCAATTTGAGCGAAAAAATAACCATGATTTGAACCATAGGAGGACTCATACGCAGGGATGCCCTGCGTATGAGTTAGCAGAAAAATCATAGAAATTTTCAGAACATTGTGTTGTTAACTCTCTTATGTAAACAAAACACAAATAACGACATGACTTGAGGTAACGTGAAATGCAATCACAGGGTTCTCACAATTTCCTCATTATCCGATTCCTTGACTTTTTGCTTTTTCCTGGCTCAAATTTTTTCGGATTCCGTGACCATCTCCGATTTTTCCAGGACGAAGCTAACACATTGACTTTTTTTTATTTTGTTTTCCTTTTATTTATGATGAATTGTGCTAGACACTGCTCTTGATATTCCCTGGCTTTCCCTTAGTTTTCCGGTTGCTGTAAAATTCCAGACTTCCCAAGTTTTCCAGATCGCCGGAAACCCTGCTGAATTGAACCGCATTAAGCAGGAGAGAACCAAGCCACATCTGCTGTTCTCAAATTTAAAGGGCCGATTAAATTTTTTTACACGAAAACGGTTGTGCGGATTTTCGTGCAAATTTTAGTAATTTTTTTTGCATAGTTGGAAGCAAATTCCTTAAAATTTTCAAAAGAGTCGGCGAAAACGTTCTCTGGTTCTCTTGGCAACCGTGTTTAATTTGGCAATAGCTGATGTGGCTTGGTTCCTTTCTGCTTGACGCGGTCTCATTACATTTGTTCTGATTTTCCTCCATATTTTTCACCTATCTCCACTCGCCATTCTCGACTGAGATGGGTGCATGATTGCATGGAGTCAGGCTGAAGGTGGAAATGCCGCTTGACCTACGTAACCCTACAATACGATTGGTGTCTGGTGGGAGAGGGGGACGGAAAGTGGATTACCGTGGAGGAGGAAGCTAAGCTCGGAGTGAGTCGGTAGTGCGACGGAGGTGCAATTAGCGGCGCAGGGCGCGAGGCGGCTGTCTCGTCAACCTCGGAGTTACGACGTCCACGCCACGCTACGCGCACGCCACGCCACGGCGCACGGTGGATCGAGTCAATGGGAGGGGTCGGTCATCGCGCATCACGCGTCTTATTTTCTCTGATTACGGAGATTTCCCACCCTTAGAATAGAGCAAATTACACTCACCTATGTATTTTTCGTCGTAGATTCCATTTTTCATCATTTTTCAGCCGAATAACGAGTTTTAATACGAGTTTGACACACTTTTTCATGACTATTGAAATTGGGATCCTTGATAGCTGTTTTTTCACGTTACTTTCGGCGAATGGGACCGTAAGCATCTTCCATAAAGAATAATTTTGCAGAACTTGACTCAAGGACATTACTTGAGGAGTGAGGGAGGGCGGCTTTACAGCCCCCTCACTACGAAGGTTGCCATATTTCTTTCAATTTCTGATAACATCGTTTTTTGTTCATGTTAATTGGTTTCTCGCAATTGCATACTGACACATAATATACGGAACATTCTGATAATGTTCATTTTTCTTCTCTTTTCCTCCAGCCAGTCAATAGACGTTTTCATTTTTATGAACTCTCTACTCTTTCAAATATTCAACAAATATGCATATTTCAAAAAATAGATCAATATATTAAAGAAATAAAAAAGAGATGTATATACTGTAGCTTCTTTTTATCGAGTCATCCTAGAAGATTATTATAGGTACTTATCAGTATCACCAGATAAAAAAATTGAATGTGCAGAGAAAAAAAAAAATTATATCATCTTCCATTATTTCGTTTTGTTCCTCAATGTTTGGAGTGAAGTTTGAAACATATTTATTGAATAAATATGAAAATAAGAGGAAATTTATTTTTCATGCAAGTTCTGATCCCTTGAAGAACCTCTGAGAAGGACTATTGTCTCTTGAAGAAATTTCTTGTATTTCTTCTTTTTCAACCCACAACCAATTTTTACTTTCTCGCTACCCTAGGGTAGAGAAAGTATTGTCATCCTCCAAGGGGGGGGGGGGGAGTTGAAATTTTATTTGTATGGAGCTCATGAAAGAATTCTAGGTATGTTGAAGACATTTTGCAAGAAACGGGACGTGTGAAATATACATTGCGCAAAACATACACCTTAAACTTTATCGCACAGTATAACGTTGATCGAATCAACTTCAAAGACTAACAGAAGGTTAATGTCTCGTCCAAAAATATCAACAAATAAGCCAAAATCAGTAATCAGTAGAAAAATTATCGAGATTGAAGGATATCGTGTGATGCACGATTTTATTGATGGCAATAGAGCAAGATCGGATTCCCAGCAGGCGCGACTTCCTATCATTCAAATGGACCGTTTTCGCAGATTAGCGGATATTAGCGGCTAATTATTACATAATATCATTCCTGATAGTGTACAGGAGGCAACCCAACAAAGGATTTTGCGGACACTTGTGGACATTTTTTTATCGAGCTATTTTAACATTTTTTTGGGCGTTTTTTTTAAAGCAAGCTTTGGAGGTGGTTTTGGTCCTCCTAAAAATATGCCAATGCACATTCATGATATACCAAAATGTTCCTTAAAGGGAGGAGAATAAGCATGTTTAATTGAAATTTTGATAAATCTGCCACAGAACTCATGCAAAAGCGAAATAAAACCTTGAGAATTAGACGGCAAATTTGATACCACCTGCAATGTCAGCTTTAGGCAACCCGCATGTCAAAGCGGAAGGGTTCAAAGATCCTAGAACCGTGGATACATTCATTTTGGAAGCTTAACTACTAGAAAACCAAGAAAAAATATTTAAAATCAGACTTTTTTTTTCGTCGCCCATGACCGACCTCTACCATTGACTCGATCCACCGTGCGGCGCGTCGCGGCGCCGACCGCTACAATGTTTGATTGGCGGCATCGAAGAAGAGGATCTGCGCTGATCCGGGCCCCGGCCCATGCGGTCGGCCGAGTGAACTCTGCTCCACGCTAATCAAATCCCCCGCCACACAGCACACACACCGCCCGCCACACCCTTGCCACGCCGTCCTCAGAATCCAACACTTTTCCTCGTATAATTTCAAGCCAAGTACGCGTGATTTTGCAATGTTGAGCCACCACGGCCGCCACGACTCGCGCTTGAATGTACACCTACCGCATGTCACGGCTCCCCGCTACCGCCGCGCCGCCCCCGATCTTACATTACTGGGGATAGTGTGACGCGACGCTATTATTAGTCGTTACGCCAATGTCAATAATGATTGGGAGTGGGGATGGGGATGGGGATGGGGATGGGGATGGGGATGGGGATGGGATGGGGATGGGGATGGAGGGGATGGGGATGGGGATGGGGATGGGGATGGGGATGGGGATGGGGATGGGGATGGGGATGGGGATGGGGATGGGGATGGGGATGGGGATGGGGATGGGGATGGGGATGGGGATGGGGATGGGGATGGGGATGGGGATGGGGATGGGGATGGGGATGGGGATGGGGAATGGGGATGGGAGTGGAGTGGAGATGGAGGTAGAGGTGGAGGAGGAGGAGGAGGAGGAGGAGGTGGAGGTGGAAGTGGAGGTGGGGGTGGAGGTGGAGGTGGGGGTGGAAGTGGAGGTTGAGGTGGATGTGGAGGTGGAGGTGGAGGTGGGGGTGGAGGTGGAGGTGGAGGTGGAGGTGGAGGTGGAGGTGGAGGCGGAGATGGAGGTGGAGGTGGAGGTGGAGGTGGGGGTGGAGGTGGAGGTGGGGGTGGAGGTGGAGGTGGGGGTGGAGGTGGAGGTGGGGGTGGAGGTGGAGGTGGGGGTGGAGGTGGAGGTGGAGGTGGAGGCGGAGATGGAGGTGGAGGCGGAGGTGGAGGCGGAGTGGGAGGCGAAGGTGAAGGAGGAGGCGGAGGCGTAGGCGGAGGCGTAGGCGGAGGCGTAGGCGGAGGCGGAGGCGTAGGCGGAGGCGGAGGCGGAGGCGGAGGCGGAGGCGGAGGCGGAGGCGGAGGCGTAGGCGGAGGTGGAGGCGATTTTTTCTTAATTTTGTGGGTGGTTGGACATTTCATAACGTAAAGCCTAGACCCAAATGAATGATCCCTCCAAAATTACCTCTAAACAACACTACTAGAAGACGATGAAAAGTTTGAGGAAAGGAACCAAGTGACATTGATTTGAGTATAGAGGAAAAGGTGGAAGTAATCGAAAGTTATAGGAGACCTTAGAAGAACAAGCATGAGAAATAGAGATAAGTGAAAAAAGAGAGGCAAAAAGGTTATGAGGAAGAGGGGAGATCGTTTTTTTTATAAAATTTAACACGCGGGTTTTTTGACGCGACGTGAGAGGAAACTTTTAGAGAGCGGTTACTCGTGGTGTGTTCTATCCGGGATTTTTACAGAGGAACACGGTTACACGGCAGTCATGAAAAGAGCTTGCATTTTTTATCAGGAGCGTAATGCACTCAAATGAAGCGCTGGCTTTTAAACTGCCACAGCTATTATCGTTGGCGTTTTCACATCCTCGACTCGCTGAAATTCGGGATATTCACTTTTAGAAAAATGCTAGACGGCTTTCGGCTTTCCGCGAGGGTCCAATGGGAAAAAGCAAATCAGATTTAGATTTTAGATACCGTAATTGCTATCCGTACAAGCAGGCAAAAACGATAAACTTATATGGAATAGGGTCCTTGTTGACAGAGAAAAGCATGCAAGCTTACGCATTTAGCGCAGAACTGCTGCTACTGTTTGACAGTTTCAAGTTTTTAATACTTGAAACTACCGATTTTAAACTGCAAACAGAATTTCAAAGGTGAAAAATATGTCACAAACTTATTTAGCAAAATGTCTTCTATTTCTACGGCCGAGTGGATCTCAGGGCAAAGCAGGGTTCCCTGGTAAAAATTGGCGATAGGAGCTGCGTTTCAAAAAACCAAAGGAATTCTTACAGCCGGCTAAAAAAGGCAATAGAAAATCATATAGCTGGCTGTAGAAAGCTGAGCAAATCATATAGCCGGGCTATACGAAGCGATAAAAAAAGTATACAACCAGGCTATAGCTCATATCGCCGGGCTTTACACTTTAACGCCATCGGCTATAAAAGGCTATAAGAAATTGTGTAGAAATTCGTGCGCTTTGGCAATCATTAAGTTTGATACGGAACCACCATAATATTTACAAAACACACATTATATTTTCCTTCAATAAATTTTCTTTTTCATCAATTAGAATGAGAATAATCCATACAGGATGTGCAAACATTTTAAAATCATGGGTTGAAAAACGCTGACTCCGCGAGATTATATGTATATTGGAGCCTAACACAGAGCGGAGCGGCGCGGCGTGCTGCCAGACTTAAGCGCGCACTAGCGCCTACAAACCTAACAGGGATACTTGACGCATTGCGCAACGCTTGAAGTATCCCTGTTAGGTTTGTAGGCGCTAATGCGCTTTTCGCGCTGGCTACCCGCCCGCCGCGCCTCATTGTGCCACGGCGCTTGAAGCAACTATTTCACACCAGAGGTATTGCACAGTATCATACGAAATTGAAGGCGCTCCAACATATTAGGAATGACAGGCATCCTTCAAAAGTATGCAGCTTTCCACGCAAAATAAATCAAGATACTATACGGCCCAAAAATAGAGCGGTAGTCCAAAAACTCAATCACCACTCAAACTGACCATCAGTCATCAAGTGGTCTACTTCGATTAGAATTGGTTCGGAATTCGATCGTGTATCCAGACCTTTAGCACGGCAGGATGGGTCTCGAGGGAAGAAGCGGACATGGAATAAGTTGAATAAGCGCGTGGCAAAGCCGCCGCGTAACCATGGCCATGAGAAATACACAAGGCGCGGAGCGCAGGGGACAGAGGCGTCGTCGCCGCGCCGCGACGCGAGTTGGGCAAGTATACCTAAACTTGACCTACGATGCGCCAAGTTTGTTCACCCTAGGCTTCAACCGTGCACGTCCACGGCCGGCCGATCGATAGCCCAACTTGATTGCATTCCCTCTTCATCGTCGTTTCTCAGAAAGTGAGCCGATCCGGAGAAATGCCTTCGGAATAAAGTTAGTCCACTCATGAATTGGACGTATTCCTACCAAACAGACCTATGTGGAGGTGAGAAATATGGGGTGTGCTCGTTAGTTCTCTGGCCGTAAGAGTGAATGGGAATAATAAAGCGCCAGTGACGTCAGCGGCGACGATGGAGACTCCGAGCCGCGGATCCGTGTCTTTAACTCGTGAGCCCTGTCCACAAGGCTCTCTTGCCATGCCCGCGGCTCATGAGTTCCGCATTCAGTTGGCACATAGGTCTCTTTGATAGAATGTAATATCCCGCTTTTCCAACTCTTCAAAAGGAATCACGCCCACTTTTACATTGCTTCTTATGCAGCTTCGACGAGCATACCCCATATTTCTCACCTCCACATAGGTCTGTTTCGTAGAAATACGTCCAATTCATACCTGTCTCACGTAACAGGTTACGCGTATTTTTACGCTCAACATCCTCCGTGCCCTCGCCCCGCTTCCCGTAAGACGCAACAACGCCCCAACTTAACTCTGGATTTTTACATTTTTTCACTCGCCAAGTCCTCTAATTTTTTTCTTTAATCTTTTTTAGCTCTTTTTCATTTGAGTAGTGTCAGAGCCTTTGTGATTTATTTAGAGGAGAGTGAATTATTTCACGCCCAATATTTTTTCCACAAGGAGAGAATAGCGTAGGCATTTTTAAGAAATCGCGCGTCATTTGTGGAATTTTCTTAATACGCGAGTTGAGAACTGCCGTGCTAAGCAAGAACGCCGTAAATCGATCAAAATTTTCCTGCATTTTTAGAACTTAACACTTTATAGAATAAAAGCTGTTTTACCCATGCAGTTTAAATTTTCAGAGTAAGTTCTTGATAGTATTGGCGAAAGAATTCTATAAAAACATTTTCCCGAGGTACTTAAGTTTTTCTGCTATGATACATTGATTCCAAAACATTTAAAATGACGTTTACGGTGCTTTTGCGTTGCACGGCAGAGTTATCTACCAAATAATTGGTCATTTTTGGCATACGCATGGACTTACATAGCGAAGAAAATGAATCGGTCAAAATATGTTTAAATGTTTTGTACGGTTTGTCAAGAGATTCCTTTCTGTGATTTCGAAATCGACTAAGGTTTAACTAAAGATTGAAACGGAGTCATTATGTAATTGGTTCCGTGTGGTCGCTCAAGAATAAAACAAAACTCTTGAAAAGGAACCATTGCAACTTAATTTGCATGGTCTCTTGCGTAGAGCACTGTCAAGAAACTACGAAGAAAGACCCTTGTTTTCGACAGCACTTGGGTATATATATGAAGTATAATTGCTGGGGGTGCCTCCTCATTAAACTCATTTTCCGATACATTTCTTTAGATCTATTTTCCCTCTGGTGGTTACTGTTGTATTAATTTTCGGCGTGAAAAAAACGTTGCCGCAAGAGAGCAGAACGCAAATTTATATTAATGGAGTTTTAAAAGCATTTGATACAAGTGGACGCCATAATTCAAGGCTCCTCAATGAAGATTGATTACTTTATGAGCTCCGCCAGCATCATTAACTCCCACAACTTTCAACCCCCTTACCAATTCTTTGTATATTTTAGCCGGAGCTATTCTTCCGTGCTAAGGAAAAACGCCGCATGAGCCTTCAGGCGTTGCCAAATTTCTCCTTGCAAATCACTAATTTTCAGGACAATTTTGTTGATATTTGTCTACCAATTTTTCAGATAATTTTGTTTGTAATTTGATCTTATTGACTTCTGAAAACTTCTGAAATTTTAAGGAAAAATATTCAAAATTTTCCTCAAAAATAAACATTTTATCGAAGGAAATTTGGCAACTCTCGAATGTTTATACGGCGTTCTTCCATAGCACGGCAGTATTCTTCCGAGTTGAATTCGTGGAAACGATACTATGCTCAGGGTACACATACACACACTCCGTTAAAGCTTGAGGTATTTTGATGTGTGAACACAAACGCTTTTCCATCCACGCAAATGTATACTCCTACGTTATCTGTACAATAAGGGGTATACTGAAAGTTTTTTTAGCCCGATTTGTCGACATTCTAACTTTTCTGGCAGATCGTCAAAAAGTTCGTTTTTCCATGAAGTCTATTTGGAAGAGGCATTAATAAACTATTGAGGGGCGGTTATTTCTGGGATTTTCCGAGCTCTATAAAAACAATAAGACAAGGAAAGTATTTCACTAGTTCTATTTTTTAACCTGTTACTTTATTTAATCAGATATTAACTTTCATTACATATCTGTTTGGATTGATCGGATCTGAAACTAAACTTTCATTAAATTCATAATTCCTCATTTTTTTTTAATTTCGGCAATATTTAAATCATTTATTACATCGTTATTATATCATTAATTCATCTGATTTTTTAAATTTTGGCACAATTAATTTTAAGGTTTTACAAAAATGACCTCCAACCCAACTGAAAGAAATGTCCTGTCGTCATTTCTTGTCATGATTTCAAACATTCACGCCCGTATACCTAAGTTTTGGGAGCCTTCAATCAAAAAGACACACGAAGGTCAACAAGTTCGTGAGCAGTTTTAAATTCTGTTGAACAGAAAAATGCTTCAAAATACAGCGTAAATTCGATGGGACTATCTGTGATTGCTTTTATATCCATTAATTCAAACCTTTAAAGTTTAATTTGATCATCAGAAAGCAGATAAAAAAAATCGATCGAACAACGTCGGCTCCCATGCATCGAAGGGAGTCACCGCATTTTATTATTAGAACAACGCGAGTTTGTCTTCTGCGAGTGTATCAAGTAGCTATTGAAATACATATTATAGAAATTCAAAGATCCTTGTGCAGGAGCGGATTCGATAGGAAGTATTCACGAAATTCCTCGAACCGAAAGAGGGAGGAAAAAGAAAGAAAATACGAGTGAAAAGAGGGGGAAAATTAGATATAGGGATGCTATACTTCGAGGCGAAAAAAAAGAAGAAGAGGCAAACCTAAATTAGATCATCATCCGAAGCTATTTTTCCTACAGCGAAAATTCAAAATTTAGCGACAGGCAGAGATGAGATCCACATATTTTTGGAGACGATTATTATGGTACATAGACCTTCAAATCGTCTCGAATCGCGTCCTAGAGGTACGAAATTTTAAAAATGTTTGCGAAATTTTGCGATGTTGCGGACGTTTTTTCCTCTAGCCCTTTACATCTGCTCGAAGACTTGAATCTTCTCTTCCCTTGAAAGTTTCCCAGATCGGTACTAGTTGTTGCGTGGATCTCATTCGAGTGGCCCCACGAATATTGGAAAGTTTAGTCCCACATCTGTACCACGAGGGAAACGGTAAAGGGCATTGGCTAATAATAAGACCCTTCAGTTCCTTGTTAAGAAAAGCTGCACGAGCAACTGCAGTTAATGAGTGATACAACAGTGCAGTACAATACAATCCCCACTTCATGCAACGGAATTGATCAATAAGCAGGTCAATTATTAATGTAACTCCACTTTACATCATTCAGAGAGGAGAACCCAATTCATAATATGAAAAATCTTCGCTTCAGTATGACGGAACTTGTTTTATGCGAAACGAGGAAGCATTTAAAATAGTAATTAATTAACACCTTGCATGCTCGTCCATCGAACAATTTAAAGCATGGATTACTACACTGATGGACCGTCACAGTAGTATTAAATTTGAGACCAGTCAAGCCAGTCCCAGTGAGTGGCCCGCAACCAGGGGAAATTAATTCGTAAAAATAAAACAAAACCATCAGACAAAAACCAAGCAGGCAGACAGCATTTAAAAAGCATGACCAAGCTTTTGCTGAACGGAACAGAGGTCCGCTCCTTCTCCGCGTATGCCCCGCTTGCTGGGGGAAGGCCACCTCTCGTGAGAAATCAAATACTGCAAATCGTCGTGTATTTCCCTTCAAAAGTTGCAAAGATGGACCCAAGCGATTCATTTTTTACACAGTAATGACTGTGCCGTGTTTGCAGAAAATCATGCTGATTTTTGCCAGTTTTGCAGGAGCAATATCCGGAGGATCATCAGTTGGAACTGACCAACAGTTTCCAGATGAAAGCTTCAATTGGGAGTGGATATTTTTCTACGTTGCAATATGATATTATTCTTTCGTCTGGGAAACGAATATATTTCACGAAGGTAGGGCCAACATATTGTCACCTTACGGCCAAGGCATCACAAGCGCCATGCGACGTTTCACAATTTCCGCGCCGCCATTTCATTTTTTAACGGGGAGACTGTTGGTTGAATCAGTTTGTAAATTTCACTGAATTTTCTTTGTGCTTCCGATAAAATTCAGTAAATTTTTCGAACAGATTCAACCAGCAATTTCTCTGTAAAAAATAAAATTGCGGCGAAAATTTTGAAACGTCGCATGGCGCTTGTGATACTTTGGCCGGAAGGTGACGATATCGATGCCAGGTAGAAGGGATGGGTGAAATTGAGTGGGCGAAGGGAAAAATTTTTTTTCCGCTCACACGACTTTAGCTGTCGAAAATTGAGCTTTTGGCTTGAATATCAAAAAATGATTAAAATCAAACATAAAAATAAAGTAACCAATGCGAAAGAAGAAAGTTCTCGAGCATCAAGGGCATCGGATAACGCCGTGAGTGACGGATCGCGGCGCGAATCGCGGTGGGACTTTGGGTCAGCGCCTGTCAGCGCCTGGACGCAACTATTCGTGCTCAAGAGATGTCCGTGTAGCATACACGAATAACCAAAGGCGTTCCGGGTTTCTTAATCCTCGCGGCGCAGCACAGCTATTGCGCCCTTCAGTGTAGCCTGCAGTAGTTGCAATCATCGGAAGAAAGTAGCAGCTAATTTCTTGGAAGTAAAGGGGGGATATCGATAAGGGCCAAAATTAGCCCACTACCGGAATCTCAAAATTTCGCGATATTTTCCAGTTATCGGCGTCTATAATAGAGAAATACTTGTGTTTTGGCCATACTCACACCTTTTGCCTCCATGACGGAGACCCTTTGAACGCTGAAATCCACAAAAATGTGCGATTATCCCATGTACCGCTTAAAAAATTGTCAAAACGAACTCCGCGCTGAGGATGCCGAAGGGAGAGCCGGCGCATTGCGTCCGGTGGAACGAGTCAATAGGAGAGGTCGGACAAAATTTGGAAACTTTAAAAGCTTATAACTCCGTTTTTACAAAACTTTGAGGTTCTAAAAGTGGTTCCATTGGTTTCTTTGAGAAATTTTCAACCAAAAGCATCCCTGAAGTTAAAATTTTTATGAGATAAATGTAAAATCTCACAATTTTTGTCAAAAATTTCATTTCCGACCTCGATCCACTGTGCGCCTATCAAATTTTACTCGCACGAGAGTCTAAGTATTTTTTAAGAATCTTAATTTGTTTGCGGGGTTTGAAATTCGTTCGTATCGTGGTTGATTCGGAATCAGCGAAAAGGTGTCATCAAAACCCTAGATTTGGGTCTTACATCATCCTACACGGACTAAACTCACGATAAGATTGTTACCGCAGAGTTTCACGATTTCGCAGAATCGACCATCGCGGCGTGGGCATATTAAAGCAATAGCGTTGTCCAGACGTAACCCAGTAACCACAATTACCGAAACAGCCACATAACACCTCGTAGACGACGTAATAAGAAAGGCGGGGAGGGTGGCACTCGGGGTAGTGACCCACGAATTTTATGACAGTCTCAGAAATTGACACAATCCCGCGATTTTTAGCACGCTGCTTTGATTTGCCCGAATCGTGCTCTGGAGAAGCGTCATATTGTGCCGGAAAGAGCGCTGTCTCTAAATATATGGCCCCATTCCGAGTTTTTTTAAGTTAAATGAAGACCTCCCGCTTCTCCTCTCCGGGATATTCTACCGGAAGATTTGCAAAGGAGAATTTTTCCGGAGGATTTGCAAATCGATAATTTTTCCGGAAGAGCAAATTGAGAATTTTTCCGGAAGATTTCGGAGAATATGCCGGAAGATTACGGAAATTTTCCCGGATAATTTTATTTGACGTGTGGGAGGCCTGGTTAAATGGACGAGAACACCAACTTACGCCTTGTCTCCACGGAATGTTTCACGGGATTTTTCCCACGTTCGAGTCACAGGAATGAAACTTCTGAGCTTTTTCCCCGTTAAATAACACGACAAACTTCTTCTTATTTTTACACCGTTCCTAGGACTCCACAAGGACTTTTAGTCGGTACTGTGATTAGTATTGACTAACTCAAATTTTTTCCCAACTTCGCAAGTGAGATTTTTCCCTAGGACAAATCCCATGAAACGTTCCGTGGAGACATAAGGCCTAAAGGAGTGAAAAGTTTCTGCATGCCGTACTGACATCTTAGCCGAAATTTCATTCAAGTAGGCTTTCAATTTTCGCGGAATTAGATGATAATTCTGCAGGTGGGAGATTGTGCTCAACCGACCAATAAACTTTGAATTTCCGCATCGTTAAATATAGTAATTTTGGGAGTTAGCGAACACAATTAACAGTTCAAAGAATGGGCCAGGACAGCTTTATAATGGACTGAAATAGAAAGACAAAATGTTATCAACTAGCAAGAATCACCACTGACTTCGGTGCGTAATTAGATTCAAAGCATGATTTAAAATTTTTGCAGGATTAGATTACATAGTTATTTTTGAGGTGGGAGAACGCAATTATTTGTCAAGGGTATGGTCAAGAAAGGACCATAAATTCGGCCCTCAATGTCGAATAATTCCAGAGATCCGAAGTAACCTTACCGTCATTTTGGACTACGTTAAGCAGAAAGAAACCAAGCTACATCAGCTAATGCCAAATTTAATTGGGCGATTTGACTTTTCACATGAGAACGGTTGTGCGGATTTTTGTGCAAATTTCAGTGAATTTTCTGCAAAGTGCGAAGCAAATTCCTTAAAATTTTCAAAAGAATCCGCACTATCGTTCTCTTGTAAAACATTGAATTGCCCTGTTTGACAATAGCTAATGTGGCTTGGTTCCTTTCTGCTGAACGCGGTCCATTTGGGCCCCACGATGAGATCCTACACTACGCTGCCTTCCTTAAGAAGAACGCCGTATGAACCTTCAGGCGTTGCCAAATTTCCTTCGACAAATCACGAGTTTTCAGAAAAATTTGTGAATATTTTTTCTTCAATTCTTAAGAGTGTGACGCGATCTGAATCTCCCGCCAGATCGCGTCTGCTTACGAAGCAGATAGCGCGCGGTCTGGCCGGAAAAGCTCAAACCGTGAACTTGAGAATCAATAGAATAAGAAGAACAAAACAGAGTTTTTTTCTTGTTTATGCCATCCCGTACCGTCCCGTATCGTTGCGAAGCCGGCGAAGTATTAGGTACCGAAAAGTTGTGTGAAGTGCGTTTCTTTTGCAAAAGTCATAGCTAGCCGTCGATTTGTGTTGTGCAACTGTGTTCCTCGTGATTAGGTATCACATTCGATCGCGGAATTGAGGAGTTATCAGGCGGATAGTGAATTGAGCCACGAGGCCCAGAGTGTGGTGCAAGAAAGCAAGGCAGCCGAGATCGCCCCACCCACTCTCATCAAAAATCAGGTACCAGGGTGACGCAGGACGTGAAACGTCACGTGAATAGCGCCTGCGTCCACATAGCCGTCCCGCTCATTACTATCGGAGCATCAAAGCCTCGGCACACCAGCCATCACCTGAGGCTCAGCCTGCCACACACCGCCGTTTATCATCGCCTCCAACCGCCACCCGTGCTTTCCGCTGTGTGTTCTGATTCTCACCTGTAGTAGCATGTTGCTTGATGATACTGCTCTTGGTGATTATATTTGCTCATGATTTTTGCTTTTGTGCCGCTTGTATCTTTCATTCTGTATTTTCCTCTATGTATGTTTATTCTCACCTGTAGTTGTATGCTGCTTGATGATATTGCTTTTGATGATGATATTAGCTCATGATTTTTGCTTTTGTATCGCTTGTATCTGCCACTCAATATTATCCCTTTTCTGCAGATTCTCACTTGTAGTGTCATGCTGAATTGTCTCGTATCGCTTGTATTTTCCACTCTGTATTATCCCTTTTCTGCAGATTCTCACTTGTAGCGTCATGCTGAATTGTCTCGTATCGCTTGTATTTTTCATTCTGTATTACCTCTTTTCTGCAGATTCTCACTTGTAGTGTCATGCTGAATTGTCTTGTATCGCTTGTATTTTTCATTCTGTATTATCCCTTTTTCTGCAGATTTTCACTTATAGTATCATGCTGAATTGTCTTGCATCGCTTGTATTTTTCACTCTGTATTATCTCTTTTTCTGCAGATTTTCACTTATAGTGTCATGCTGAATTGTCTTGTATCGCTTGTATTTTCCACTCTGTATTATCCCTTTTCTGCAGATTCTCACTTGTAGCGTCATGCTGAATTGTCTCGTATCGCTTGTATTTTTCATTCTGTGTTACCTCTTTTCTGCAGATTCTCACTTGTAGTGTCATGCTGAATTGTCTTGTATCGCTTGTATTTTTCATTCTGTATTATCCCTTTTTCTGCAGATTTTCACTTATAGTATCATGCTGAATTGTCTTGCATCGCTTGTATTTTTCACTCTGTATTATCTCTTTTCTGCAGATTTTCACTTGTAGTGTCATGCTGAATTGTTTTGTATCGCTTGTATTTTCACTCTGTATTTTGTCCTTTGAGACCGGTTATCGCCGGTAGCTTCTTACTGCAATTACTATTATATCGCTTGCATTTGTCATACTGTATTTCCCATGTATGCTTGATTATCTTTTGTAGCTTTAGCTTCATTTGTTTCGGTATGGCTTGCATTTCTCAAGTCTGCATATTTTGCATTTAGAATCTTGTTAAATTCAGTTAGGCCTGAATGTAGTTTGTGGTTTATGCTGCAATAGATTTTGTAGTGCTTGTATTTCTCATTGTTGTGTAGTATTTTCTTGATATAAATTGTATTATCCCTGTACTACCGCATTGTTATTGTAGTATGCTTTCCCAGACCCTAGCCAACCCTGAGCTTCCGTAGGTGTTGGAGACACAGGTTGGCGCCCGAAGTCCGGTTATTTTCTAGAGTTGAGTGAAACCCTGTGTCCTCCTAACCATGTGGCGGGAAGAGTGATTTTTCCCCGTTACAAGAGGATTTTGTACGTAATTATATCTAAAATTTCTGAAAATTTCTAGGTGAAATATGCATAACTTTCTTCAAAAATACATGTCTTATTCGGGAAATTTGTCAACGCTCGAACCCAAGTAGCATTTTCCAACGGAAATCGGCGATAAAATCGCTAGGATCATCAACATCTAAGCGATTATCCTCGATCTTGTTACAATGTAATCGTAACTATATTGACCGGCAATTTATCGCGATATATGGCGATTTAATCTCGATTTTATCGACGAAAATTGATCGCGATTTTATTGAATAAAAAAATTGCGATGCATAGCGATTTAATCGCCACGAATCGCAATTTTTTATTCGTAATATTGCGATAAATTGCCACCGATATAATCGCGATAATCAACCGATGAAATCGCTATTTATCGCGATCACTGCTACTTGGGAATGTTCATACGGCGTTCTTCCTTAGCACGGCAGAGTGCAGTGGCATGGCGTGAATTGCGATGTATCGATTGTTATGCCATTTAAACCTATGAAAAAAGATCGATTATCAGGGTGTTCGCAACGAACACCTTTAGTAATCGATTCTTTACCACAGCTTCAAATGGCGAGATATCGATAATCGAGTATTCACGCCACGCCACTGGCAGAGTGCGGGTTAAGAGGACGAAGGCTACCGGAGCAAATGAATAAACTCGCCGAAAAGCACATTAATTCGATGAAACGATAAGTTCAACGGCGGAGCGAGGGGGGTCAAGCCGGCTGACGGTGAGCCAGGTAAACAAGTTTGAGGTATGATCCGGTGATGCTCACGCCAGAACAGGAAACATAGATGAATCGCGGTCGTTTCCGGTTTTAATTCCTCTCGATCGTGACTTACGGAGACGTAAAAAAAAAACACTGCGGTCGCTTTAATTGAACAAGGCTGAAATTTCACGAACGCAGCCCGCGTCCGCCTCGCGCCGCGCCGCACAGAGGAACCGGCTACTCGAGGAGGTCGCACATGAAATTTTTGGCTAAAATTTCATATGTTGATGTTTATTTCTTTATGAATGGAGATTTTGCGCGTGTGAGGAATTTGCGATTTGGCTATTAATTTTTACGTAAAAGTTCGCGAGAAACACGATGGTGCCACTGGTTTTCTGTGAAATCAACTTCCAAGTTCAAAAAAAGCTCTCAAGTTGAGGCCAAAATGGAGGGGATATTCCACGCTATCCTGAGAGTCTACTTGTACATCAAGACAATCTCTCCATGCAAAGATAGGTAGCAAATACATTGACAGGGCTGCCACTTTATTTGGGGACTCTATAACTGAAATCACGGCAACCCTGTCAATGTATTTGCTCCCTATCTTTGCATAGAGAGTTTGTCTTGATGTAGAGGGGGACTCTCAGGATAGCGTGGAATATCTCCTCAATTTTAGCCTCAACTTGAGAGCTTTTTTTGAGCTTGGGAGTTAATTTCAGAGAAAACCAGTGGCACCATTGTGTTTCTCGCGAACTTTTACATAAGAATCAGTAGTCAAATCGCAAATTCCTCACACATGCAACATCTCCATTCACTTTCAAACGGTGTTTCTGCAAGGAAATTTCACAAAAAAAACTAATGGAACTACTTTTAAAGTTTCTCGCTTCACATTTTTGAAAATATGAACTCTTAAAGTTTCCAGATTTTGTCCGACTGCCCCTATTGACGCGGACCAGTGTGCGCCGGGCGGACCATCGTTTTTTTACGCGTGTCTAGTTCCAAGTCCAACTCCCCCGGCGGGCTTATGCGTTCGTTTAATCTTCCTCCCGCCGACAATCAAAGATTTATCGAATAGATGAATTTCCTCAAAAATCCTAGACAAAGTGTCGGGCGTCTCAATGACGAACCAAGTCGCATCTAAGAGGTTTTAAGGACTAATGTTGGAAGGAAGCATTTATTTCAACCGCCGATGTATTTCCGATCGACAATAGGACGTGTTTGAATCAATAGAAACTATCGCCGATTTGAATTGGGCCCTGTCATCTGATTATTGAAATCGATAGACAAAGCTAAAGATAAAGGAGTCCCCGGGCTCCCCTCTCTCCCAGGATAGAGAAATTCACTGAGCGTATCTTTGGAGCTGAGGGTAACTCAAAAATTCATCTTGACAGGGTGTTTAGCATCCCCTAGACCTTCCTTAACGAGGTATCTGTCTGGCCCCTCTCCAACAAAAAGTTCTAAGTTCCGACCGAGCTAGGCTATATATAGACAAATTGATAGACAAAGCTATATATAGCTTTGTCTATCAATTTTAATAATCGGCCCGCAGGGAGTGAAATGGAACTACTACTGTAGCGTCTCTCGTAGATTATAGTAGGTATCGCTGTTACAGTTGGCCTATTCTTACCTCCTTTCTCCATTGCAACCAGCCGCCAATAAGATGACTATAATTTCTCTTTGTCTTCTTTGTCTATAGCTTTGTCTATTAATGTCAATATATCAGCCCGCTGGTCGTTACGCGACCAGAAACTAGTTGGAGCTAAATTGCAGAAATTTGAGAAAATGACTGCGCATTTGGTTCAATTTACAGTTCAAAGACTTTCTTTTGTTTTTGTTTCATGCCATGACTTTTCAAGGACGTTACACTTTATTGAGGAAAACGCAAGTGAACATTTTTACGTACGTATAAAAACAGAGGTGTAAGAGTAAGATAAGGGCCCTCAATTACCTTCTTGAAGATTCTTTTTTATGAAGAGCTAGAAAAATACACATCTAAAATGAATTCTGAAGCTACTCGCACATTGAGTGTCAGGTAACTAATAAAAAGAAACGTTTTACCTCAATTCAGCCTTTAATGATAACCGTAAATTCTTTCGTGTGTGAGTTTAATGTTAAGGGGGGTGTGCATGTTCAATGTATATGAACTTTAAGGTCAAGTTGAGCCTTTCTTCCTTACCGCGGGAGGGAGAAAATCCAGATAGAAGCTCAAGCTTGTTCTTTTCTGAAAATTAATAAACTTTAAATTTACATTACTCAGCTCAATTTTTTTAAAAACTTGAGCTTATGTAATCTGTACATTTTTTTTTTCAGTGAAGTTCATTCCTTCGCACGGTAAACGATGATAAGACCACATTAAATTGACCTGGGTGTATTTTGAGAAAAGGGAAAGATTTCTGGTCCAGCTTGGCAACGTTGGAAAATTATATCCGAGTGTACCGGTCAAAGAAGTTTTACGAAGGGTGGAATGCATTAAAGAGCGGAAGCTGACGAATGAAATTGCCCCAAAATCAGGGTAATGAGAGCGGCCGACGCGTGCTCTCAACAAATTATTAGATTACCACCCGGCCGCTAACCATTCTTGCCAAACTTTCCTTCCAGTCAATTTCTCACTACTAAGTCTCGCATAGATACATTTCAAAATCAGAAATTTTAAAAACACTATGTCCATATACAACCATACATAAGTATAACTGGATCGCATCTAGCAAAAAGGAACCAGCGTGATTACAATGTTGTAAGAAGGTTGTCTCTTCATAATTATCCAAAAAAAGAAAATCTCCCAGAATAGCAAAAAGTTTTTGCTTCCCACCAAAAAATTGTCAATCTGAGAGGCAAAGAGTTGCGTAAATTTTAATATTGTACATAATTTGAGTGGGTACTTTTAAAAGAAAAGAAGGAGTTGCACGATTTTGAAAACACTGTAATCCCGCTGGCTCCGTTTTGCTAAATGCGATCCAATTATCTCCAACCCTCAAAAATTTCTCCATTCGATCTCCTCTTTCTTGCAAGTCCGAAAAACCTAGAGTTGATTCTGCATACTTCGGCGTATTTCAAGAAAATTATTCTGCTCATCTCGCGCACAGCTAAGTCTTTTTGACATTATTTTACACTTCACAGCATCAATCAAAGATCACCACGAACACCGTGTTTATTCACCTAAATAGCAGCGTAATAGCGTCTAATAGAGATCAAGTGCATGCGGACAGTCGTAAAATTGAGGTCACGCGTCGCGCTATGACCATTTAACGGTAGAATAGGGAAAAAGCATAGGCCTTCTTCAGGAAAGTCATTTTGCGAGAACACTTCGCGAATGATGCTATTGCGATGCTGCAACGCGTTGATAAAAATGACATTTCTCATGATGAGTTTTCCAGGTCAAAAACCTGGGAAATTTTTGATTGACCCATTTTGAAAAACCGTATCAGAATCTTCATAAATACAACGCTAAAATAAGGACTTTAAATAATTAACTCGTGTGAATTTCGGCAATAAAAAAAATTGTTTTCCGTGAGGCGAAAATAAGCACTGCAGATTTTGGAGGATAGAAAAGGTTTTTTTTTTTTTTTTTTTTTTTTTTTTTTTTTTTTTAATTAGCATCATGGTTAGTAATGTCTTTGCACCTTTTGACTAATTACCTAAAAGTCAACAAACATTTTCATCATTATTTAATTGTATTCTTTTTGAAAAATCTCTGAGTTGGTTATGTGAGAAAATATTACAACCGGATTTCCTTCCATTGTGAAAACGCTATAAATTCGCATTTTCCCCCCTTCCCCTCCCCCAAATAAAGGAAGATGTTGAATAATTAAAAAAGTCAACATCCAAACGATGTAACCACTTTATTTTCTAACAGCATGATATTATAATTTAATCGCTCGGAGTTCGTAATTTTCATAACTGATAATGTCGCTAAAAATTAGCACTGACAAATTACTGATTTTCCCGGGGGAAAAAACCAAACATTGTTCACGATTTTTGGTTCGTATACAGAATATCGTCGATAAAATCGCGATAGTCTACCGATCGTATGATATTTCGCAACTTAATAATTACTACTTGGGCGTTCGGTGACTAATAATGGGGTTTGGCAACGTCCATCAGCTGTCTACCGGATCTGTGACCGGACCCTTGTTCTATAAAGTCCGCGAGGTTATATTCAATTAAACTCATTGTCAGCCTATCCGCTATCAGTTGGACGTAGTTATGCCGAAAGAAACTATGTGCATAGGGCCTGCGTGCGACATATGTCCTTTTAGCATAAATACGTCCAGTTTAAGCTCTTAATTAGATGGAGAGATGTTTCTTTGCCAATGATTTACTCGATATCGCGACCCGTTTTTTTTCTACCGGGGAGATCGTTCATGTACTGTAACGAACAGTGTTTCCATATCATACACCAATAATCATATATATTGGTATGATAATATGAGGAAAATTGAAATATTTCGTTACAATTTTGCATGAGTTTTTCGCACGGCGAGTCGTTGCCCCTGAAGATTTTCCTGCTTCCTCTGACCTATATCCTTGTGAGAGTACGCGGTTCCTCACGAATTGTGAAGCACTAATTGTTCAGTTTTATCTCAAACATATTTTAAGAGGATCAATCATGGCAAAATCGCAAATTGCCGGTTTTTTGCAAGGATATTTCCTCTTACATGCTCAGCATTAAAAAAAAAAAAAAAACTAAAACAATCGTTTATCCCACGATTTGTTCTCCAAAAGACGTCTTAAATGAATGAAGATTGTGTGGTGCACTTTTTAATTATTCTAAGAGTGCTCAATTCAATTTTCTACCCAAATGTCCCCAAAATGATATCTTTTTGGAAGTGAATGTGATTTTTTTTGACAATTTGGTTAACCAGTCATTTTTTAGTTTATTTTTTTCTCTTCTTCTATATTATTCTCTTAAACACGTAAGCACGAAAATCTGATGAGGTGATTTTTCAAATTTTGAGTTTAAAGACGAGTCAAAAATTTCGGAGGAAATGTTTAAAACTTTACCAAAAGTCGAATTTTTAAAATTCTAACACACTCCTCGTTACTTTCAAGTAAAGGATGTAAAAAATCGAAGAGGAACAGACCAACTAAGAAAGAACCTACGGGCTGATTGTTGAAATTGATAGACAAAGTAGACATAGAGAGTATGGGAGGATCCTATTGGTTGAAATGAGTGGCTCCTGTAGACTAAGGGAGAAAATGATGGACTAACATAAGCTCTCTCTTAAGTTGTCGTTAGTTAGTCTATTACCTACCTCCTTTGTCCATTGCAATCACCCACTTACACCAACAGGATCCCTCCATATCCCTTATGTCATCTTCGGCTATGACTTTGTCTATCAATTTTAACTATCAGCTCGCTGGTAGATCCTGAGGAAAAGAACATTGTTTGGTGGAATTATACCACGAACCAGTCCCGTTTGGATTTCTGATAATTTATCATCAGATTATCTTTTAACCATACAAAATTTTGTCAAGAGGCTTTTTTATAAGTCGGATTTTTTTATTTATGTCGGATCATGACAATGGGCCTGTTGCAAACTTTTGCTAGAGCAAAAATAAGAGTTGTTTCTTATAGATAATGCCTCAAAAATCACGATGAGCGCATCGGCAAAGTCTGAAATGCACTCATAACTTCACAGTCTGCGTAAGAAATTTGCGGTTTTTTGAGCTTCCCGCTTCAAAAACGATACTACGGCACAGGTTAACATTTTGTAAGAGGAGTCGTTCCATCGTCGACACTAATCATCATGGCCGACGCCAATCCGCCAAAACACGTTTGATGGGACGAGATAACACCTGAACTGGATTAGACCAGATAACAATCGGTGTGTTAACGTTCATATTTTCCACGCCCGAATTGATTGACCTTGAACTCTCCTCGAATTACGCGCGGAACTGCGCAAGCGTCGGCCATGATGAATATTGCCGACGATGGAGCGACTCCTCTAACAAAATGTTCACCTGTGCCGTAGTATCGTTTTTGAAGCGGGAAGCTTAAAAAAACGCAAATTTCTTACGCAGATTGTGAAGTTTTGAGTGCATTTCAGACTTTGCCGATGCGCTCATCGTGATTTTTGAGGCATTATCTACAAGAAACAACTCTTATTTTTGCTCCAGCAAAAGTTTGCAACAGGCCCATTGTGATGAAATAATTTAAAACCTGAATTGCCAAATACCCGAACCTGCTTCGCATTCAAAATGCAGGCAAATCAAATTGTATTCAAAGAACCCGTACTTATTCTCGCACCTTCATGTTAAATGAGAATGAGAATAAACAAAAGATGTGGCGTTTCTTTCTCTCTATTTCCTCTTTCCTCTGCGCTTTGCACTTCAAAGTGATGGGAAAATATCGAGACAAAAACAATTTGCCCGAAGCTGCGCATATACATTTGACGCAAACTAGGACTTTAACGCGCACTAGGAAAGTAGTCCATGAATTCGCAGCGTCTAATCAATGGTAATTCTAGCAAGTTTGTAACGCTGCTTCCCCTCGCTTTAAAGCCATATTACATTTTCGATTCTGGATGAGTCTGTCTGCTTCTGCTTCGCTTAAAATCGATTATTTTCATGTATTCAAATGGGGGAAAAGAAGTGTTGTCAGTTTGCAAGAATTGTCGCTGTATATAGCTGCGGCAATGGCCGGAGAAATCAGAGATGGAATATTTAGAACTGAATTCGATGTTCATCGTTCTTCTCGAATAAAGATAGTCTACTAGAAAAAAGGCTCATATACACGGAGAAAAACAAACTATCATTTTTTGGGCCAGGGAGGTGATTTTTGAAATTGATAGACAAAGCTATAGACAAAGAAGCCAAAAAAGATATGGAAGGATCCTATTGGTGGAAGCGGGTGGTTGCAATGGACAAAGAAGCCCATTCAACTCCCTATGTCTCTTATGTCTATCGCTTTGTCTATCAATTTCAACAATGAGCCCACAGCGCTTGTATCGACTAGATAATAAGTTGAAGTAAAATTTATAAACTCTGCTACACGGGCAGTCGCATCTCATGCTTCGCATTTAAATGCGAGTGGTTCATTATTCAATCAAAATTACTTGGATTTAACACGCTTCCGTGAAAGCGAGGGATCACAAAAAAAGTCAAGTACACATTACAAAGGGCAATTCTCAGCCTGTCAACTCTGATCCAACGTCAATAAAAAGCCTTGAATGCGCGTCCTAGTGAAACGAAGCGCCTCAATGAATCATCTTTCACACGCAGATCGGATGAGCAGCTGACCATAAAAAAAATTCGCGCACCCAATTTTAATGGCGATTTCATATTTGAGGCTGGATAACCTTTGTAATTTTTACTTGTCAAACAACCCTAATTATCTATTCTGACAAACGATGTCACATTCCAAATGCTCAATGAGATCCGAGAGATCGATGAGTGAGGAGTCTTTGACAGCAGCTTGGGTTATTGATGAATTTTTCGGTTGTCAACAATAATCGATGCTGTGATCCGGGTGAGGTCATCTACAATGGGATCCATCCTAAGCAACTTACAAGGCACATTAATTTAAATGAAAAATTTAATGACTCAAAATTTTACCACTCTCGTTGCCATGTCAAGAGTAACGATGATTTTTAAAATAATATGTTAAAGGATATATTTTTTGCGAGCTAATAGTCAAATCAGGCATTTTTATCAAATGCTTGGACAAATTGTCAAAACCTTGAAAGGTAAAATTGCAATTTGAGAAAAGAAAAACTCCTGATTGTGGATTTTCAACATTTCCCACATTATTTTTTCCGTCTAAGTTTCGAATAATATGTATGAGAAATGACGTTATTTTGAAATAGATATTCATCATTTTAAACTGAGGTATTAGATAATAAAATCACACTCTCTCAGAGACTTAATGCTTGCGGTAATTTTAAATGAGGAGCATCCTCATTCTTACAAAATAAATTGAGGAATCAACATACTAATAAGAAAATTCAATCGAATAAAATCCGATCAAGATAAGTTATACCCTTGAGAAATTGGTTTTTATGATCTCAAAGTATTATTTTGCGTTATGACAGCTCAAGGTCAATTCCAAAACGTGCAAAAAAACTGAAAATGACTTATATCTCCCTCAAAAAACTTTACAAAAAAATGTCGGGAACACGTGCCGAGGTTCGTGTACGGTGTCCCCCCTTCCCTATTTTGCATGAAAAGAGAATTTTACCCAAAGACAGTGCACTGTGCCGGACCGAATGTTTCCTCGAGAAAAATTTCTCACGAACAACCTTCAATTAATCGAATTAATCGAAAACCTTCAATTTTGTCCGTGAATAACGCACGCAAGTACAGCTTTTGGCTGACTACCTTTTGCGCACAAAGTACATTTGTGGTAATTTTTCCGATTATCGTTGCCGCTTAAAATCATTTTCGCACCGATATTTTTCTGTAGTAAGTTAATGGCAACGTCGAGAAAAATATGAGGCATATTTAAGGAAAATGAGTGAACAATTTATTTGAATTATCTTAAAAGTTTCGAGCATGATATCGATTCAAGACACGCTTTAAAAATTCATACCAAATATCACGATTAAAATAAAAAACTTGAAACATGCGCGATGAAAAATGTACTAAAATAACTATTTACTTCATATTCGTCCTGCTCAGATACTGTGCGATGTTGCCAGATGTTTGAGATCTGATTTGTGCGAAAATGATTTTGTGCAGCGACGATACTCGGAAAAATTACCATAGATGTACTTTGTGCGGAAAAGATATTCTGCCCAGCTTTTGCATGTGGACCGCCGTGCCGCAGTTTGACAACACCGTGATTCGTAAGGTACTCGGACATATTCTGCGACACGGCGCTGCGTTCGGATCCTTGAGCCTGTTCTCCGCGAATAATTTTCGTTCTTTTAAGGTCCTAAAATTCGCGACGTCGGAAGTTACAGAATTTGATTAATCTTTTTTCGCGTGCGATCTTGATTATGATGGCGGCTCAGCCCGCAAAATCTTCTACCCGGGCCTTTACCCCCTCCAAATCGTCATGGAAGTGGTTTGGACGAGGGAAAATCTGCGATTCAAGATCCAGCTGTGCCCTTTCGTGATTTCAGCCGTGAAGCTTCCTTGAAGCTCCGACTAACATTCAGTATATTTACACAAACAGGAAATTTATTCCATTTTTCTACTCCAGTGAATATTCAGTCAAGCATCCGCGAGGAGTTCTAATTCAGAAGAATAGGTTGCGATAAGTTGTATGTATTGAGCTAATTTGATTACTGCATTTTATGGTTTATACGTAGCTTGGTTCGAAAATCACGTATTTCACTTTGCGACGTCGTAGACTTCCCGCCATTCTTCATCTCATAATTTGAAAACTAATGGATATAATTTCTTGAAAATCTCTGTCATTTTTCTTCTTTGGAAAGAGCGTTTTCTTTGAAAATTTCCGGTATCAAAGTTGCCCTGCTCCCCTTCAACAGAATAAAGCAGAAGCAAGCGTCGTTTTAGACCTTAGCAAAGGACTTATAACACTTTTCAATTGAGTCGCAACAAATTGCATTTTTTAAAGTATTGGTTGTTGCCTATATTTCTAATTCAAAGAGCCAACGATTTTTGTAAAAAAAAAAAATCAAGACCATTAAATTTTATTAGGTTGGCCTGGAGTTACAACGTGTTGAAACTGTATTGAAATGTTCAAACTTTTTCTCTGAGTAATTCTACTCGGGAGACGACTATTCTGCCGTGCTAAGGAAGAACGCCGTATGAAAATTCGAGAGTTGCCAAATTTCCCCCAGTAAAATGTTAATTTTTGAGGATAGTCATGGATATTTTTCCTTAGAATTTTCAGGAGCTTTTGGTGAATTTGCAAACAAAATTATCTGGAGATTTCGAAGAAAAACAGTCATAAGTTTACCATGATATTCGTGTTTTATCAAAAGAAATGTGGCAACGTCTGAAGGTTCATACGGCGTTCTTCCTTAGCACGGCAGTATGGCACCCTATGAAAAAATCATAACGAGACCTCGGTCACACTCTACATTCTTGCCCTTCTATTATATCTTACCCTCTGAATTAAGTACTTTATTCTAAATAAACAAGTCGTAAGTCCAAAACGAATGCGAAAAGTGGGCTCTAAATGTCTCGGTCAAAAAAAACTAAATAAGTAAACGAAATGGCGAGAGAAGAAAAAGAAAAATGAAGTAGGTAATTAAAATCTCTGGTGGGCAAGTAACTAAGGGGTTTGCTTCGCATTCATATGGGTGTAGTTACTCAAAATATATTTCCTTGATTACTTAGCTGTGAGTTTCGACTCTTTCCCCCAAAGACATTCTTCCCCCACGCTTGTAAATTTCAAGGTTTAAAACTCGAGAAAATAATTCAAATACTTTTCTCCGCCTCCTATTCATTTGTCTGGCGAGACAATTTTTTCTTCATTACACAACCTTTGCTGAAAATGTAAAAGTTACGTTTGAATGTAGAATTGCGAGGGGTCCTGCTTGGGATGGTACAACCGATTGCGACAAAGACTATAATACACGGGAAAAGTTGCAAAGGAGAAAATTGAATTCACGAGCAACAGTGCGATCCGAGCAATTATTTCAAATTAAATACGAGAGAAAGATAAAGGAAAAGTTTTCTCCCGCACCAAACATAAAACCTTTGTTAGGGGGTGAGACCTTTTAATTTACTTTGTTTTTATCTCTCATTCAATTATAATCATTCGCCAACTTCGTTTCCTTTTTTCCTGTTCTTTTCTTCTAATTTCACGAGTTCATTATTGATTACCCGCCAGCAATCGAGCATAATTTCACTTTCAATTTTTTTCCCTTCAGTACAATATCGTGTTACTTAATCCACATATTTTTAGGTTTTCCTCGATGTCTTTTTCTTTATGTATCTATACTTGTGTTTAAGTATGATATAATTTTATAATTAGGTCGCACAAAAAATCAGAGTGGTAACTCTTCGTTTGGAATGCAGTTATGGGAATTGTGTCTCGAGATGAAGAATTATAATATTGAGTTACCAAAACTGAAACTAATTAAAGTCTGATTAAAGTGCTAATTTGACTGCGTTAAGCAGAGAGGAACCAAGCCGCATCATCTACTGCCAAATTTAACAGAGTAGTTTAATTTCTACATGAAAACGGTTATGCAGATGTTTATGTAAATTTCAGTTAATTTTCTGCAAGGGCAAATTCCTTGAAATTTTCAAAATAATCCGCACAAACGTTCTCTTGTAAAACATTAAATTGCCTACACTTAATTAAATTTGGCATTAGCTGATGTGGCTTGGTTCTTTTCTACTAAACGCGGTCCAATTCTGCATAGTTTATAATGAAGAAAACCTAAAAATAGCAAAATTAACGTTAATAGGGGAGTTCTAAGTTAGAGAGTATTCAATCACAAATCTGAGAAATACGCGGTTGAATTTTGCTGTCGCTAGCTATTGAAGCAGTCCATTTCAAACGCTATAACATTACTTACAACGTAGATTAGGTCTTAAAATCGTGACTTAATGTTCTCGGAAGTGTTCAAAGGTATTGCGCATCGAAAACTGAATTTCTATACTTATGACCTCAAGCGTTTCTTTCTCTAGGTATATATACCCTGGTAAAAATTGGCAGTAGAATGTGTGTTCCAAAATACTATAGACCTAAAGCCGGCTGTAAGATTTCCAATAGCTTCTGTAGCCGGCTATACAATTTCTTATAGCCTTTTATAGTCGTGGCACGCTGCGGCACGGCAGGCGGGCAGAGAGCGTGAAACGCGCATTGGCGCCTACAAACCTAACAGGGATACTTCACGCATTGCGCAACGCGTGAAGTATCCCTGTTAGGTTCGTAGGCGCCAGTGCGTCGCCGCTCCACTTTGTGTTAGGCTCTAATATTTAATCTCGCGGAGTCAGCGTTTTTCAACTCATGATTTTGAAATGTTTGCACACTCTGTATGGACAACTCTCATTTTAATTGATGAAAAAAAATATGTTTTAAAGGAAAATATAATGTAAGTTTTGTAAATATAAAGGTAGTTCCGTATCAAACTTAATGATTTCCAAAGCACACGGATTTCTACACAATTTCTAATAGCCTTTCATAGCCAATGGCGATAAAGTGTAAAGCCCGGCGATAGGAACTATAGCCCGACTGTATACTTTTTTATAGCTTCGTATAGCCCGGCTATATGATTTGCTCCGCTTTCTACAGCCAGCTAGATGATTTTCAACAGCCTTCTTTAGTCGGCTATAAGAACTCCTATGGTATTTTGAAACGCAACTCCTATCGCCAATTTTTACCAGGGTAGTGGAAAAAGTTAATCTTTCACATTAAATCCCATTTTGCGAGATTTCATCATTATTAACTAACATTAGTGTTGTAACGGCAGCAGTAGTTTATGGATAAATAATATTGTTTTCAATACATTATAAATTATAAATACGTTCCAAATGTTTTTTTTCTTCTTTTTTTTCATTCATAAAATTACTTGAAATTTTATCTGTGCAGATTTAAGGCTCCTGTGACGTCCTACCATTTAAAACATAGTTGGAGTAAAAACACGATCTAAATTAAAAAAGGGCAGGGAATTGTGATCTTTTGCACACATGAAAGGGTTGAAAGCAGGGGGAAACCAGGTGGATTTAAACGAGTAAAAATATCGTGGAGGGATCTTCTTATCAAAACTATATGCCTACAAAAACTTTCCACTTTGCGCTAAATTAGATTTTAATTGGGGCATAACCGGAAATATTCTTTGATGCGTCAGTGATAAAGATTGAAAAATGAAGACCACATAAATGGTTAAAATCATCACTCCTTCTAGACTGGGGACTCAATCATGAGCTTCGCCATCCGGTACACGGAAAAAAATTTAATTGCTGATTTAATAATGAAGTTTAAAAAAAAAATGTCCAACATGTTTCAATGTAGATTTTACAATAAACAAATTCTAATTTAACCACCCCCGTGGTTAAATTCGATTTCCACTATTGTGAAATGTACCTTTGAACCATGTCGGACATATTTTATAAAAATTTAATTGTTCAATCAGCAATCCGTTTTTTCCATGCAGGTTAAAACATAAATAATAACAGACTTATTACTCACAAATAGAAACATGTTTACAAATATCGACGCTGAAACTGCAAAAACGCGTATCTCAGTGTGCAACCCTGCAGACTTTCTGTCATATCTAATTCATATTCTAAGTGGCGCCGCAAAATACTCAAAGTAATTTATTTCTTGAAATTAAAACATCCCTGATTTGTCCACTCTGTATGAAAAAAATTCTGTAAAAATTTGAAAGTGTTCGTTCTCGATTTCTTAAATAAAAAGGAAGTGGAGATTTTGAAACACCGGAGACGAGACACCCGTTTTTGCAATGTCACCGTCGATGTAAGCCTTAATAATTTAAACTTAAACTATAATACGAAGAATTTCTTACCTGTGAATTGTTAGTCCAATGTTGCACATCACAGTCCCCCGAAAAAAAACCAACAACTTTATCTACCTATTCAACGAAACAACATACTAATATTGGAATGAAACCCGTAAACCCATAAACTAATTCCGTAAAAGGGAAATGCGGGCCCCAAAATGGAGAGAAATCAAAAGAAATCCGAAAAATATCGGAACCGGATCCGTCTTATGGGTCAGTTATCATTGCAGAATTAATTTTTATTGCAGAATGTGTGAGGTTTGATGATGTAAAATTTACAGTATTTTTGCTCCTCTTTCGTGCTACGCCGGGCGATGCTGATAAATGGGAGAAAGGAAAATCATGTTGAATTATTCAAACTTAGTTCCTATTGTTTGTTCATTATTTCACTGCCTTAATTTACTTCACGAGTTGACAAATAAAACGCTGTTGTTAAAACGTTTATGAAGAGTGGGGATAGTAGCGAGCGGGTGTTATAAGAATGTAAATCAAATGACGGGACCTTCAAAAAGACTCGATCTCATTTTTAGGTCAGGGACTTTTAAAAAAAGGTCGGAAAATTATGGTTTTTCGGCCTTAGATGGACTTTTTCCCCACAATTTCCGACTTAAAATTTTGAGGAGATGAAATTGACACGGAAAGGGTATAATGGTTACGCACACTGCTATCTTGCCTTCAATTTCTGAGGTAGGCAAGAAAGCGTAATCCTTGAAGCAATGGTTAAATATTCAAGAATTTGTGCCTCATGATGTTTTCATCAAAGCATACTCCCCGTATATTGAGTCTGACTTAACCTTGCTCATTTTGATTCTCTGTTTCTGAATGAAATCTTCAAATAAAGCACTCTCGAATTTCCTCTGGAATACCGTGCTTCAAACAGTGAATGCAGAAAACGTCATTGCCTACGCTGAACATGTACTTTAATTTTTTATGGGTGGATTTCATTTTGCAATCAGGAACTAATACCTACTTCTTGCTCATTTTAGGAATAACATACGTATCACTAGTTTCCCACTTCAGGTACGTTATTTCATAGATGAGTCAGAAACAGTAGTTCCTAATTGGAAAATGCAGTCCAAATGGTAGGGATAATTCGATAATATTTTATACGGAATCAAGTGTCATACTTGAGATAAGGCTATCGTGATTCAGCTGTATAAATACTCCAGCAGCTTCTTGCAACGGAAAAATCGCGATATTTTTAAATTAAGCTGCCATTTTTTTTACAATTTTTGAGGGATAAAATCGCTAGGATCATCAACATTAGAGTGATTATCCTCAATCTTGTCGCGATTTTGACTCGATAAAATCACGTTCAATAAAATCGGAATTTTATTTCAATTTATCACGTTTTTTTATTAGATAATATTGCAATAAAGCGCCATCGATGAAATCGCGATTATATTGCAAATTTATGCCATGAAATCGCAATTTATTGCAAATGTCTATGTCCATCCGACAATATTGCAGTAGATAGACGTCGATCAAATCGCGGTACATTCTCCGATCAAATCGCGACCTATCGCGATTAGTGCTACTTGAGTACGAGTGCGCTCAAGTGCAAGTTTGCGTCTCATATTTGACGCCATAATGACCACATTTTAACCGGATTCTGGATCGAATTGCTGACATTGAAAATAAACAAGAAAAACAATTAAAAATCCCGATTTCAAAGAGAATAAATTCGCACCTCGGCTTTAACCGAGCTTAGGTACTGTCAGTTCAATGACTTCCTCTATAAAACTTGAGAATGTCATCGTTGAACTCACTCGACCGTTTATTATCTTCTACTATTTGTTTATTGTTCTCGGCGTCATTATGAATCTGCTTCTCCACTCACACGAACAGAAAGGGGAAACTGTAACCACTTTTACCAAGAATATGTCTGGAATAACGTGATTCATTTGAATTCAAGTAATACTTAAACATGCCTAATATGCCCAATTGTCCAGCAGCTCTATTGCTAGTCCTGCATTCAACGTGAATCTCGCAAAACATATAGCTCACGGATGGTGAAACGAACAGAAGCTATCGTAAAATTTTCCCTTAAGTAATCGTTTTTAGACGCAGGTTAGGCTTACGTCATGTTCTATGTGATCGTTTCTCCTGTTCAAAATAAAACACGTATCATTTTTGCATGACACTGTCAAAGGCAAGGCCAAATCACGAGAGTCGCCCTCGCCTTACGTATGAAATTTTCTCCATCTCTGGACAACCTTAATTGCTTGGACAATTTTATCAATGGTTTCCGACAAAATTTCTGAAAAAATGAGCTCAGTCATCATTAATGTTTTGGATTTTTCCCTCTCTATTTTAAATCCTTTTTTCAACCAAATCAGCAACCTTAAAACTGAACCAGAATTAAATTCCCTTAAATTTACTCCAAAATTAAATTTCAGCTACATATTCTTAAAAGCAGAGATTAGAATTAAATTTCATGCATTCGTTCATCCATTCGTTTTTACAGAATTTTTCCCAGGTAAAGGGGAAGAATTTGTACTATTACACTCTCATATCCCTGGAAAGGGATACTGCCATTCTGTTCCAGATAATTTGAACATCACACTTCACGAACGGGGTCTGAGTCACCGGGAGAGGAAAAAGGTAATTCTTTAGAAGATGATCGATATTTTTCGGGGGATTTTTAGGGAAGGGGGGTGTCTAATGCTTTTTTATAACATAATCGGGAATCTCAAAGATAGCTTTACGTAGTCTTTAATTTTCAGATAGAGAAGTCACTTCTTCCAAGAAATTAGAGCTCTGAACGACATGATCAAATCTCCCGCAATTTCCCTTGAAATCAAGAGGAAAAATCCGTAATGATGCACTTTTGTATCCCAGGAGAGGGCCACCGAAATTCTACCCCAAATAATTGAAGCATCTCACACTTCACGCTAGGCGCCTGAGTCACCGAAAAGGAAGATAATATTTGGAGGGAAGATCAATGCTACGGGGATTTTCCTTTTTTTCCTTTATATTTTTTGTTTATTTTTTATTTTTTTATTTTTGCCTAATCTAAACCTCCAGGGCTGAACAAGCTTCAAACAGGCCTAAATTTTCAGCCACAATTATCGGCACATCTTCCTTAGAATGACATTCCATTCATTCGGGTAAAACCAAATGCCCCGCAATTCCCTCCAGAATAAAGAGCACGAATTGTACTGATGCACTCTCGGATCCCAAAGGGGGACGCTGAAATTCTGTCCCAAATAAGTGGAACATCACATACACTTCACGCATGGGGTCTGGGTCACGGAGAAGAGGGTTAGTACCTTAGGCCGAGGATGGACGCGAAGACGAACAAGTCGAGGATGAACGCGGAGCGACAACTGAACTTGTCGAGCGGCGAAAGAACGCGGTTCGCGATCTTGGATCGCGGATCAAGATCGAAACAGGATTTGCAGCGCCAGACGCGGGGTCCCCCCCAGCCCCGGGCCAGGAGCAGTTTTTTTCAGTGTCTGTGCGCCAAGCGCCCAGGTCCCACAGCAATACTGCCGTGCTAAGGAAAAACGCGGTATGAGTCTTCGGGCGTTGCCAGATTTCCTCACTAAAAACTAACTTTACTAAGAAAATTTTGAATATTTTTCTCTAAATTTTTTGGACGATTTTGTTCGCAATTTCATCTCAATCATCTGAAAATTTCTAGGAAAAATATAAAAACTTTCCACAAACAAACATGCTTTACCTCAGGAAATTTGGCAACTCTCGAATGTTCATACGGCGTTCTTCCTTAGCACGGCAGAGTAGATTCTATTAGTGCTGACATCACCATAGGAATTCTCCAGATATCGAATTGGATCCAAACAATAACAATGATATAATCTCTTTCGATGCTACGAATGAGAATAAATCGATACACATCGTTTTTCTGAGACGCGGCACTATTAGCGAGTGGGAAATGGACGAATCGTTGGGCAAAAGTTGTGAACGACGCGGGTTTTTCGTGCGAACAACACCTCAAATTCGAAATTGGGGGGTACGTGTTTTTTTTTCTTTTTTTTTCAAGTTCAAAAAATTTTAAATACAAATTTTGCATTGTATCCTAGATGTTTGCCCTCTGCCTAGTTTTTGTCTTTCCCTTGATTTGTCGCTGAATTTAAATTTTGACCTCTCGTCTAGAATTGCAATCTACCCTAAGACTTGCCCCGAATTTTGACCCCCCTCCAAAATTTCCTTTGATTGTAATACCCCCTACATTTTAAAATCCCTCGGATTTTTTCCTGCATTTAGACCCCCTCCCCCTCAAATTTCGACTCCCGTCCCCTCATTTTTTTTGTGCGGAACTACTTTAAAACGAAGTGTGTTCAAAATTACCTTTATTATGATTCTACCAAGAATTTCTCCTTCATCCTCTACTAACCCACTAAGTATGGCACTGGTTGCAATTAAATACGACTAGACTCAGCCCACATTTCAGGAAGGGAATAACACAATATACCTAATATACACTAAAATATTAACCAGACTTTATTGTGCTAGGTCCGCCATCGCACCTAGTAAATCAGATACATTTACTCAGTCTTGTAATATTACAGATTTCCTGTCGCATTTCATTTGGTTGAAAAATTAATGATCATATTGTTTTTGCTTCGACTCCTATGCGATTCATCAGGATTGTTATTTGAAAATTTCGCATCCAAACGTCAAAAATACCTAGTTTTCCCAAAGGGACTCGTTTTCTCGAAATGATCAGCAATTTGGACATACCATAGCATATTTTGAGCAAACTTAACTTATTTTATATTTCAAAAATAAGAGACGTCTGGACACGATAAATCTATTCGTGGTAGATGGACGTCCATAACCATATTACACGTGACATAATGTATTTAAGGCGAGTCAGCGTGAGTAGTGAGAAGTGAACTCGCTATGTTCTGTTCAATGCTGCGGTAGCATGGCGTGCATTACGATGTATCGATTGATTGGCGGTTTGAACCTATGGGAAAGTACCGATAAACAGGGTGTTCGCAGCGAAAACCTTAATGATCGAATATTAACCAAACCTTCAAATGGGGAAATATCGATCAATCACAAAGCACGCCACGTCTTTGCTGTGCTGCTACTGAGAGTCGGGAGAAAAGTAAAAAACGAGGCCGAATTATTCAGGCATCCCTGTCTGCGGCTGTGTTGCTCACGTAGCCCTTGAGGCGGCACTAGCGCATTGCAAAAAAGACAAACGGAGGAAACACAATATGGAAATAGAGGAAGGGAGAGGATGCACGATGACGACGGCGCAGAGATATAACTATTCGTACTTGATGGATGTCCGTGCTGCATCTTCCAAATTGAAGGCACCATGGCGTGAGGCGTAAACTCACAATGCTCCGCTATATTCTGCCAATCAGGATTCGCTCAAATGCGAGAGAAATTTTGAAAACGAGGCCCGATTACGTCTCTCCTATCATCGGCTGTGTTACTCACGTAGCCCTAAATGCACTGCTTTGAATAAGACAAACGGAAAAAAACATGACATACAAATAGATCAGAAGAATGGACGCGCGTTCATGACGGCGCAGAGATACAACTATTCGTACTTGATGGATGTCGGTGCTGCATTTTCCAAATTGAAGGCGCCATGGCGTAAGGCGTAAACTATCAATGCTCCGCTATATTCTGTGAATGAGGATTCTTTCAAATTCGGGAGAAATGTTAAAAAAGAGGCCCGATTACGTCTCTCCAATCTTCGGCTGTGTTACTCTCGTAGCCCTTAATGCAATGCTATGAATAAGACGAACGGAAACAAACATGGCATACAAACAGATCAGAAGAATGGGCGCACGTTCATGACGGCGCAGAGATACAACTATTCGTACTTGATGGATATCCGTCCTGCATCTTCCAAATTGAAGGCGCCATGGCGTGAGGTGTAAACTCACAATGCTCCGCTATATTCTGTGAATGAGGAGTCTTTCAAATACGGGAGAAATGTTAAAAACGAGGCCCGATTACGTCTCTGCTATCTTCGGTTGTGTTACTCACGTAGCCCTTAGTTAGTCCATCATTTAGCCCCTTAATCAATAAGAACCACCCATTTCAACAAATAGGACCCCTAAAATTTCTTTGTCTATCGCTTTGCCCATCTCTTTCAACAATCAGTCCGCAGGAGTTCAAGACCTCCCTGAGCTGAGGAACGTGTGTTTCTGACAATTTTTAGGAATGCACCCGGAATCCTCATTCTCTGAAATATTGGACTCTTGGAGCTTTTTAGATCACAAAACGCTTCCCGTGTCGTTTTACAGAAGTCTAACTTGAAATCAGCGTACTGCCGTACTAAGGGAGAACGCCGTATGAACATTCGATAGTTGCCAATTTTTTTTCGAAAAAAAGTTTATTTTTTAAGAAAGTTAAGGATATTTTTCCTTGAAATTTTCAGAAACTTTAGATGAAATTGCGAACAAAAATGTCTAAAAAATTGGTAGGAAAATATTCATAAGTTCTGTCATGGTAATAGGTATAGTGGTCTGAGTGAATAAGATGAATCTCATGATATACGTTTACACATACTATTCTCCGGGGCGAAGATACAAGAAAAGCTCTCCGACGCTGGGGAAGGGGGGGGGGGGGGGGAAGCGACCCACGATTGCCCGTAGGTGGCTACGCTCTACGAGAGTCCCGTTGAGCAAGGGAAATCGCCCCACGTTTGTACGTAGGGAGAAATGGGGAACCAGCTGACCAATCGAGCTAGGAATTGAATCAGTTGGCTGGGCACTCTCTCGATACAGTACGCTGTTGAGCTTTTATACTCCGGAGAGAAGGTCGAGCATTCGAGATCAGAGGCCAAGCCGCGTAGATGCTGCTGTAGTCAATGAAACTCGAAAGCTCTGACGTCAATCTCCAAACGTACACAAGCCCAACAACGCACCGCTCTTTCTTCCCATCACAGTTCACTGGGAAATTAGTGTTTTATCAAAGGTAATTTGGCAACGTCTAACGGCTCATACGGAGTATTTCCTTAGCACGGCAACGTGGGTATTTGGAGAACTTTCGATTTCGATACTATTCTTGTACTCCCTGTCGATTTTCTTCCATGAAGAAAGAGATCCGAAACCGTCGAATTAACCTCGTGGTCGAAAAGAGAGTGTAATTATTTCGATCCTTAAAAAAAGAGGAGGATTCCTGAATATGTGATAGGTTTGTCTATAAATCTTTGAGGGAGACTAAGAACGAAATATTCAGTCATGGACAATCAATAAGGCGTCAAACTGATCCTGTTTCCATTTTTACTGAGTGAGTACAGAGCAATTTTCCCTGAAGTGTATCCTCAAGAAAAACTTATATTTTATGAATTTTTTGCGAATGGTACCCGCCGTGGAAGAGAGTCCCTTTCAAAAGAAGATTGCGACATTTACTGTAGTAACGCAAGCTACGAGACAAAAAATTCCAGGTGTGACTAAAGACTAAAAGCAAATCAGTGTGCTTCCCAAGTAGCACTCATGACGAAAATATTGAAATAATGTGCAAAGTAATACGATAAAATAGCCGACTTTTTTGCCATTAGATTGTAATATTTCTACACGATTTGGCCGTTAAAGGCAAATTTAAATAAATCAAAACTCGAAATGATTTCTACTTGTATTTATATGTATGAGAAAAATAGGTAATTTGAAATACTAAGAAAGATTGCTACTGATTTCAATTTTATTGCGATAAAAAAGAGAGACCCCTTCAATTTGTGGATAGGCAACATACACAGCACTCCTACACGGTAGCATCAATTTCCTTGATTTTGGAGTGAGAAAAAAAAATTCGAGATATCAGTCGCATCCTATGTAATTGGAGGCGTAAAATCGATTCCGCACGGTCTCGACTCTCGGCCTGACTTCCTGAGCCGAGAAACAGTCAAAAACTGGTCAAAAACGAGCTTTTCAGACCAATTTTTGACTCTTTCTCTGAAGCATTTTCAGCGGATAGCTAGAAGGGAGGGACTCGCGGAGCTTTTCCGACTGGAAAATCGCACTCAGCGGGTCATTTCCAAGCGGCCAAGCTTGCTTTCGGCTCGATCGGCGAACATTCGATTTTGACGCTAAAAATTTAGTCCATGTAACGCCAGTTTTAATTCCAAGTAAAACTAGTCTTGATGCATATTCCGCGAAAAATTCGACCCCAAATTCCAATTTTTAAGCATCAAAATGTCAGTTTGAACTTTTATTCCGCCATAAGGATCCATGTATAATTTCGAAACTTCAAACACGTATTTCTCGAAATAGGAGAAACTGCACTTGTGCGCCATGTGCGCCTTGTCCTCCAAGCCTATCGACTATCTCGTGACGTTGACTCCTTTGGATCTAAGCTCGCTTGGGATTGACCCGCTGAGTTCATTTTCGAGTTGGAAAAGCTCCGCGAGTCCCTCGCTTTGAGCTATCCGCTGAATTCGCTCCAGAAAAACAAGCAAAAAGTGGTCAGAAAAGCTCGTTTTTGACCCTTTTTTGACTGTTCTTTGGCTCAGGAAGCCTCGCAGAAAGCCAAGACTGTGCGGAATCGATTCTACGCCTCCAACTACATAGGATGCGACTGAAATCTCGAAATTTTTTTCTCAGTCCCAAATCGAGAAAAATCTACAGGGGTACGAACCACGGACTAAATTTTCGGGGTCGAAATCGAAAGTTCGCCGATCAGGCTGAAACCAAGGAAGTTCGCTTGGAATTGACCATGCTAAGTGCGATTCTCCAGTCTGAAAAGCTCCGCGAGTCCCTCGCTTCGGGCTGTCCGCTGAAAACGCTCTAGACAAAGAGTAAAAAATTGGTCAGAAAAGCTCGTTTTTGACTGTTTTTCGGCTAAGGAAGGCTCGCAAAGAACCAAGACTGTGCGGAATCGATTCTACGCCTCTAACTTCATAGGATGCGACTAAAATCTTGCAATGTTTTTCTCAGTCCCAAATCGGGAAAAATCGACAGGGGTTACATGGACTAAATTTTTAGCGTCAAAATCAAAAGTTAGCCGATCGGGTCGGAACCAAGTAAGCTCGCTTGGAGTTGACCCGCTGAGTGCAATTTTCGAATCCGGAAAGCTCCGCGAGTCCCTCGCTCAGAGCTATATCTGCTGAAAACGCTCCAGAGAAAGGGTCGTAAAGTGGTCAGAAATGCCCGTTTTTTACCTGTTTTTGACTGGTTCTCGGCTGGACAAAATCAAAAGTTCGCCAATCGGACCGACACCAAGTAAGGTAACCTGGATTTGACCCCGCTGAGTGCGATTTTCGAGTCGGAAAAGGTCCGCGACTCCCTCGCTTCGAGCTATCCGCTGAAAACGCTCCAGAGAAAGATTCAAAAAGGAGTCAGAAATGCTCGTTTTTTAAATTATTAGCGTCAAAATCGATAGTTCGCCGATCGGGTCGGAACCAAGTAAGCTCGCTTGGAATTGACCCGCTGAGTGGGATTTTCCAGTCGGGAAAGCTCCTCGAGTCCCTCGCTACGAGTTATCCGCTGAAAACGCTCCGAAGAAAGAGACAAAAAGTGGTCAGAAAAGCTAGTTTTGGACCAATTTTTGACTGTTTCTTAGCTCAGGGAGCCTCGCCGAGAGTCGGGACCGTGCTGAATCGATTCTACGCTTCCAGCAACGTAGGGTGCGACTGAAATCTCGAATATTTTTCTCCGTCCCAAATCGAGAAAAATCGACACGGATAACATGGACTTTTCTCGGGTCAAAATGGAAATTTAGCCGATAGGGTCGGAACCAAGTAAGCTCGCTTGGAATTGACCCGCTGAGTGGGATTTTCCAGTCGGGAAAGCTCCTCGAGTCCCTCGCTCAGAGCTATATCTGCTGAAAACGCTCCGAAGAAAGAGACAAAAAGTGGTCAGAAAAGCTAGTTTTGGACCAATATTTGACTGTTTCTTAGCTCAGGGAGCCTCGCCGAGAGTCGGGACCGTGCTGAATCGATTCTACGCTTCCAGCAACGTAGGATGCGACTGAAATCTCGAAATTTTTTTCTCAGTCCCAAATCGAGAAAAATCTACAGGGGTACGAACCACGGACTAAATTTTCGGGGTCGAAATCGAAAGTTCGCCGATCAGGCTGAAACCAAGGAAGTTCGCTTGGAATTGACCATGCTAAGTGCGATTCTCCAGTCTGAAAAGCTCCGCGAGTCCCTCGCTTCGGGCTGTCCGCTGAAAACGCTCTAGACAAAGAGTAAAAAATTGGTCAGAAAAGCTCGTTTTTGACCTGTTTTTTCGGCTAAGGAAGGCTCGCAAAGAACCAAGACTGTGCGGAATCGATTCTACGCCTCTAACTTCATAGGATGCGACTAAAATCTTGCAATGTTTTTCTCAGTCCCAAATCGGGAAAAATCGACAGGGGTTACATGGACTAAATTTTTAGCGTCAAAATCAAAAGTTAGCCGATCGGGTCGGAACCAAGTAAGCTCGCTTGGAGTTGACCCGCTGAGTGCAATTTTCGAATCCGGAAAGCTCCGCGAGTCCCTCGCTCAGAGCTATATCTGCTGAAAACGCTCCAGAGAAAGGGTCGTAAAGTGGTCAGAAATGCCCGTTTTTTACCTGTTTTTGACTGGTTCTCGGCTGGACAAAATCAAAAGTTCGCCAATCGGACCGACACCAAGTAAGGTAACCTGGATTTGACCCCGCTGAGTGCGATTTTCGAGTCGGAAAAGGTCCGCGACTCCCTCGCTTCGAGCTATCCGCTGAAAACGCTCCAGAGAAAGATTCAAAAAGGAGTCAGAAATGCTCGTTTTTTAAATTATTAGCGTCAAAATCGATAGTTCGCCGATCGGGTCGGAACCAAGTAAGCTCGCTTGGAATTGACCCGCTGAGTGGGATTTTCCAGTCGGGAAAGCTCCTCGAGTCCCTCGCTACGAGTTATCCGCTGAAAACGCTCCGAAGAAAGAGACAAAAAGTGGTCAGAAAAGCTAGTTTTGGACCAATTTTTGACTGTTTCTTAGCTCAGGGAGCCTCGCCGAGAGTCGGGACCGTGCTGAATCGATTCTACGCTTCCAGCAACGTAGGGTGCGACTGAAATCTCGAATATTTTTCTCCGTTCGAAATCGAGAAAAATCGACACGGATAACATGGACTAAATTCGGTTCAAAATGGAAATTTCGCCGATAGGGTCGGAACCAAGTAAGCTCGCTTGTAATTGACCCGCTGAGTGGGATTTTCCAGTCGGGAAAGCTCCTCGTGTCCCTCGCTACGAGTTATCCGCTGAAAACGCTCCGAAGAAAGAGACAAAAAGTGGTCAGAAAAGCTAGTTTTGGACCAATTTTTGACTGTTTCTTAGCTCAGGGAGCCTCGCCGAGAGTCGGGACCGTGCTGAATCGATTCTACGCTTCCAGCAACGTAGGATGCAACTGAAATCTCGAATATTTTTCTCCGTCCCAAATCGAGAAAAATCGAAACGGATAACATGGACTAAATTTCTCGGGTCAAAATGGAAATTTCGCCAATAGGGTCGGAACTAAGTAAGCTCGCTTGGAATTGACCCTTGACCGATTTCTGTATCGAATGTGAGGTTTTTTTCCAAACACTATTCTGCTTTCACTTCTCTTAATTTTGCCGATTTTTGGGTTTAGAATGATTCTTTAGACTCATGCGCAGGGGCTATCGTCCTTTTTTTTGCTGAAAATTCAAAATCTGCCGAGATTTTTTATCTAAAAGATAAAAAAAAGCGACAAAATTGCATCCAAAAATGGTTTGCAGTGGGCGAGTCTATGGTACGTGTTCACGTAAAATTGCTAAAAATCAAAATCTTGACTGATCCTTTTTTCGAAATACGCGATTTGAGATTTTCATAGTAAATTTCCACTGATTTTGATTTTTTTTCCACTGATTTTGATCCGATTTTTTATTTTTTTGTACATTGAATCGGTGTTGATCGGTTAACGTTTTCATTTTTCGTTCGATTCATGTCGATCATACATACCCTCTCGTTACACGCACACTTCCTTTCATACCCTTTTTTTTTAAACTGAAAAATTCGTCTTCAGCTGCGTCTGCGGCAATTGTTGTTACGAATATGTTGTGCGTGCTGGTTTCAGGTCATTACATACACGAATCTCTGAAGGCGTTTCATGTGCGAGAGCAATTCGCCTTCAGCTGCGTCTGCAGCAATTGTTGTTACGAATATGTTGTGCGTGTTGGTTTCAGGTCATTACATACTCACCTCTCTGAAGGCGTTTTATGTGCGCAAGTGGCGTACCCTGTTGGAGAACTGGCGAATTGCTCTCGCACACAAAACGCCTTCAAAGAGTCGAGTATGTAACTACCTGAAACCAGCACGCACCGCATACACGTAACAACAATTGCCGCAGACGCAGCAGAAGGCGAATTTTTCGGTAAAAAGGAGTATGAAAGGAAGTGTGCGTGTAAAGAGAGGGCATGTATTCGATCGACTTGATTCGAACAAAAAATAAAAACGTGAACCGATCAACACCGATTCAATGTACAAATAAATAAAAAGTGGATCAAGAACAGTAGAAAAGTTGCATTTACTATGAAAATTTCAAAGCGCATAATTCGAAAATAGCACTAGCCAAGATTTTGATTTTTCGCGATTTTAAGTGTGCACGTACCATGGACTCACCGGGAGCAAACCATTTTTAGGGAACATTTTTGTCCCATTTTTTTTTTTTTGCTTCAAAACCACTGTGCCGGGACTCATGCGGAATTTGAGATATACCCTTACGCCATAGGAGCAACGAATTGGACCAAGTTCAGCAGGAACTTACCAGTTACCATGCCGCATTTTGAAAAGAGAAGAGTTTGAAGTAGTTTAATACAATTAGTCTTGCATCGTGTCCTGGCTAAAATTCAAAGTCGAGAAAACATTTTTAAGCCTGAAAGCACGTTAAACTTCACATTTAACATTACCTAAGTTTTATGAATAAATGAAACTTGATGCGTGATCTTAATTCATTGGAACCATTGCTACTTCCATTAGAGGTGTATCAAGGGAGTGAACGAAATTCTTGATAAAATCGGAATAAAGATGTTTTTCAACAAATCTTGTTTCAGAAGGACCTAATTCTGCCCAAAAAAATAAAATAAATGAATAGGAATCTATGTGGGAGACCAAATAAGTGGTGCTACAAAAGACAGGTTGAAGCTCAATTTGTACTTTGAAATTCCTGTGAGCCAACCATGATACCTGATGTCATCTTTAAATTTTAGTCATTTTCTTAAAATCAGAAAACATTTACTTTGCAGGTTTTTTTTTTTTTTTTTTTTTTTTTTTTTTTTTTTTTTCTAAAGGAGGGGAGCAAGAAGCTTCACTTAACTTATATTTGAATGATTTTTGCTCAGAAGATTTTATTCAGCTCCTTGTCTCTGTTGACACAAATTTTTTGATTCAGATTTTCAGATTCAAATATACTTCAAAGAGTGGGGGAGAGAGTAAGTTTATAAACTCATTAATGTTGCAAAAGGTCTTGAAATTTTACTTCTAAAGCCTAGGCTTAGAGGTTTGAACGAATGCTATGCTTACAAAAGGAAAGAAATTACAACTTATAGTTGAATGAGCGACAACTCTCCCATGTTTTAACATGATAAAAGAACCATAAAAGATATTAATTTAAAAACAATTTAATAATAAAAACAATCCAGTGACATTGAAAATCACAGATAAAAATCAACTAGTATAACTACTGTCAATTGAAATAAGTTAATAAAAACAAAAAATAGAAGATTTAATTGAAAACAAAAAATAGGCTTCTGAAATACGTATACTATGAGTCATCATTGCAAGTTCACTAGGACCTTGTCCTTCACCGTTGCAAATTTTCGTAGACGCAACTGTCCTCAAGATTACAGCTGACTTAATAAAGACTGATGATTTCTTACAAGAAATTGATTCAATTAGGTCTTTTGCGTAAAATCTAATGCTTTTTAATCATTCTGTTTGCTTTGCATTTGGCTGAGCTTTCCATTGGAAAGTTTTCTTTGAAAGAAGCCCTGAGAAAATGAAAAATACTAGAGAAAAGAAGGCAACTCTGGATACTACTGAATTCAAGATTGATTCTCAAAGATATAATGATTGGCTTCCATGCTAAGGCACTGTTTCACTGTTTCCTGACACTCGCTGAACTCCTTCCATGGTCTTTGGATGGTCTGCTGCAACAGGGCTAAGTGTTTGTAGAGGAAATCTAGGTGTCCATTGGTTTTCATCTCAAGTACTTTCTCCAAAATACTTTGAAATACTTTCGATGATACAGAAACTTTTTTCAGGAGTTCAGTATCTCTGGAACATAAAGAATCTAATCAAATGCTGCAATCATTCTCCTAAAAAACTTGATAAAAAAGAATGATGACAACGAAAGTCTCATGTAGGTAGTGCTGTCAGGCGATATGAACACAGCGGGGTGTATTTACAGTGAATATTTTGCATCAAAGAGTATAAACAATTTTTAGATAGTGGTTTTCAGTTTAGTAGACCCTCTCCCCTTGTAGAAAAGACTGGTATCATTTAATTTAAATTTTCAGCCCGAAATTGTGTTGTCCAAGGCTACAAAAGCATGCAAACAGTTTTCCGTCTTTCAGTGAATGAATCTCTCTCTGACAGTGCTGAGTGTAGTCCAATTAAAATACATCCTCAGTGAGGAGTGAAAGGATAAATATTAGACACTTACCTAGTTAAATATACCGGATTTGTGGATGCCAGGTCACCATAACGTGGCCAATCCTCCAAACATGCTAAACACTGACACTGGAAGTAATACTGTTCAAGTAGATGCTTCTGCCTTTCTTCTCGCGAATGCAGAGCATGGTGGTAACCATAATTATCGTACAACTAAAAAAAAAGAGAAAAAGAATTACATAGGAGGTAAAATTACTACTTATTATTCTAAACGTAAATAATAATAGAGGAGAACCTTGGTAATCAAGTAAAAATCTATTTAACCACAAATTTGCCCAAAAAAATGTTCTGGTCTAATGACCAACTAGATTCGTGAAATGATCTGCGACTGCGCTTATGTAGAATTCAATGACAAAAATAGAAACAAAAGGCTTACCTGATCACCAGCATGTATGACTTGGATTGCCCTGAGGACGACTGTGTCTCCGTTGTAACTGTGCCGAACAACGTTTGGATCACATGAATGATTGATTAGGCTCAGAACAGGGTAAGCGACAGCACCAATTTCAAGACTGTCATATACCATGTGACTATCAGCACACTTTGAAAACAGCATCTCAGACACTTCGTGCGCATTGCATGGTAAACACTGCAAATATTTCATCAGCAATGCACCACAGAAAAGCTCTGCCCCTGACAGGTGAGGCTGCATCTCAAATGATCCGACAAAACCCTGAAAATATGCAACAGAAAATTGTAAATATTTTGCAGTAAATTAAACATGAAGGGGGGGGGGGGGAGTATAATCTTTTAATTCCATGCATGTCTTCACAAGCCGCCAAAGGTGATAAAATAAATCTAAATCAATGCTATACTCATGTTTCACTTGTTAATACACCTTTATGTTGATCTGTGCCCAAATATGTTTATTTTTTACCTACTACATTACAGTTGGATTGCTAGGCTTCAGACTTAAGTTCTCTAGACATATTTTTATTGGAAAAAATTGCAATGAAAATTGATTAACCAGTATACTATGATTACAAGTTTTCATATGCAAATTTTATGGACTAATTGTAAGTCTAAAAATGGAGACTAGCATAATTGTAAATCATATCAGGATCAGTAAGAAACTTCCTGCTCGTAAAAAAATCTGAGTCAATGTAGGTTGAACCAGCCATTGAAAACTTTGAAACGCTCGGGAAATAAGATAATGCAAGGTTGATTTTACGCTAATTTCCCCTCTACTTTGGTGTCTGGTAACTCTAATTAAAAAAAAAAAAAATCAGAACACAGAAAGAAATATTTTAATGTGAAACCTGCCAAAGTGAACTCTGAGACAGATTCGACTCAAATAAACTTCGGTTTTTAAGCGAGCAGAATCTGAAGATTACTGGGTACAAAATTCCTATTTTTCATTGATGAGATGTACTTGAAAAAATCTGGTGTGTTTAGCATGTTACAAATAGAATTTATAAGAGGAAAAATGTATTATAGAGTTTAATTTCTATCTCTGTCTAGGGATCCACTATGATTTAAGAATAAGTGTCAAATTGAGTTCAAATTATTGCTGATGGAAAACACCATTGAGATTTTGCTGGCATTAAAATCGAATTCATGAAATTTTCATCTTTAAATATTTTAAATACATGTATGTGAAACCCTGCTCAAGTTTAGTGATACTCCCTAACAAGAGTAATGGTACATCTTATTCACTGGATTATACAGGAAACAAGATTTACATGAGATTTAAAATGAGTTAAGGTTTCCAATATTGAATATTTTGAAATCTTTGACAGTCACAACTTACATTTTCAATTTTGCTGGACAACTCGGACTCAAAAAAATCAATCCTTCCCAACAAGTAAATGAAGACAGTCGCAACTGTGCATCGACGGAACAAATCAGCTAGGCTTCGACGGTGACTATTTGTTTCCAAATGGTGCATCGAACAGTAATCACTGGAGATATATTGACCGCTAGAATTGAGCCCTTTTATCACATCAGACTCCTGATGGGAAAACGATTCAACATAATCTCGTAGCAAGTTTATTTCTAAGCCTTGTCTCGAGGCTACCAACAATATTCGTAGAGCTAAGAGTTCCATCTTGTTGAACTCAAGGTCCAGCAACGTCGGGAGAATTTTGCATTCTATTTTATGACACTTTTCCCAATTTCGATTGCGACACTTTTCAGAGCAGTACATGACCTGTTGAAAAAAATTCGGTCATTAGTATTACCTTCAATTTTATCTTATCTTTTAGTTTATTTATGTTTCTTTAATTTTCTTTCCCTGACAATGTGCGACAGCATGCACGAAACGCTTTGGACTTGGTTTATTTTGGTATGTATCATACTAATTAACTACCTTGCCTCTTCTAGGGCCTTGGTCTTGGTCAAAATCCTTCCAATTTCAATTTTATTCCTAAATATACTTCAATTTGGTCATTAATAAACAAATGTATAATAAAGAGACAAGACCAATGGGCAATAAATTGTTTTGACTCCTCTAACTTTTTTGACTAATATCTTACACACAAACTGAACAGCTTGCAGAATTACAAGTACACTTTTGTTTAGAGAAGCCAAGCTTAATCTTTGAAAAATTCAGTACTCCCTCTCTCTCTGCTTCCCCTCTTTAGATTGGATTGAAAATACAACAGACATAGAAAAAAAAAACATGTATATAGTTAAGTATACGAGAAGACCAATGGATTTATCCATTAGGGAAAGATTTATGTTACGGTGAGGACCCCTACAGATAGAGAGCACTGTGCTTTTAACCGTATTTTTCCCGGTTTGTTTGGAATGTTTTTAATGGAATCTAAAGAAACTGACATTGCTTTCCTTCAGCCATCGCATTCCAAAATGCAACTACACATCAATGGCTAAAGTGCAAAACCATGTATTGCATTGCAGTGTTTCAAAATTTACACTCCTAATTTTTTTTCAAAGAAAAACAAGCCAACTTTATACCTTGAGATTTACACATAATATTCTACTGACAGAGAAGAAAACTGAAGACAGTTTCCAAGAAATTACGTTGAATTATAGGAAGTCTACAACGTCGCAACCGGAGATACATGGTTTCGCACTTCAGCCATCGACATATAGAAAAATACCAACTTACGAACAGCCAGCAAAGAGAGGTTCAAAATTATTTTTAAATAAATTGCATGGGAAGATTATTCAGAGAATATTGAGAAAACTCACTGACACTATTTTCTCGAAAATTATTGCTTGGATTATTTGAAAAATTCCAGGAAAAGTATCTCAAACTGTTTATCATCAGCCAGGATTAAATTTTTGTTTCATTCATTGATTATAAAAAATGTTGGTCTCTTCTGGTGTACAGATTACAGCATTTGCAGTATGATCTGCATGTCCCGGGGATCTGATTATATAGTCACAAGAGAAGGTTTTCCAAGGCTGGTAATTTGGAAAATTGAGGTAAGATGAAGTAAACAAATGTTGGCATGGGTTTTAGTGATTAGGGGAGAAAACATCTGATGCTGACCATAAATGAGCCACCAAAATTTCATACTTGTCAAATTGCAAAATTTGCAAGGTTAGGAGAAAGCATCCAATTTTACTTCCTGTACATACATATTTTTTTCAACTACTACAATAAAAAAAAATGCAGAGTCTCACCAATGAACAACTTAAGCAAGGGACTAGAGCTTCATTTCGCTTATAACACTCAAAACAATGACTGGAGTACTGATCAGGAAGCAAGATAGAAGAGTACGGCTCCTCCACGACTAGAACATCGCCTGAAACCAGAGATCAAAACATAGAAATGTACAGTTATTTTCAGTGTACCTACAGTGAAAAAATTAGATAAGAGTATTATGTACTTTTAAGCTTGTTTTAAGTTTCTTTTACTCAGAGGAGCTATGAGATCGACAATGGATTCATATTTTAATTAAGAGACTTCCTAGGAATTTCCTATCTTTTTTTTCTCAGAAACATTAGCGAAAGATCTGGTCTGGTCCCTAATAGATTTAAAAGCAGTAAAATAATTAAAATCTTTTAAAGAGGGCTCATTTGAATTTTCACTTTGAGTGAGGAGATCTTATATTACTTATCAATGTATTCATATTTTATTTTTGGAATTGCTGATGAAATGTTGGTCCTCCTCTATTTGAGGCGGATGAGGGATTTAGGTAGGGTCTAAGTAACTGACTAAAGAAAATAAATTAGAAAATACTATGATCTGAATTAGCTCGATTACATCACATTCTCCCATGCTTTATTTTTCTGACAGAACAGCGAGCGAAATTTTGTCTCAAAATTTCAGAAGAATATACTTTGCGATTAGCAAGAAAATCACAGAAAGTTTGTAAGTATTGCAATGCTCAGTTCTTGTCTTTAAAAGTATAACTCGAGATGAAATTAAGCAATTTGATGTGTGTTACTTAACAAAGATTCTAGTAAAGGCTGTCAGAAATATCCAAGAGCTATCCGAGAGCTTTATTGAAGTTTGTGTTTCTAAAATGAGTCATGACACTGATGATGAATTCATATTTCATTCTTGAAATCCCTGTTCTTTTTTTCTGGGGGCAGATGAGGAATTTGGCCCAGGTCTTAGCTCATTGAACGAAAGTCAAGTAATAGGGGAGTAATAGTTTTTCTTCTAATGACATAAATATTGTAACCGACCTGGATGTATATCTTCAGTGGCACACAAGTATCGCCCCTCCTCACTGTTGTAGTCCAGTTTGATTGCCCGAGATGCAGATGGGATGACAGCATTTCCAGGTGACGACACGGATGGTAGACAGTTAGAATTTTGACATGATAGTGGGTCTTTTGCATCTTCAACATCAGCTGAGAAACAAGTCTCGCTGTTTGTTGACTCTCCTCCATCTGCCTTCAGCACACACGACTCAAGTTCAGAATTGTAGCTTTTTTCTAGATTTTCCCTTGTTTTGTCTTTTACTGTGGACACCCCCAAGTTCTTCAATGCAAGCTAAAAAAAAAAATTAATACATTAACATAAGAACATAAAGAATAAAATATTAAAAAAATGCAATGAAATTAAAAATTCTAAAAAAAATTCATGAGCTCCGTCATTAACAAAGGAACAGAGCAAGATATAAAATCGTCTACCTACTTCTACACATAAAATTGAGATAAGATGAAAATCAGTTAGTTTATATTTGAGGATCAAAATTGAATGCTACTATTTTTCTTTGAGCATCCTTTACTTTTCTGGTATAAAAGAAAGAGGAGACATCCGGTAAAGCTGACGTATTTTACTCAGTTGGCAGCACGACTTTACTTTAAAAAAAGTCCTTTTCTTTGAATTGAATGCACAATTTTATTTGACTTTCAGCAACAATTATCCTTGACACCTTGCCTACCACAATTCTGTTTTCGATTGGGATGCGGTTTCTTGCATTAAACGCTTTCATAAAGCCAGCAGTTTGTTGAAGCTACGTATATGCTAACAGCTCACGACCAGCATGGCCCCAGCAGGAGTCAGGACTGAACTTTTGTTTCTTAGGGGAGGGGAAGGGGGACGACAACAACACCATGGTGCTGGGAGAAATGTGGACCCATGAGACCATGTCATACAATGTGTTAGAAGTGAAGTGACACTTAAATCAAACATTGCTTGCATTTTCATGGCGAAGAGGTACTTGAGGTGTCGTCAGATAAGTTGACCATTGTTTACGTTCGGTTTGCAAGCGCAAACAACGAATTTAGGCCTCTGCACAAAGCGGAGTTTGCTACTATCCACCTTGAAAACCTTCGTATCATGATCGTATAGTAAAAAAACTATGATCAGTTATGATTCGCAACTTTTATATGGTTGTGATTTCTGTGTGGCTAAAAATTAGAGTGTTACAAGGTTTGAAAGGATATAAAAACTTATCTAAGCTTGTATTCTTGCTTCTGCGAGAGACAGATGTTTTCATGTGGATAGTGGTGACACAAAATGCTTGCAAACCGAAAGTAAACAATGGGCAACTTATGTGACGACACCTCTATCAGATAAAAATGGCTTGGGATGCTGAATCTATGATACTATCAGAAAAAATCTATTGATTGACTTACAGTGAAAGATCTTTTAGATTGTTCAAGACATCCATTATGCAGAAAGCATTTTGCTTTTCTCTCATACAATTTGTACTTCAGGTGGTCCGGATAGTTGCAAGCTATTGCCCTGTTGATGTCAACGACACACAATTCATAGGATTTTAACATGAAAAGCACAGCAGATCTATTCGCATAAGCCAGAGCAAGTTCAGCACTGTCATTAGGGGCAACAGCAACACTTTGAGAGTATAATTTCAAGGCAGCAGAGAGCTTCTTCTGCTTGAAAGCTGAGTTTCCAACATTCCTTAATCGAATTGATTCCTCCGTACTTTTACCTCTTTGATGGATGGTCAGCGGGAGTACATTTTCCTGCAATATATTAAATACCAATTCAACTCTCTTCTCATCACAACTGCATTCCGAGAAGACTTTCGAGATGCTTCTGATGCGATCTGATTTGTCCAAGGCATGCATCAAGTTGCCGTAAATTATGTCGAAACTGCTCATATTTTTGAGAGCTCCATTCAACGCCGCTTACATTGCACGTTCTTGAATCCAGGATATCCTTCTGTAAGTTCACACAAGACACACCGAAAACACAACACAATAAAATAATTTTACATTTTTTACGGTTTCATGTAAACATAACCTCACATCATCATAAACAAAAACACAAAAACATCGATTCACTCACTAACGACATCTGTGTGTGGTTTTCCGAACTAAACTCTATTAATTGCGTTGGTTGGCTACACTGAAAAACGCCTTCAAAAAGGTAAAATATGTAATAACTGGCACACATCATTTTGATAGTCGTATTTGCCGTTCACAATATCGAAGGCGAATTGAGAATTATCAGGTAATTCAAGCACTGATACAAAAAGTTCATCTCGGTGCTGATCGACGCAAAGTTTTTTTTTTTTTTTTTTTACCACTTCAAATAGCCCTCAAGGGCTAATCCCACGCTTTATGTCCCATCCCCCCACCGTCCCTACTGAACCAGCCCCAGGCAACCATTGTTTGAGACCATCAAACTCGGGTCGCCTGGCCGAGAATCGAACCCGGGACCTCCCGATCATAGAGCAAGCGCTATAACCACTACACCATAGGAGGCCGACAAAGTTGCGTGTTATGATTTACAATTCTCTGACTGGGAATTTCTTCCTGAGACTCTTTTGATATTTTGGAGAGAATCAGATTTTAACTGGTCACCTATATACTCCAACTACCCGAATTTCAGCAAAATGAGCTCCCATGTTCAACTAATTCTTGAAGATTATGTCTCAAGATGAGCTCTGCTCTATTAGAAGATACTAAAAGTGACCTTAATTTTTAAGAAATGTCACTATGAAAAAACACTTATGTGCATAGGGAAACTAACAGCACATACGTTGTTTTTAAACCGAGCCAGAACTCATAGTTCCAAATTGCAAAATGCAGCCCAGTTGTCCTTTGTAATTTATTTCAGATCAAATTCTTCATGGCTTCTTTGGTCTTGGTCTGAATGATGGACTATTTATAGGTTGAGAGGATAAAGGGGGAAAAAACCTCCGCATTTAAGTTTTTGTAAAAATAATGTCAAAATTTAATTTTTTACTTTCCTAGATATGGGACCCTAATATTTACAATATATTACACAATCTGAGCTAAAGTACAAGAGGAGATTTAAACACATCTTAATTGAGTCTGAAGACAATATTTAAGAGATCTTTAGACTAAGAAAGAAATATTCACAAATTCTTTCAATCATCAATTATTAATTATGTTTTCTTAGTTTCCAATCTGTCCGCCTTTTCCCAGGCTGCCAAAAACTTCTGAAGGAATATTCTTCTTTTCAATGGGGAGTTCTGAAAAAAGAAAAAGACATTAAAATTTTAAACAAGGAAAAAAGTCTAGTGAGAGATCCACAAGGATTTATGATTGAGAAAATTCTATTTTTACGTTTCTAAATACATAGTTGTTACACTTAAACCAGGGACGAATAGACTTCCGTAAGAGCCAATGTAAAAACCTGTGAGCAGCACAATCTTCTGTAGGATTTTTGCAAGTAATTTATGTCAGACATGTTAAAAAAAAATCATGATATGACGAATATCTACCTTAAATTTGTATTACCCCATGTGTGAACGGCATCGAAAATGCATTGAAATGAATCAATGTAATGCATTGAAAATGGAAAAGGGCTCAGAAAAGTTGAAACTATTTTCATTTTTTAATGGTTCAGCCACTAAACATTTTATTTATCAATTGTTGGCTTAACCTTACTCTAGAAACAAATGATGGATGAGTTGGGGTTGGGGAGGGTGGGATCTTCTGATTGTACAAGGATCTTACACGAGGTTGTGCTGCGATCTACTGTAATACCAGTAACTTATCCTACAGAACTTGTCCTTACCTGAACCTTGGGTTGGTCTGTTTTTTTAAAATACCAAAACTTTAGTTCCTTCATTGAACATAACAAAAATTTGAATCCACCTTCCAAGAAGTATTTCATAATAAAAAGTTGCAATTTATTTGAGCAGCCTGCTTAGCCCCAGTGCAACACATCTGGACACAAAAACAGCATGAAAACGGCAAGGAAATAAAATTTATTATTCAATCCTGTTCATTACCTTCCTCCTCCTCTTCATTTTCATCTGAATTATCATCATCAATATCGTCATCCCTATCAATATTCTCCATCTCTTTCTCTTCTTCCTCATCCTCCTCGTCTGAGTAATCATCGTCCAGCTTGATCTCTTCAGGGTTGACAATCCTGTCTTCCCCTGCGCCTTGAGTTTCTCCACGTACAAACAGGATGTTGCCTCCTTTCGGCTGCGGTGGTTCTGCCGCTGCGTTTGCTTCCAGCAGGCGCATCCCGTCTTTTATGCCAGGAGTCAAGTCAGCCACGGTGCCAGTGGCAGCAGTATTTGCAGACAGCATCTGAGCTGACATCATGTTCACCTGAAATCAATGAATTTAAAAATGATTAAATTATATCAAAAATGTAACACAGACGAGGAAACAGTAGATTATTTGGATGAAACTATCAAACAGACAGACAAAGCATTGTAAATGCATCCAATTTGAGGTTTTTGAAAATAGGCCCATATGCAAGAATTTGGCACTGGTGACCAATATTTGCTAGGGATGCAAACCAATTTGGAGGGACAGAAAAAAATCTCAAACTGGGACATTGATGCTGAATATTGAAACGCTACTTAGAAAAAAATTTTGCAGAAATTTTTGCCAGAAAAAAAGCTTAGAAGTGTCAAACCAGACTGACGTTTTGATGATTTAAAATTAAAAATAAAATCAAACGTTATACATCTGAGAGAAAGCTGTTTAGTCTTTACAGTTAAGTACCTACACCGATTGCAACTTATTCTTGGGGACAGATAATACCATTTTCCTTCAGAAATTCTATTTTTTTTTATGAAATTTGACAAAATTACTCTCATGAACAAATGTCCTCCGTAAAATAAGATTCTTATTCCTGTACAAAGACTTGCAAAAAGCACGGAGTCACTTCATTATAGGAAAAGTACATACCTCTTAGAAAGTTGCGCCCTAATCTAATATTCTCTTCTAAATCTTTGTCATTTTGATAAAGCAATCAAAATCATTAGAAAAATTATACAAGTAATGGAAAAATAAGGATGGTAAGATTGTACATGAACTATACAGTTAAGAGTGAATCATACTTTGATCAGACTTCCTTTGACCAAATTATCTCTCGTTCGGCCAAATACAAGACCAAAATCGTTTGCATGTATTGTAAATTTATTTTTTTGAAAATTTTCCTCGGTTTGCATGTACAGATATTTAACGATAAAGTTTGGATAACATTGGAATCTTCTTTCTATACTGGTTTTTACCCTAAAATTTTTACCACCCTTCTTGAATCAAGTTTCATACTGTCTACGCATTTTACAAAAAAAACAAAAGTTTTTTTGAATAATATATCGAAAATCACGCTGTAAAGAACCCATCACATGTATATGTCCTAAGAGATAAAGATACTTCCCATCTGAAAGATTGACTCCCAAGATGAGCAAAACTTTTACTATTTTACAGTGTTCTTTAGAAGTAAGAAGCAGCAGTAGTTCTGAAAAAAGTGTCAATCATACCTGAGTATTGTAAGTGGCTTGGACACTGCGTTTAATACGCAGCATTTCTCTCAAAGTATCTTCGTTGCCATGGCGGACCTCAAATTCTTTCCACGTCTGCCAGAATGTACTTGTCACCTGAAAATTAAAAAAGCAATATATTACATCTGATCTGCCTCAACCACATACAAAATGCAAAATGCAAAATGCGATAATGACTGTCCTAATTTAATTTTCCATCTAAGACGCAAAATGAAGTTATTGATATCAAAGCATTGATAAAAGTTCTATAAACGTTTTGAGATAAAAAATGCCCCAAAGTCTCAAACTAATGCAAATTAATGAATTAAAAAAAAATTTAGAGGAAGAATTGAAAATTTATCCACCTAAGAATGACATGTATAATCCAAAGGATTGTCCTCCATAAAAACGGGCCGACCCCACTTGGACCGTTTTTCCACCTGACTCCTCAACTGCGCATGGTTCAAGATGTAGTTTTTGCATAGTTAATCAAATATGCACAGCCAAAGCCAATTATGAAAAAGATTGTTCTAAAAAAACGCGACAAATTCTTGAATCAAAAAGATAATGAAGATACAGAATTCATTCTCAATTTTAAAAAAAAACACTCACACTCTATTTAAGAAAAATAAAGAGTGATCAAAAACTTCTGCACCACCTGTGTAACACCTAGGGTAGGGTGTGCCTTATTTTTGAGTTTTGCGAAAATCAAGTTGGTCAACCCCTAAAAAGTTTCTATGTAGTCTCTAAATGAACCCCCTAAAAGGAAAAAATTTTAAAAAAATTTTAACCCGTGCCTCAAAGGGCCTAAAGGGCCTAAACCCAAAATTCAAAAATTTTGGCAAGCGACACATCAATTCTGAAGGAAAATGGCAAGTTACGGCCCTTTTAGGGCAGAAATTTCGTCCGTTTTGCCGTATCTTGAAGCGTAAGGTCACAAACGGCCCAATGACGACGTGAGGCTATGGGCTGGCGGGGCGCGCCGCGGCCGGCCCGCCGCTGAGCGTGCGCGCGCGGCAGGGTTGCGCATCGCCGCTTTACACCGGCGTAGAGGAACGAACGGTGGGGTAGGAGGGGGATATCCGGTGGAAGAGCATCCACATTTTCTATCCATAATGAAAATGCATTATACTTTTTCAATATAGATGAGGAAATATGAGCCATACAAGGAAGTGATGAAAAGAGTGACAAATACATATATAGTTTGTACGGTTAGGAGTGTAAGTGGGGAAAATTTGCCGTAACTACAGAACAGCCCTGAAAATCTCCGGGAAATAAAAGCTGCTATTGATGAGAGGTTTGCATGAGAGGTTTAATTAAGGACTAATTAAAAAGATAGGTGCGATGTTGTCGAATCGTAAGCCCTTTACGCGATCAAAAGCGATTAGTGTAAATTTAATTGGAAAAGTTTAAGAAAAATTTGATGAAAGAAAATTGCCCCAAATTCGGGAAGTGCTTAAAGTGTTTTTCTATTATGTGAAGTTTTCGCACATTAATGTCAATGGCGGTGCGTCGAAAACCTCTGATCTTGTAATTCCAATATGGAATGAAAAATGTAGAATCCCTGTGATACATCCATGTTTTTAAAAATGTTTACATTTTTATGAGGAGTGGAGGCGCGTATCAAAAAATGCTAGCCGTCGATCGCTGGTTCAAGAGAATTTGGAGACTGATTTTACGGCAAAAATCGACGTGTTATTCGACATTGCTTTATGCAATACTCTAGATATCATGGAAAATGAAGAGGATAAAGCATTTTTAATTCTTCAGAAAAAACCTGAATGAGAATGCATAATATCCACAGTGAAGGATACTATCCTTGCAGCAGAGGTGAGGAGAGCAGACAAGAAGAAAGCTCGCGCCCAGGAGAGAGTTTCTCGACAGAAAAATTTGATGAAAGAAAATTGCCTCAAATTCGGGAAGTGCTTAAAGTGTTTTTCTATTATGTGAAGTGTTCGCACACGAATGTCAATGGCAGTAATTCCAATATGGAATGAAAAATGTAGAATCCCTGTGATACATAGTGTCTATGTTTACCCTCCTTTTCATTAGTGCATTTAACGTGACATCAATTAGAAAGTTTAATTCGAGAGGTTCAATATGGCTTACCCACTTACATTTTCTGGTACTGAACCCCCCCCCCCCCCCCCGCCACAGTTACTTGCTATAATCAAAAATGTAATATTAGTTTCTCGAAACAATATGATTTAATTTGGGGTTTGAACCCCACTCTTTATAACCGTGGGCAATGCCCTTGGCCACTCGGCTACTAAGGAAGATTTGAGTAATTGAGGCTAATGTGTCATTATTTTAGCCCCGTGGGTAAGGCCAGGCAATCAACATCAGCTGTAAGTTGGCGAAGCCAGATTGAACCGATTGAATAAAACTTTCTAATTGATGCCGCGTCAAATACACCAATGAAAAGGAGGGTAAACAAAGTCTTATTGATGTATCAAACCTTCAGTGATTTCATATGAAATGAAAAAACTTATTTTCTTCCGTTTGGCGGGACTCATAAGCGAGCGTGAATTTTTCCTGTCGAGAAACTCTCTCCTGGGCGCGAGCTTTCTTCTTGTCTGCTCTCCTCACCTCTGCTGCAAGGATAGTATCCTTCACTGTGGATATTATGCATTCTCATTCAGGTTTTTTCTGAAGAATTAAAAATGCTTTATCCTCTTCATTTTCCATGATATCTAGAGTATTGCATAAAGCAATGTCGAATAACACGTCGATTTTTGCCGTAAAATCAGTCTCCAAATTCTCTTGAACCAGCGATCGACGGCTAGCATTTTTTGATACGCGCCTCCACTCCTCATAAAAATGTAAACATTTTTAAAAACATGGATGTATCACAGGGATTCTACATTTTTCATTCCATATTGGAATTACAAGATCAGAGGTTTTCGACGCACCGCCATTGACATTAATGTGCGAAAACTTCACATAATAGAAAAACACTTTAAGCACTTCCCGAATTTGGGGCAATTTTCTTTCATCAAATTTTTCTTAAACTTTTCCAATTAAATTTACACTAATCGCTTTTGATCGCGTAAAGGGCTTACGATTCGACAACATCGCACCTATCTTTTTAATTAGTCCTTAATTAAACCTCTCATGCAAACCTCTCATCAATAGCAGCTTTTATTTCCCGGAGATTTTCAGGGCTGTTCTGTAGTTACGGCAAATTTTCCCCACTTACACTCCTAACCGTACAAACTATATATGTATTTGTCACTCTTTTCATCACTTCCTTGTATGGCTCATATTTCCTCATCTATATTGAAAAAGTATAATGCATTTTCATTATGGATAGAAAATGTGGATGCTCTTCCACCGGATATCCCCCTCCTACCCCACCGTTCGTTCCTCTACGCCGGTGTAAAGCGGCGATGCGCAACCCTGCCGCGCGCGCACGCTCAGCGGCGGGCCGGCCGCGGCGCGCCCCGCCAGCCCATAGCCTCACGTCGTCATTGGGCCGTTTGTGACCTTACGCTTCAAGATACGGCAAAACGGACGAAATTTCTGCCCTAAAAGGGCCGTAACTTGCCATTTTCCTTCAGAATTGATGTGTCGTTTGCCAAAATTTTTGAATTTTGGGTTTAGGCCCTTTAGGCCCTTTGAGGCACGGGTTAAAATTTTTTTAAAATTTTTTCCTTTTAGAAGGTTCATTTAGAGACTACATAGAAACTTTTTAGGGGTTGACCAACTTGATTTTCGCAAAACTCAAAAATAAGGCACACCCTAACCTAGGGTTCTTGCCCTTTATCAGGGTGGTCCCTCTAGAATGTTGGAGGTTTTCGAGAGTCGTTTCCTCTGACCTAAGAGCAGTAACAAAATTTCGAGTCTGTATCTCAATTCGTTCAATAGTTATGGGGGTTATGCCTGGTGCTGGTGGTGAGGAACTTTTGTATCACCCTGTGTACGCAGACACAAACAAGCCAATATTTTAAGATGATACAAAATGTAAATTATATTAAACAGTAATCTTACTCTTGGATCACAGATTTGGCTGCAATGAGCATAAATTGATCTTGCTCTGTCTATTTCTCCTAATTTGGTTTCCATCTCTGCGAATCTTAAGCACATTTCTCGAGCGTTTTCATCGGTGAGGACTTCAATGGCTTTCTCATAAATTTGTCTCGTTTTGGGAACGCCATATATTTCTGCTGCTTTCTTTAAGTATATGTTGAAAAGCTGTATAAAAAATGGAAGAATCAATTAAAATCAATAGAATAACTGAGAAAATTGCACCTCAGTGAACAGACAATGAACTAAAAAAGTAGAAAAATTTAATCTTCAGTATAGGAGCAAAACTAAAGTGGAACACTATGGAAATGACTATATCAAAATGTATTCTTGAAGAATCTTGTCAGAATCAGGATTTCAATATTGTTATTGAAATTTCAGAATAAAATTGATGTAATTGATATCAAGAACATTATTGTGGAATCACTGCAGATTGACCTGATATTGCATAATTATATGTACTTTTATCTAAACTGCGCATTTTTGATTTGGATAAAAATTAAGTAAAGATCTGCAGCTTATAAAGTTACATGCAAAAAAAAGATAAAAATAAATGTTGGTTAATTACACTGACCTCAAATTGCTCTTCAGGCAAAACTGCCGTTACTGCTCGGTCATAAACAGCCATTGCGTGCCGGGCCAAACCATGTTCCTCTTCAAGTTTAGCATACAGTAAATACAGTGCTGAAATAGAAAAATTAGCTCAGTAAAATAAAAAATAGAGAAATGATTGATGAACTTTTTGTCCGTTTTTCACCGTAAATTTAATCTAAATTCATGATAGTTACTGATGCAGAAGAAAATATTAAATTTAAACCTGAAGGAGATAAAAACAGGTAACCAAAATTTGTTCATGACCCATCAAGCTTGGTAGCAGAGAGAGGTCTTTTCAACAAAACTTTCTATCAACAAAACCCATTTGTATTAAAAGTATGAGATAGAAACTCTTTTCGGTTACCTATAATTTACTGTGTGTATTCCAGAGACACTACTGTTTAGTTTGAAACAATGGAGAAATTCAGCTTGAATTGAATCGATTATTTTTTTTACTATGCCATCTCCTTGGCAGTGCCGCAAAAATTTGGCAACACTTTCTTTATGTTCTGAAAAAATCTAACGATAGGCTTGAAAGCCATTTTTTGCGGTAAAATTATCACATTGCCTTCTTATCTTGCTTGCTTACTAGCAAAGTGAAAGCGCTTATTTCAGATTTTCAGCAAATAAATGAATGAACTGCACAATCTCAGCAGCATGGCATTGGAAAGTGGACGACACATTTTGAAAATTATCAATTCAATTATTCATGGTTCTTGATACTACAAATAAGCTTCAACGTAATCAGAACATACTAAAATAACTAAATCGGAAAGTATACACTGGTTATCTCTAAACTTACGCTTTGCAAACTTTTGAGGGCAACTTTCAAGGCATTGCTCAAAGAGATCTCTCGCTCGTTCCAACTTTTTACCACCGTACCGCTTCAGGAATTTGGTAAGGTACGTGTTCCAGATATCGTAAACATTTGGCCATTTAAACAATGTGATACCCTTCTCATAGGCCTAAATGAAACAAACAAAAATTTCAGCATTTGAGTTAGACAAAAAAAATTTTGAAAGCCTCCAGAAACTAAAAATATTTTTTAAATGCGCTTAGATTCAGACTGAATCACACTAAAACCATTAAAAAAATTAGAATTAGAATAATTATTTGGAGTGAATATAAAATTGTATTGACTAATTTTATGCTAGGAAAAGAAATTACATATTTAGTGAGTCCTCAGAACATAAGAGTGCTTTCAATCCATCTAATCAAATAAAATTTTATGTCCTAGACTAATACAATAGTGTGAGCTGTGGGCTGAGATGAAACTATCTGGTGAAAAGTAGGGGTCCGCGAAGCTTCGCATTGCTTCGCATTTTGCGAAGCGAAGCGAAGCTTCGCTTCGCTTCGCAAAACGGAGCGCGAGGTCGGGAAAAGCGAAGCGAAGCGAAAATTTCGCGGTAATTCAAATTTTCGCGCGCTTTCGCAATTGATGCCGAATGCCGATGATTGATGGATACCGTGAGCCGGTTCTTTGCGCATGCGCTTGCGGCCGTCCCGCATTATTTACGTTATTTAGCGCCGTCTCTCGTCTCCTAACCTCAATTCCATCATATTTTTCCTTATCACAAACGCGGAGTGCAGTTATTTAAAGTTTGAAGTTTCCGAATCAGTAATGGCAATGGATGATGACCACATTGATCTCACAGAACATGAGGAAAGCGACACAACTGAAAAGGAGGTAAACAAAGCTAGTAACACTGACGTTCAGATAGATGTGTCTAAAAGGCCATTATTCAAACATTATGTATCAATCAAAGCAAAAGACCGAAAGGACCAAACAGCCAAGTGCATTTATTGTAATCTCATCTTTAAAACACCATTTGGTAAGTACCTCTCATAATTTCTTGCTGATTCAAATTCATTGCTGGAGCTATCTGCTTCTTCTTGCCATCACATAAAATCTATAATACACAAATACAATCATGGCTGGAATTATGCTCTTTATTTCTGCCATCCCTATTTATTTCCTCCAGTTTGGCAGACAAGCAATTGATTTTTCTTTCTCTCTGATGTTTGAAACTTTGTTGTCCAAAGTATTAAACTATGTGCTTGAAATTACATCGAAAGAAGAAAGGGAAAAGTTGTAAACCTGTGGAGCAGAGTAACAATTTATAATGTCAATTCTTTCGTTCCATTTCATTTTCCATGGTCATCTGCATGGCCAATGTTACTCGCTCTTGAATCTCATCTGATCCTGTTGCCTACAGAATAGAATGTAATGAACCAGTCAAACTCTGTGGAAGTTCACGGTAAAGCTGTACCTATTTTTATAAATAATTTAGAAGCTGCATACTGATTGATCATTGGTTTACATTTTCAATTTTTCTCTTCCTCTGATTTCAGGTACAACCAAAACTTTATCAGACCATCTGAAACGGAAGCACGATGAAGCATTCAAGACCTATAACGCGGACAAAGAGCGGCTTGAACTTGAAAAGAAAAAGCGTAAGGAGGAATCATGTGGAGCTGCCCACCCCTTGATTACAACGGTTCTTAAAAAAAAGAAAATTCAGTGGTCTTCCAAGCATCCCAAAGCCCAAGCCCTTACAAAGAAGACGGCGCAGTGGCTTGTGAAAGGTTTCCACCCATACACAGACGTTGAACAACCAGAGTTCCTTGAACTAATAGAAATGACAGAACCTAACTACCATGTGCCATCAGCGGACAATTTCGCATCGGTAATTATTCCAGAACTTTATAATGAAAAAAAAGCAGAGTTAAAGAAAACCATTGACGAGGATAAAGATTCCATGTCTTCATTTTCATTCACTACTGATGGTTGGACATCAAAAGCTGGGGACTCCTATTTAGGTGTTACTGGCCACTACCTTGATGATGACTTTTATTTTAAAAATATGTGTTCAAATACGTTTCAACGTACATTTTACAACAAAAAAATGCTACTTTAACCACTATTGTAAGCTACTTTAACCACAGGGGTGGTTAAAGTAGCATTTTTATGTTTTAAAATCTACATTGAAACATGGCAGTCACTTTTTTTAGCAATTGAATTGTTAAATCAGCAATTTAATTTTTTCCGTGAAGTTTTAGTGATTGATTCTTGCCTGATTAAGAGTTACTGCGTTTGATGTTAGAGAAGATATGACCATGGGCATTATGTGATACTAGTCAAATACAAAATTCAAATAATTTACCTCCAGAAAGAAACAGTTTTCAAAAAACCTAAGGATGAATTTTTAAACTAACAAAATTTAATTATTATTAATTATTAATAAAGCTACCCCATAAATGAATTAAGTACTGTTAATAGTTAAATTAGAATGCAAATTGTAAACGCTAACTACTTAATCAGTGCAGAAATGTACTTCAGTGCAATTTCCGTTGCCTATTTTGAATCTCTTGTGCTTCCAAAGCAGCTTCCGAAGCAGGGTTGTGATTTTGGAAATTGATTCTCTTTTGTTTTTTTTTTTATCTTGATTTTTGAATAGTATGTAATTCAAATTTTTTCACAATTTGTTTTGTTTTCTTTCTGATTTTTTTCTACCTTGTTTAAACTTTTCCTTTTTTTATTTTCATATAATACTTTGTAATCCTATTTTTTATGGTTGTTCGGGTTGTTCCTGAAATCTCCCTCCGATCAGCCACCCGTTTTTGCAACAACCTTTTTCACACTTTGTTATTTACAACTTATTCTAAGTCCTTAGTGTGTTAGTTTGTTTTTCTTGGAGGAAATTTTTTTCTTTGTTCCTTCCAGAAGTTTTTTCCATCTGTTTTCAATATTTCAATTTTTATTAGCTCATTTTTCTTATTATCCTTAAGAAATTGTAGATTTATTTTCTTTCCTCTCAGACGTTCTGTGTTCTTTTATATAAGACTGCGTTCCTACCATGTCACTTAGTGAATGACACTCACTGACTTAAGTAAATCGTTTTTTCATAACATTTGTAACAAATGTTTATCTTATTTGTTCCTACGTCTTATGAGACTTTTTTACTTTGTGTTCTTGTTCTTGAATTGAATATAAATAATAAAATTTCTTAAGAAGTTTAAATCAATGGTTTTTAAATTATATTTACCACAATTTTTTAGGTATTTCTTTGTTTTACATTAAATTAGATAAAAAAAATTAAAAGGAAACTAAAAATAAAAAGTAAAAACAGTTTTTATTTTTTATCATTCCGTGATCATTAAAGCAAAACCGATGACAAATTTAAAAAAAAAAATCTTAGATCTGCTGGCATCTCAATAAAAATTCATTCTTAAAATTTAAGGGAAGAGGGGGCAAATTTAATGAATGTATTTTTCACGTATTTCCCAGTGTTCAATGAAATTTACCACTGCCGCACGCTGAGTCGCGGCTCGCTGGAGTAACCGCTACGAAATTCCGCGGGTTGCATCCAGCGTATTTGAAGGGGTTTTTTTGTCCGCTTCGCTTCGCATTGCTTCGCAAATTGCGAAGCGAAGCGAAGCTTCGCTTCGCTTCGCTTCGCCTTTGAAAATCGCCGCTTCGCGGACCCCTAGTGAAAAGCAAAACTCCTGAGAAGGAAACTTGCAGCTCTCAGATGCCGCAGACTCTCAAACAGCCTGAGATTTTTTCTTGATTTGCTTTTTCACTCTTGCATCATGATTGAATAATTTTGAGTGAGAGACATTGGGAGAATTACACACATTAGCAAGAACTGAAGAAACTTAAGTAAGTAAAAATGGTGGAGTGATAACATTACCTTGAAAGCCTCTTCATAGTAATTATGTTCTTCAAGAAAAACACCATAGTTGATGATGATCTGAGGTGTTGCAATCTTCAGATCAATTATTCTATCGTAGACAGATTTGCAAGACTGAAAAAGATTAAGGAAAAGAGTGAGGATTGAAAGTAATAGTTAAACTGGATAAATAAATACTATTCACCTACTAGACAATGACTCACCGTGATTCCCCCCATCTCCTCTTGTTATTTTACCTGACAATAGCTATAGACTGATTGGTGGCTGCATGATTCGATATTTTGTTATTAAATTGTGCTGCCCTTGAGGCAAAGCGATCCATATCAAAAGAGTCCTTTTGATTCTGTGTCGAACCATCAAATGTAACAAATATCGAATGACAAAGTCACTACATCAGTCTATTGAGGAACTATGTGCTTCCTTCATTTCAAAGTTTTTGAAAATTCTTCATCAGACACTTCGGAATGCTAAACCACATTCTGATTTAAATTCAGAACATAAAATAAATTAAGAATAATGGAATTACCAGCAATCAGAACGTAGATTGGTTTAGTGCCTACGTCATTCTTGTCAGACTCAATGCATTGATGTTCAATAGAAAGATGAGTGAAACAAAGGTATTCTCTTCTCCTATTTAAGCACCTAAAATCAATGAATTGCTCAGTTTCCTTGACCCTATTTCAGTTTTAGTACAAAGTTTGAAATAGAATGCTAATTCTATCATATTTGATTTTTACTGGTCTGCTTGCCAAACAGCATTGCTGCTTAAAGCGAATTTACCCGTGGATGGTAGAGCATACTATCTCTTGGTTAAAACTTCAAACATCCAATCCCCCACAATACCTTTGAACATGAAGTGACTTTGCAGCATTTGTATATGTATAAGCCGCTTTTATGGGGCGCTAGGGCGCTCTGCGACGCCTACTCTCCACAGGCATTTTCTCCTTGCAGCATTTTATTATGAAAAAAAACTTAGAAGAGATTATACCTTGGGTTTCTTCCCGATAGAAATGCTTTCAACTTTAAATTAAAGGCGATTGAACGTGGAGACAGAACAAAACAGGGAAATATTCTGTGAATAACTGGTCTCGGAAAATTAGAATAGCACTTAAGAGTTAATGCCCTCATGCGGCAGTCTAGAAAGAGGATGATAGGATTCCGATTAAGATGCAATTGTTAACATAGTGCTTTTTTTTACATCAGCATTTTTTTTCCCCCAAATTCTATGATATTCTTACCTTGAAGGTCCCGAAACTTTCCTCCAAATCTGCATACATTGACCACACTTTTAGTGATTTATAAAGTCGCTTTTGAACTGTTTCAGTCTCATCATGGTAAGCAACTTTATGCTCCGGCATTGCTATCGCTCTCTGCATCAATTTTACAGCCTCATCATAGTTTCTGAAAATATAAAACAGAGTGCATGGAGTGTTGTTCTTAGGCTGTTGAGCAAGGTAGAAAAGAGGTGAACAAAATAAGTACAAAACAGAGTGCTTACATTAGCTGACTCTCAATAATATTGAATGATAATTATGAAAGTGTAAGAAAAGCTCTTGGGTTGTTATCTGTGATAGAGTAGATTACTCTTGATCTATTACATTTTTTTCTGTTTTCACTTTCGTACAAACTGGCCATCTTGTCAGTTACAAAATGCATTACGGCGAAACTTACAAGTCAGCTAACTCGAGTTGTTGATCATAGAAGGTGACATAATGTTTCGGCATTATACACAGTATTCTCACTTCAGAGGGCAAAAACTCATTTAGGACACAATATCCTTCTTGAATTTATGCTGTTTGGCGCAACACAAGTCACGACCAATCAGAAAGCAACTCTGGATGTGGTTTGAGTCCAGTTGGACTTATCATTAGTACAGCACAGGTCCGATTTTAGGAGGGCCGGCACTTATGGTCACAGCTTGGAAAAAGAAGAAGTTGAATAAAAAAAAATGAAATTGATGCAACTTACTCGTGTTTGATCTCCATTTCACACCACTCGCACCAAACTGAAGCTAAATCATCAACTTTGGTGTAGGGCACTTGGGTTGCTTTCTCAAAGATAAGCCTTGCATCATCAACTTGACCGTTTTCATCATAAAATTTGGCAAATGAGACCCATAATGTGAACAATTTGCCAACAGCTAGCTTGGGATCAACAGTCTGAACAGCTTCTGTATATGTGTTGATGATCTGAAAGGAAAATTTTAGTGAAATTTTAATTGAAATGCCTTGAGAGGATGATTGAACAAACGCTACCATCCTTGGAAAAAGAAATCTTCGTTTTTAAAACTATGAATTTAAAATTATGGTATCAGTGCCAGTACTGATTCATTATTGATAATTAACAAATCTTACCATCCACATAGAAAGATATTTTAGATCTTCCTGTTAAAAAATTCCGAATTAAAGTGTAGGTAGAGGGGCTTGTAGGAGTGTTTTACAAATATTTTTGCACAAAAAAGGAAACTAGGCAACATTTAATGCAGTTACACTGATTCTGATTTAAATAGTTGTTGAATGTAAATACCTGATGAGGGTTGCCTTCGTACAATTTGACTCTTTTATGCCACTCGTGGACATTGTGAGGATTTTGACGAAGCAGCACAGAATTGAGGAGAAGAGGCCGCCTTTCGATAAGATATTCCAGCTGCGCCATTTTCAATTCAATTTCTACATTCTCTGAAATGATAAAAAAAAACAGGATAAGTACATTTTACTTCAATCCAGAAAGAATATAAAAGGATTTCAGCTAATGGGAAAGAACATATTTCAAATTGCCACCTTATCAGTGAGTTTTTCTTTGTTCCTAAAATAAGTTTATCTACATATTTTGAAAAATAATGGCAATTGGCCGTACAACATTACATTGACTGCATAGTCACAATGTTAAATTGATGAGGCATTATTGTTCGCACTTCAAAATTTTAATAATTTTTATGTGTACCAACTGTGAATTTTTGGCAATCAGATGGCTTTTAACTGTAGGACAAGTAATGTTTTTAGAAAAAGATCATATAAGTTACAGGTGTATTTCAGCAGGAAGATCTTTGCTATTCTTCGTTTCTTGACCCGACTAGATGACAAAACTAAGATGAAATGGAGCTGTGAGATAGGTTGATTCCCTCGTCGGCACCTGTTGAGCTTCATGTTTATTTGGCCAGATATAAGCTTAAAAAAGAGAGTTCCGTGGAAGCGGATAAAGAAATCGACCAATAAAATACCTCCACTTCACCTGCATCTCATCTTACCCGCTCAAAAACACAGAAATTCAGTAGTCAGCTCACTGTACAATACGATGAACACTAAAAATATCTTGATGCATTGATTTCAAGAGACTCCTGTAAAGAGAAAATACTTGATCTATTGGTATGTTGCCGTTTTATCTTTTTTCTCTTCTGAAAATCTAGAAAAAAATATTACAGCTGTCATTTTCTGACCATTTTGACCCCACAACTAACAGGATGTATAATGGTTTTCCGGATGAGGGAATGTATCTTGTCTACAATGTTCCAGTATTACTACACACAATTTATTTTCATAAGAGAACTATCACACAAATTAGTCTGAAAATTTCGGAGTCTTTTCTCAGAGGGGTAAAGAGAAATCACTAGAAATTTTAGAAAAATTCATGGGGAGGTTCTCTTACAAACAAATAAAATTCAAGTAAGAAATACTGAAACAATGTAATCAAGATAAGCTCCTTCCTGTGCAAGACAACGTAATGAGGCAAAAATGTAACAGAAACTTTTTTTGACATTCCTTTAATCGATTGTATTAATTTAAACGAAATGCTCCAAAACATGAAATACTGATCGAATAAAGAAAAGAGACAAATGAAGCTCTGCATTCTTGCACTTGCTGAGTGGGCAACCCGCATCTTGACAGCAAGGATGTGTACGTTTAACAAGAGTCCAAAAATTGAATACCTTCCTCTGTAGGTTCCTCCTTTTCTGAAATTTCTTCCATCCTTTTACTCAGAGTGAGTTCTTCAAAATGAGCATAAGCATCGAACACTTGTGTAAAATCACGGACTGTAAGCACAGTTTGAATTGCTTCTTCATAAATATCTCTTGCCTGAAAAAGGATGGTTACGGTAAATATCATAATAATTAGTCCAGACTGGGAGAACAGAGAACGGTATACATTATTATTTGAAAAAATCTCTGATGGCAGCACCTGGTGTGACATGAAACAAAGATTGCAAAGTTTTTAAACAATCTCTGCAAATTCAGATCAGCTTTCTCAGCACATGACTTGAAATAAATCCTGATGAAATGCGATGATGGAATGAGATGAAATTCGTTTACTGTGTTTTTAAAAGCAAGAGATGCGAATTATACATATTTCAGATACGTACATATTGACAAGACGTAGGTGTGATTGCTATATTCATGATTACAGTTACAAAAATGGATTAATTTTTTTCATTCTATAAGTGCTGAGACTAAACAGCAATTGGACGTATTTCTGTCAAACGGAACTAAGCGCCAATTTGAGTTCTTTTGGAGGCAATTAGAATGTCGAATAGCGCATTCTGTCAAACGGTACTAAGCGCCATAGAAAGGCATTGCGAGTATAGGACGGAATGAGCCCGATGCTCGATTCCGCTGCCAATCCAAGCCTCCCTCTCCCAATGGCGCTTGGTTCCGTTTGACAGAGATACGTCCAATTAGGCTATGCATCACCCTTAAACAACAAAAATGGTCCTATCCACAGGTTTCTTATCATTGATGAAGAAGAAAGAGAAAAAACTGAAGACTCATTTGATGGTTTGAAAGACTCCAACAAATTGTTAAAAAACATTGAAGTTTGCCTCCTAGGTATCCTAACCAAAGTTTTGAAGTATGGTAGCATTTTTGTAGGTAAAGAAAAAAGGTGTTTCGGATTAAATTAGGGTTACAAAACCTACTCGTTCAAAAAGACCACTGCGCACATAATAATCAGCCAACGAGTTCCATAGATGTCCTAATTGATCGGTGTATCGCCTTAGTCCTCCGCGGATGATTGCATCTACATTTAGAGATCTAAAACAATTGAAAATAACACTTGGAATTGAATAAAATTTGGATATTCTGATTTTGAAGCAGGAAAGAAATTATGGTAAAAGAAAGACTTGGCAAATAGAGAGCTGGATTAAATGCAAAGTAAATGGTGATCAGCGTTTTCAACTCATCATCTCTTCAACAACGATAGCCATAACTATTTATCAATAGTTATCCCCTTGTGCAATTTCACAGCAACTTATACATACATACAGCTCCTTATTCTCCCCATTGCACTCCTCACCTCATCGTCACAAATACGTAGAGTGACAGGCTGCATAACTCGCAGGATAACAGCTACAACTAAAGCGAATCACAAAAGAACCTCCAGACCATTTCGAAAATTATAAAGTGCTTGCACTTGTTTAGGGCATTTGAGACCTAATAGGGGCCCTCGTTCATCAAACTTACTTCCTTAATGAGGTAAACAAATTCCAGGGGAGGAATTTTACAGGAGAATCAATTTATTTGAAAGCTTGTTGCCATACCTGACTTTCTGGGGATTTTTCGACATCAGTTCACACAACTCATTCCACAATTGATGATTAGATTTACCATGTTTTGATACAAAATTTTCCTTATTTACTATTTCAGCCAGCTTGGTTGCTGCCTCATCTAAACTATCTATAGAGATTAGATAATCAATGTAGTCTTCAGTGTTTTCAGGACAAAGCTGTTGAAACAAATAATAATTTTAGGAACAAGCAAATGATTCTCAAAAAATTATGAAAATTAATCAGTTACGCTAGTCAAAAATCATGCTTTAATTATTTCATGTTATAGATCAGCAAAAAATAATAGAATCTACTCGAACACCAACTTTCAGGGCCCGATATTAACAGAGAAATTGCACTTAAAAAACTTGGCGTATGACATTATCTGCCAGTGGTGCATACAATGATTTCTTCCACCTTGATTTCATGCATGTTTTCAGTCCAACAACCAGTACAAATATGTGTTTAAGATGGATGCAAGGTGAAAGAAACCATGATGCGTACCACTGCGGTGGAAGACATTATACGTCATGTTTTTTGAAGGGCGATATCTCTGTTAATATTGTGCGTAGAAACTAGTGATTCTATGACCAGCCCAACTAACCCATTGTTAACATAACATGGTTTTCAAGTCTAAAAAACATTCAATATTTCATCAGATTCACATGGACAAAAGATTCCTTTCCATTTTCATATTGATTTTGAGTCAGATGCAAATCATGGGTTGACATGACACAATAAAAAAAAGTCTGTATGTTAAAGTTTGATTTAATCTTGGAATGTTGCTTCAGATATTGTTGACAAATCTGAACCAGTTTGGCAGACACATGTGTCAAAATAATTTTTTACTCTATATGTAGGGCGTTTGAAAATATATCTCCAGGCAGTGGGTACACTTGTGTCTGCAAGATTCCTCTGTCATGATTCATGGTCCATGCATCAATGCGCGACTGCACAGACCATAAACTTCAGCATAGGCTCTGCTCGAGCAAAAGTGTACCCGTAGCCAGATGAATATTTTCGGACGCCATCTAACCATTTGACTTCCTTGGCAATGCACATAGAAATGGGAGCTCAAAAAACGCAACTTTACGCTCATTTTCTAAGAGTTAAGAAATATCATTCAAGAAAATCCAGGAAAATTCTTGTGGACTGTGCATGCTTTTCACTTTTCAAAAATTCTCAAAATTAAGATTATTTGACAAGCTCATTGTTGCATTACTTTTGGAAAAATCTTGGGTATCTTAAATAGAAAAACAAAAACATATGACACAAAAGAGTGGCCAAATGATTGCACAAAATAAAAAACTTCAAAAAGGTATCATACCTTTAGATACCTCCTGAAAACCCGAAGTGCTGTTTCAGTTATGTTGTAGCTCTTAACGAACTCTAAATAAGGAGGCCAAATTCGATGGTGCTGAGTAATTGGTAACGCTCTCAAAGCTCGATCGAACACCCTCCTTGTCGTAGTAATTTGTTTCTGACTAATTAGAAATTCACAATAATCAAGCCAAATTCTAGGCATCTGAAAGGGAAAAGAAAACCATTAAGAAACGGATGAGTACAACATAAGAAAAAAAAAAAAAAAAAAAAAAAAAAATCTTATTCGATATCCTTGAAATAATTATCTGAAGAAAAAAGACGTTTTCTTGGAAACTGAAAATCACTATAAAGTTTTTACACAAAAGGAGGTATTCTTTAGTAACTTCTCCATATTTCTGAAAAACATTTGGATTTTTTTGGCTTCTTATGATAATTCAGACATCAAAAATCTGAGAGAATCAGTTAGAACCTGGGTTATTAGGTAATTGTGTTTCAATTTCTTTGAGACCTGTGGGTGTTATTAATTAATGTCATCAAACATTATCTTCTCTGATAAATATTGGGTTCTAACACAGTCCAAAAAATTACGATTCTCAGTAAAGCTACCTTAATAGAGGGAAAACTAATAAAATTTATACTTACAGAATTAAAAAAAAAAGCTATTTCGCGAGATAATTCAAAAGGCTAGTGAAAATAAATTTCATCCATGTATACCCTGTTAGTATTCATTTCAGAACTAGATTCTGAATTTTACTACAAAATTAAATTACTTTCGAACTAAAAGTATCATATCGTCACCTTCCCGGCAAAGTATCACAAGCGCCACTTTGCCAACTTTTCAAGAGACACAAAAAACTGAATTGCGACCGTAAAAGACGGATGTTTGGCTTGAAACTTGAAATATAGATCCAGCACACCTCCCTGCTTCGAATTTTAATAAAATTTCTTTAAAAAAACGGGTTTTTCTTTGAAAATTGGCGCTTGTGATATCGGCTTCTCGGGGCACTCTGAGAATCTATTGGCGCTTGTGATACGAAAGCCCATCAAATTTAACGGAGTTTTTTCCATATTTCTTCATTTTTAATCTAAAAAAAAATATTATTTTCGTATGTAAATGCATCTCATTAATTCAAAACTACCCATAACTCAACTTTAATAAAAATAGCGCTTGTGATACTTCGGCCGAAAAGTGACGAATCGCTCCAAGTCATTCCAAAAGTTGTTGATACTAATATCGAAAATCAATCTCAAAGATGAGCGATTATTCCCAACTTGGCGCTTGTGATACTTTTCTCTTACATGGCGCTTGTGATACGAAAGTTCGTCAACTTCAATGGAGTATTTTAAATATTTATTTATATTTAGTCTAAAAAAAAATATTATATTCGAAATAACGAGATGTAATTACATGCGAAAATAATTTAGTTTCAAGTCATTCCGAAGACTGCCGTGACAAAAATTGTAAAACAATCAGAAAGGTAGGCGGTTGCCGAACTTGGCGCTTGTGATACTTTTCTCCCAAATGGCGCTTGTGATACGAAAGTACATCAACTTTAATCGACTTTTATTCATATTTCTACATATTTGTTGTAAAAAAAATGATTATTTTCGTATGTAAATGCATCTCGTTATTTCGGAACTATTCATAACTCAATTTCGGTAAAAATGGCGCTTGTGATACTTTGCCGGGAAGGTGACGATATAATGTAAGAATACAGCAATGATAATGAAAGGAAAATTATACCTTATGCATAAATACAAGGGCTCTTTCAAAACAGTTATTGACATCCTTGAAGCCTGGATCTGTGATACAAAGTTTCCTCACTTGTTTTCTTCTTACTTTCAAGTAGCTGTACCATAATTTGTAGCTGTATCAAGAAGAAAAGGTAAAATCAAATTACTAATTAAAAGGAAATGTTTTGACACTTTCAGTGCATATGAAATATGTTTTGTCTCTGGTGAATTTCATGTGGCAAATCATAGGCTGCTGTAAAATTAGCAGAGATTACAAAAAAATCTAGGTGCAAAGTTGCTGAGATTTTAGTTGACTTTGCTAATCCCATCTTATACCAAAGACACAAGGGGCACAAAAACCCTTGCTAATGGAAAATACATTTTGGCATTTATGTGCATGTTAGAAAAAGCCATCATGAATACTAAAGTACAAGGATAGAAAATAGATATAATTAAAGGGCCATACTGCTAAGTGCTTGCTCGATAAGTTAATAACTCCGTCTAGAAAAGTTGACTGGTTAATCTGATCCTAATCTTTCAACTAGAGCAACAGAAAAGCATATGAACTCTTGAACGCTGCTTGTAAAACTTCAAGTAAAAAAAAAACTTCAAAATGTTTCTTCAGTTTAGCTTTCATTAGAAATGATACTTGACTTACCTCCCAGGCAGCTCTTTTAAAGCCCTTTCATAGATTATATTTATTGATGACTTAGGTCCTTCTTTCTTGTGGTCAATGTACCTCAACCAATGTTTTACTGAGTAAGGATTTCTAAGGATTTCCTCTTCATACTGTAAGTCTTCCTCATTCTGTAAAAATAGATAAAACATTATAAAGTCAGATTAGGCTATCGATCACATTTTTTTTCAAGACTCATGGTAGACTCAGAACATAATATAGGCTAAAACCAAGAAAATACTTTACGACAAATTTTCGTTTGCTGCGCATGGATTCCTGTGCTTATTTACACACTCACACACGTTCACTCTGCCAAAGCAGTTTCAACATATGAAAGCTACCTCCAGGTCTCGGGTTCTTCTAGACCTCTCTTAGACAAGCCATGTGTTCTATTAGGCTCTAAACTTCTGAATAATGGAGGATTAGATAAGTAACATGAGGAAGTTCGAATGAGTGTATCAAAATCAATTTTCTCGAGGAGAAATGATAAATAGCTCAAAGGCAAATGAGCCTGAGTACCATTTGCTTCAGGTAACTGAGCCAAGAAACAAAAATACTTTCATCAATTTTACTGGCCCTAGTCCTTCATGGATACAGCTATGGGTCTGTTCCAAACTTTTGCTAGAGCAAAAATAAGAGTTATTTCTATCAGTAAGTGTCTTAAAAATCACGATGAGCGCTTTGGCAATGTTTGAAATGCACTCCTAACTTCACAATTTGCGTAAGAAATTTGCCGTTTTTTGAGCTTCCCGCTTCAAAAATGATACTGCGACATAGGTGAACATTTTGTTAGAGGTGTCGTTCTATCCAACTCCTGTGCACTGGGATACTACACAATATTTAACATGGGCGGCACCAATCCGCCAACACACATGTGCCTGGACGAGATTCTAACCATTTGTTAACGAGCCATTGTGTTTACATATGATTTCTCCGCGTGGATGAAGATCTGTTTGGGTTGACCTAGCTTAAGCTACCGATTGCGTTCAGCGCGCAGAAGCGTCGGCTATATTGGGTGTTGAGTATTACTATTGCGAAAGGGTTAACAGTAACGACTCCTGTAACGAAATGTTCACCTGTGCTGTAGTATCGTTTTCAAAGCGGGAGGCTCAAAAAACTGCAAATTTCTTACGAGGATAGTGAAGTTAAAAGTACATTTCAAACTTGGCCGCTGCATTCGTCATGATTTTTGAGACATTTACGGATGGAGACAACTCTTATTTTACCTTCAGCGAAAGTTTGCAACAGGCGCATTCTCAGCTGAATCTGAGTTTAGTTTGGAAGCCACATGCTCCTTCGTAACAGTTCAAATTGGAGGGACAATCTCGACGGGCAGACCTACCTTTTGGTCTACTTGTGATTTGGTGGAGACCAATGAATTGGCATCCGGTCAACATTAAGCACCAGAACTAATGCTCAACAGAAACGGTCCGCATCGTCATATCATAAGTTTGATGCTTGCGTGTTACCACACGATAGAAAATTTTTGGAATAAATCATGCAAGATCCATCAACTTTTGATAAAAAATGATACTCCTTGGGAGCATCTTTGAGCAATGAAATGCAATGCTAACATGAGGACGTTGAATAACTGAAGCCGGAGAAAAAACGTTAGTATTGCAGCTTATAATACTTGTATACTTACGAAAAATATGTCCACTCTGTCCATTGTGGTGAAATTAAAACGGACAGTAGTCGACGCAGAATTTGAAAACACTATGAACAAGGCTCACAAAAACAACATTTTGATACAGAATAAAAAATTTGAAAGACGATTGGAATCGCTATCACAAAAATTAGTTGTTTTGTTTAGGGGTTATGTTGTCGTTGGGTTGTGAGGATTTTGAGGTTAACCGCTTTTTTTATGCGTCTTGATAAAAAAACATGATTGCAGGAACAGTTGCCGTACACAGAATTGAAGGCGAATTAAAATGTGCTAGAGAGAAATTTTACTGCAGCATTATAAAAATGTGCCGATTGCCATTTTTTTACCGCTGAAAAGTTCTCAATATTGATTTACCATATTATTTTATTTATTTCTTCCAAGAATTGCCTAGATATTTGCGGAAATAGTGCTTTGTGGTTGCCTACCGGTTGCTTGCACTACTTTCAGGGTAAACAAACAAACACACCAGAAACAAAAAGTGAGGTTAGGATCGATTCCTATCGTGGAGCTTATGTGCAAGTTACCGTAATTTTAATTGATTCTGACATTTTACAATATTTCAGTTGTTTTTTAGTGATTTTTTTTTAAGACTACAGCTTTCTTAAAAGCTTGTTGAAATAATATTTTCAATTGCAAGTCACCCTGAATGTTAAACCTGTCACCTGTAAATCTACAAACAGATGTCACGAGACATTCTCTTCTTTAAAATCGCATCTTTATAAGTTTGTTAATTTTGTAAAACTATCATCCTTTATCCCTTACACTGTCTAGAGATCAATTTAAATAATGAGTAAATACTCAAGTGATTCAGACTCTTATGATAGAGGGCGCAGCAAAAAGAAGCATAGGTCTCGAAGGTAATATTTCTGTTAGAGACTAACATTCGTGTGTTAATTTCCTAATGTAATGTAAATGTTATTTATTAATCGTGAGGTTAAATCAAAGAAAAATGAGTTGAATCTTAACCATCTAAAAATTACGGGAAACTCAACATTCTTTACAATGTAATGGAGTCCACACTGTATAACTTTACCCTCTCTAAGGATTAAACTGGAGATCTAAGATGAAGATGCGAATCTTGTATCCCACTTTAAATTGCATAATATCATTTGAAATTTACCCTTAAATGTTGCAAGACCCATGCACTCAAAAAAGTTTGTGTGCAGCGTTTTTAGGCATTTTCATTCATTTATATTTACACACTCAATTTCAAATTAGAGCTAATCTAGGATCCGTATGGGTCTCCGTATAGTTTCTATTTCAACATAGCATTAACTGTGAGTTTTATTCAAATTGTTTCTATGAATTTATCCACAAGAAGTAAGTAAATACAGGTCTTAAATTGCCTGAGCATCAGCCAAAGTCATGTCTATTTTATAGCACTTACCTATCTAAGGGATGTTTAATTTGTCATTCATTAAAAAATAATGCAAGCTTTACATTCTTTGTCTATGTTCATTTCGGTATGCCTTATGCCTTCAAATATTAATTCACTGTATTTTTGGTCTTGCTCATAATACAGGTCCAGCAGTAGATCGTCATCATCTGATAGTCGCAGCTCTTCCAGGAGACATGCAAAGTCTCGTTCATACCATAAGAGCAAGTATGTCTATTACTTAAGTTTTTTTTCCCTCTCTCTTTGAGCGTTTTTCCTCCTCAAAATAAGAAAACGTTTTCTTTCTCATGGAGGTGGTCAAGCAGTGTCGCACATTGATTTTGATAAGATTTTTGCAAAAAGTTTCTTCATTTGAAACTTTTAGACCCCTACTCAGCTGTCCTTGCGAATAGGCTCCAAAAAATTTCAGTAGGTTCCAAAGAATTAAGCTGGAGAGAATTGTAGAGATCTGAGGTAGAGGATTTACACACTTCGATGCCAATCGATCAGCCAATAAAAAAAAAAAATCCAATAATTGTTTAATTTGAAGGAACTTGACTATCCTTTGGTTAAAAGCTAGGTGGAATATTGTGTGATCTTCCCTTTTTATTTCACTTCTCTCTATAGCAGCCTCTTCTATTAACAGTGAAACCAACGGATATACCACTCATCATTAGTCTTAATCGTGTTTCTTTTCTTTACCGATTGTGTTCAAATCTTCAAGGTCACCTAAAAAATATTTTTTAGTAGTTCTTATAGCTCATTGAGGTAATGTAAGTATATGATGATCACTATCAAATGAACTGAGGCAGCATTTAGATGGCTTAAGTTGGAAAATATAATCTCGGTTTTCCCTTTTGTAGACAATGTGTTATACAGGACTAATACTCTAATTTTTTATCAGAAGAATTTATGAATATTTCTTCTTTGATTTCTTTCTTTGTTTCAAAAACACTCAATGAAAATGTCAAGCTAATACATTGGCTCATCTACTTTTTTAAGAATAAAATACCTAAGAGTGGTGATTTTGAAGCATGGCAAACCAAACATACCAAACATGTGTGAGCCCAATTTAGTCACTGTTATATTGCAAGCTTGGCAAATTAATACCCCAATTAGAATCGTCCGTAATTCAAGAACAAGACATTTATTTAAAAAAATTTGGATTTACCTAACAAAGTTTAAAACAGGATAAAAAGATCTAGAATGTTGAGATAAATTAACCATTTGCTTTGAATTTTAAATTTCAAACTGAATGTATCAGAGCATTCAATATTTTTAAATTTTGTGGTATCACCTCAAATGTTTAGCTTACTTTTTTTATTAAAGTTTGGGAGAGGTGGGAGACCCCTTCAAGGATTAATCATCAGCACCATCGGCATTTTACTGTGCCGAAATTGAAGAGAATAAAAATATCTGCAAATATTCTTCCCCCTTTTAAATCCTCTCTACCTGTTCCGTGAAATTACATCTTTGTTGTATCTTTCCTAGATCCAAATCCAAACACTCAGATGTCTCTAAAAGCAGCCGCAGATCAGACCGAAGAACATCAAGAGACCGATCGTCTCGTAACAAGCGCTCCAGATCATCATCTTACACCAAACGGTCTCATCGTTCAAGATCTTCCTCTTCAAGTCGTAGATCCAGATCTCGATCTGTCTCAAAGTATCGCCGTTCTTACTCTAGAAGTCTTTCAAAATCTCCCAAACGCTATCGATCTAGGTCCAGGAGTAATAGTCGATCCAAAAGGTACCGGAAAAAGTCTTACTCAAGATCCAGATCCAAATCGCCGAGAAGGAAAGACAAGAAACAAAAGAAAAAATCAAAGAAGAAGTCACGGTCCCCATCTCGATCATCATCTACATCTTCTAAATCATCGAAGTCACCTAGAGATAAGCGTCTGAGTCCAGAGAGCCTTGTTGAAAGGTTGAAGCGAGTGATTTCAGATGCAGATGATTCGCTCAAGAAGAAATCTTTTGCCTCCATAGATAATTTATACAGTAAGTACCTTTCGATTGTTAGTCGGTTAAACTCAAGTAGGTAAGGCCAATCTTTCAAAATCTTGAGGATGTATTCCTAGGGAAACTAAAGTAACTTTCATATTGTTTGCAGCATTTCAAAATATCTGCTCTCATAATATTTTTTCAAAAGGAATTGTATCAAGTTTATGTATTCAGATCGCAGAATTTTTTTACAATAGGGGGAAAAATTAAATTTTCAAGAAATGGCATCGCACTCTTTGGCACTTAAAAAAAATGTAGAGCATATAACAGAAGATGTGAAACACCACAAGTATAGATGAGTGTTTTCTTCTTTTTCCTTTATGTATGATAAACTTCAGTGACAAAATTGTGAGACATTTTTGTCCATCAAATTTGACTTTTGGCCCAGGTTTAATTATTGGGGTTTATATTATCTGCAGTACGAGCAGAATACAATTTTTTTTTAATACTTCATGATAAAATGTACAAGATTTTACTGTAAGATTTATAAAAAAAGCGGAAATCAGCCTCTTTTTATTTCTGAAAACTGCTTTTTTGATCTACGCATATCTAACTCCTAACATTGATTTGGTATGACAATTTTAAGCACTCTTTGTGCCAATATTTCTGACATTAGGCACTCCTTTGAACAATGGTCCCAATTCCTCAATTTTTAGGTTTTTGATACTTACAATTGAATCCCTCTTATGGAGATATATATATTCGTATATATTCTGAGTTTACACTGTCATTTACCCTGTTTTGCTTCATTTAGTGGATTCAGTTGATATTCCAAGCCGATACAATTAAATTGTTACAAAACATCTTAATTGTATCTTCGTTTTAACAGACCCTTGTTATTTTCATTGTCTGCTTTGTACTTTACAATCTTCTCACTGCTCAATTGTTCTAACTGATAAATGGATAGAGTTAAGCAAAACAGTCACATTGACATGTGGTGTTTTAAAATCTCATCTCTCATTGTAAATTTTTAGAAAGAAACCAACCAACAGTCCCACTCAAAAATTTGTTGCAATTTTCGTTACCTGTATGAGGGTTCCTTCTGCAAAATTTTTGTTGGGTTCCTCCCAAAAAATTAAAATAAGAGATGAGATTTTGAAACACTGTAAGTAGATTTGACGGTTTTGTCTAGCTTAATCCAACTATAAGGCTTTATCAGCAGTTATTTTTAAGTGTGGGAATGAAAAAGTGAGATATGTCTATCCGATTAATTGTTCTGTTAATAAATTGCTTTTCTCTTCTTCAGGTGATGCAGCACCAAAAAGCGATGTATTAAATGAAATTAACTCCTCTGGCTTCAAGCCTACTGCTTTTCAACCAAGTGCCTTAAAAGAAAAATCAGCCCCTGTTATGGTTGATTTGACAGAAAAAACCTATGCTGGAAATCCTCCTCCTAAAGATGATGAAATGGCGGATAGTATATTTCATCCAAACGTAAGTGCCATCTTTGACGCCTCTCCATTGTGAGGAATTCAAAAAATATGCTTTTAGCATCTCCACATTAAACAGAAAATGTTGTTTTTAGTGAAAGGGATGTGAGGTTAAAAAATTTGAAGTCGTTCGATGTTTTGAAGTAACATTATATCATCGCACCTTAACCATTTTGGCTGATCAGCGTTTCATGCAAGTTAATAACGTTTGGTTTTCTTTGAAAAGATACAGATTAAACATCATAACAATAACAAAAATCACAGATTGCTGTCACTCAAAATGAAATTATAAATTCAAGCAATAATGTAGTTTGCTCCCATTTCCATCTCCCAAATATCGTAAATTTCTTCCTTCCAATTTAAATAATATAATGTTCGTAATCTTCAAAAGTTCGTTGTAATGATATTTAATCAATATCTATCCACATTTGTACAGATTTCACTCTGGTGTAATTCAACTTGCTTCTTGTTAACTTTTGTAAAACCTAAAAGTGTTACATCTCGCAGTAAATATCGATGAGGAAACTGCAGAAAAGCGCATCTCGGTTTGTGGCGTTGCAGACCTCTTGTCATACTTCATTTTTTACATGGACAACTACAAAACGTTATTTCTTGAAAAATTCAGTGATTTTTCTTCTCCGTGAATGAAATATTCTGTGAAAATTTCAAGCCATGATGTTGGTTGAGTCTTCTTTTAATAAACAAAATAGTAGCAGACTTTTGAATAGAAACACCAAAAGCAAGGTATACATTTTTAAAGTTTCACTGTCGAATCCAGCATGATGGGCATTTTCTCGTGAGTCTTCATACAGTCTAAATTAGACACAAAAATAATCAAACTGAATGATTTGGATCCATCTATTCGGGATCAGCCTAACTACCCACTTCAGAAGTTGCCTAATTTTCTTTGATGTTTTACTATTTAAACAGAAAACCATTCAACACTGAAGTTTGTAATTGAATCAGTGAGAACGAAAACACACCAACTCGGAAAAATGAAAATAATTAAGACACACAAAACTGCACAGCAGGTGAAGAAGTTAGTTTCAGAGAAAGATTTTTGCTGCCGAAAGACAAGTACTCATGGACACTTTAAAGGTCCAAGTTAGAACAGATGCACTAACTTCAATGACCTTTATGTAAATTAACAGTCTTTAATGGAAATTGAGCATTTTCGAGTTACCGAGTCGGTGTGTTTTCGTTCTCACTGATTCAATTTTGTGAGTGTGTATTTTCTTCATAATCTAGGGTCAATTCATAAAGAAAGTTTAAAGGTGTTAAGTAGATTAGTTCTCTGTTAAAAACATGGAACACGAGAGAAAATTAGACAACACGGTGCAATTGGGCTTATTACGATTTATAGGAAGGCACGCCTGAGGGTAACTTCATTAGAAAGAGTTGACTTTTCTTTCATGCAGTGAGGACCTATGATTGGACCTAAAGGGGTCATTCTCTAGCTGTTCACTTTCAAGTGTGCTCATTTAAACCAATTGCATAATGATTTTTGAAAATACAATGCAGTCCAACTCATTACCCACTCGAAAAGTCTATCCTTGTCTTTTAATTACATGGCCTTTTTCCTTGTTTTTCACTCTCCGTCTGATCATATGTTGTTCAAATCTTCTGTTGACAGTTATTGCTAGAGAACAAATCAGACAAGCTTAACAGATGGGTGAAGAAGCTGTTTGCATATCGACAAAAGGCTCTTTTCAATGGAGATCTACAAACATAAAATAAGGCAACGAAGTATCATATCTTTCAATAAGAATGAAGAAAATGGTTTACCAGTTCCACAGGTGTTAAGTGAATTTGTTACCTATTTGTTTTTTTGGCGACTATTTCCTGAATAAATTATGAGTACAGAGAAATTCTATTAAGTTTCTTTTATCAAGCAACTTATCCCTGAAGGGTTTGGATGAAAATGTATTTTAAGTTTTGGTAGATGGTCACGAATCACGATCAAAGAGCGACATGTATGGATGATTTCCTCACTCTGAAAGAAATAGTGGTGACAGAATGTTATATCTAATGTTCTATCTGAAGTTATATCTAATATGAATTTTTGACGCAACTTGAAACAATTTAACAGCCGTATTCTTTGTGGTTTGCTCAGCCTCTAGAATTGAAAATGAAGTTCTTTTCAAGACGTTTCGTTTAATTTTTTCTCAAATGCAGTTTTCTCCCCATGTCCTAGTTCCGCAATTATTGATTCTTTTAAAAGAAAGTGATTTTGTTTGTAAAAAGGATGTTTTGCCAAACAATCTATTTAACATCAAATGTTTTCCAATATCCGTAAAGCAAAATTTTTACCGCTGACATTTGATAGTAAAGGGTAAAATTCAAGCACTTTCAAGGCCTTGTAAAATTGTTTTAAAATTACGCTTCCCTCAAGGCCGCACAAACCATGATCTGATTCTCCAGTTCCTACAGTCTTTCTTCCAAGGACAGTTGCGAATAGGAATCATTATCATTGATCATAGCATATTTCTTATTATGTCTCCTTGTTCGCCCAATAGGTCAGTTGCGCTGGTCACAGATTCGTGTTTTGATGCTTGATTCTTGAAGATCGGTGAAAAGTAATAGGGTCTGTCCAGACAGCAACTTTCTACGTTCAATATTAACCGAGATATTGCGATTTGAAAAATTCGGTTCATGACATCATCCACCGAGGTAGTGACACCCTCGGTTTCTTCCACTTTGCTTTCATCCGGGTTTCACGTTGAGTAACCAGAGAAAATGCATGTCTCCCTGACAAATGGAAGCAAGGTGGAAGAAACCAAGGGTGTCAATACTGCGGTAGATAACATCATTAAACAAATTTTTCAAAGTGCGATATCTCCGTTAACATTGACCGTGGAGAGTTGCTGTTTTGACGGATCTTATTAGTTTTAGCTAATCCACAAGAATCAAGCATCCAAATGGACCCATCCTATTTTAGCCACTATTAAGAAACATTAAAATAAACCAAAACGACAATTTTTAATCAAAGAAATTGTATAATTTTTGTAACAGCACATCTACTTTTTGATACAAAATAATTTTTTCATGAAAAACCGTTCAAAACTGATCACAATAAAATTTGAGTACATTGATCCACTACCAATCATTGTCAATGAGACAGGTGTTCAGCTAAAAAATAAACTGATGAGGGAGTAAAATACAACTGAACGGATTCAATTGTTGAAAAGAAAATTCAGGTAATTAATGAAATTAAACATGGACCAGAGTAAAGAAGGGTAAGATGACTGTAAAACATAAAAAGGGTTTAAAAATTGATGAGTAAAGGATGAATTGGCCCAAAAGAGCAAAAATTAAAGGAAGGATTTTAATCCTTGAACCCACATTAATATCCAGATTAAGGAGCATTTTCAAATATTTCCTCTTAAAAATTATTCAAAAAAAATAATCCAAGCAATTAGGGAGATCAAAATAACAATTTTGAAGTTCAATGATGATTATGCGACAAATAAAATGAAATAATACTTGTCAAACCAGGAGACAGATTTAAATTTAATCTAGAGCCTGCTCCTAGAAATTAGTTTCAAGCTTTACCAGTCACTGGAAAGATTACGTCGAGTAACAAAGTTACAAATACAGGAAGAAAAAAAAAACTATAAATGTAGTTTATTTGGTGTAAATATCAGATCCTTAGAGAGTAATTTATTTTATGATCAATAAATTATTATTATTCGTGTATTCCTATTTAAAAGTCGAGATTTGTAAAGGAAAACTTTTTTGACAAAAATTTACTCAGAAATAAAAAATATAACTAAAATATGGCAACACAGTAAATGCTACGTGCTTGGTGGATGAAGAAAGCTATTGAGGAGACAGGATTACTTCGATCATGTCAGACAAAAATACGAATCGCATGGCAATTGGTGGACAAATTATTTTACGAGTTATCATCATGAGTATCAAGTTACGTTACAATCTGAGTGACTTTTGTGGGGAAATTTTCACAATTCACGAATTCCTGGAGTCAATTAGGTACTCAAATTCAAAGGATTGCAGTTAGAACTGGATAAAATGAGTTCCACTAAATTTTATGTCCTCTAAAATGGTCTTGAAAAACTAAGCTGGAAAATGGAATGATCAAGACTGGTGATAAAACTTGAGTTTCAAATATAAAAGAGAAACTGAGTGTACGTCATAACATTAGAGGGCGATTAGAGATAAAGGCTATTGATTTTTAATCATTTGAGAATTAATAGAAGTATCACAATTCCTATCCTATCCCATAAAGTTAGTGGTTTACAGTGAGTGCTCAAGAATGAGACAAAGAATGTACACAACAGATTGAGTCCCTCTACTCTGCAAATGTTCAAACCTAACTACTTCTACGGTTTCCTGAAGAAGGGTTAGTTGGTACATACTCTGGTAGGAATGGTAAAAAAATATTTTTGAGTCCAAAGCGAGCAATTGAAAGCATGTACTTAACTTTGACCCTTACAAATTGATAAATTTGACTTAATTAGAGTCTTAACTTCAGCGAGTCGTTGGCTTATACTCCTCAGATAATGTCATCTTGAACTGATAGGATTCAACAAAACTATATCTTGAATCAAAAAACTTTAGATGGATCCCTTATGGAATTTTATAAGATAGATAAAATAATGTCTGGTTAAAAATAATTCGACAAAACATCTTCACTGAAAAACTTATTGCTGGATGAGCCTCTTCGATCCTCCTGAAGATTTGAAGAGACAGAAAAAGAGTAGACAATAATATGTAGACTTTAACCACGAATGGACACCTACATGGATATACATATTGAATTTCAAGCAGAAAAAACTCTAATACGAAAAGGTACAGATATCGGTAAGAGTAAATATAATTACAAGAGAGGGGGACTCACTCCAGATCTTCGGATAGTGTTGAGAATTGAAAATCTTATTTAAGCATTGAAAATCGGATGCCAGCTCAGAGCCAAAATTTCTAGCATGATCAATCGTCCAAGTAGCATTTTTCGATGGGAAATTTGGAATTTCATTCCTGGTTTATCATGATAGAATGACATTGAGGCTGCCTTGCCTGACTTTATCACAATTATTGCCATTTCTTCACTGATAATACAGCCAAAAATTGACATCTGCATGAAATTTTATTTAACTGAAAAAACAATATGTCAGGATTTTTGACTGCTATAACATTGCAATAAATTCCTGTTGATAAAATTGCAATGATGTGGCGATCGATACTACTTGAGCACCGAGGAAAACTTTTGAGAAAGTAAGTTTTTCTCCTATTATTTCAACTTCACACAGTAATAAGATTGATGAGATTAAGTTTGTCAGATCATGGGAATTTGCTGTGGTGTATGATTTAAATTTTCAAGTGAGGTTTCAGGAGCCTCGTCATCCCCCTCCCATGCAAATGTACAGAGTGCAAATTCATCAACAATATGAGCGAATGTTAGGGCAAATTTATCATAAATAATTACGAATAGGTAAACACAACAATCTTCACTTATGTACCATTATTACAGTCATCTCAATTTACAAACTTGTAAAAATAGTTAAATTTTCCGGGGCTGGAATAACGGCTTACTGGTGAATGTTGAAATAGAATTTCTTGGATCCAATGATTTCATCAAATTGCCGCACATCTGCTGCGTCAAGACTTCGTTTGAAGACTGAAAACAAGGGTAATTTTATCCGTTAAATTATATGAATCATAAGTAAATTAACTGAGGGATTTAGCAACATACATATTATTATGCCCTTAGAAAACACTGTGATTGAGGCGCCAGGTACACGAGGGGAACTTCTACATTGCAGTATTTCAGAAGCCTACATACCTTGTAGTATTACTGATATTTCACTAAGAAAAATGAGGAAAGTGAATGCATGCACTTTCAAATTTTTACAAATATTTTTTATGATTTTACGATGTTCTACGGAAAAAATTTCGGAAAGGCAATTTTCGAATACACTGAGCATTACACTGCAAAAACTTCTACAATGTTGATTAAAACTTCATTGGAAAAGTCGTACTGAACAGCTAAAAGGTTGTCAACTTTATTTCTAATATTGCTGTGTCCTTAAAGAGAAAGATTACTGAAAAATTGCAGAGTTTTTCTTTCAAACGGCCAAAAAATCACTGCCACAAACAATTTTTGACCAAATGAGATCAACAAATTTGGTTAAAAGCTCCTAAACCAAATTCTAGCATCTTGAATGGTTCTTCAGAACAGGATGACTTTCAGTATTTTTAAGAAAGCCTTGGTAGAGGTTGAAATTCTGGTTATTAAAAAAAACACATTGAATTTTTGAAAAAATTAAAATCTTGAGCGTTTTCAACAAAACTCAGTTTCAAAGTGGGCTAATCAAATCAAAGTAAGCTAACACAATTTTCAACAGTAACACATTCAAACATTTCAACAAGTTAAAACTTTTGAGGACTGTAAGACTCCGGGTGATTTCTAAAATTTTAATTTGATCCTCACAATCACAGAAGTTTGGCTTCTCTCCTTTACTCCCTGAAGCATAAATTCGATGAGATACAACCTGATCTGATTTTATCGACTAGATATTTCATTTGGATAATCAAACTTAAAACCTAAATAAATTGTAAGAATTAGTAGAAACATACCTCCTTGGACAATTTTCTCAAGATTGTAGGTGTTGAATTCTATGCACTCATTGGATAGGAGCTCGCTCTTGGCAGCGACTTCTGAAGCACTCAAGGCAGGGGTTACTACTCTCCAGTTTTCGCGGATCTCCTCTGGTTCCAAGGTGTAATCTCCTGTAATAAGACGATTGATTAATAGCTAAAATCGATGATGAAAGATAAAGCAGGGAAACCTAAATTGTTTACAAAAAGGTGATTAATTTGTACAGTTTGATGACTGGTTGGAACCTTCTTGTGAAATGTTTGACATTTAAAGCTGACGTCAGAAGACTTTTTGGTTCTAAATTACAAAAAAAGGAAAATTGGAAGTCGATTTTTGCATTCCTTTTGTCCATCTTCAAAGCCATGTGATAAAAATTTGCCCATATTTTCTCTCAACTCTGAAAATGACAGGCTTTTTCTCACTCTCATTTTTTTGTCTGTCATTGGCTGATTCAGCTGTTACGCAGCTTCCTCCACGATCATTTGGAGTATTTATAAAGGTACAGCAATATTTTTATAACTTTAATAAAAGTCTAGCAAGAGCTGCCACTTGCAGCTTTGTTTATTCTCCACTTTATGTCTTCAAATCTCAAAGATTAGCTTGTGTTGACTTTCTGTTCATGTGACATTCCAAGACTGATTTTCAGTGATATCTTGCTGTAGATTTAGAATTCTCACCGGTGATCATGTGCTTGATGGCGTCCATGAGATCTTTGGGCTGCATGATGACAGATCTGTTGAGAGGCATGATGTAGCAGGTTTGTTGGATGAAATCAACGATTCCGGTCATATTCTGAAAGAAAGAGGAAAATTTTTTTCTCAGAACTAGGAAATAAAAAGTTGGAATACTGACCAAATTTTCCATCCAATGCAAATACATGGAGGAGACCATCTAATGCAATTTTAACTTCGAGGCATCAAACTCCTTTCCCCGTGTAAGAACACTGATTTGGTAGGTTAGTAAAAACAGGAAACTTCGAAATTAAAGAAAAAAAACTACACCTTACATTGAGCCAACCCTTTCTTGAAAAACAACGACAATTAACTAAATCCACGATCACTAAACCATTACCAATTTTAAATCTAATCTATGTTTGGCCGAAAAAGTCTTTGAAGCTAATGCTGAAAACAAGCATTTTCGATTCTTGGTTACTTACAGCATTGAAATCGTGGATGAAGCGAGTGTTAGGTCCGCCGCTGAAGCTTGGAACTGTGATCTTTTCGTAATTTCCATCTGCAACATCAAGATCGAAATCTTCTTGTACGTGATCACCTGCAGGTGGTTTTCCCCAAGTCCATGATTTCAATCCATCCAAAAAGCCACGGTCCTAAAAACAAACAAAATTTGAAAAATTAACAATCTTGAAAATAAAAATTGAGGATAAAAGAGAGGTGAGTTTTTTCGAAAATGTTCATGTTGGAGGAGGATATATTATTTGCTCTTCATCCTACTTTGATGTTTTTATTGGATAATTTTTTCTCTGTGAAAAGATTTACCTTAGCAAAATGAAGATACAAAAAGTGTAGATGGAAACTTTCAGTAATTTAATAAAATTGATGAAGGACTCATAATTTTTTTCTGAATATTTTTTCCTTTCCCAACAGCAGAAAAGGATAAGCAGGATAAATTATTGGTATTTGATACAGTTTTAGATCAATTGGCAATTTTAGAAATATGATACTTCTTGAAAGGCCAAATCCCAATTCCTTTCCTTCATACAAACATAAAATAAACTATCTCACATATTCAAGCGGATCGCAAAATCTGAGAATGATTCAGAATATTGATGGCTAAAGTAGGAAACTGCGGTTCTCTGATTGGAGCGTTGCAAATTGCAGTTCATATTGAACCTTTTTCGAAAAAAACCAAAGATCATTTTTTTAAAAAAAAATTTTCTTCTCTTGTCAAACAATTTTCGCTAAAAATTTCAGGGTGCCATTTTTGTTCGTTTTTTCTTTCAATAAAATAAGACATAGTCCTTGATTTTAAAATGATACATTTTCGTTTTTTCTTTCGATAAAATAAGACATAGTCCGTGATTTTGAAATGATACATTAGACTATTGCATTTTTTTACTTTGCCTTTGATATACTGCACAATTGATATGAAGGCTACATACCTTGTAGTAGGATTCAAGTTGTTGCAGAGTCTCGTCAGAGGAGCCTTCACGAGGGAGGTAAAGAGTGCGCTGGTAACGGTTCATCTAAAATGAGAGAAAATTAGAGGGTGATAACTGATCAGCCACAAAATGTCAATGCTATGTAGGCCTATCTCCACCACTACTTTGCAATAAGTTGATGCAGGAAACTTTGCGGATGAATCGACAATTAAAATATTACTAAAATTAATTGTCACAACCAAGAAGACTTTCAGTAACTCTCCTAATGAAAGACGTATCTTACCATTTCCATTTTTTTTTACTTCATCCTTCTCCATAATTCAAAGATCAAATTTGTTTGCATGACTCATCGAAACAATTATCAGCACAAAAATGCTTGGAACGGACAATATCTAACAGTGTATAAAAAGATAGTTATCAAAAATCAATTGAGTTTACATTTAAGGATGAGACATGGATGCGGCAATAAATGGCTTTACCAGTTGCTAAGAACAAGAGAATTTAGACAAACATTTTGAGAATAATCGAGTCATTCTTACTCTTAATATGCTTTAAAAAAGGAGACCTTAAGAAGTGAAAGAATTCGCTAGTGATACCTATCGCTAAGCAAATGCGAAACTTCAAATAATGCGAATTATACAGCAAAGAGATTGAGGCTGCCAGGCAATTTTCATGCGTTATATCTGGGAATGCGGAAAAGTGAAGTTGAAAACCTCTTGCTGTGAGCCATGAATAAATAGATAAAATTTTCTCTAAGATTCGATTTTTTAGAAAATCACTGAAAATAATAAATGTTAAAAATTCCCAACTTAGCATGGCATACCTGGGTGTACTGACGGTATACAAGGATTCCACTGAAAATTCCAATACTTGTGACCAGAAGGGCGGTGAGGAGGAGGAACAAAGTGTTCAAGGCTCGGGATCTTTGAGCTTTGAGAAGGAACAAGTCAGCTGGCTGGGAGTCAGCTCCCATGTTAGCCTCAACATCTTTACCAGAAGGCTGTAAACACACAAAACAAAATCATCATAAGATTGGAGAATAAATTATAGTTGCATACATTTTGAAGAGCAAAAACAATAGGAACCAAATAAACACTACTACTTAATTGCCTTGCGTCAGATTTGCCAATGCACCAAAGTTTGTATTAAAAAAAATGTTTATTCTGATTTTAAGATCAGACGCATATGCCTGAGGGCAGGCAAAAAATATAGGAAAAAGATCATTGTTTGAATGTTGTATTAAATTTGGTATACATAAGCGATTTTAGGGCCTGGTGAGACAGTATATTTTTTACATATTCAGGGGCGCCCCCTAACTCCCCTACCACAAATTTCCTCCCTTAAATTCGTTGAAGAGCTCCACGCTTGGAGGGAAAAATCAACTTTTCTATATTTTTCTGATTTTTTGAGGCTGACAATGAGCCAACACGAAACTTTAATCGTACTGAAGATTTAATTGGAAAGTGGAGATAGACGGAATTCCCGGTTTATAAGATCAATTCCCTGAAATTTTTTTCATTTCCCCAGTCATTTTTCATTTTCTAATACATATCGGTTCCTGTTTCTAATTTTATCAGGTCCTCGAGGGTCCTGTTTTGAACAAAATCACTGATTTTGGTCCAAAGCACCTGCAACTGCAAGCATTCTGATTCAAGTAAGAACATTAGCGCGGCTAGCTGCGGATGGCTGCGCCGAAATGTAATGAAAAAAAAGAAAGAGAGAGAGAGAGAAAAAAAACACCGAGCGTCAAACAATAGACCACCGGGTCGGCGAACGTAATGGATTTGCTACTACGAGCGATTGTTGAGTACTCGTGGAGCTACGATCAAACCATTGTTCGGCACTCAAGTGAGTGTTGGCACCGACCTTCCTCGACCAGAGAAAGGGTACTTACAAAAGTGTGGTAGCAAAAACATAATTTCATGAATTCTTGCTTTTTTTCAGTATCTGATAAGGCCTGGATACACGCTCAAATCTCCGTCAATTTCCGATCAAAATGATGACAAAAATGGCGGTCAAATTTTTACAGGCCGCAAAAATTTGATGGTAGATAGTGCGCACCGGTCACCATTTGATCGGAAATCGATGGAGATTTGAGCGTGTATCCAGGCCTATATACCCTGCACTGGGAAAAACAATAATTCCAGTGATCCCCAGGATGCTGGCTAGACAGCCTGGCCGCGATGAAGTTTACATCCTGAGAATGCAAAGTTAACAGCACGGAGATGCAAATGTTGCATCAATGGATCACCAGACGCATTTTTCACTAAACAACATCCTTTCCGGTTCAATCAAATTTTATGAAACGATATGAATGGAAGGTTTAAAAAATATAACCAATCGCGATCCACAATATTTTTGTTGCCTATGCGACAAAATTGAAGGCGAACTTCAAAGAGGCGATACCTGTAAAAAAGTATACGCATGGCCATTTGGTTCTATCAAATATAGAACGAGGTTATAGTGTGTTTATTTCGAATAGGCAGGTATATTGCCTAAGCAGTAGAACTGAAAGCGAACTTCAGATAAACGATACCTACCCAGAGCCGGATCAAGACGGTGGCCACATGGGCCGCAGCCCATGGTGGCAAATTTTGCATTTTTTTCAAAAGTAGGTATAAAAAGAAAATCGGACTCTGAAAAACAATTAGAAACGAGAGAAGAGGAAAAAATCTCTCATTTCCTGAGAGTTAAAGTATAGTAATTTCTAAATTGTTCGTCTTTCGGTGATACAAGAGACAGCACCTTTCATTAGTGTAGTTGAGAGAGAAACCGAACACGCGAAGTGGCTAGGAGCGGCGCGGCGCAGAGAAAAATGATGACGAGGACTCGGGATGAAAAGGAGAAGCCCTCGGCGCGCCGGTCAGCATGAGACACATATTAGCGCCTACAAGACTCCATGAATACTTCACGCATTGCGTCAAACGTAGTGCAGTGCAGTCAGCAGCGCGCGGTCGGCCTGAAATGCATAGCGCCTACAAGACTGCATGAATACTTCACGCACTGCGTCAAAAACGTAGTGCAGTCAGCAGCGGTCGGCGTGAAACGCATAGCGCCTACAAGACTGTAGGAATATTTCGCGCAATGCGCCAAACACAGTGCAGTCGGTGCGGTGGCAGAAATTAAAATTAATAAATCACGATCATGTTCATTCTTTCATCATGTTTTTGTTGATGTCTCATAAATGAAAGGCTTTGTCCACACAGAGATAGGTTTACGGAACTTAACTTTCGCGCGAAGTTCCGTGAGCTTCTACTATTTTTGACAGGACTTCCAGAAAAAAATGTGCCCAACACGAGTAAACAAGTCTTATGCACCCCTCCTACTCGTGCACGTTCACTTGATGGTTTGTATCGATGTCTCAAAACGAATGAGGAGGGGGCGGCAAAATACAGGCGGCCCCCGGGTGGCAACTTGGCAAGTAGGTAAATCCGGCCCTGTTTATCCATCAAGTTTACCCTCTAAGCGAGACCGTGATGACTTTTGCCTCCTCACGATTGTCCACAGGGAAATGTGGAATCCCCGAAAGTAAAAGCTTCCACCTTTCGGCGAGAGGCCAGCGGAGTTTCTTGTCTCTGCTACCGGGTTGTTCGCACTGCGGAAGGTGGTAGATTCGGCCGTTGACGGTGGTGGCCGACGCAGTGCTGTGGCGTCCACTACCGTTCTGGGGAAAAACACCGTATGAACATTCGAGACTTGCCAAATTTCCTCCAATGAATCGTTTATTTTTGATGAGAGTTACGAATATTTTCTCTTGAAATTCTCAGATAATATAGATTTAGTAACGAAGAAAATTCTGTGAAAAATTTAACGGAAACTATTTTTAAGGTTCCCTGAGAATTTGTGATTAATCCAAGGAAATTTGGCGAGGGCTGAAGGCTGATACGAATAACGCCGTACGAACCTTCAGGCGTTGCCAAATTTCCTTTGATAAAACACGAATTTCCTGGTAAACTTATGAATATTATCCTTCCAATTTCTCAGATAATTTTGTTCGCAATTTCACTGAGAGCTCCTAAAAATTACTCGGAAAAATATTCATAAATCTCCTGAAAAATCCAAATTTTATCGGAGGAAATTCGGCACCTCTCAAATGATCATACGGCGTTTTTCCTCAGCACGGCAGCACGGTACGGGAGTGTAGAGGCGGAGCGTGACGGTAGATTAGCGCTGTTTTCTGCTCCCTTTCCTTTTTTCGTTCGGCGGGCCGCGCGGCGCGGCGCGGGAGTGGAGCAAGACGGAGCGGGGCCGGGAGCGGTGGAAACTCGGCGACGACGATTGCGATTGTACCCGCGAGAGGCAGCGCCGACCGCGCCAAGAGGCCGAGACTCAGAAAACGAGGAAGAGAAAGTGGCTATCGCCGATCGCCCCGGCCGAGCAGGCCTCTAGCCTGGCTCTGGCCGCGGCTCCTGGCTCAAGCGTCGTCTGGGAAATTCATCGGCCGTTTTTCCGGCTCCGATTCGGCCACCAGAAGGCTCCGCTCCAGAGACAAGAGACCCTCCACTGGCTTCTTGAGGTCTCGATACACGATCAAATTCCGAACCTGCGGGCCGATTATTGAAATTGATAGACAAAGCTATAGACAAAGACGAAAACAGAGTTATGGAGGGATCCTACTGTTGGAGGCGGATGGTTGCAATCGACAAAGGACGTAGGTAATAGACTAACTAACGGCAACCGACGAGAGACCTGACAATTAGTCAATCATTTTCCCCCTTAGTCGATGGGAACCACACATTTCAACCAATAGGATCGGTCCATTCTCCCTAAGTCTTCTTTGTCTATTGCTTTGTCTATCAATTTCAATGATCAGCCCGCAATTTCGATCGAAGTAAACCAGTTGATGACTGATGGTCACCATGCAACAGTCCTCTTTGATCAAAATTGGACGGGCCGTCAAATTTTGATCAAAATGGAGAACCATCATTCATCATTTCTTGCCACGCGAAACATTTCTGCAGGTTTTCATTTGAAAATTAGACGAAGTAACGATTTTCAGACTGATGACTCCCGACACTTTGATGGTAATTGGTTCGGGAATTTGATCATGTATCGAGGCCTTTGGCGACAGGTGAAAGCTTTTACTTTCGGGGACTCAACAATTTCTTGGCAATTATAAGGGCGCAACAGTCACCACTCTTATTTCGGCTGTTGACCTACCTACATGGTGGATGATGAGCTTCGGGTGACGTCATGAGCCAAACAAGTTCTCCAAATTTCGGCTTGTTTGCTAAACGAAACTGCCAACGCGTTCTTAAACATCTATCATCTAGGTAGGTCAACAATAGAATGCTGAAGTCCCAAAGTAAAAGCTTCAACCATTGCCAAGAAACTAGTGGAGGGTCTCTTGTCTCTGCTCCGGCTGGCGCGGGGTCTCCTTGTAGTCTCCTTGACTACGTGTAGGTACTGTAGGTACGGTACGTGGAGATGGATTTCTCGGTCACGGCGTGGCGTCAATGATCCCCTCCCAGGGCCGGATTTGGGGGGTGGCCACATGAGCCGCGGCCATGCGGCAAATTTAGGGGGCGGCAAAATGAGAGCAATGATGACGAGGACTTGAGATGGAAAGGAGAAGCCCTCGGCGCGCCGGTCAGCATGGAGCACATATTAGCGCCTACAAGACTCCATGAATACTTCACGCATTGCATTAAACGTAGTGCGGTCAGCAGCGGTCGGCCTGAAACGCATAGCGCCTACAGACTCCATGAATACTTCACGCATTGCGTCAAAAACAGCGCGGTCGGCGTGAAACGCATAGCGCCTACAAGACTGCAGGGATACTTCACACATTGCGCCAAACACAGTGCGCTTGACGCGGTGGCGGAAATTAAAATCATAAAACCACATTCATGTTTATTCTTTCATAATTTTTTTCGTTCGTTTCTTATGAATGAGAGGCCTTGTCCACACAGAGATAGGATTACGGAACTTAACTTTCGCGCCGAGTTCCGTGAACTTTTGCTAGTGGTGACAGGGCTTTCACAAAAACTGTTCCCAACACGAGTAAACGCGTCTTGTGCACCCCTTCCCCGGCCTCCGGCATGTTTACTTGATGGTTTGTATCGATGTTTCAAAACGAATGAGAAGGGGCGGCAAAATACAGGCGGCAAGTAGGTAAATCCGGCCCTGTCCCCTCCATATCGGCCTCAACTTTGAGAGCTTTTCTTCGAGCTTGAGAATTCATTTAAGGAAACAACAGTGGCACCATCGTGTTTCTTGCGACATTGTACACAGCACAAAGTACTTAAATCGCAAATCCCAGGCGCAAGCAATAGCTTTTAGTATTGCTGTCACTGCAGCTCTCTGTTTAGTGAATCATTTCAGGCTTTAGAGTGTAACTTACTTCAAAAGTTGGAAATCGAAAAAATCCTTATCACGTCTAGAACTACGTCGTTATTTGGCTAGTTCGCTTTGGTCCTAGGCTAAGAGCGTCAAAAATATCGAAACAAACCAGAGGAGTTGAGCGCTCTTTAGATTTTACAATTAGTTTCAAAAGCAAAATTTTAAAGACAGGGATTCGAAATTCTGATCTACTAAGTTCAGGACACGAAATTGCCGAAAATCAAAATGGTCTAAACCGGCTTGCAGCTTATTCTGCAGGACGCTCCTTTAGAAAGTTCTCCATCAACATCGAACTTAACAAAATTCACCTTACCAATAATATTGGCTGCTCCGTTGACTATTTGAACTAACAAAAAGACCCTTTGTCCTCGTGGAACGTAACACTGCCATGCTAAGGAAGAATGCCGTATGTACATTCGAGAGTTGCCAAATTTCCCAGATAAAAAATGCCCTTTAAAGGAAAGTTGAGCATAGTTTTCTTTAAAATTTTGAGATATTTTAGATTTAAGTGTGTAAAAAAATGTTCTTAAAAATTTGAAGAAAAATATCCAACAGTTTTCTTGAAAATTCGTATTTTATCGGAGGAAATTTTGCAACGCCTATTGGCTCATACGGCGTTCTTCCTTACGGCAGAACACGTGTGTGTGGTTATATGACATTCGGATACTGCTGGTGGGTAATAAGCGGCTGTCCCTTGCTGTGGCGAGCGCTGCGATAAAACAACTGCACGCTTTGTCATGACCTCAACTCGATGCATTTCCCGAGAGGACCGGCTGTTCCGGCTCTTCCTGACGCCCCAATTTCTTTAATTTTTCTCCTCGCGCAGTCTTTCCAATAGCAGCCAACCACCGCAACTCAAATCGGGTTGCCACCGAATCTATAAAATGAAATTCCCTGAATTTAACCTGATTTCTCTGACACATTTTGGCGAAATTCCCTGACCAATGAGGATATTTCAGATGGTTCAAATGACACAATTAGAAATAGTTTTCAGGCAAAATTTGTTAATCCAAGTCTCAAACCCATTTTAGAAAGCAAATAAAGGCGACTTGACAATTTTTACCTGACCTTTTCCCTGACAATTACAGATTTCCCCTAACATTTCACGTTTCTGCGCGCAGACTTTTGAAACCCTATTGACGCTACCCCCCCCCCTCAAAAAAAAAATAAAACGTTCCACTTCTGTCAAATTTCCCTGATTCACAGTCTTTTCTCGGATTCATTCAGTAACTTTCCATCACGCTCTACAATGGAAAAAAGAAGCCGTAAATAGATATGAATACTCTCCCTTTTTCCGCATCATTTCGTGAGGTACTTCCGAATTTCGAGCCGTAACAATCCTGGTATTTGAGTTTCCTGCTTGTGGGCCGATCCCTCGCTTCCCGGACGTGAGAGCGTATCTGTATTTCTACGTGAGCCCCGAAAGCATGTTGACACGTGGACAAGAGGGTTCACGCAGGGATGAAGATACGCCCTTGGGTCCTCGGAGCGACGGCGTGAGTGGGCGACGTATTCGATGACAATATACATTAACTCAAGTCCTTTCCGATCCGACGGGGGTTCTTGTTATGAGAAGTGAGGAGGCGGTTCGAAGTCGCAGAAATATACGCAGAAAACTGCCATGCTGAGGAAGAACGCCGTATGAACATTCGAGAGTCGCCAAATTTCCTTCGATAAAATGTTTATTTATGAGGAAAATTATGAATATTTGGACCGAGTTCATCAGAAAGGAACCAAACCACATTTTCGAAAAAATTAGTTAAGAATGTTTATGAGTTTCTCTACTTGTATATTTTCTTCTGCCAAAAACTTGAAGTCGAAAAACAAATAATATTAGTTTGTGGAAAGAGAAGTTAAAGTTCACTTTCTACTTTGAGTTTTATGGAGGAATAAAACTTCAAGTCTCTTTTCCTCAGTTTCAACTTGATGTGGGTTGGTTCCTTTCTGATAAACTCGGTCCATTTTTCCTTGAAATTTTCAGGAACTTTAGATCAAAACACAAAGAATATTCCCTGAAAAATTGGAAGAAAAATATTCGTATAAGTTTACCAGGGAATTCGTGTTTTATCGAGGGAAATTTGGCGACGCCTGAAGGTTCATACGGCGTTTTTCCTTGGCTGAAAAGTAGCCGCGACCTTCGCATTCGGTGGTCGGCTTTGAGGTTTTATCTACGCGACGCTTTTCGCGGTAAAGTAAATAATCAACTTGACTTGGAGGCAATCGAATCTGAAACTTCCGTTAAGTACGAGCTTTTGTGAAAAGGAAAAGCTATTGGACTCGATACTCGCGTTCGCAGTTCGCTTGGGGTGCGGAAAGTTTTTCCGAGCCAAATGTAGTCGCGATTTCAGCCTTTGCAGAGGTGGAAATCACGAAAATTCATGACGCATTTTTTGTTTACATCCGCGGAACGTGAAAATTACGCGTCCAGTGCAATGTTAAAATGCAGCGCTTTTTTTTCGTTTTTATTCATCGTATATGTCTCATTTGACGCTGAAGAAAAACCCCTTTTCATCGAACAATTTTCTCATCAGCTCGCGTTTTTTTTTAAGTCACGCGCGAGTATTTTCTGAAACCTTGCATTTTACCACAAGGAAATGAATAACCCATTTTCGGCCTCGACAAGAGAAAGAAAAAAGAAATCAATAAAACTTATGAGAGCTATTGAAAATCGAGAGCTGTAGGCCCGCGGTTAAGCGGTTTTGGGAAAAAGAAAAAATTCTCGGCACGGAAGTCTTATTTTGACCCAGAGAATTATGTCTCATGCAATATTTTCACTTACATCCAAATCACCCTGTATTCACTTTGCTTTTCGATGAAAATGAACGGAAAATATCCGAATCCAACGAAAAATGTCTCTCTATTAGACAAGTTGCCACAGAATTTATAAATTAAAATTTCCTGGCATCATCCTGATTTCCAAGACATATTTTGATAGGATTCCCTTACATCGGCGCTCCTCTGACGTTAGGGCGTACCTCAATTTCTACGTGAGCCCGTTTTACGTATAGATCCATGCCTGCTAGGGCTCATGAGATCATCGAGATACGCCCTTACGTCAGAGAAGCGACGACATTTGAGGATATCCGCGGTGGTTGAAAAAACATGATTTGGGACGGGTTTCAAACAATATTTGTAGTTCGAAACGGCAAAGTCATTTAATTTAACAGGGATCAAACCATTTTCCCAGAAATTTCCCGGGTTACCCTAAGTCATTCTTAAAATTACCAGAAATTTCCCAGTTTTTCCCGATCATAGCTCAGCTCTAATAAGAGCCCCATTCTGACCCAAAGAATCGTCTCACAGAATAATTTCACATAATTTTGAATCATCCTGTATTCTTGTTACTTCTCGATGACGATGAGCGGAAAATATTCAAATCCGACACAAATTCCAAAGGCTTTACTAGAATTAATCTTGTTGCGAAGGGGAAAGGTGAATAGGGTAGGGGGAGGAAATTACCGAGAGAAATTGAGGGATTACAGTCTCTTTCTTTACTCGTGTGGTGTTCGACATCGGACATTGGTCAGCGGCAGTACGGTGTAGGATCGGTGCGAACTGGAACTAACCTCTTTTCTCGTGCAAATGTAGGATGTGGGCTGGCGTTGTCATTCGCCGTGTCATTAGTGTCACACGTAACTTGTCAGAAATATGCATCTTCATTAGGCCCATCTCTACACCGGCGTCAGACCGCCGTTGCTGGTGCGATATGGTGGCGTGGCAAGCTTTGCGATGAATCGATTGATCGGCCGTTAAAACCTATGGGAAAGGATCGACAAACAGGGTGTTCGCATCGAACACCTTAATAATCGATTCTTTACCACATCTTCAAATGGGGAAAAATCGATAGCTATCATTCACGCCTCGCCGCTGGTGCGATAGTCGAGGAAATTCATTGATTTAAATGCACCCAGGGTGTCTACTAAAACAGGGTGGCCAAAAATCAGTACTTTTTTAGTGCATTCCCAAGAAATTCAGTACCTCCTCAACAGAGGAATTCAGTACTTATTAAGTACTTCCATTTGACGAAATTTTAAAAATTTCAAAAATTTGGATTTCTCGCTTAAATTGAAACAAAAATGAGTGATATTCCGGACCTTCTAGAGGAATTTTCGCACTTTTTCATTACTTCCGAACCGCCCAAATCAGTACTATTTTCGGACTTTCCGGAAATTCCGGACTTGTTGACACCATGGTACCGCACCTCTATCATACGAGTGCATCATAATCTTCGGTGCTTCAACACTGCCGTGTTGTCCGAAACAGCTGTTTCGTCTGAAGTGTCCGTAAATTTTTGCGCAACAACATACTGTTTTCTCACAATTCCAGGGTTTATTTACAAGTAGTGAACAAGAATTTTGTTGTGTCAGAGGAATCAATTGGTTCGTTTAAACTAGATTCGTCGAATTCTGAAGGAAACCCGATCTTCGAAAGGGCGGTACCGTTCTCTTTGGTGACGCGGCGGCGGAGCAGATCGCGAGGAAGCGCAGTTATTCCACAAATCTATAAGTATAGCAAAACTGTCCAACTGATGATCCGGCATTCTCCCGTTGAGATATTGCTTTTATTGCAAGAGGTGATAACTGGATGATAGTTGTTTGTTTCTGTTTTTTTCAATATCATTTCTAAGCGTGCGCGATTAGAAATTTCACGCTCGCTAGAGATAAGGATTACGACTGTGATACGACTGCAAATCGGCGGTGTTTATCGTAACACGCACGTTCCATGGCGCGACCTTGACTCGTGGGAGATGTAACAACGATTTTTCGGATCCGTCCACGGATGTAGTTTTTTGCAATTGATCCATTCTGTGGCGATATTCATCTGTTAGACGGCTTGATCGATCGGAATACATGTTGAGGCCGGTGCATGGGGATTCCCGGAAGTTAGGAACACTTTTCAAATCCATTAGAAATTTCTACAATGAATGAAGGTAGCTGTGTCAGCTAATCGCAAGACGCATGGTGATACAGGCGAATAAAACTCAACATTTTGAATCAGCTATATGCAAGGATCACCATTTTATAGATAACTGACAGTTCAACGAAGTCTAGGATGGTTAGTGAGATGGTCAGAAAGTGATCCACCTGAGCCCATATTCACACTATGAGAGTTCTCTACCTTGACGTCAACTGCTTTGCCGAACAAATTGTTCAAAAACTAAAAAAATAAGGGTAGTTAGGGGTTGAAAGTAGAGCTCTAAGAATAGAGTTTTCGATTCCTCACTGAGGGTGCTCGATCCTGCCGGCAAACGTAAGCCGAAGGTTTTGAAGCTATTGGCAAATCGGGACTTTAGGTAGGACAAATCGTACATATCACCGGGAAATCGTACATTTCCCATGAGATAAAACGTGTTCGGCTGTAAAGAAAATCGGAAAAATGCAGTGGAGAATAAACGCGGGATCGCGGAAAACGGTCAGCATTTTTGAACTTTCTGCACCCACACCAATCACAATTCCCCAGGATCCACAATACCGGAATTAAAAAAATTATTAGTGCAAAATTAAGATTGTAACTGACTGTAAACCTGGAAAGGGATTTTCTCGACATGAACATTGTGAAACGTACGATTCCTTCGCTGCCGTGCTAAGGAAAGACGACGTATGAACATTAGAAAGTTGCCAAAATTATTTCGATAAAGCGTTCATTTCTGAAGCAAGTCATGGAAATTTATCCTTAAAATTTTCAGGAACTTTAGGTAAAAACGCAAGTAAAATTACCTGAAAAGGCAGAAAAATATTCACAAGTTCATCAGGAAATGCGTGTTTTATCAAAATAAATCTGGCAACACCTGAAGGTTCATACGGCGTTTTTTTCTTAATACGGCAGTTTGGTATTGTGAGTAAACGACGGTGACATTCTGAGAAAAAAAAATCGGAAAGAAATTCGACCTCCCTGGAATTTTTAATTCAATGCGAAGCAATTTTTCAACGTTCGAAAGTCTTTTTTTTTTTGTCTTTTTCTGGATGTCTGGGTGCGATTTTACTTATTGTTAGCTAGCCGAGCACAGTGGATCTTTGCACTTGACGTTGAGAAAACCGAAGTGCAGCTCGCGACGCGACGACGCGACGCACAGTCGAACCAGCTATCCGAAGAAGTCGGACAAGAAATTTTTTGCTAAAATTTCAGATTTCGATGTTTATTTCGCCACAATTTCAATTTCAAAGAGTGTTCCTGACAGGTAAATTCACAAAAAAACCAATGGAACAACTTTTAAACTTGATTATAACTTCATTTTCGACAAAATAAGCGTTCCAAATTTTGTCCAAGCTATTGCATTGACTCGTTCTCCGTGTGCGACGGCGACGCGACGCGGCAAAGCGCAGGCTGCACACTTTGATCTCCAGGCTGGGGCTTATCGTCCAGGCTCCACTATCAAGGAACTCTGTCTCGACCCAATTCTAGAGTCCCTTTATACTGAGAGTCAAGACAATTTGAATCCATTTCTGATTGGTTCCCGTATTTTAGGCCTCCACAGTGTCACAAACGGGAATAAAGATTACATTTTCACCAATTGCAAAGATTATAATCTGGAATGGACCAGGGAATTACGGGTTCGGCAAGGAACAAACGGAATGAGAGGAGGAACGGAGAAAGGCATTTGAGAACGGGCCGATCAAAGATTACGAAAAACGTTCAATTTCTGTAATCTTTATTCCCGTTTGTGACATCCATGAGCCGAATTGTCTTGACTCTCAGCATAAAGGGACTCTACCCAATTCCAGCCCGTGTTCAAACCGATGAGATGTGTCAAAAGCTCCGTCACCAGTCAACGGAAAGTGCTATGCTCCGTTCTTACGCGGCGCGGGTCGCCCTTGTCCAATTAGGAGAAGGTTTAACGGATGATCTCGAATTCTGCCACTGCCGCACCGGTGGTGGATGCGGACGATGGCTATGGGAATGAACATACTGCATCGGATTCCGATAATTCACAAACAAGTGAAAAAAGAGAGGAAAAGGGTATTGGCACGGAGAAAAAAGAGGTAGGGGATGTTGGGTGATGTGGGCATTTCCAATATGAGATCGAACTCATGGATAGAAACGAACTGATAAAATAAGTTCCATCATACGAATCAACCGTTAGGTCCTATGAATCGCCCTATCGCCTACCGGTAATCCAGGATTACCCGAAAGGTCTTAAAAAATATATGAGGATTGCGCAAAATAGGCACAAGGATTGCGCGAATAGAAACCTTACCATCTGCTACAGAAAAGCGTGAAATTAAAATGGAATTAATTTAAGGTAGAAGTTTGGCAAAACAGGAAACAGTCGGAGAATAAACGCATTTTTATGTTAACGCTTGTTTAGGTTAGTTTTTTGACAAGTCATCGATATCTTACCTTCTGATGATAAATGAGGTGAAAATACTGAATGATGGTCGTGGGTTTAGAGAACTTTCTTCACTTTTCTCAAAAAAATATTTAATTGGGAGAAAGGAGGCAACGTTGGAATGCTCATACAGCGTCGAAACCCAACGTAAGCCTTTGAAGCTCTATTATTCGATGCCGCGATTTTTTCTAACGCGAGTTCGAATAATCGTGCCCAACACAGTGCGGCCAGCGTTAAACGTATGTTAGCGCCTGCAAGACTTGAGGAATACTTCACGCATTGCGCCAAACAGTGTGGTCGGCGTAAAGCCCACAATAGCGCCTACAAGACTGCATGAATACTTCTCGCATTGCGCCAAACGCAGTACAGTCGGTATCAAAAAAATTCGCCCAATCCTAAGCATCTCCATAAGGTAAAACAGGGGGCATTCGCGCAATCCTATCGTAGCCTAGCTTACCGCCTACGAACCGAATAGTTCGAATCACCGAGCGTTCGGAACGGTCTAATTTCGTCATTCCAGTGAAATCTGGAAAACCCGATCACCAAAACACGAATCTACATGCGAGAGCCACAATTTTGACGCCTTAAAAACACTCAATTCGAACACGCAAACACAGAAAACCAAAAAAATCCTCTTTTTAGCACCTCGATCTTGCGCTGTCGTTCCAGCACTGAAAAAAACTCCGGCCGTGGAAGCCATACTTACGGGTTATGTAGACATACCGTCCGCGTTCCAGGCTCGGAGGCCGGGAGTCCCGGGCGTAGCACCGGGAGCAATCGAAGCTACGGCTCCAACACCCGGAACTTTCAGCCTCTGAGCCCGGAATGGACGATATGCCTATAAGGCCCGTAACTTTATTATAATGTGGAGGGAAAACATCGATATCGATGAACTTGAGATGGTCGTTAGGTCACTTACCGGAAGTTTTGTCGGGGATCCGCACATTTTTTTAGAAAGATACAACATTTTCAGAGTCGAAAAAACGGAAACCCGGTCTCGATTAAGGTCGGCAGAAGAGAAAATCGCGGTCGGAGAGGGAGGTTGGCTAGGGGCGCGATCCCCCGAGATCGTGGATGCGGGATGGATTTTGGAAATGTCTAAGAAGTCACACGCACCATGTCTCCGGGCCGACAGAGCTTCGATCACATACAATCCGATTTCAGGCCTAGCTGAAAATCCATCCAGAGCCGTTGCGCAGGTCTCTTTCCCGACGGGAAAAATCATCGGGATCTGAAATTTCACCTTCCCCCTCGCATACCCCATACTGCTGTGTTAAGGAAAAACGCCGTAAGAACCATCAGGCGTTGCCAAATTTCTTTCTACAAATCACGAATTTTCATAAAAATCTTTGGATATTTTTTCTCCAATGTTTCACAGGATTTTGTTCGTAGCTTGATGTAAAACTTCTAAAAATTTCAAGAAAAAATATTCATAACTTTCCTCAAAAATAAGCATTTTATCGAGGGAAATTTGGCAACTCTCGAATGTTCATACGGCGTTCTTCCATAGCACGGCAGCGGCAGCATACCCTAATGGAGCCTCTGAAAGATATTTGCACACACGCAAATCGAACGGCTTTTAGCTTTTAGCTGACGTCACGTCGTTACTTTTCTATACCCATCAGCGAGACGTTTTTAAAAAAAAAATGTGCAAAAAATCGAAAAAGCTTTTGAGTTTTGACCTTGACGACTGGGAAAATTGTATTCAGGACGCAACTCGTGACTTGAGCACAATGAAAATCAACCATGGCGCGTGCGGCGGGCTAAAAATATGATTTTAATGACTTTGAAAGTCTACGCTAATAACACTTTCTAAACGCGTAAAAGGTAATCAGCCGTCCCGACGCGAAAAAGCCCGTATGATAATTCGAGAAGTACAAAATTCAGTCTAATAAAATACGAATTTTTCGATAAAAAGGCATTATTTTTCCAAATTTTTGGAAAAAGTTTAGGGACAAAAATTTTTGATTTACTCTTACCTATCTGATGATTTCAAAGGATAAAATCAATAACTTTGATCAAAGTACCTAAGTAAGTGTTTTAACCGGAGAAATTTGGCAACATAGGACACAAAAAAGCCGTATGATAATTCGAACAGTGCAAAATCCAGATAAAATACGAATTTTCCGATAAGAGGGCATTATTTCTTCAACATTTTTTAAAAAGTTTAGGGAGAATAATTTCCGATTAACTTTGATCTATCTAATGCATTTTGCTCATAAGACGTTTAAGGCGTTATCACGGATAATGCTTAGGGAGAACGTCGTATGAGCATGCAGGCGTTGCGTAGTTCCTTTGGTAAAGAAGAATTTTCAGGAAAACATGAGGCTATTGTTCTTTAAATTTTTCAGAGTATTTCATTTACAATACAACCCAAAGCATTTGAAAAATTAAAGGAGAAAAATTTTATACTTTCTTCAAAAACAAATATTAGGTCGAGATTTGGCCCCTGAATGTTCACACGCTGTGTTTCCTAACACGGCAGTAATGTCTCTTGGTCTGGAACTGTGGACCCTCCAATCAGGAAAGCAGGTCTCCAGTAGTCAAATTTCAAGCAAGCTTGGGAAAAAAATTATTGCAAAACCCATCCCACTGCAGATTTTTAAGTGTGTTCTGAAAAATATCTCCTGATGGAAATGGTCTCGTGGAGCTCCGTAAAAGAAACTCGATGATAGAAACATGATTTCGTTTCAGACGCTTTCAGCTCAGTCTAGAGATACTCCCCTTCGACCGTTTATCCCCATACTGCCGTGCTTGGGCAAAACGCTGTACGTGCGTTCGAACATTGCCAAATCTTGGCCGATATAATACGTATTCTCACAAAAGTTATGCATACTCATCCTCCAAATTTTTAGATACTACTTATAGATTTAATTGCGACTGCAATCATTTGAAAAATTAAGAAAAACGTTCATAGGTCATAGGTTTCCCAGTAAATTCGTGTTTCATGGCAGAATATTCGGCGACATCTGAGGGATCGTACGGCGTTATATGGTTTTCGCTCTGGCAGGCACACACGCACAATCTCTGGCGATACCGAAGGAGAGCTTTTAATGCGATAAGATACCATGATGAAGTTTCATGGATAGCTCCCTGTACTCCAGTGCCTACGACGAAATGACTAACCTCTGCCCATTATGAGTAAGCCCTTTCGACAGGAAGCGCCCAAAGAAAATAGCCCCACAGAGAAGTTTTACCTTTCTGGCAGCTTTCCAGCCTCCCCCCCTCCCCCTCGAACTCAGCTGGAAATTGACCAGTTCCTTTTCTACAAACAACAGATTAATTTGGTAAAATTATTATTGACTCTCGAAAATAACTTGTAACACGAGCGCGTAGAGAAATAATTGCAGAATCGTGGTTTAGTTATCTAGAAAAGCAGATAAGTTACCAGGAATGCCACGATCGTTTGTCTTTTGTCGCGCGCGTAAAACTTTTTGTGAAGAGCTATTCTAAAAGAAAATTTTGCGATCGTGATTCACGATTTTGCGCGCGCGATTTTTGACGGAATCGTGATTCCGCAATGTGTATACTCGTGAGGAATGTGAAGACTTTAAAACAAGGAAAATTTCGAATTTTTACGCACGAGAAAGAAATTCTGGCTTGAGTATACCATCTCATCTTCTAAAAAGCAAATGGAGGTGGATTATCAATTTTTCCCTGACTTTTCCCGGTATTCCCTGACAGTGGCAACCCTGTCTATGGTATCGAGGCAGTGTTCGAATTTCACATTTGAGTCACAGGAGCCATGTGGCCAATCAAGCTCGATTTTTAGGGACCATTTTCAGGGGCCAAATTGACTTTTTGCCTATTTATAACGGCGCATTTAGTGAAAAAGTAGAATCCGGTGCCGTGCGTTGAAATTTCAAAAAATAACTGAACAGAAAAATTAGGATTCTTTCATGAGGGGGTGGGAAAATTTTTAGGGCCACGTTGGCGCAGAGCCTTCATTTTTTATGCGCCATGACGGATTTGCCAGGCGCATTTGGCGCGTTGGCGCCTGTGAGTTTCGAACACTGACCGAAAGTGACACATTTTGAATCCGCCCACAATCTAGTTTGAAACTGGTAGAATTATCTGGCTTCCAATCGAACCCCCAAATCGCCTACTTCACCTCGAAATCGTCGTGGAAAAGATTTTGGCGTGGATTTTTTTGTTTGTTTTTTTTTTTTTTTCACTTTCGTCTAGACATCAACGTGAGTGGTATCAGGTGCTAAGCAGAATTTTCTGGAAATCCATTAGAAAACGTCGTTTGAACTTTGTTTTCGTGCGCACTGCGCTGGATGCACGTCGCTGGCTCCGACTTATCGGTAGGATAGAATTTTCCGTGACAGTTTGAGGTCGCAATTTTTTATTTCTATTTGCCTTTCGAAAAATTTCTCTGTCCTGCACGCGAGATCGTGAGACAAGCCAACCGTCAAATCCTCGGATTCCCATTTCGCATTTTGCGGCGAACCAACAGCCAACACGCACTCCGCACCACGTCAAGACTGAAGAGTTCCCGACCATTGTTGCCGTATCATTGGCGTAGCTAGCGAATTGGCAACATTGTTTTTTCTTCATTTCAACCGGTGGAAATGTATCGATTCCTGGAGGGGCCAGGTCAAGAGTCGATTATTTGGCACAGGTTTAAATGGAGGAAATCCGGTGTTGCCAAATTGCTGGATCCGCCTGCGTGAGCCGTATTGGTTAGGGACTTTCACGGCTTTCATGAAAGCTATTCAAAATCAAAGTCAAGGACTTTTCAAAAATTAATTATCTATGATATGGATCAAGAGGTTTTAAGGACTTTTGAAAGAATTTCGAAACAAATTTTAAGGACTTTCAAAGACGTACAAACAAAATCTTATTCTCTCTCCGGGGTTTTTTGGAGATATTTCGCTGAAATACGATGAGAAGAGATCAACAAAGGTGTGTTCACAAGGTAAGGGCGGGATTTTCAATTTTTGGGAAATTATTTCAAAGTTTTTTCATTTTCCGGCTTGGCTTTGTTACGTGACGCTGGGTTTTAACCCCCCCCCCCCCCGTCACTCGTGTAACGCACCGTAACGCTGGCTCAAAAACCCCCTAAGTACGTTACGTAATACTTGAACGGCCCCTTGTCAAAATTGGATATTAGATGGACAGGGTGTGCGGCTGATTGTGAGATCATGTTTCGCCGTTATCTCTTTTTCGCTGGCCGCCTGATAAATGTTTCGACTTAACGTAGTCGTCCAGAAAAAAAATTGCAGTTCTTATCTCTGATGGCCCCATCGCATGACGCGATGCACTATGCTCTTTCGGCAAACGCAACGGATCATAAAACGTTACTCGAGCCGTCGCACAGAGGAGCGGGTCAATCGGAGAGGTCGAACATGATTTAAAAACTTTAGAAGCGAATTTTTTCATCAATATGAAAAGTTGATGTTTAGAAAGTAGTTTCATTGGTTTTTCCGTAAAATTTACTGTAAGAAGCACTCCTTGAAATTAAAATTGTGACGAGATAAACGTGTAATTTTTGGATTTTTGTCGAAAATTTCATGTCCGACTTCTTCCAGAGACTCGTTTCACTGTGCGTCGACGGGTTTCTCTACTGCCGTGTTAAGGGAAAACGCCGCATGAACATTCGAGAGTTGCCAAATTTCCTTCGATAAAATGTTTATTTTTGAGGCAAGTTATGAATATTTTTCCTTGAAATTTTCAGGAACTTTCGGTGAAATTGCGAACAAAATTATCTGAAAAATTGGAAGAAAAATATTCACGAATTTTCCCGTAAATTCGTGATTTACTAAAAGAAATTTGGCGACGCCTGAAAGTTCACACAGCGTATTTCCTCAGCATGGCAGTACTGGTGCGGCTGGAACGTGTGGTGCCTAAGTACGCAATTTGCAGCGGGTAGACTCATGATTTCGGCTAATTTCCGTTGTGACGCGGTTATTGCGGCATCCCACCTCCCCCCCCCCCCCCCCCTACTCACCAGCGCGGCTGCTTTTCGCGGTATGACGGTTGAAGCCACGGTTCCACAGATAGCGCACGACGCGAAAGTGGTCGCGCAAAGTTAAGGGCAATCTACACCGGAAGTAAACAAACAACTAGATGTCCGACAGATTTTGCTGAAACACTGGTTTCATTTAAATTTATGGTCATAAAAAGCGGACTCTTAACGTTAAAAGGCACATTTCAGCTGTTTTCCCCCAAAGATACCTATTTTGCAAGCTTTACAATGAAACTGTAAGTCCGCGAGAGCAAAATATCGTATTCGATTAGTCAAATCAAAATAATAGACAAAGCGATAGAAAAAGAAGATGAAGGGAAAATGAAATGATCCCATTGGTTGGAACGGTGTTATGGACTAAGGGAGGAAAATGATGGACTAACAAAAGTTCCTCTCGTCGGTTGTCGTTAGTTAGTCTACTACTACCTCATGACTACCAATAACTATTACCACCTTTGTCTCTATCAACCACCGCTCCCACCGAAAGGATTGCTCTATTTTCTATTTGCCTATCGATTTCAGTTATTAGCCTACTGCTGTTGCCACTTAGGACGACGACGTCGTTAAAGTCTGTTGTAACTGCGGGCCGATTATTGAAATTTATAGACAGAGCTATAGACAATTAAGACATAAGGAGTACAGAGCGATCCTATTGGTTGAAACGGGTGGTTCTAAGAGACTAAAGGGGTAAATGATAGACTATAACTATCGGGTCTCTCGTGGGTTGCCGTTAGTTATAGTCTATTACCTACATCCTTTGTCCATTGAAACCACCCGCTTCCACTAATAGGATCCCTCCATATCCTCTTTGTCTTCTTTGTATATTACTTTGTCTATTTTCAATGATCAGCCCGCTGATAGGTTTCAGAGTACTAACCCGGGTCGCGCGAGGTCTGTGGAACCGAAGCTTGAGAAGCTGCCTGCTCGAATGTTTGCGGACCGTTTTTCACGTGAACCGGAATTTCGACAGTAGGTGAAAACTGCTTGCTCCGACTCATGGTCAATAATACAATTTTTGACTGTAATAGAGTTCTTGGGCCCAGATCCAAACAACATCTATTGGGAGTTGAGTTGATGAGATAGGAGGTTCTCTGAGGCCTCTCGAAGACATGAGGGAATCTGGAAGCCCTATCATGGTCATTTTGGAAATGAGGTATCTTTAGGACACGAGTTTAAGCTATTGGCAGATGTCTACGTTAATAGTGACAATGGTCTTCGAAAATGTGTGAAATTCCCCTCATCATCGCGTATTTTTATTTAAACTATCTATCAAACAATTTTCAGAAAATTTTGCTCTTCTTGGACAGAGAGGGAGGGCGGTGGAGAATAAAGCTTTCTCCCCATTTTAAGGGGCGTAGATGGGGGTATTTATGCCAAAAGGAACTATGAGGAAATTAATTTATTGAAGAGGGACTACACTGTCGTGCTAAGGAAAAACGCCGTATGAACCTTCATGCGTTGCCAAATTTCCTTGGGTAAAACACGAATTTCCCGCTAAACTTATGAATATTTTTATTCTAATTTTTCAGATAACTTTTCTCGCAAATTCAACTACAGTTCCTGAAAATTTCAAGGAAAAATATTCATAGATTTCCTAAATAGAACATTTCATCGAAGGAAATTTGGCAACTCTCGAATGTTCATACGACGTTTTTCCTTAGCACGGCGGTACATGCATTAGATTTGCGTGCTTCACAGTCCTTTTTGGAATAATTCATTTTTTGCACAGTTCTTTTTGGCGTGCGCACAATTCATAGATGACCCCCAATGTATTCATCCCAACTTCGAATAGAATATTATCTGTATATGGAGGCTGACTTTCGGATAAAGCGAGGATGATCCTCAATTTTGGCCTGCCTTAACTTTTGGCCTTTTCTCCTGCGTTGAAAGTTAACTCCTGTGAAAACCTACGGTGGCATACCAGCAAGTTTCTAAAGAACTTTTTGCGAAGAGCATCAGACAGATGATTAGGGCAAAAACTTGCGAACTTTATCAAGTTCGATCATTAATGTTCCTCATTGTCTCGTCAAGTGGCTGCACGTGCTGTTGTTTGCAAGAGACAATTTCCAAAATGGTAATGAAATATTTCGAATGGCTTATTGTCAACCTATGTATTTTCCTTATAGAACAAATCGTTTTGCTTAGCTTCATCTATTGTATCTTCATTTTAACAACATGTTTATGTATGGTTGAAGAGGGCAGAGGAGTAATATAGAAGTAGCGACTGCACGATTTTAGCAATGCCAAATATGCTTTCAGTTTGGATGTTGGAAATTTGGTCGGTTGACGTATTCGTAAGGGCTAAGCTTTGCTGTGTTATTGAAGCGAATAATCTTCAATCTTTTAACTCGAAGGAAAACAGCGCTTTCAGCTCTTATGATATCGTTGAAAAGGAAAAAGTTGATGAGACCGAGAAAGGAAAATGACACACGCCAATATCAAGTTTGTTTACAAGGTCGGTCCCATCAACTTGTTCGAATGATTATCGTGAGCTTCCTGGTATAAATAGATGGAGATCATCCCTTATCCCTCAATAAGCGGCGAATCAGAGATGCAGCTAAAACTCCGTCATCGTTATTCGGAGAGGAAGGAGAAGTTCTTGACCGGCCATATACCAACAACGTTATCAGAGGAAAAAGGATTTGCAACAATGCTGCCTGATTTTACATTAAAAAACGCCCCACACCGGTCCTTGGACATAGCTGAAGAAAAGAAATTCAAAACCTGAATAACCGTAATCAGGTGTCCCTTACGTTGTCCGACTCATTTTATGAGTGCCATATGAGTCTAGAAATAGCAATTCTTGTGATGTAAATAAAAAGACACTCTTTAAAAAAAAAAAAAAAAAAAAAAAAAAAAAAAATCCCGATGAAAAGTGAATAAAATGAAAGCATTTTGGGTCTACAGAGTGTCTACTAAAACTGGCTGGCAAACATAAAGTACTTTTACAGAACTTTTTCAACACCTTTCCAAAAAATTCAGTACCTCATAAGCAGAAAAATTCAGTGCTTTTTCGGTACCTTCAAGTTGATGGTTGACTTAAGTTCCAGTAATTTAGTTATATTTCTTGTCACTTATTTATTTGTAATTCTTCTATAAAAATTATCCACCTGTATGCTAAATACAACCATAGCTTGAGCACACTTAAACTATGCGATCAAAACTGCAATAGCGGCGAAGGAAAACCGAAAAGGCCAGCGTGGAGGCTTCTTCGATATTCATCTTCCGTCGAATTGCTAAGGCGCAAGGATACAACTATTCGTACTCTCCGGAATGCGTGAGGTATCGCGCCACAATTGAAGGCGTTTTCAAAACTACCAGATTTCCATATCGGGATCCTCGGTGTAGCGTAAAATTCAGGGCATGAGATAAATAGAATGACTGATCTTACGAGCTAGTGCAACAGTTGTGCGCAAATCTCCTTCTTTTAATTTTTTGTTTATAGCTTTCGTTCCAACTGATAGCGAGCGTGTAATTTGCTCGGATGTAGTTCCGTTCTGTGTAAGCTTTTTATACATACTTTTTACTGTACTTTCTTGTATTTTATCATTGACTTGAATTCATCTTATTTAGTTATATTTCTTACAGCTCCTTTATTTTTAACTCTTCTATGAAAACTATCTATTTTGCTAAATACAATCATAGCTTGAGCATACTTAAACTATGCGGTCAAAACTGCAATAGCGGGAAAGAAAACCGACAAGGCCAACGTGGAGGCTACTTCAAAAGATTACGAGCCTTAAAAATAACCAGAAGGATAGACAGTTGGAAGATCAGTGAAACGTTTCACTGATAAGTAAATGTTTCAGAAATTCCCCGACTTTTCCCACAAATTCCCTGACTTTGCCTGGTCGTCGCGAATTCCCTGACTTTCCTTGATTTTCCAGCTGTTAGGGATACCCGCGCTTTTTCGAAGCATCCCTCTCGAATCTTTCCGCCTCTAATCGATTTCTGACTCGTACGCCGAGTTCCAAGGAAATCGTTTCAAAAACCTTTCCTTCATTCTTTTTTTCTCTATTTTATTCCCCTCCTTTTATTTACAAGATCCGAGTGTATATGCGTCGGAACGGCATCCTTGTGCTTTGACGAGCTAGAGAGCAGCGGGACGAGCCTACAAGGAAAACCTTGAAAAGACGGACAATTTTACCCAACCGTGGAAAGGCGAGAAGTTTCGCTATCAAAATCTGTTTCCAATTTGTCCAAACTTCACCATGTAGAAAGATGACACAGCTGTTTCAGATCGGCAGAGCTTGAACTTTGTCCTAACAATAAGTAGGTCTCGTGAAACAGCATATTACACGCCGAAAGTCAGGGGAAAGTCAGCAAATTTTTTCACCGAAGTCCATGGAAAGCCGGGAGATTTTAAAATGCGGAGAAACTTGCAACCCTGAAAAATGCCACCAAATTGCCTCCGATAAAACTTTGAGCAAAGTTAAAAGAGTGTTTTCCCCCCAAATTTTCAAACACATTAGATAACATTTCAATAGGACAAAATTCGAATTTTTCTTCTAAAATAAAATACGTATTTCATTACTGGCATCAGAATGTTGCAAAGTTACTTCCGATTCGAATTTTTTTGAGGAAAATTCAGCGTTTCTTCCCTCAGCATTCTGAGACACGCTACATTTCAGGGATAATGTTCTGCGAAAAATTCGAAGGAAAAATGTCTCAACATTTTCAGACATCCTTGCTTTATCAGAGGCAATAAGGCAGCGTCTGCATGTTGATACGGCATTTTTCCTTAGCACGGCAGAATTTCTGGTGAGACTGCGGACAATTATTACTCCCTTATCGTCTGGCTCTCTGTTTATCCAGAATATTTTTCGAGCTTTGATTTCCAGGAAGTTTCCTGCTCTGCGTCAGCTTTTTTCTGCCCCCCCCCCTCCCCCATCCCGGTCACAACCCCTCCCAGACCCCGGCACAATGATCGATTCGACGAAACTTCCAATTTTTCCTCTTCTTTTCCGCCAATTCTGCTAACACGGATGAAGCCTATCATTCAAACTAAGGATTGGAGCTTTTCTGTAAAATCCTTCCAGGGAAAAAATTATTGTTTGTATAAAAGAGATCTTCCGTAAAATGAAGAATGGAAATGTAAAACCTGGCGAGTGGCATCAAATGTTGCTAAGATCATGCAACTATTTCTAAGATTAAACGAGAAAATAGTGGCCTCAGAGAGAACAACATCCTGTTCGTGAAATTAAGAGCAAACTTGCGGGAGCCTGTAAAAATTGCGGGGCGAGGGCGCAAGACCATTAAAGTGCTTTTGCAGAGAGAAAAATGTTGAACGTTTTTAGCAACAATTGGTGGCGATTAGCAGATTTTGAAATTCTATTCTAAAAAAATTTCCTGCAAAAGAAATTCAGCTTTTCCAAAAATGATGTACTTAAGTTGTTTTAGATCAACTAGGCGTTATCATGTTTATTTTCACTTTAACAAATGCCTTTTTTTACAATATCCGAGGATTGTTTGGCAGAAAATAATCTCTTGAAGTTCCGTTTTGCTACGGAAAATCAAAATTCTACATTTAAAGGCTGCCATACCACGAGTACGTCGAAACCTAGCGATCACAAAACCAGAAACGACAAACGTACAAAGTCAAGGTCAAGACCACTTAACAACGTGAATAACTGAACCACTGTTGCGTAACTTATTAAAGTTTTTTTCCAAACTTAAGAAGCAAATTTCCAGCGAGCCCATCGTGAATGAGCACAAAAAGCAAAACGCGTGGGGCGTCAAATTTTCTCGCGTTTCTTTTATTTAATCATAATTTCTTCTTCGTCTTCCTATACTATCTTCTTCCTTACTTTCCTTCACTCTCGTCTTCTTTCCCTTTTCGAGGAACCAACGGCGGGGACAGGAGACGACAAATTTGCTATTGGCGTGGACGTCCATTTAACCTCAACGCCCCTGATTTCCAGACGATTCCCTCACTCCCGGGTCCTGAATTCTCCTAAATTGTTTAAATTCATCAGCAGGGTGTCTACTGAAACAAGCTGGCCAAGAGTCAGTACTGGGTCATTCCATGTCAACTCAACGAGGTCTTGAACCTTGACCTCTCGGATCATGTTCAAACTTGGTGTGCTGCAAGTTCCTATTGAAAAAAAAATATTCCCCAAATTTTAGGTCATTTGGTCGCTCCGTTAATTTTGTACGGAATTTCAAAGTTTGGAAAAAATTGAGTTTTTGTATGACCGATAAAACTTTGAACGGCTGTTACTTTTCAACGGATCATCGGAAAAAACTTGAACTAAATCTTGTTTTGAAGCCTAGAGGTTCTTCTTTAAAAAAAAAAAAAAAATTGAAAAAAAAAATTTGAAAATTTTTGAAAAATTTTGAATTTTCAAATTTGAATTTCCTCAAAAAGGGCATTTTTTAAGATTTGTAGATTATCATTTGTAGGTGATCCTTAAATAATCTTAAAGCGTTTTCCAAAAGTTTTTTTTTCAAAAAAAAGAACCTCCAGGCTTCAAAACAAGACCTAGTTCAAGTTTTTCCGATGAACCGTTGAAAAGTAACAGCCGTTCAAAGTTTTATCGGTCATAAAAAAAAACTCAATTTTTTCCAAACTTAGAAATTCCGTACAAAATTAACGGAGCGACCAAATGACCTAAAATTTGGGGAATATTTTTTTTTCAATAGGAACTTGCAGCACACCAAGTTTGAACATGATCCGAGAGGTCAAGGTTCAAAACCTCGTTGAGTTGACATGGAATGACCCCCACGGCAGGCGCAATGATACAACTATTCGACCACGGATGTAGGCATGTTGCAGCCAGCCGGATTGAAGGCGCGTCAAACTGCGAAGATCACGCAGCCGCGTTCCCTTCCCTGGCTGTCGCAACGCTGAAATCGCCGCAAACCTAAGAATACGCGTCATTATTTTCACTTTTTGCCCTGTTTTACTATATTTCAATTGAAATATGTATTTCAACTATAACGATTCAAAAATTTAATCGTATTTGATTCGTTTTTTGATTGAAGAAAATGGAAAAACGAGAGTAACGCGTCGAAACTTTCTATGATTTTTATTTTTAAATCATTTCAGAAAATTTCCGGAAAACCTTCAGAAAACTACAGGAAGCTTCGTAAAACACATCGATTAAAAATAAAACATCAGTAGATGTGTGCAACGTTACAATCGGAGATAAATACGCTTTTATTCGCGCGCAGCCGTCGGTATTTCGGTTCATCCACGGCAGGCGCAATGATACAACTATTCGACCACGGATGTAGGCATGTTGCAGCCAGCCGGATTGAAGGCGCGTCAAACTGCGAAGATCACGCAGCCGCGTTCCCTTCCCTGGCTGTCGCAACGCTGAAATCGCCGCAAACCTAAGAATACGCGTCATTATTTTCACTTTTTGCCCTGTTTTACTATATTTAAATTGAAATATGTATTTCAACTATAACGATTCAAAAAATTTAATCGTATTTGATTCGTTTTTTGATTGAAGAAAATGGAAAAACGAGAGTAACGCGTCGAAACTTTCTATGATTTTTATTTTTAAATCATTTCAGAAAATTTCCGGAAAACCTTCAGAAAACTACAGGAAGCTTCGTAAAACACATCGATTAAAAATAAAACATCAGTAGATGTGTGCAACGTTACAATCGGAGATAAATACGCTTTTATTCGCGCGCAGCCGTCGGTATTTCGGTTCATCCACGGCAGGCGCAATGATACAACTATTCGACCACGGATGTAGGCATGTTGCAGCCAGCCGGATTGAAGGCGCGTCAAACTGCGAAGATCACCCAACCGCGTTCCCTTCCCTTTCTATGATTTTTATTTTTAAATCATTTCAGAAAATTTCCGGAAAACCTTCAGAAAACTACAGGGAGCTTTGTAAAACACATCGATTAAAAATTTTGGAAAATTTTGAATTTTCAAATTTGAATTTCTCAAAAAGGGCATTTTTTAAAATTTTGATTTTCTTTCCAGGTGATCCTTACATAATCTTAAAGCATTTCCCAAAGTTTCATTGTGGGCCGCCATGCGGTTCCTGAGTTATAGCAATAAACGTACCGTAATCCTGCTTAAAATGCATCATATGTACTATCGACGAATTTAGTTTTGCGCATAGGCCGCTCCAAATCAAATGTAAACTGTGCGACGAGGCGCAGCGCAGCGTGGCGCGTTTCGGACATATCGGGTGCTGATTGGACCTATCTCATCTCATGCCAACGAGGAAAACGGAGGCACATGGACAATTGACAAATCTACTACTTTTTTAAGAAAATATCCCTCAGACAAGCATCTACAGGTGCAAACTATGATAGACAGCGCAACACCGCGGTCACTCGAAAATAGAGCTAAAATTTCATGAGGTGCAACTGATTTCTTCTTCTAGACGCCGGCCGCCGCGCCGGCAGGTTACATGGAGTTCTTTGGGACAAAGGCGTATGCGCGCATCCGCCCTTTTTCGGGAGAACGCGTTTACTGAAACTGGATTCTTCCTAGTTTCAGGGAATATACATAGTGTACTAAAAAGTCCCCCCCCCCCCTTTTTTTTACACAGCGATCCACGTTATCATGTAGGAATCATAGGGGAATGTAGTCACAATGTTCCGTTTTTGCAAGTATACTCTCAAAGACTTGTTCTTTTAAATTAATTAAATTTCGTGCGAAGATATTGGCTACAACCAGCGCTATACACTTTTGAACTTTCAAAAGCGGTTTCTGCGGAACTACTTTTTCTAGTATACGCCCTTGTTCCAAAGAATTCCTTAACTCAGGATACACTTTTTCGCGCAGGAAGTTTAAAAATGACGCAAGACTGGTCCGCTGTTGACTATGGAAGATTACACAAGTATGCACCAAAAAAAAAAGTTAGTGCTTTAAAAGCGGATTCTCGTGTAATATTCAGCCCTGGGTCTACGTATGACCTTGGTTTTTCCCTGTCTCCGCCATTTTCCAGGTGAATTGGGATTATTTAAAAATGAATTTTCCTTGGAAAATTTGATTGTCTGGAAATTAATGCATGATTGAGAAAAACCAAAGTAATTCTTGAATTTAGGAGCTAAAGATACTTAGCCAGACATATTTCGCATACCGCATGTCTAAAAAATATGCCACCCTTTTTCTGATAACGAGTATGATATTTCCCGGGGGATTCACCCTCTACGCGGAGGGGGCCCCAGAAAAGTTTGGAAAATCATCACAATTTTAGGCTATTTTCAGGATCAAAATTGATTGATAGCACAGAGAAAAAATTTCAAAATTGAACGTGTAAAAGTAACGGATAGACTTGTGAAATGAAAAAGAAAGAGAACAAATCACAGCTACTAGCAGCATCCAAGCACCGTTATTTCTAGAGAAACCGAGGCAGAGCTGGCGAATTAAATTATTGCTTTAATGTCTATAAGTCTGAAAATTATGAACCCAAGAAACATGTCAGCTAGAAAGATCTTTTTAGCCTCCTCGATCGGAAAATGAAACATGCAATCTAGTGAGTACAATGTAAAATTTTGAAGGAGAGAGAGGGGGAAAAAGAGTGTTGAGTTTGGCTAAGAACAATGTGTTCAGTAAGGCAAGTAAAAAAAAGAGATAGGAACAAATCAATTGAATGCATCAGAGGTCTATAGCAGGAAGTCCCATTCAGGAATCATTTTATTGGAAATGAGAATATTTTCAGACGTGACCGAACAATTGGAGCCTAATTTTGTGAGATTGCATTACCAAATTTTATTGAAATTCACAGACTGAATGGCCTCTTTTGGATCCAATGTTGAATCCTGACTTTTTGCGAGGTATATGCAGTCATTTTAATGATATTTTCATAAATCCTTAAATGCTGAAGCCGGGTCAAATCGACTCGAGGCTTCCTAACAAAACCTGCCCCGCAGATTGTATGGGGCCGGTTCACGCGAGCTTTAGATGTTGGTCTGCAAATCATTCCAAAAAAGAATCGGACATGGACCTGAAAAAAAATCGCTTATCAACTCAGCCGAAGACAGGAAAGACCTATTCGAGCCCCTTTTTTAACTTTTCTCCCGAATCTGAGGAACGCCTCACTTGCAGCATATAGCGGAGCATTGCGAATTCACGCCTCGGGCCTGAAAAATGCGATTGTTTTTAGACTATTCGTTCCCCAACAAGAAACTAAGCTTTTTCCTACCTCTTTGAATCTCTCATGATTCTTTATTTGGATTGAGGAAAAGGATTCGTCACTTAGGTAGCAACTTTACGGCCTTTCCGACAATTTTCAATTAAAACACAATTCGACGTAATTTTTGTACTTAAGGAAGTATCTACGAAAAGCGCAAACGATGATGTTAACTCGTTTACCTGCACTGGAAAAAAAAGTCTCTTGGATTCGGAGTTCAGACTCTCAAAAAATACTCTCGAATCAATCGGATTTTTGCTTGAACAAATAGGAAATCCGCTTGAATTATAAGAGGCTGGGCTCGACTCAAGGAAAACGATTGAATTATAGTCTGTCCCAGATACGAAGAGCCCTGGAAAATCAGAGTAATTAGCACTATTTGGCGGGTTGGGGTGCCTCGACCCTCGTCACCTGTCATCTCGTCGCCTGTCACATGCGTCGCACAGAGGGTCGCAAGCCACCTTGAGGTAGGGGTGTACAAACGAATTCTTGCCGGAACACTATCGACATCGTCTCTTGTTGAAATTGGCGGCAGTACCGACAGTGGCGATGATATCGACAACAGCCGGCCTTATCGGAGTTTTGAGAGCTCGCACTCAATACATTGTTGCCCCGTGTGTCGGTTTATCAGATTGCCTGGCGCGGCGGCGCGTATAAAATAGATGTACAATTGGCAACAGCTTATTTTCGCCAGCTCCGAAAACTCTGATCGCTGTCGGTAAGAGCGCTCTTATCGTAACTTTTTCTTAACGGAACTGTTTCGGTGGCTTACCGACAACCGATTGAACAGCCCTACCTTGAGGCAACGCATACTCCCTTCGCATCTCCAGACCGGGATAGGCGATGCACGAGGCCGGTTTTCCCCGGGACCCAGGAGCGGATTCCCGACGCAAGGCGCCGCCGCGCTGCGGAGCTCGTAACCAGCCCTCTGTGCGGTGCGGGGTTGGCTCGGTGATTAGACGGGTATCAATAGAACGAACGATACCTTGCTTCTACATCGTGCAAATTATTCCGATTTTCCAGGGCTCTTCGTATCTGGGACAGACTATAAAAGTATTTTTCTTGTCGAACCTTGAGTCTGGATTTTGGATCCATGATACTTTTTTTTCCATCCGAGGGAAAAAATTAAGTAAGACTGAACATTTTGAAATCTCGCCACCGACAGACATCGATTCCAAGTTTGCTACTGCGCATATTGCTGACAAGTGAGAAAAACTATGGGTTAAATGGGAACATTCACCCAACAGCGCCATTTTGTGAGGAGAGGTGGGTGAAAAGTTGACCCACTGGACTAAATGACACTATATTTCTACTCCAATTTGCTAACTGTCACTCCCTTTTACTGACAATCACTAGGTATTTCTAACTATCATCAATTTTTCCGGATATATTTTTAATGCGGGGCAAAGGTGAAATTAAAAATCTGTCTATGATATTATGACATTAACTTACCGCAGAATTGCAGGAACATTTCATGCAGGAGTCTTTCAGTAAAATGAAGGAGAGTGGGTGATGAGACGGTCTTATTCAAAAGTGGTCATTTCCAATCTCCCCCTGTTCTACGAAATACTTTCAGGGTCGATAGAGGATCACCTCTCAAGTCCAAAACACTGACGATTTTTGAAATCAAACAATTACGGATAGAGGGGAAGGGGGGGTCAAAGTTAAAACCTCAAACTAGCATAACTCGTGAACGGCTTGTCGTAGAGAGATGATCTTGGTGTCAAAATTTAGAGAAAACCGCCAATTTTAACATGATGATGACAAAATTGGTCCATTTTGAAAATTTCACCCATTGCTGTCACGTTGGCGTAGCTCAAATTTTCAATTTCTTTCATTTTTAGTTGGGGCGATACCTTTTTAGGTCACTCCTAGACAAAATCATTCGTCAAAAATGACAAGATCAGGATAAATGATTAATATGCGATGGATACAGGGGAATCAAAGTTTTCGATCATAAAAAAATTTATGTTTAACACCTTCAACGGTTCTCTGGGTATAAATAAGAGGAAACAAGAGGAGCTGCTAATAAAAGCGTACCATTTGAGCGTTTTAAAAAATTTAAGTCCATCCTAGAGAAACAATTTGAAACAGAGTCATGATTTTTTAAAGTTGATGCAGCGAGCGTCAGCTGAGGCTACTCCTGTAACATTCATATGTCTCGATATTTTCTTCTTTTTTAATAATTTTCTTAGGGAATGAGCTAATGGGGTATCGCAATTCGTGGTCGGTTTGGGGGCATGGGTGATCTTGGGACTCGGAACAAACCAGGTTCTAGTGTACCGCACCCATTTTGAAAAATCATATCTCTCCTCCAATTTGTTTTCCGAGGATGAACTTGTGCTTGTTTTGAAGCTTAAACGGTCTCCTTTCACCAGAAAATATTTTTGTTACTTTTAACTGCGAATCCCTCAACGTTACAGCTGAAAGTGTGAAAATTTGAATTACGGCAACGTGGCAGCAATGGATGAAATTTTCAAAATGGACCAATTTTTAAAACATTGCCTGAAAGCATGTGGTATTTTCTAAATTTTGAGACCAAGATCACCTGTCTACAACAAACCATTAGCGAGATATGCGAGTTTAAATTGTTTACTTTGACTCCCCTCCCCCTCCCCCCGGGATTGTCCGATTTCAAAAATCGACAGTGTTTTGGACTCGAGAAGTAATCCTCTATCAACTCTGAAAATATTTCGAAGATCAGGCCAAGGTTGAAAAAAGGCAAAGCTTTGTTTACAGTCCGAAGAGCCAAAAACGTGAATTCTGACATTGAATGAGCGAAAATGTCTGTGTGTGTTTCATGTGCGTCTGTGTTAGTGACTACGCACTCACAGCGGAACGAGTGCGTCTTCATGAGACTGTTATCAGGCAACGCGCCGCGCCGCTCCGTCGCTAAATAGTCACCAGAGACTCTGCGCAAAACTAAATTCGTCGATAGTACCTACTATGCACCTACCTCCCTACTATGCATGGCTTATGCATGACTTATGTATACATAGTAGGTACATATGATGCATTTTAAGTAGGATTACGGTACGTTTATTGCTATAACTCAGGAACCGCTTGGCGGCCCACAATGAAACTTTGGGAAACGCTTTAAGATTATTTAAGGATCACCTACAAAGATAATCAAAATTTTAAAAAATGCCCTTTTTGAGAAATTCAAATTTGAAAATTCAAAATTTTTCAAAAATTTTCAAATTTTTTTTTTTCATTTTTTTTTTTTTTTTTAAGAAGAACCTCTAGGCTTCAAAACAAGATTTAGTTCAAGTTTTTCCGATGATCCGTTGAAAAGTAACAGCCGTTCAAAGTTTTATCGGTCATACAAAAACTCAATTTTTTCCAAACTTTGAAATTCCGTACAAAATTAACGGAGCGACCAAATGACCTAAAATTTGGGGAATATTTTTTTTTCAATAGGAACTTGCAGCACACCAAGTTTGAACATGATCCGAGAGGTCAAGGTTCAAGACCTCGTTGAGTTGACATGGAATGACCCTACTTTTACAGTACTTTTCCGGTACATTGCCAAGAAATTCAGTTCGTTCTCAGCACCTTCATGGGACGAAATTCAAAAAATTTCAAACTTTGAATTTCTCGCTCAAATTGCGACAAAACAAAAAAAAAAAAAAAAAAAAAAACCGAAAAAAATGAAAAAAATTCCGGACCTCTGTGCGGAATTTCCGCACTTTTTCAGTACTTCCGGACCGCCTTTAAAAAATCAATATTATTTCCGGACTTGTAGACAGCCTGCCTTCAGACACCCTGAGCATAGTAGAATCCCTTTGATGAAAGACTCTACTGAGTACTGCACTGCCGGGCTAAGGAAGAACGCCGTACGAACATTCGAGAGTTGCCAAATATCCTTCAGTACAATGTTTATTTTTGAGGAAAATTATGAATATTTTTCCTTGAAATTCTTAGGAATTTAAGGTGAAATTACGAACTAAATTATCTGAAAAATTGGAGGAAAAATATTCAAAAGTTTACTAAGTAGGGGATTCTTGTTTTATCAAAGGAAATTTGGCAAAGCCTGAAGGTTCATACGGCGTTTTTCCTTAGCACGCGCAGTATAAGGCGATGAAAATAAGTCTTATTGATGGAATCGGTGGTTAGGTTAAGGTCGTTCTGCGGCCTCTTCACTATTCGCGTCAATTATGCGCTTTTAAGAGTCATTATATGCGCATCGCTGCATGCCGACGCCTTAAACAGACCGGTTTTCAGATTAATGCCGAAGAAAGGATTTACGGCACAGATTGCTTCGTGCGAGCGCGTCGCGTCGTAGCTACAACAGAAAAAGCATTCTCTTCGCTTTGAGGAGTCGAGAAAAGCTATGCAAGTCCCTCCTACCGGCTACTACCGGCGAGGTGATAGCCTCTCAAAAATTTTTCCTCGGGAGCCCGGCGAGTTCAGTGAAACGTGGTTCATTATTACGAAACTTCGTTACGAGAAAAACCTTCGTTGTCATTTTTAGTTAGAATTCAAAGCTGAGCGAGGTATACAAAGTTTAAATTTTAGCACATCAAGGCATTTCTTGATGTAAACTCAAGGGTTTAGAAAAGATGTTCCTACCTAATTCACCCGGATTCTTAGGATATATGCTCTCTGAGCTTTCGATCATTTTTAGGCCATTTTTGCACTAAGTAAAGTAAAGTAAAAGTTGAGGCTTTGGATGCAGGAAGGGCATTTCTTGGTTACGGTGTCTAAAAATCTTCACTGCAAACTAATATTTTAGAGAGGAGACTACATAGTGAATTTTCTGGAATTTTTCATTTTCAGCATTGGAAAATTATGAAGAAAATTCATTAAAAGTTTCAACAAATTCCATACAATTTGCTTCAACTTTAACGGATGAAACGTCAGTGGAGATTCTGCGACACTGCAACCAAGAAATGTCCTTTTTCACCCGGCGCTTCAATTACGCCCTGACTATAAAATGACAACTTTTTGACACACTTTAACTTGCTACTAATTAATCTGTTTTTTCATTCTGACCACGAAAAACGTCGACATTTTAATTTTTTTAGATAGAAAAGATAATTAAATAGTTGTGATGATAGGAGATCTGCTATACGCATAGTTTCGCATTTACGAGAATCTAGGTGGCTACTACTTGCATTACTATCAGGATGTATGGATATGGATAATAGCTAGACAGCAGTCAGGTCTCCCAAGTTAGAGACATGTTTTCTCCTCACTTAAATTCATTTGAAATAATCAATTCTGGGTGAAACAACCTGTCTTATATGTTTAGAGAGCGCTATGGAGCCTAATGAGGGAGGCATTAGTGAGAAGCTTTTAATTATGTACTACTAACGTACTTACAAAATGGAAGAATTCTGAGGAAACTGTAAAAGAAATAAGCGAGAGGTGACAATAATCAGAAGAAGTATGTGATCACTAAATATGCTGCTCAAAATAATTTAAAACAAGTAAACAAGTAGTTACGTCTGCTTGATGGATTATTGCGCAATACATGAATGTGATCCTTTGTTTCACCACAGTTTGAAAGGAGTGAACAGGCCTTTCCAATGACTTGTATTTGAGGAGCATTGTAACTTGCTCATTGATTTACAACGATTGGTTTTCAACTTATGTTGCTTCTTGGATAATTGTTCACAACAAAGATGTGATGCTCATGAGTGCGAGTGCTCAATTCATGATAGAAGCAATGATAATTGGCTTTTGACGCAAGTCAATTAGACGAAAATCAATGATTGATCACGCTTGTTGTAAGAGAAATTCCAGTGATGCAACCGTTTAAGAAACTATATAGAGCTGGGTTGTTCTAAATAGTAATACGATCGTATAACCTCATGAAGATTAAGGCTAGTTAATGCAGACGTTGATGGGTAGGCTTGGCCAGTGTAAGGTATCTTCTAACCCAGCAAAAACGATAAGGGTATTCAGTGAGCAAAAACACTGGAGAAATTCTATAAATTACAGCTAAAAAACCCTGACCACGGGTGCAACTGGCTCCCCGGAACACCTTGCATGATAATCTCCAGAATGAGGAGAGATTAGAAAGCGCTAGGGAGCCTAATGAAGGAGGCGCTAGAGAGAAGCTTTTAATCATGTAATAACGTGCGAAATGGAAGAATTCTGAGGAAAACTGTAAAAGATGTAAGCGAGAGGTGACAATAATCAGAAGAATATGTGAAAGTTTCTAGAACGGGTCATCTCACTCACCAACTGCTCGTTCACAACCAGAGGATCCTGAAGTTTATCCGATTTACTTCCACTGATGGGTTTCGTAATGACAGTCATCTTGTACGAAACTTCCTGAACTTTCACAAAAAACTAAACGCAAATAGAATTATACGTGGCTAGAAGTTACGGTCACCTCCGAATCAAAGAGTTCTCCGTCTCGGGACGAAGCAAAACACAGTGTAAAATAATAATAATGGCCGTCAGCTGATTGTTTACCTCTGACACAGCGGAACATTGGCGGAACACTGGAACGAAACTGCGGACTGCGGAGAAGATACGGAGCGGAATCTGGTGTGATCCGCAAAAAAAATTCTGGAAGTACGTGGCCATTTTGACAAATTTGACTCTTTGAGACAAGTTTTTCAGGTTTTGAGTTTCAGAACTAAACTTTAGATATCGAAGGTTTCTTTGAAAAAAAAAAAATGAAAAATAGAGAAAAGTATGAGAGGACACAAAAACTGGAAAATCCATTGTGATGCGAACAAGACAAGTTTTTGATCAAAGATTAGGCAACATCCGATTGTAAAAGATGCTGCGTGCACACCAATTGAAGGCGTTTTGTTTGTTCATCATTCCGTCGGTGAGGCAACGAGCCAGCTCATTTATCCATTTTTAAGTTCATTTAATTTAATTTTGGCTGACTATTAAATGTTTCTGCCTTCTTAATGACGACTTTAGTAGCCTTTGTATGAATAAAATCTCAAATAAGTTTGAATCAAGTATCACAGGCTTTCACGTTGATGAGGTGTTATCATAATCAAAACGGCTCCCTTGCCCCTCCGGTTCTGATTTTAACGCTAATAAGCATGGATCGACCTTCCAGCCAAAGTATCACAAGCGCCACGCGACGTTCCAAAATTTTCGCCGCCATTTTACTTTTTCTCTGGGAGATTTTTGGTTGAATCGGTTTGAAAATTTGTGAAAAAAACTGAATTTAATCGGCAGCACAAAGAAAATTCAGTGAAATTTTCGAACAGCTTTTATAAACAAAATCTTTGTAAAAAAAATAATACGGAAACTTTTAAACGTCACATTGTGCTCGTAATACTTTGGCTGGAAGGTGACGAGATTCGAATCTACATATCGACGGTGAAACTACCAAACCACGTATCTCGTTTGCGGTGTTTAAAAATCTACGCTCACATTTTATTTTTTTGCAGGAGACCAAGTCAATATCATTCCTTGAAATTTTCACGGAATTTTCTCCGCACAAAGAGGAAAAATCACAGAAATTTTCAAGACTGGATGTTAAGTAGTTTTTCATTTAAAAAATAAAGTATGACAGGAAGTCTGCGACGTCGCAAACCGAGATAAGTGGTTAGATAGTTTCACCGTCGATATACCGCTTTCATATCGCTCTTTGGCACTCTCCGACACCAGGCTGCCAAAGTCCCCTATCCTCTCCAAGTCCTCCAAGGAGTTAGCACTCCCTCATTTCTTGTAAAACCCCCTGTCGCCACCCTTTCATCGGGCATCCCCTTCACGTTCGTTTCCTTCCAGGAGGAACCCAATCAAGCATCTTCTTCGGCAGCCTTCCCCCCTTCACCGACTCGTTGGAATACTCGTGCTTAAATCAAACAACTCGGGAATTTGCGCTCCACCTCGGCACATTCTCCATTGCGAGCTATGGTAAAAAATCAATTATCAAGGTGTTCGCTGCGAACACCCTGTTTATCGATCCTTTTCCATAGGTTTAATAGCAGATCAATCGTTATATTGCAAAGCACGCCACGCCACTGGTGCTCTTCGGAAAATTCGATACTTATCGTCCCTGGTAGAAATTGGCGATAAAAGCTGCGTTTCAAAATACCATAGGAATTCTTGTAGCCGACTTAAGAAGGCTACAGAAAATCATATAGCTGGCTGTCGAATGCGGAGAAAATCATACGGCCGGCTAACGAAGCGATAAAATTATGCGGGCTATAGTTCCTATCGCCGGGCTTTACACTTTATCGCCTGGCTGTTGCTTTTTCCCCATCGATTATAAAAGGCTATAAGAGATTGTGTAGAAATTCGTGTGCTTTGGAAATCATCAAGTTTGATACGGAACCACCTTAATATTTACAAAACACACATTATATTTTCCTTTAATACATATTTTTTTCATCAATTAAAATGAGAATAATCCATACAGGATGTGCAAACATTTCAAAATCATGAATTGAATAACGCTGACTCCGCCAGATTAAATATTAGAGCCTAACACAAAGCGGAGCGGCGACGCACTGGCGCCTACAAACCTAACAGGGATACTTCACGCATTGCGCAACGCGTGAAGTATCCCTGTTAGGTTTGTAGGCGCCAATGCGCGTTTCGCGCTGGCTGCCCGCCTGCCACGGCGCTTGAAGCAACTATTTCACACCAGAGGTATTGCACAGTATCATACGAAACTGAAGGCGCTCTAATATATTAGTAATGGCAGGCATCCATCAAAAGTACGGAGCTTTCCTCGCAAAATAAATCAAGATACTACGGCCCAAAAAGAGAGCAGTATTCCAAAAACTCACTAAGTCCTAGCATCCGTAATTAGTAACGTTTAGCATACACTTTATCGCCTGGCTGTTGCTTAATCGCCATCGGCTATAAAAGGCTAAGAAATTGTGTAGCCGGCTATAGAAGCTATTGGAAATCTTACAGCCTGCTGTAGGTCTATGGTATTTTGGAACACAGATTCTACTGCCAATTTTTACCAGGGGTTACTTAGTATTTTTTCTCTTCTCATTTCCCCCTCATTTAGCGCCCTTCTGTGTTTTGATGACGCCTGTTGAAGCTGAAGTTGACGAAGAGTTCTTTCACATTTAAAGAGTTAAGTATGGCAGGAAGCTGCAGCGTTGCAAACCAAGCTACGTGGTTTGGGGTTTCCATTATTTTGCAAAAGCGGCTCATGCAATGCAACTTTTCGACTCCGTAAACCGCCTGGGGGCTGCCCGTAAAGTACGTAATGTACTTTTTCGGAATTTTTGACTCCCCCTCCTTCCTCCCCCTTGTAACGCGCTCTTGTGACGTAGGTCCCTATCCTTCAACAACGTAAAAACAAAATGGCGTAACGCTCTCTTAGACCCCCCCACCCCCTAGAGTTTTACGTAATTTATGGATAGGATTGCAACGTTGCAGACCTCCCGTCTCAGTTCACAATTTTCTTGCTTGCGTAGGTAATTGGTCTATACTCTCTATTATATGGACCGAGTTGAGCAGATAGGAACCAAGCCACATTAGCTTTTGCCAATTTCAAGTGGAAAATTTGATTCTTTACAAGGGAACGTTTGTTCGGATTCCGTTGGATATTAAAAAGAATTTGCTTCGCACCATGCAGAAAATTCACTGAAAATTGCGCACAAAAATCCGCACAACCCTTTTTTTGTAAAAAATTAAATTGCCATGTAAAAAAATTTCAGGCGAAATTTACATAGACAATAACTACCATAGGTACTGTACCAATCAGGAAGGCAACCTCGTTTATCGGGTCAATCGAGCGATAGATAAGTGTGTTTTTTCGAATAGATAACTACGATTCGCGCTTCATGGCATAATTGTTGCCTATGCGGTGAAATTGAAGGCGAACTCCAAGTGGACGATGTCTGCCAACAGAATCGCACATCGTTCATTGACTCAGTCAAAGCATGCAGTGGGATGACTATATGTTCTCGAATGTCTTGCTGTTCGTGTTCTTCGGAAAATTCGATACTCATCGTTACTCACTATTTTTTCTCTCCTCATTTCCCTCTCATTTTAGCGCCCATCCGGCCGTGTGGAACGTACTGCCCTGCTAAGTTAAAACACCGTATGAACAGTTAAATTTGGCAATATCTGATGTGGCTCGGTTCCTTTTTGCTAAACGCGGCCATTTTGTGAAATATTCGGTGAAAATTTTCAGCAGTATTTGAATCATTTTCCATCGAGAAATTGAGATTCCGACGGAAATTTAGAAACACTGCAATCGAGATAGGTATTCGATTCCGGCAACCAGCCACCGACGGATGTGTAATATTCATTGTAATTTGGCCCGGGGCGCTTTCTTCGGCACATGGATGGTATTGATTGAGATGTGGAGCTGTGAGAGCGGCGCGGGGTCGAAAGGGGAAAGAAAAAAAAATAACGAGCAACTCATCCAGAAGTGGTTGGGCGCTACGTCTCATACCGCAGAACTGTCGCATTGGGTCCTACAGAGGGATGTTAAAGTCAGGGCCCGAGTTGGGCTCATTAAGTAATTGGTTCTTTCTCTTGCCGAAAACCTTCACAGTGCGGCGAATTATCTGGGTGTCGCTGCCAGCAACTTGTGAAGCTTTTCCGATCTGCTCTAATAACGGCCTCAAAATGCTGGCATAATAAAACAAGGAGACGTGGAGAAAGAAAAATTAACGAAGCAACTTGCGGAGGTGCTCCTTCATTCTAGCGATTAGGCAATGCTCCCATTTCTCGATATATACTATAGTTACACGGACCTTTTGAGATTTTCCTGAATTTTTTCCGGAGCTTTTGAAATTACCGAGATTATCCGGATCTTTTGTATTTTTCGGAACTTTCTCGGAACTTTTGAAAAAGTCTTAAACGAATCCATAGTGAAAGATCCAAAGATACATAGTGTCGCACTTACAGCTATCGATCAGCATCGATTGGCGTACACGCTCTGCATACCTTGCCAAGAACAACAATTGTCGCGTAGCAAATTGAAGGCGAACTGAAATTTAAATTGATTAAGCCCAACAGTTCTTATTACAAAGCGACTGCACATCGCTGGATCAAAAAATTAATATTTTAAAAAGGAACACAATTATGATCTGGTCAATTCTGCATCCTGTACCTAATGCACGAATTTGCCAAGAATTCGGAGAATATTAACTCTTTTTAAGGGAGTATTCCAAAGTTCGATAACACTTTTTAAGGCAAAAGATAGGGGGAAACCCAGTCCTAGTTTTGAGAAAATTTCACTGTGATAAGGTTTCAGCACCCATTTGTGTTCGGAACCTCTGATCATTATTCTTCAAAATGTTAGCCGAAGTCAAACATACCCATGAATTCAACGTTCATTAAAAAAAAAAAAAAAAAAGTTATCATAACTCTGCCTTCATGTGTGAGCAAATAACTGATACCTTGACTGATACCTACCGCTCATTGTCAGCTCAAACAAGATAGGTCCGACCCTGGTGCCAGTTTTATTCATGCTTCATTTCAAAATAATTGTATTATTACTCTCAATATTATTCATATTATTACTGGAGATGTTAACCCAGTATGTTCTTGAGGGTGTTGGAAAGTCATCACCCTAGTATGTACCAAGAATAGAGAGTAGATAATTTTCACTTAAGTTGCGATTTTTTGCTGTAAGAAAAATTGGGAGCTTTCACCACAAGTTCCATTCCTTCTAACCTCATACCATTATCACATTGGAGACATTTAAGGGCGCACGGCTTCATGCAGGGAGGCGGAGGAGGGAAGAGTGGGGAGGGGAGAGGGGGAGTTGAAAATGGGAAAAAGAGCGTAAAAGTACTTATAAACGATCCATAACGGATAGAAGCAGATAGTTTGCGCCCAGTGCGCGGCCGGCAGGGGTACTCATTGATGGCTAAACTCAGAAACCACGTATCTTGCTTTGCGGAGTGGTTGATTTTTGACCATGTTTAATCTCTTGAATTAGAACTCTGCATGACGTATGCGTGAAAAATTTGCATGATTCCTCTGCTCTGTTTAAAGCATTATTTATATTCCCTGAAAAATGTCAAACAATTGAGTTGCCTTGTTTCCCTTCGAAAGAGGAATAAAATGCAAACGAAAGCTTTGGGACATCGCAAATGAGATACGTCGTTTCCACGCCCACGCTTAGATTTAAATTTTTGCCGCCCTGGGGTAACGAGAATTTCATACTGCCACCGTGCTGGTTTTGGTTCCAGCTAGGAAGATTCCGTATAAATAGGGGTGCGGAGGGCTTCCTCCCTCCCCCGGAAAACTGTCAAAAACTGATACAAGCTACGAAATAAATTTGCCCCAATTTTCGTCCGGTCTTATTTTACCTGCATGACATAATTAAAAAAAAAAAAAAAATTAAAACAGCCTTTTCCCCCTTCCTCTCTCCGTACGTAATTTGTGGCCTCTACCTCTACTCACCCCGTAAATGCGGGCATGGATCTCCGGGCTTAGCCATTGATACTGAACTGCAGTAGAGGGAGGGTATGGATTCAATCGACATGAATCGATCATAAAATAAACGGGTGTATCGATTGACGTGAATCGATCGACACCGATTCGATCGACAAACTATTAAAAAACCGGTGTCGATTCGATCGACATGAATCGATCGAAAAATGAAAACGTGAACCGATCGACATGAATCGATCGACACCGATTCGATCGACAAACCCGTGAATCGGTCGACGTGCCTGTGGTTGGATCGACAAACTCGTGAATGGATCGACAAAAGCCGTGAGTCGATCGACAAAAGCCGTGAATCAATCGAATTTTGTCGACAAAATCGGTGTCGATTGATTCACGTCGATCGACTCACGTTTTCGTTTTTCGATCCATTCATGTCTATCGAATCAACACGGGTGTTTTTAAATTAACTGTCGATCGAATCGGTGTGTCGATTACTTCATGTCGATCGACTCACGTTTTCATTTTTCGATCGATTCATGTCGATCGAATCCCTACCCTCTGCAGAGAAGAATTTTATTTTTGATGGTAAAGAACTCCTACTCGCATACAAAATTGATGCAAGCTTGTATCTCCGGTATATTGTCCATTTAACCTTCCGCATCTTTAATTCGCGGACTCGAGCACTCGCTTGCCTTGCATTGTGCGTTCTTCATCGAGGAAACCCGACGTGATCTCCGATTAGGATCTTCCGAGACATGCGCATCCAACTCTCCGGTCGTCATGAGTAAAATTTCACAAGTGTGCCTCAGAAATTCAACCAAAATTGGACTGCATTTTGCAATTTGGAACTATAAATTTTGGCTCTTCTGGAAAAACGCTTATGTGCATAGGGAAACTAATGGCACATACGTTGTTTTTAAACCGGGCTAGAATTTATAGTTCCAAATTGCAAAATGTAGTCCAATTCAAGTTTCAAATCCCACTGGGTGGACACACTCATTCACTCTCATTTGCACCGACTTTGGCAGAGAGGAACCAAGCCACATTCAGATATTGCCAAATTTTACTGGGCAATTTATTGCAGACATGAGAACGTTTTTGCGGACTCCTTTGAAAAGTGTAAGGAATCCCCTTCGTTCTACGGAGAAAATTCGCTGGAATTTGCACGATAATCCGCAGAATCGTTTTCGTGTACAAAATTAAATTGCCCAGTATTAAATCTGACAATAGCTGAAGTGGGTTGGTTCCTTTCTGCTTGACGCGGTGCTGATTAATTTTTTCCAACCATACTCTGCAACACTTATATTAAATTAGACACCCCTAATTTTTATTTTTATTTTTATTTTCATTTTATTTTATTTTTTTCGGTGCGCGCGCGTGCGTGTGTCGCAAACATGAAAACACTTCTTTTTTTTCTTCCTTTCTCTCCGATCTCAGAGGCTAATGTCAGATTAAATTTTTTTAAAATTTGCAGCGATTAGATGATAAGGTAAATCTCAACGCTTTTCAACAAATTCTCTCGCCCTGCTTACTCACATACCTACCTAAGTACCATTCTTGCCATATGATCTAATCACACCAGGGCCGGATTAACTTATTACTTGCGCCCATAGGCCGCCCGTATTTTGCCGCCCCCTTCTCATTCGTTTTGAAACACCAATAAAAACCATCAAGTGAACGTGCCAGCGGGGGAGGGGTGCATAAGACGCGTTTACTCGTGTTGGTCACATGTTTTGCGAAAGCCCTGACAACACTATACTAGCAAAAGTTCACGGAACATGGCGCGAAAGTTAAGTTCCGTAAACCTATCTCTGTATGGACAAGGCCTTCCATTAATAAGAAATGAACCAAAAAATTATGAAAGAACAAACATAAATGTGGTTTAATAATTTTATCTTCCGCCGCCGCTCCGCGCTGATCGCACTGTGTTTGGTGCAATGCGTGAAGTATTCCTACAGTCTTACAAGCGCTATGAGTTTCGGGCCGACCGCTGCTGCACGCACTGTGTTTGACGCAATGCGTGACGTATTCATGCAGTCTTGTAGGCGCTATGCGTTTCACGCTGCCCGCTGCTGACCGCAGCGACCGTATCGTCTTTGGCGCAATGCTTGAAGTATTCATACAGTCTTGTAGGCGCTAAAATGTGTTACATACCGACCGCCGCGCCGAGGGTTTCTCCTTTTCATCTTGCATCACGTTCTCGTCATTATTGCTCTCTGCGCCGCGCCGTTCCAGGCCAAATCCCGTGTTCGGTTTCTCTCTTAGTCTTAACTCGACTAATTAAAGGTGCTGTCTATTGTATCACAGAAGGACGACAAAATTAGAGATACACTCTCAGGAAATGAGAGATTTTGTCACCTTTTCTCGTTCGTAATTTTTTTTTTTTTTTCTGAATCCAATTTTTCTTAATAGCTACATTTAAAAAAAAAAATGGCAAAATTTGCCGACATAGGCCGCGGCCCATGTGACCACCCCCTTAATCCGGCCCCGAATCACATTCAGAGAGTTTAAGTCGCACGCAAATTTACCTGCGATGCCCTGTGGATACCGGTGCTCAGAAAATACCGAAGATGTCGTCATGAAAATTATAAGATAAATTTTTTTTAGAAATTTCGTGAAATCACACAGTAATATACATTTTAAGAAATTATTTACATCTGAACCGCATAGGTTCAGACGACAAGAGATGCGAAATGAATTTTTTTTTCAGTGATGCGAAAATTTTCAGGAATAGAGCAGCATGCATGCATCCTTCGAACATTATAACGAAGCTCGGCTCGTGATCATGTTTCTTCTTGGTCATCCTTTTTTAATCAATTCTTATTCGTTTTTTTTTTAGTGAGTAATTCTAGGACCTGAATGTTAATTTTAAAAATTCATGAAATTTTATTCTATGAAAATTTGAGATGCTGATGTTCCCTGTGCAACGTCAGTCAGGAATAAGTAATGCGGTGCAGTCTGCGAGACCCTGAGCCTTGACCTAGGTATCGTTGGTATGTGGGTGTAAGTGTGTGTGGGCGGGCAAAAGCATCCAAGACTTTACGGTTGAATAATTTTCAACTAAAATTAAAATTTTCAAATTAATTCGGAAAAATTTCGAAGAAAGGCAGAATATGACGTCACACGGGTGCGCGAAATTGTGAATACAAAGTTGCCCGCTTTGATACTTGGCCGCTGTGCTTTACCTGCGCTTGAGAGGCGAAGCAGCGCCATAGAGTACAGCCGTACAGCGCGCGTTCCAGTTTGGCCGAAGCTGATAAGTTGGAGTTTGCGTGTGGCGCCGCTCTGTCAGTGTAGTGGTGTGACTTGACACTCGATGACTGATATCGAGTTCTCTGAGTACTCGTCAGCGATTTGTGTGAATTTAGTGCTGATAGCGTAGTGGATTTTCTCAATTCGGAAACATGTTGATTAAAGAATAGTGAGTAACATCTATTACCATTCATTCATCACCCTTGTGTTATTTAGCTATGCTCCGCACCCGTTTCATCCACGAGAAATGTGTCCGCCTAGCCTTGGCCAAAACACTCATTTTCGACTTGTGTCAAGGCTTTTCAAACATCCTACTGTAACCCGGTTTCCTTTTTACCTTTCAAACTATTTTTCTTTCTTTCAAATTCCAGCTTGTGTCTCTCTTTATTGCATCCACACTTTCCTCTCGTTCCCGAAAGTTTCCACTGCAACTGGACCTCTCCACCCCTTCGTGACCATGAGTCTTGTGCAGGATAAATAAGCCTGAAGTATGACTCGCATCCTCTGAAATTGTTAGATTTTCCTTCGTATCACCATGCACAGAAAGTAACTGCGAAAGACACGGACAAATTCCTCGCATGAATTTTACTTTCGCAGGTGTTTACTTGTGTATGAGAAGTGATTCCTTATCAGTTGAGAGGTTAGGTTCTCAACCAATATGAGATAATGGACCTGCCCCAAGTACAAGTACTTCTCCAGCACAGCAAAAGTAGAACCTTTTCTGCCCTCGCACTCATGAGAATTTCTATTTTCGTTTCAATAAAGTTGGAAGTAGCACTTGCATTGATAGTCTGTCGGCTTTTACAGAGGTAACAATGTAGCCGATACCCTTAGCGCCATCATTATGAAGTGCTACAATTGGGCGCTGCGCAAGTGGTTTGTAAACAAAATGCCTTGTCCATCATTGATTTTTTTTTCATCCAATCAATTTTAATATTATTCCCAGCAGATTAAGGGACATTAAATTTTTTATAGATGATGTCAAAGAATAATCCCTAGATAATTTCTATTTACTTAAGTTGGGACTTCCCCTAATGTTTTTTTGTTTTACCAAGTTTCAAATAGCCTATTGGCTAATCCCACGCTTAATACCCTAGCTCCAGGTGACCATTACCTGAGACTATCAGACTCAGGTCGCTTGTCTGGGAATCAAACCTTGTACCTCCTGGTCATAAGGCCACCGTTACAATCACTACTCCACAGGCGGCCGGCATTTTAGCTCCACAACGGTAAACCTTTCCTTGCTGAAAGGATCTAAAATCTTGTAGTAGTATAATATCCCTACCCTGTAGATGACTGTTGCAATCAATTATTCTTTTCTAAATCATTGTAATCGGTAATTTTATCTTGTCCTATCCTATGGTAAAGCGACTATACATAAATGCACCTTCTGAGTTTAAATCAATCGATATTCCCTATTTTGATAGTGGCTCTTAGCCTCGTATATTCCGCGACAAGGAATTACTTTTCGGTCCACTCACTCGCGCTGATCAGGGTGTCCTGTAGAAGTAACAATTTTCATTAGAAGATCTTAGGACACTTACCTACTTGTCATATACACAAAATATTGTCAATTTCCTTGAAGGTTTTGAAATTACAGTCAGTTTGCCCCCAGGCAAACGTGTGGATGTTTTTTTGAGTTCCAACTTCCTTCTTTTCAGTGCACTAAAAATTAATATCAAATTATTACTTGTTTCAGCCGAGTCACGTTGCCGTTAACAGTTGAGGAGGTGAGTGAATTTTATTTCTCTGTTGGAATTTACTTTTTTCTTTTTCCGATAGGCGTATGCTCTTTGGTATATCCTTGAAAAGAAAGGGTGTCTCTGCAGGAGGCAAGACAGCGTTGACATGTTAAAGGTAATCTAATTTTTTTTTTTGGATGAGGGGAAAAATTCGCTACAGTGCCCCCATCATGAGGGTTGCCAAAACGCCCCCATGAAAGGGGCCCACCAAATACCGGGACGGCAACGGCCATCAGCTGGTGAAGAGCCGCCAAAGCGACCCTTAACCGACTCGACCGCTGCAAGATGGAAAAACCCGGTTATGTGGGGGTAGAGCACGCCGTTGTGTTCTGTACCCACTAAATGGAACACGGACATCCATGGGGCCCGAATAGTTGCACACAGGCGTTATAATGAAATACATTTAGTATCCGTACTTGACTGCACGTAGCATGCAAAGTTTCCGATTCTGTAATCTTATCCATTTCATCTTGGAATAGAAGGGAAGGGGAGGAGCAGGGGTGCCACTCAACTCGAGTAGCAAAATGGGCTGGAGCGAGTCGCAGCAAAACAATGCTTTATCATGTTTCAGATAATTTTTCAGGGGATGAAACACGACTGCACCCCTCCTAAAAGTTCTACCAAGATGAATTCATAGGGACCCTCAAAATGTTGATATTAACTCATTTTGTTCGAATTATGGAACTGTTCCCTCGAACAATCGATGTATAGTCCCCCTCCTAGTCTTCCTATAGTCAATCCATTTATCCTTCGACATTTCACATGATGACGGTACCTAAGTGGATAAATCGGTGAAGCCTTGATTCTTGTCGCATCTCCGTTCCGTGCTACTGCTATCTTATCAAAAACATCCATGGCTCTCCAAAAAATTAAGGTAGCTCCCAAGAATTAGGCTCGCTGAGTGACTAGGTGTGGCTAAATTTGACTGAATGACTAAATTTTGAAGAAGAATTCAGAACAAGCTTTAGGGAGGGAATGTGCCCCTCCCCTCCCTCCGGGTTCCACCCTAAAATAAGTAAACTGGGTTCCAGGGTGTCTACAAGTCGGGAAATAGTACTGATTTTTTAAGGACAGTCCGGAAGTACTGAAAAAAAGCGGAAATTCCGCCAAAAGGTCCGGAATTTTTTAAATTTTTTGTCATTTTTGTCGCAATTTTAAATTTTTGAAATTTTTCGAATTTCGTCAAATGGAGGTACTGAAAAAGTACGGAATTTTTCTGTCGGAGGAGGTACTGAATTTCTTGAGAATGTACTGAAAAAATACTGTAAGAGTACTTATTTTTGACCAGCCTGTTTTAGACACCCTGGGGTTCCTAAAATCTAACAATAAGAACTGTTAGTCAGGATGAAATTCATCCGCTGAGAAGGCACTTTCGTGACTGCGATGGAATTATCCCAACGAAGTAATTAGAGTTAATACTAACTAGTATATTATGTATGCAACTGTACGTGCCAGCGATATGGAAGATAGGAAATGACAACATGTAGGTCATTGCTTTTTTACATCAAGAATTCGGTGCTCTCACTCTAACTCGGAAATCGGAAAGAGGGAAAAGTAGGCCCAAGTAGATAAAGATCTGCAATGAATGTTAAGTGACCTTGAACAGACTATTGCTGAGCCTTCCTCTCTTTCTGCTCAGCGAATGTAATTATCACTCTCGCTTGCCTCTCAGGCAGTCCTACTTAGTTGCAAATATATGAAAGATTGTATGTGGTTACCAGATTCGCGATCATGATGTAATCCATGTGGCTTCTAATAGTACCAGATTTTCGTAAGTCTTAATCATGCATCTGATCACGTTTACCAGCCGCTTGATAAGTCCTGTCGGAAATCTAGTACCGGCTACCAGATTTCCTGGGAATCGTACATTATCAGAAATCTAATAATCACTGATATCAGTAAGTAGAAAAAAGAGTAGGTATCCACTCTTTTTTTTCAAAGTCTCTTTTTTTCGGCAACTCAGCCGCAGGTTATATTTATAATTTTCAGTTCTCAGTACCTAATAAATTTTCGAAGCTCACGTTTTCATATTTTTATATATAGCGCTACAAGAAAATCCCGAAAAAGACTGATGGGATAAGTTTTGGCCTCGAAGAGCCAGGGAGTTTTACCAATAGATCGAAATGTTTCCATCTTTTTCGAATTACCTTTTGAGTTTTCTGCCATGGTTTTCCCCAAAGAACCTACGTTAGCATACCTAAACTTTGCACGTAGGTCTTTTTTCCCCCCTTTGTCTTCCCTAAACTCTCAATCAATGTAGAAGTAGATACCATACCTCCCTTTTGTTTCATTTAATCCAGTTTAAGAATTGGAATTGAAAGCTGACAAGCACCATCAGGTGTTGCTAAAGTCGCACAACTATTTTCCTCATTTAATGGGTATCGAATGACCACAGAATTTCAATACTTCCTATCATGAAAGTAAGGCCAAAATGTAGAGAAAATATCTCAATTAGTGCATGAAAGAACGATATTTTCGATTATTTTACCAAGAGGAACAACAGGTTTTGAATTTTCACCCTTCATTTAACGGCGCGCCGTAATGGTAGTTTTTTCGACTTTCGAGATAGGAAACGTAGGAGAGGCATTGTTTTTCCCTCTTCAACTTTCCAAGTCTCCGCACAGTGGATCGAGTCAATCAGAGAGGTCGGACAACAAATTTTTTACTAAAACTGCAAATTTTGACGTTTAATTCGTCAAATTTTAAATTTTGAGGGGTGCTTTCAAAAGAAAAGTTCACGAAGAAATCAATGGAACCATTTTTAAAGTATCAAAGTTTTGATTCAACGGAAGCTTTTAAAGTTTCCAAAGTTTGTCCGACCTCTCCCATCGACTCGATCCACTGTGCGCCGCTAGAGGATAACCCGACGGCTCGCTCCGCCATTAAAAATTAACCAGGAATCGTTGTCCGAAAGGAAAATTTCCCTCCGACTCTCGTAAAAAAGCATGCTCCCGCGGTAATGATGACTGCCTCTGTTTCCCGAAACGCAAGCAGTATCGCGTAGCCTCATTTTCTTTTCGGGGATGAAATTTAAACGCGAGCTCAAGAACGACATTAATTGGACCGAGCTGAGCAGGAACGAAGCAGGTATACGATTACGTTTGTGAATAACGTCTGTTTGCCTCGGGGACTCGAAGGCAGCTACGTGGAATCGAGAAAAAGAGGTCTGAGGTTTAATCTTACGGCTCAACTGTAAGGACATAGCTCAGGGATTGTTTTCAAGTTGAAAATATTTTTTATTGATTTTGACTTTTTGACAGAAGAAAATTTACGAGCAGTCAGTCGAATTCAAAAGCTTCTCCCAACTCATTGTGACGGCTTTAACTGGACTGCGTTCAGGAGATAGTAACCGAGCCACGTCAGATTTTGCCTTTAACTAGGAAATTTAATGTTTTACATGTATATGGTTGTGCGGATTTCTTTGCAAATTTCCTGGAATTTTCTGCCTGGTAGGAAGCAATTCCTTAAAATTTTCAAAGAAATCCGCACAAACGTTCCCTTGTGAAAAATTAAATTACCTATAAAGTTGATAGTTGATACCTTATAGTTGAATTAGGCAATAGCTGATGTGGCTTGGTTCCTTTCTGCTAAACGCGGTGCAATTTTAACTAATTGTAAGAGCTGTATACACTATACAGCTTTGTCGTTGTTTTAAATGAAACCCGAAGTGTCCGTCGTCTCCGTCGCGTCGCGTTTCTCTCTCGAAATTTTACACAGGACTTGTATTCAAATGAAACATTGCAGACTCTACATAAGCTTGATTCGTATTCGAATGGGGAAAAAAGCGAAGAAGCGAAATTCGCAAGCTGAGGACGGAGCACTCGTTTCTCGTTTTCATTTGGCCATAAAAGTGGTTTATTTCCTGGTTACGCGAGAGTAGGTAAACAATTGAACATCGGGTGACGAAACCTCGGAGCATCATTGTCGGAGTCGATCGTGGAATTTGTCAACGCAGATCTTGTGTCGAAGTCGAGGTCAATAATTGTTGATTTCTATGGCAAAACGGCCCGAAAACGTAATAACGAAGCTGCCTCGAAAATCGGATGTGAGAGTGTGAGACCCGTTTTTAAGGTGACCGTACGATCAGACATTTCTCTTCTTTTTTTTCGGACCTATAGAGGGTTCGCTCATTTTCAAATGACGAGCCAATATTTTAAGTTTTGATGGCTTTCAAATCCTAGAAAGTAAAAAAATCTATTCCATTAGTCAAAATTGTTGTTTAGTTTCGCTTGTTTAGTTCCAAGTTTCGTTGTTTAGTTTCGCTTGTTTAGTTCCGAGTTTCGCTTTATTTTTTATAATTTTTTCCTGATGGAAAATTGTAGAAAAATAGATTTGAAAGTGGAAAATATTACCACCCTCTGACTTCATTAAGCGACATTGCCTTTTAAAAACATGTCCTATAGCAGATTTGGTCATTTAGCCATATCTCCTCCAATAATATTTCAAGTTCTACACCAAGGATAGTCTCGTACTCAGTTGAGTCAGTAAATTTCACTTAAACATGTTTATCAAATTCCAGACACCTGCATATTCTCTAATTCAACTCGTTCTCTGAAGTGCTATTCCACCCTAAACTGTAACTTTGAGAAATGGAGAATTTGCAGGTGTCTGAAATTTGATGAATTCCGTGTTTGAATGGACGCTACCAACTGAGCTGAACACGAGGATACCCATGGTTCATAAATTGAACGATTATTGGAGGAGATATGACAAAATTATCTATCCTGCTAAAATGTACGCGTTTTTATGGGAAATGCCGCCAGATGACGTCCTTAGGCGGCGCATTTTCTCTTTTTTAAATATATTTTTATACTATTTCCCACAGCCAAAAAAAAATTATAAAAAATACTGCAAAATTTGCTCTTTAGGCACTTTCAGACGAAACAATAAAAAAATTGCGTGCAAATTCTCCATTTTTGGGAAATTATAGTAATTCTGTATTTTCGTTCATATTTATACAACGCAACGGCGGGAAAGAAGGACATAACGACCGTTCCTTGAAGGCATATTTTTTTCGTAGGCCGTGGCCTCAGCGCCTATAGATGTGGGCCGGCACTGGCTTAATATCTGAGGGTAGATCCTCTTTCACCGCCCGCATCTATTTGTGAAAGGAATATTAAACGATGACACTAGAGGGATTGGAGCCTATGCCCACCGCCCACCCAACCCGTCCCCCGTCTCCCCAAGAAAGCCCCCCCCCCCCCCTCACCCAAGGGTTGCCTCGTAAATATAGCCAAGGCGCTTTCAATGCGTCATTTTGTAACCATGGGAAGAGGAAGGGAAACTGTTGAAAAAATTTGCATAGAAGTCTCGTTAATAACGAATAGAATGGCGTAGAAAGCTTCGCGAGATTCCTCTTCTTTCTTTCCTTTTTTCTGATCAAGTGATGTAGCGAGAATTTTGAAGCACTTTTTAGTGGACTCATTTCTCGTCGTTTATTAGACGAGGAAACGTATCTTCACTTCAAGGCTGCAAAATCTACTCACACAATTCATTTCCTTCACTTGAAAATGATATCGCAATTTCTGTTGACAATTCCCGTGACATTCGATTAATATCCATGTAACACGTCAGGCATTTTTCAATTAAAAACGTCCAATAGTTTTCGAGACCGTCCGCGTTCCGGGCTCAAAGGCCGAAAGTTGCGGGCGTAGCACCCGGAGGAATGGAAACTACGGCTCCAGCACCCGGATATTTCGGTCTCTGAGCCCGAAACGGACAGTATGTTTATCTAGCCCGTAACTTTTTCAAGTGTAGTGAAATAATAGGAAAATTTGGAGGTCACTGAAAGATTTTGACGTGGAGAAGGACATCGACAACTATACGCTGCCAGAAACGTTTTAAACTTGCTCTTTCCGTGTGACATAACGACGAAAAAAATGCCGCACAGAAAGCTGATTGTCACGCTTTATCGTGCCGGATGGAAAAGTAACAAAAAACATAACTCGCGGCGGAAGAGCCCAATTGACTTATCTCGAATAGAAATGAAGGAAGGTGACTGAGAAGGCGCGCCTCTGATTCGTCTGATGTAAGGGCGTATCTTAATTTCTACGTGAGCCCTGTTCTTCATACAACCCTACGCTTTTCAGGGCTCACGTGAAAATAGGGATACGCCCTTACGTCTGGGGAGCGACGAATCGTGTCTGTTAGAAATGCCGTTCGTAGTATATACATATTTCTAGCGTGGGGGGCTCAAATTATTCTCCTGTTTTTCTTTATCATATTCTTTTAAAGTATTTTTTCGAACTACCTCTGTGTTTGTTCTTGTTCTTCCGTGCGTTCGATGTCCGTCCGTCGGTGACTGATAACGGTCATGATCGCAGAACATGTTTAATCACGGACCGTAATGACTATCTTTAATGAGTTTCAGGCATTTTTTATAGTAGCGACTACGGGAACAGTCGCGGTGTGAATTTTTGAACTTGGTTTTCCGGAATTCGGAGCCGCGGAGCCCCCTGGCCAGTGTCGTGGCGTGCTTTGCGATATTTCGATTGATCGGTCATTCAAACCTATGAAAAAGGATCGATAAACAGGGTGTTCGCAGCGAATACCTTGATAATCGATTCTTTACCATAGCTTCAAATATAGAAATATCGATAATCGATCATTCACGCCACGCCACTGCCCCTGGCTAGGTGCGAAGGCGAGCGAAGCGAACTGAATAGTCAGACGTATAGGTACCCACACCAGGGTGTCCAGAAGTCCGGAATTTTTGGAAAGTCCGGAAACAGTACTGGTTTTTTAAGGGGGGTCCGGAAGTATTGAAAAAGTGCGGAAATTCCGCAAGAGGTCCGGTACTCTTTCACTTTTTTGTCATTTTTGTCTCTATTCAAGCGAGGAATTCAATTTTTGGAAACTTTTCGGATTTCGTCAAATGGAGGTACTGAAAAAGTACTGAATTTTTCTGTTGAGGACGTACTGAATTTCTTGGGAATGTACCGAAAAACCGCACCGTAAAAGTACTGATTTTTGTCCAGCCTGTTCTAGCAGACACCCTGTACACTGCTGTTAGATTTTTCGGTCGAATTCTCAAAATCTGATTCTTGAACCTCAGGTTGGAAAGAAATTGCCTCCCTGGGGACTTTTGCCTCTGCGCACTAAGACCCCCTTTTCCGTTGACGAACACAATTAGTATTATGATGCAACTCCGCTTAATAGGAAAATAGCACATGCTAATTTCTTCTGTAATAGCGGGCCTACATTGACGCTCTGGCTCTGGAACAAGTTTCGAGAGATACGACAAAAGTACGCACACTGAGACATTAGAGGCGGTAAAATTATCGATTTAATGGTGACCCGGCTGTGCTCGTACTCACAGCCGCCGTCGAGCGTCTAATAGCACTTCTATTACAGAATCATAGCCACATTCTAGCTTTTTCATCCGACTTTATCGCCTACTTTCTTCTTCGAGTCTTATTTTTGGAAAACATAAGGGCATTATCATGGCTCGACGGAGGGGGGAGGGGATGAAAAAAATCCTCTAGAAGTACTCGAAACACTTAGTTAACTCGAGCATTATATGCGGCACATATACTTCGCTAAGAAAATCCATTCCAGCTGTCAGTTCCAAAGATACCGACATTGCGATTAGTGGCATCGCCAGGCATTTTGCAAGGGTACACTGGAAAAAAAAAAAAAAAAAAAAAAAACATTGGATCTAGAGTCCAGACTCTTAAAAACATCGACAAGAAAAAATACTCTTGATTCAATCAGATTTAAGCTTAAATCAAGAATCAAGCCTCTTAATTTGAGCGGATTACCTTTTAATTTAAGCTTAAATCTGATTGAATCAAGAGTCCTTTTTCTTGTCAATGTTTTCAAGAGTGCTGGACTCTAGATCCAATATGTTTTGTTCCGGTGCTCCTAAAAACATCGACAAGAAAAAACACTCTCGATTCAATCGGATTTTCGCCCAGATCCAGGATCAAGCCTCTTAATTTAAGCGGATTTCCTTTTGATTCAAGCAAAAATCCGATCGAATCAAGTGTACTTTTTCTTGTCATAGTTTTCAAGAGCCTGGACTCTACATCCAAGCCTCTTTTTTTCCAGTGTATATAGCCCGTAAGTAAGTTTTTTTCCATTTCGAAACTTTATCTGTCAACTGATTGACTGATTGACTGATTGACTGACTGATTTGACTTTTTTTTTTTTTTTTGCTGATGCTATGCCTGATGGTGTTTCCAGCAGTCACTCAACAATGATTTAATGATTTAATTAAATTTTTTCGTACCCCCCTTTTCTTACCTGTTTATTTTTTTTTTATCTCTTTTGATGTAAATCTTTTAATTCTATTGTAACGTTGTTGAATGACAAATAAACAAAACAAAAACAAAAAAAAAAAAAAAAAAAAAAAAAAAAAAAAAAAGTTTTTTTTCAATGGAATTTCATCAAATTTTAGGAATGGTGTCACGATTTCCAGTGGGATTTTGTAACTAGGAAACCCATGCACGACGAAATATTTAGATTGGGGAGGGGTTGTAACGGCGAGGGCGGTGGCACGCGTAGGCAGAATTGGGCTATAGGTGCGAGCACGCTGATAATGAGACAAGACGCCCGCTTTTTTTAACGCCCTTGTTTTCACGAGGGTTTTATCAGGCGAGGGCAGCGCTATAAATGAATATCATTAGGCAACAGGATGGTGCTTTGTTGTGCGTCGTGACGTAAATGCCTTCTTCTTCTTTTCCCAGCCGAAATTATCCTTAGAGTTCGTTCAGCGTGTAGAACACACACTCGGCTACTCTAGAGTCCCTTTATACCGAGAGTCAAGACAATATGAATCCATTTCTGATTGGTTCCCGTATTTTAGGCCTCCACAGTGTCACAAACGGGAATAAAGATTACATTTTCACCAATTGCAAAGATTATAATCTAGAATGGACCAGGGAATTACGGGTTCGGCAAGGAACAAACGGAATGAGAGGAGGAACGGAGAAAGGCATTTGAGAATGGGCCGATCAAAGATTACGAAAAACGTTCAATTTCTGTAATCTTTATTCCCGTTTGTGACATCCATGAGCCGCATTGTCTTGACTCTCAGTATAAAGAGACTCTAGGCTACTCGAGTAGTCCTCTATTCAGACTGCGCTTAGCCGAAAAGAACCAAGCCACATCAGCTATTGCCAAATTCAATTAGCCATTTCATTGTTTTTCATGAAACCGGTCGTGCGGATTTTTTAGGAAATTTCAGCCACTTTTCTGCATAGTACGAAGAAAATTCATCAAAATTTTCAACGGAATCTACACGAACGTTCTCTCGTAAAAAATTAAATTACCCAGTTATATTTGACAATAGCTGATGCGGCTCGGTTCCTTTCTGGTAAACGCAGTCCATTTCAAGCACCGTGTTTTTTCTCGTTGAAAACGGAGAGTGAAGAATCTCCGCATAGGAGCTCCTCGAGTCATTGCACCTCGAAGTTCGAGCGCGGAGTACTCGATCTGATCGTGGATTACCTCGATTCTAGAGTCGCTGTCCATCGGAATGAGAAGCGCGATAGACCAAATAAAATAACTTGCTGCCTCAGCATCCAAGGCCGGATTAAGTGGGTGGCCACATGGGCCGCGGCCCATGGCGGCAAAATGTAGGGGGCGGCAAATATTGCAATATTTTTGAATTTAGGTATCAAAAAAAAGAGAGAAAAAATCGGATTCAGAAAATAAATTACAAACGAGAAAAGACTACAAAATCTCTCATTTTCTCAGAGTAAAAGTATAGTAATTTCTAATTTTGTCGTCTCTCGGTGATACAAGAGACAACACCTTCAATTAGTCGAGTTAAGAGAGAAACCAAACACGCAATTTGACCTGGGACGGAGCGGCGCGGCGGTCAGCATGAAACGCATAGCGCCTACAAGACTGCATGGATACTTCACGCATTGCGTCAAACACACTGCGGCCAGCAGCAGTCGGCTGCTGGAAACGCATAGCGCCTACAAGACTGCATGAATACTTCACGCATTGCGTCAAACACACTGCGGCCAGCAGCAGTCGGCTGCTGGAAACGCATAGCGCCTACAAGACTGCATGAATACTTAACGCATTGCGTCAAACACACTGCGGTCAGCAGCAGTCGGCTGCTGGAAACGCATAGCGCCTACAAGACTGCATGAATACTTCACGCATTGCGCCGACACAGTGCGGTCGGCGCGGCGGTGGAAGTTGAAATTTTTAACCACATTTATGTTAGTTCTTTCATAATTTTTTCTTTCGTTTTTTATAAATGGAAGGCCTTGTCCAAACAGGGATGAGTTCACGGAACTAAACTTTTGTTAGTGTTGACAGGGCTTTCACAAAAAATTTACCCAACACGAGTAAACGCGTCTCATACACCCCTCCCCCACCAGCACGTTCACTTGATGGCATTTATAGATCGTAATCGACAGATCACACGGGTGAGATTATATTGATATCGATCCAATATGGATGATATTGATGACATGATATTGGTTCAATATGTAACCAAAGCCTCAAAAGTCAATTTAGAAATCTGAGGTAACGGGTCATATGTGACTGACTAAATTTTTACTCTCTGGCAATGAAAAGTGAAATTGTTAGGAATTTTCTCATTTTCAGCTTTTCCAAATTAAATCCTAAAATTTTTGTTTGAGGTTATGTTCTATTGTTTTGAACCAAACTATACATCGAACCACTGTCGAATACGATCTATTGATGTTTCAAAACAAATGAGAAGGGGGCGGAAAAATACGGGCGGCCCATGGGCGGCGAGTAGGTAAATCCGGCCCTGTCAGCATTCAGCGGAATTTATAGACATAGGGATACACAAAAAATACGCCAGGAAAATGGAAGGACCCTATTGGTGGAAGCCGGTGGTTGTTATGGAAAAAAAGATTATGAACAGCCTAATTAACGGCAACCTACGGGAGACCGTATTCAGGGTGTCTAGCATCAGAATTTTCCCGATTTTCCCGATTCTGTCAGGATTTGAGGTCAATCAGGATGTAATCCCGATTTCGGAGGACTTGAGGAAGAATTGGTCGTAGAATCAGGATCTGAGGAATGTCGGCTGTCCGATCAAATTTGTTTATGCTTTCGCATACGCTTATGCAGAAATTGTAATTTTTCTCCGCAAATAATCAGGATCGGAAAACATTATGAAATTAGGATTTAGCAGCCAAAAATCAGGAAAAATCAGGATTTTATCAGGATTTCCCAAAATGATAAAAAAGTAGACACCCGCCTGCTATTGTTCCTCCATTATTTTTCCGCTTACAATAACCAACCGACCTTTTCAACCGATAAGATGACTCCATTTTCCCTAAGTCTTCTTTGCCTATAGCTTTGTCTACCAACTTCAATAATCATCTGGCAAGAATGTAGGATTTCACAGGTGTGTCCGGCGAACGCTGTATCATTTTGCCGTGCTAAGGAGAAACGCCGTATGAACATACGAGAGTTGCCAAATTTCTGCTCAGAAAATAGTTATTTTTGAAGAAAGTTACGAATATTTTGCCTTGAAATTTTCAGGAACTTTAAGTGAAGTTACGAACAAAATTATCTAAAAAATTGGAGGAAAAATAATCACAAATTTTCCAGAAAATTCGTGATTTTCCAAAGGAAATTTGGCAACGCCTAAAGGTTCATCTGGCGTTTTTCCTTAGCGCGGCAGCATTGCTACAGCCTGAATACCGCCACGAGTTAAGATGGTGTTCCCGCATGGTTGTATGTACATTGTACCAGCCAACAAGAAGAAGAAGGCAATACAAGGGTCAAGTGGTATACCTCTGAAAGAGAAACTTCCATCCGTCGCTAAGAGGCTAACTGAGGATTCGTATTTATCTGTAGATTTTTCTCGGTGTGGTGTGGATGTTTCCACAGGGTCAGATTTTATTGTGATTGAAAAAAGGGAAAAGGGGAGGAAAATGGAAAATCTATTCCAGCTCGAGACGCGACGGGGGAGGGCGGCGAGTCATTAGCATCGTTTTCGGGGGGTGCCCTTTTACCGGCGGAGTTGTCAGATCTCCAAAACCCCCCGATTGGACACAGAGATAGGTGGGTTACCGCGCGGATATCTGGTGACGGGGTCAAGACCCCCGCTAAGCGTGCCGGATGGCGGTCGCAGACACTGCCGTCGTGAGGAAAAACGTCTTATGAGCATCCGAAATGAGTCAAAATCTCCCCGATGAAATGTTTAGTTTAAGGGAAGCGTTCCAATGCATCTGACTGAGCAGAACACTCCCTCGATCTTGCCTGGCACGTATTACAGATCATTTAGTGCCTCCAATGTTAATTTTTTGGCCTTGATTTCTCCGCAGAATAGAGTAAACTCAGCACTTTTCTCTGTCATCATGTATACAGGAAAGTTATTGATTTTTCTCCTTGAAATTTTCGCGTACTGTAGATTTATTTTCGTTCGACCTGATACGGTTTGCCCCACTTGAGGCTTGTCATAATTGAATGGAATTAAGAAATCCAATAGAGTCTTAGGCAACTGCACGGGGATTTTCGGAAGGACACATTATGTGTAATAGTTTTGGAATCCTAAATTATGGAAGATGACGTGGAAGAAGAAGTTTATAAAGAAAGGACGGAAAAAAAGGAAAAGAGGTAGGATAAGAAGAAAAGGGAAAGGAAGAAGATGATGAAGTGGGAGATAAAACGAATAAAAAAATTCCTCACATTTTTCCTCATATTCTTGTTTTTTCTCTTCTTCTTTTCCTTTCATTCTCCTTGTCTTCTCAATCTTCTTCGTTCTTTGCGTCTTCCTCTTCTGCTCCCTATTATTCTCCCGATTCCGGCTTCATCTGACATAGGTGTATTAAGAATCCCAAATCCAACTTCACGTCCGTTGGACCCAGTGCTCCCATTTCCTGGAACAAGTTCCAAAGTCCGGAAATGGACCACTAAACAAGGTACGAATTTCAGCATTCTGATACATGTTTCGTAACTAAAATTTCACGTAGAACACGATGCGCACATAGAAAATTATCGAAATTAACTCCTTACTAAGATATTTGATGATTCTTGATGCGTGAATTCAAACCACCCGCTCATTAAAACTCAATGCTCTACGTGATTCACATCGCGTGCTAAACGTTATCATGACAGTCTCTGCGATGTAAAAATCTGGCAACCTCAATCTTGACGCTTTGGCTCAGCTGTAGCAAATAGCTTATAGTTTGAACAACACATGGTGGAAAATGAACATTGCTCGATTGAGAGACTTGCTGAAACCGTTGTAGTGCGCGATTTGACTCGCGTAGAGCTTTGAGTTTCTTGTGAGCGGGCAGTTCAAATTCCTTGTAGCCAATGTGAAATGAAAACGTTAATATCTTTGGTAGGAGTTGATTTCAGTAATTTTCGTTGTGAGAATCGTGTTTTACGTGAAATTCTGGTTAAGAAACATGTATCAGATTGCTTAAATTCGTACCTTGTCTAGTGGTCCATTTTGAGATTTTCCTGAATATTTCCCGAAACTTTTGAAGTTCCAAAATCTCTCCGGATCTTTTGCATCTTTCGGAACTTTCTCGGAACATTGAAAAAACTAAAAAGAATCCCCGAACAGTCGACGGTCATAGAGTGGGAGAAATTGGAACACAAAAGTTCCTAATCCCGGAAATTTTGACGGACATGGAATAGGAACACTGGTTAGACGAAGATTGATGTACAAACAAACTTCTCCGAATGATCGAGAGAAAAGTATTGAGAAGTTTCCCTGAACCTTGGTGTTTTTGAGCAAAGAAAATTCGGCAGCGTCCGGAGGCTAAGACGGCGTTTTCCCCGAGAATAAAAGCGCCGCGCGCTGGGATGCGGAGACCCTGGAAAAGCGGAGTTTTTCCGGCCGCCCGGCAGTCTGGGGCGATGCTCTTAATTAGCGCGGGAAATCTGGCCGAGAGGAAAGGTCATTAATTCAGTTGCTTTGTGCTCCTTTTCCGAAGGGCGAGCGCCCTCGCGCCCCCGACGGCGGCGGTGCTCTGCGAGGCCCCGTTTTTTGCAACGCCCGCGGCCCGCTTTTATTCCCCCGTCGCGCGCTCTAATGTCTTCGGATCGGGCACTCGAGGGCCTTTTCGCCAATTATCGCAAATTAGCCGATGCAGATGTCTCGGCATTAACACTAACACCATCACCACCCTTCCGCTCCTCGGATCATGTGCCTTCCACTGAGGAGCCAATGGTACTCGTGGCGTTTTACCTCTGCAATGCGCACCAAACAACTCCTCCTTCAACTGACTAATCGGAAGTAATGCCAGAAATACTGCCGTGATAAGGAAGAACGCCGTTTGAACATTCGAGAGTTGCCAAATTTCCTTTGATAAAACGTGTATTTTTGACGACGTTCCTGCATATTTCTCTATGCAATTTTCAGATATTTTAGATTAAATTGCGTACAAAATTGCCTGAAAACTCTAGAAAAAAATATTCACAATTTTCCCAGTAAATTTGGTTTTTATCGAAGGAAACTTGGCAACGTCTGAGGGCTTTATACGGCGTTCTTATTTAGCACGGCAGAATAAGGGGCTCTTACCCCGTCCGCTACGCGGTCCAACTTTCGCATGGCTCCTTGCGCATCGAAAGAGCCGCTTCGTGGGGCAACCTGTGTCATACCTTGAAGTTTTGAGAGTAACCATTCATCTGTTTCGCCGATCGTCCAAAAATCATGAACGTGTGACGGACACAGGGAACCAGGAGTTTCTCGCACGGGGGCGACAGAAGAGCTCCGAATCCTAGTTTGGGGAGCCGAGGAAGACAACCCAACCAGGGGGTCTGGAGCGAATCTAGCAACTCCCGGATGGGGTCCGAAGGGGCCTACCCCGGAAAATAATTGTCGGATCGTATATGACGTCAGAATAATCCCTGAAAAATTGATTTAAGGCCACTAGGTATCAACGATGACGAAGATGAAAATACACTCATTTCACAAAATCTCATTTTCTGAGGGGGGCACATTTCCAGGGATAAGCCTCATCTCCTCTAGTTTTGTTCGTCGTTTTATGAAGAGCGCCGCTTCTAATTTTTTCCACAATTTTCTTTCGAGGTCATCTTTTCTCACTTTGTCCACGAATGAGCTTCCAGCGTGGAAACTTGATCTGCAGTAAGTCCAAGAGAGCGATTGAGCGTGTCGCTTGGTTTTACCGCTAGTCTTGGAAACGAGAGTGAAAAGCGATTAGTCCCGACCGGATCCGTGAAGCCCCCAAGTTCAGCCAACTCCGCACAGCGTTGCCACACCTCTAGATCAATCTGATAATTCAAGGGGACCCTAACGAAGATGAAAAATAAGGAGGGAATCGAAACGCGAGCGACACCCGCATCCGCGACCCTTGAACCTCGCCGACGAGATCCGCCTCCCAGTCCCAGCCTCTGACATAATCCGAGCGTGCGCCTTAATTAGTGCACTGTCACATTGTGCGGGGCTGCCATAGAGAAAAAAAATGAGGTGTTTGCATCTTGAGGTTTGTTTACCCTGTGACGTAGGTCGTCACAACCTGGCCAGCGAAATCCAGAATTCGAAACATGAAAAACGGACCATAATGTCCGATTTTTTTACTTAAATCAACTCATTATATAATTTCAAGCACTTTTTATAAAATGACTTTTTTCCTTAAATTACACCATTTCCAAGGAAATCGACAGGATAAACGTCGCTGTACCGACCTACGTCATCAAATCATCAAAAAAATTCCAAGATGCCCGAAATGCAAACACCTCCTTTTTTTTCTCTATGCGGGATTGCCTCTTTTCATGAAAAGCTCCTAGAAAAGTATTTGGTCAAACGGGACAGCCCTCAGGATTTTTTCCACGGCAGCTGTATATTTTTACGGACGAAAATTTTCGGGAAAACCCAGAAAAATTCGAAAAATAATTTTTAAGGGGAGGGGAAGCTAATCAAAATCCATCCGGATCAAAAATCGACAGTCAAGTTGACGCAGCAAGGCGATGTCTGAAGCAAAATCCAGCCAATCAGCAAACACCGTTTTCCTCACACTACCGTGCAACGCAAAAACGCCGTAAACGCCATTTACAAATGGACGTATTTCTATCAGACGGACCTAAGCGCCATAGGGGGAGGAAAGGAGAGGGGGGCTTGGATTGGCTGGTGTTGCGGAACGCGATGCTCGCTCCTCCTATACTCGCAATGCTTTTCCGTGGCGCTTAGGTCCGTTTGACACATCGCGCTATCCGGGATTCTAAAATATTCAAAAGGAACTCAATTTGGCGCTTGGTTCCGTTTGATAGAAATACGTCCATTTTTTGGAAACAAAGTATCGTAGCAGAAAAATGCGTGTACATTGGGGCAATGTTTTAACAGAATTCTCTCGCAAATACTATCAAGAACTTTACCTGAAAATTTGAGGTGCATAGGTAAAACAACATTTTTTTTATGAAGTATTGAGCTCCTAAAAACGAGGGAAAATCTTGATGGATTTACGGCGTTCTTGCTTAGTCCGGCAGCATAGTGGTCACGTTGCCGAGCCCGCCAAAAATATCAATCCAAACGGGTTCCAGTCTTGGTATTTTAAACGCAGGATTTTTTTTGCCAGTTTACGATAAGAAAAAAAAATAGAAACAATTCCTAGAAGTCTACTTCACTGAGCATTTTCAGAAAATGAATTGAAATAATGAGTGCCACTCACAAATTGTCTCGCACAAGTCGAGTTTTCCAAGTACAGGTGACTCTGCCCCCTTTGAGACAACGTCACCCTAGTTTACTAACCAGGGTGTCTAGCATCAGGATTTTCCCGATTCTCCCGATTCTATCAGGATTTTCCCGATTCTATCAGGGTTTTCCCGATTCTCTCGATTCTATCTGGATTTAATCCCGATTTCATCAGGATTTGAGGAAAAAGTGGTCGTAAAATCAGGATTTGAGAAAAGTCGGCCGTCCGCTTATTTTCCGTTAATTATCCGCTATCATTTCGTTAATTTTACTCCGCAAAAAGTCAGGATTTGGAAAAAAATTGAAATCAGGATCTAGCGGTCAAAAATTAGGAAAAATCAGGTTTTCCCAAAATGACAAAAAAAAAACTAGACACTCTGGAGAGTATTACATCTTATTATTGGCATCGGGCAATGCTGCACTGCACGTTGATTATGCAGGTGCGATAATTACAAGGGGTTGTGGGCGGATCTCGTGAGGATCAAGTTTCTTGGCGAATCCAGCGTTACCAACTATCGCGGGGGTTCTTGCAGGGGAAACGGTCTACCCTCGGTCCGGACGTCCCACGTCGTGGTCGCTTTTGGCAACGTCACGAAGCTCATCGGAAGTTGCGGTTTGCGTTCCCTTGGACATCAATCCGAGTTTGTCGCCTCGTCCATCGGCGAAACCCGGTTTCAGTCCCAAGTCGTTCTCCCTCTATTCACCGGAAAATGCCGGGATATCGGGTGGAGAATTTTCGGAGAATGTCGAGTTGGGTGCCCTGGTGCAAAACGCTGACATCCTTCGCATTGACTTAAATGGAGGATTTGGCTTGGAGAAATGTTTCTCCATCTGCGAGTGCTAAGTAAGCTGAGTTAGATGGGTTTTTTCTTTTTGTTTGTTTTTTTTTTTTTAAAAAAAAGAAGAAAATAATCTGGCTTGAAAAACTGTAGAAAAACAGATTTAAAAGTGGGAAAATGTGCCAGCCCAATTGCCGCAAATGCTCAAATCTAATTTGATCATCAGTCATCATGAAGCAAATCTGAGCGTCGACTTCCAAGAGTAAATTTTACACTGTATGGGAGAAAGCAGTGCGGTGTCTCTAACGTATATCGCCTCTATTAGTACATCATCTAGAGTACCTGAAAAATGTGTTGGATTTCCTCAAATGAACCGTTTGGAAATCCTTGATGTAGTCCAATTAAAGCTCCTTGAAATTCCTCGATTTTGTGTTTCCTTGTACACTTGCTTTAGGATCTGAATCCTGGCGATGCGACCAGCAGAAGCGGATCCAGCAATTTGGCAACACCGGGTTTCCTCCATTTAATCCTATGTTAAATAATCGATTCTCGTCGGAGCACCTGACCTCTCCAAGAATCGATACATTTCCACAGGTTTAAACGGAGTAAAACAATGTTGCCAATTCGCTGGATCCGCCAATGGTCTTCAGCGGGTCGATTATCGGATCGATATCGAACGATCTTTGATCGGAAAAATCATTGCCGTGATAGGGAATGTATCGAATCGAGGTCATTCGATAACGAGTCGACCTGCATCCCCGCATCGTGCATGCAGGAGGGATGTAAGCAAGATCGACGAACAGAATTCGGAGCGGGGCAAAAATTGCCGGCGCGTCCGTGGAAAATTGCGAAAATTCAATCAATCCCGCTGCGGGGGGGATGGGGGTAACGTAACGTAAGGGGTCGGTTGTCGGGGGCGGCGGGAGCCCGAATTGAGGTCACGAGGTCTACCGGAACGCGAACATCCCCCCCTCATCGCCCCCTTCCTCCCCGATGTCGCGGCACGCGCCCCCTGCCCTGCCGTCCAACCCCCTTCGTCCCCTCGTCCGTTCGTCCCTGTTTCTTCAAATCAAGCGAAAGTTGTATGTATTAATGCATAATTAGGTCCGTTGTTTCGCGCCTTTGCCTCCTCCTCCCTTTCTCCACCCCTCGCGATGGGCATAGCGGCTCAGTATGGAGCACAAGTTGGCAGCGCTGGGTTCCGTCCATTAAATCTATGTAAAATAATCAGGGTGTCTACGGGGCTTGTCGAGTCAGTATAAGAAATCCGTAATTTTAACGACCGGGTTGTAAATTATGTAGTTTTTATGGTTGGTATGTAAGAGTCCGCAAATGAGTCTTTTGCACGCTAGAGATACCGCCAAGTGAATGGACTCGTGAGTGAAATTGGACAAAACCACGATTGGCGCATCGACAAAAGTATGAAATCCACTCCTTAGCGCCCAATCTGTAGAGTGCGTGCCCTTTTTCAAATGTCCCGCGTCCGCGGGCAGTTTTTCTAACGAGGCCTGCCACTAGGTTTGCTCAAAAAGAGAGGTAAGAAAACCGAATGTAAGTAAATAGTCTCACAAAGTGTCACAAACTTTCTTAACGTATGGTTTCAATTTGTTTTTACCAAAAAAAAAAGCATTGAAGAGGAAACAAGCTGTTGGAAAAGATTGAAACCACGCGCAAGAAAAATTTTGCGAGATTTTGTTGGTTTATTTAGGTTAGGTAGTCTACTTAGGAAAAAATCACCGGCCACTGAAAAATCTGAAATGCGGACGCGGAAATTTTAAAACAGTGCATTACTAACTACACAAATTGCGACCTAAAGAGTGGATTTCCGGCTGTTGTGATGCGCCCATCGTGATTTTCTTGCGATTTTACCCAAACAAACTTAATTTTCTTGACTGTATCTCTTGCATGCGACTAATCCATCGTCGAGCTATGATGAGTCATGCGGATCCATAAGAATGCCTCTAACGGGGCTCAAGAGCACCTGCACCAGATCGAAAATCAGTAATGTTTTCAAGTCACTCTGCCCTGAAATCTGCACCGAGGGCCGTGCTGTATCTCCTGAGAGTCATGAATGTAGGAATATCGACCGCAGTAAAGCTTTCCGTAAGCTTTCAATAGAAGCGTAAAAAGTTGCCCAAAAGTTTGAAGTTTTAATTTAAATTCCTATAGACACGTGGAACAATGTATGCATGTTTCGATACACCGCCTCAATGAGGGTCGATTATTTACTCATGATGACTTTAAATGGAGGAGTAACAGTGTTGCCAATCTACGAGACTCGCCATCGTAGCGCGCCTCCCGCTCATCGTTGAGTACGTGGGTGAGTTCAAATAAGCGTCTAATCTGGTGTCCCGAGCTGTTTTAATCGTCATAATCTGAGAAACATGGGCAAATCAAATTTTTTTCTCATTTTCCACACTATTGTTGACTATTACATGCTATTTCCCACTTTATTTGGACTGAAATAAAAATTTAGGAGAACTTTGAATGTGCAAATTGCCTATATTTGTCCCAAATTTGCGTGTCCCCCGTGCCTGGTTCTTGACTTTAAATCGATGTTGCAGCATAACCAGAGTGATTATTTGAGAAAACTTTATCGGAGATGATAGGTAATGCTTTTGAATTTGAGAAAAAAAATATGTCAATTTTTTTTTTGCTCCATCAATAACTTTTTCACGCCCTAGAATCATTGTCCCGAGCAACAGTCAGCAACAGTCAGGAGAGACATGGCAACGATGTAATAAGCTCTAAATGATTGCCGTAACCTTGAGAGGTTTTTCCAAAAACGACTTTTTTTGTTTTGATTGAATAGTTCACACGTCGTAGATGGCAAAAATTCTGAAATTCGCAAATTTTTGTGCAAGATTAACGCCATTAACGATGCCAAACAGAATTCTATACACGATAACTAACAGGGCGTCAAGCATACACACACACACTAATATCAGCTCGTAAAATACTTTCGAAGTGTGCGTTAGGGAAAATTTTCTCTTATTCCGATCCTCTAGGATGTGCTACTAAATATTCCGTGAAAAAAAACACCAAAATTGTCTTTACTGTTAGAGATAAGCTTAAAAAACAGCTTATTCCATCCTGTCCCGTTCCATCTTGTTCCGTTCCATCCTGTCCCATGTCCCAGTTAAGTGGGACAGAGTGGAAAACTGTTACAACTGAGACTTGCTTGTTTAAGCCCTGTAGGCGCTCTTTTCTACCGATTTAAGTGAAACTTGGTACTCGGGGGTATTTTTCAACGGGGAACTTGAATTTTTAGTCGAATTTCCAAAATTCAAAAATCCAAGATGGCGGACATGGCCTAAAATGCTACCTCAGCGCCTAATCAAGCGATTTACGCGAAACTTGGTACCCGCGGGTATTTTTGAATGGGGAACTCGAATTTTAGTCAAATTTCCAAGATTCGAAAATCTAAGATGGTGGTCGTGGCTTAAAACACTATCTCGGTGACTAACTAATTGATTTTAATGAAACTGGACCGGAAAACCTTGGTATTAGGAAAAGAAAGGAAATTTTAATAGGGGTGCAATAGGGTTTCTTACGTATCTTAAGCTACGAAATCGAAAAATTCCTGGGTTTTTTCCATCGTGCATAGATTCTTCCGGAAAATTGACTCTACTGGAAAAGCTAGATTTTTAAGGAAAATTCCGATTTCTCCGGAAAAATTCCGAACTTTCCCAGGATAAATCGCACTGATACAGTTAAATGGAGGTGTTCTTCAGAATCAGCGCCAAAAATCTACTCCAAAACCATTGGCAAATCTTCGGAAAATCAAAAAAAAAAAAAAAAAAAAGTTGACCGGTGTTAGTCCTCAAACTTTTCCTGGCTTTATCTCCACTTCAGCGGGTACACGCCCACTCGAAGTTTTAAAATTCGATGTTTTTGATCCATTTTGTATTGCAATATTCCAAGAAATAAAAGCTTCTTCTCGTGTTAAAGGAAAACAGTGCGCATTTTGATAACAGACGGAACTGTCTAAAAGACAAGCAGAATAAGCTCCAGATATCTTTCATGACGGATGATTTTTCCTCAATTTTTTTGGTTCTGCAAGATATGAAAGGGTTACATGTTTTCAATTATGCTTTAATTTAGTGCTCGATGGTGCTTTTATGACAATTGTGTTCAATTTTCAATTAAAAGTATCATATGTCACCTCTGGGACGAAAATTTGGGAAATCAGGCAAAATTAGAGCAAATTTTGGGAAGTGATACACTTGACGGTGGAAATTCGGGTTTAAGCCCAACTATTAAGCTCGACGAGCTATATTTCCTAAGTCTACACCTAATGATAGTCAAAATAAAGTTTGGTTTGCCCAAAAATTCACAAAAAAATTTTGGGAGGAAATAGAACCTTGAATTTGACCCTTATTTGAATTCACCCACGTATCCGACTAAAAAATGTTTATTACTGGAACTTCCATCGTGTGTTAATGGCGAAATAATGTTAGTTTGTTTTAGAATTACGATAAAATTACGAATAAAATTCCAACGCAATATTCTTGCTCGTTCTATTTTCTTTCAATGTCATCAAAAAAACAAAAAAAAAAAAAAACAAAAAAAAAAACAACTACATATCATCAGAGTTTCTGAATCGTTACAATGAGGATACATATTTTCCCTTTAATTATGGAGAACAGTGGAGCAGAAAGTCAAAAATGATGACACGCAGTCCTTCAGCATGCCTACAGTATTGTAGACGCTATTGAGCGTTTCACGCCAATGGAGAATTTGCAAGGGTCTGAAATTTGATGAATTTCGTGTTTAAGTGGAATCAACTGAGTGAACTGAACCTGAAGATATCCTTGATTCATAAATTGAGCAATTATTAGAGGAGATATGACAAAGTAACCGATTCTGCTGAAATACATGCGTTTAAAAGGGAAATGCCGCCAGATGACGTCATAAAGCTTGTAAATCAATTTTTCTCCAATTTCCCATGTCAGATAAAAATTATGACATATACTGCTAACTCAGCTCAAATTTGTGTGTGCTAATTCTCCATTGACCGTCTGCACTGCGTTTGGTGTAATGCGAGAAGTATTCACGCAGTCTTGTAGGCGCTAATATGGGCTGTACGCCGACCGCACTGTTTAGCGCAATGAGTGAAGCATTCCTTCAGTCTTGCAGGCGCTAATGTACATTTAACGCCGGCCGCACTATGTATTAGAGTTTGCTCTCAAAGAAATTGTTCTTGAAACAACTTGACTTATTTTGCGTGAAATACTAAATTGAAATTCTTTTTGACTCAGACAAGGATCTTTTTTCAGTGCAGCCGAAAAGATAGGGAACATTGCAATGAACATATCCTACAAAATAATTCCAGTTTCCTTTATGAAAAAAAATTAAGAAAATCTGTAGTTGTATTCTTTTACCCGAAACAAAACAAGAATATATTTGTCAAATGGCTCAAATCGGCTAGTTCTTACATTCTTTTTTTTAGTTAGTCTACTAACCGAAAAGCACCGTCTGAGCTCTTGTCTTGGTATTTTTTGAAAGGCGATTTTTCTTGAAAACGCCCTGATTCCCCTGATGGACACAGGACTGCTCGGCAGTCCTTTCACGCAAATAAACATTAAATAAACAGGAATATTTTGGGGGAAAATAATGAGAATAAATAAATAAGATGACCAGTGCTGGCCCCGCAGACAGCTAGATATGCCGCACCATGTCATGCCTCGTTGTTGCAGTCTTATTATGCGTAAATTATTGTACAAGGCTTTGCGACTGTCTGCGTCGTATAGCAATTCGCTAACGAGGTCGTATCCACTTTTTTACTCATTTTTTCGGCAGCCAGCGACGGCTCGAAGCGGGAAAGTGCGGAAATTACTTCGGAAGCTGTTCCATCTTTTTTGTGCTCTTACGTCATCAGTGTCCCAAAGTTGAGAAAGGAAAGTAATACTCGCGTTCCCTACGGAGGCATTGTAATCTTCTGAAAACTTTTCAGGCATTTTACTATCGCACCCCCATAAAATTTTTTGCTGCCCTAATGGCTCTCATGCTGAACGCGTTATGCTCTTAATCCGTTCGACGTACTGACGCAGAAAAAAGTCAAAGAAAACACAAGAAATGCGCAGGGAATTTGAATTTCAGTTAACATTGGGACTCCTAGCTGGCGGAACGAAATTTTGTGGCTACATCTTTATTTTTGCAGGTTTAATGGCTTATACCCCTTCGTAGAGGTATACAGCCATTATATCTAATCAACATGTTAACTGAAAGGAAAGGTTAAAAATTAGTGGGAAAAATCAAAAGAAAAAAGACAGGCTTGCCACAGTCAGGGAAATAGGGGAAACGTCTGAGAAAATGACGATAGTGTGAAGGAATAATTGTTTAATCATCCTCATTTGCTTTCTGATGTGTGTGACATTTCAAAAATTCAATTTTGCGTGACAACCATTTCGAAGTAGGGCTTTTTTACATTCCACATGTGCGAAAATGTCAGGAAAGTAAGGGAGACGTCAGAAAATTTCTTTTTATAAATTCTGTGGCAACTATAAAAAGCAGGAACGAGAAAGGACAGAAGAAAACTGATTCGACTATTCTGCCATGCTAAGAAAAAAACGCCGCGTTCATCTTCAGGCGTTGCCAAATTTCCTTTGACAAAACACACATTTCCTGGTTGACCTATGATATATTTTTCTTCCATTTTTTTTAGATCATTTTGTTCGCAATCTCACATAAAGCCCCTGAAAGTTTCAAAGAAAAATGTTCATAACTTTCCTTAAAAATGAACTTTTTACTGCAGGAAATTGGCAACTTCGGATGTTCATACGGCGTTCTTCCTTAGCACGGCAGTATTACGATTTACAATACCTCAAAGACATCATAAGCAATTCAGAGAAGAGCCATCCAATTTTTATTTTCAGCCCGTGAATTTTTCAACACCACCCATGACGAGGCAAGAGATGATCGAAACTTAACGGGAAAATTTGGAACTAATTAGATTGTTAATCGGCCTCTTTTTGAAGAGGAGGGTTTTGAGGATAGAGGCCGTGAATTATTATCCGAGGAAAAATCTGCATACGAGGAAGTTTGGCTGGATGGAGAGAAATTTTCCCGAACTACAACGCTGTTTCTTAGCTTTAGCATTTGTGCATATTTATAAGTGTGCCATGTAATCATCTTCGGCAGTGCTAATTCAATCTGTTGTACTTAAACCTGCAATGCTCTTCCTGAAGAGGATGATAAAAATCAGTTTCTCTTCGTCAAATTTTCATTAAAATAATGACAGTTGGAAGACGTCTGTTCCGAAAGTGGGTGGCCTTCAACTAGCGCGTAAACACGTGAAGCAGCTTAATGCACATCTCCGTGGAATATTTACTTTGAATCGAGGCGTTGAAAATAATCTCTGTTTGCCGTTTTAAAATTGCAGTGACTTTTTATCACTACATTTACTACTTTTTCTTTAAAATTGTATGTCAGCCGTGACCTTCCCCTAGACCTTAAAGGAAAGACCTACATGCTGAAAACTCCAATATCATAATATTAGTATCCACAGAGAAATGATTAATGCACATTTTAGACTGAAACGCCCTAAAATAAGAAGTCTAATGTTGAAAAAAACGCAATAAAAAAGTATATTTCGTCTTGTTTAAGGCACGTAATCAATTGCTGTATCATTATGCAACTCTGTGCCTTATTTCGGCCTAAACCTAAGCTAAATACTGTTTACAACTCATTCTTTTGAACCGTAAAAAATTTTCCATCGAAATCTTAAAATCCACATTTTCGACACTGTTAGACAAAGATTGCTTTGTGAGAATGTTTTTCTCGTGAGCCAAAGTCCCATTTTCCTTAGACGGTCACATGTGTCACTTTGTCACCAGTGAATATCTCTGTCCATCGCAGCGCCGAAACCGTGTTGCTAAGATTCTCAGGGCCTGAATACAACTATTCGTGCTTTATGGATGTCCGTGTTGCCTATACAAAGATAATGAAGGCGCTTCGATCCCCCAGCAAACATAAATACGCACGTCGCGTCTTGTCGCCTTTGCGGTCTCACCGTGCGTTACACTACTACGGATTACGTGTTGACGATCAAAGACGAGGTTTCAACCGAAAAAATAACGTATGCTAGTCTTCTTCTTCCTGTCTAAATTTTCAAAATGGATTTTTCATTATTTCATGGCTCTTAAGACAGTTCTTCAGTCAGTTTCTCTATCTCCAAATTTTCCTCACTTTAATTCGTCAATATTCACAACTGATTTAGGTAAAGGAGATAAATCGTTGTTTCTTCTACTTCCTCCTCTTCCTCCTTTTCCTCTTCTTCTGCCTTTTTCTCTTCTTCTTCATCTCCTTCTTCGTCATCTTCTTCTCTCTCTTATATTCTTCTTCATCTCCTTCTTCGTCATCTTCTTCTCTCTCTTATATTTTCCTTCATCGATCTCTCATTCTCCATATTCTTCCTCATCTTTTTCTTTTTCCTCATCTTCTTCATCTTCCTCATCTTCCTCTTCTTCATCTTCTTCCTCCTTTTCTTTTTTCCCACCTTCCTCTTCTTTTTCTTTTCCTTTTGCTTCTTTCTCCTCTTCCTTTTATTCCTCTTCGTCGGCCTTTTCCTCTTCCTCTTCTTCATCTCCTTCTTCGTCATCTTCTTCTTTCTCTTATTTTTCCTCTTCTATCTCTTCTCCATCTTCTTCCTCTTCTTTTTCTTTTTCCTCATCCCCCCCTAGCTTCTTCTTCCTCTTTCTCTCCCTCTTCTTCCTCCTCTTTTTCCTCTTTTGCGCAATCTTCTTTTCATTTGGCAACCTCGATAAAGACTCAACATTTTCGATTAAATGCGAGAATAAAATTGCGTAATTCAAAGGAAGAAATGCCGTGAAATGAGGCTTGAGGCGCGAAATCTACGAACGGAGCCCGAAAGCCTCGGGCGTCGCGGCCTGCGCTCCCGCGCACGGACCAAGTTTTTCGGCGAGAATATTCCACGTTACGTCCTCCCGCATGACCGCCAAAGCTCGCTCGTCGCTCCTCAGATCCGCATCCGCGAATCCAACTTGCGATCAGCGCGCCTCGCCGGAGCTTTGCTCGTCAGCCCCCCCTCCACCCCTCCACTCCTGCTGTGGGCCAAGGTGACCGGCCGTGGCGGCCACGGATCGCGTCTCACGAGCCACCGGTGGCAACGTTCTTGGTGGCTCACGTAAAATACCAACCAGGAACTGAAGTACCCTCGTAGAGAGAGTGACGGGGACCCCAGAATAGACGTGCCTAATTTTTGAGTCATCGGACAAAGTTTGCTCTGCGAGGATGCCTTCCTTGTCAACTCAAGTCCCTTTTGCCGTGATTGATCGGATAATAAAGCCACTCGCCATTATTTTCTCGGCCACGCCGAAAACCGTGATTCCAGGATAACTCGGCGCCTGAATGTAACGAACGTAACTATTCGTGCTTTTTGGATGTCCGTGTTGCCGACATCGAAAATGAAGGCGCCGGTGCATGGCTTTTCTTGTTTTTGCTCAGCGAATGGCAATACGCGTGTCTCGACTCTACCATCTCAGATTTTGTGGACCTCTTAGGGTTCCAAATCATGCAGCTAATTCAAAATGACAGAAAATGAAGTTTTATTTGCTTGTACCGCCGTAGACTTCACTAAATTTTCATATTCAGACGTGTTTACTTAAAGTTTTGTAACCAATTGTGTGCAATACATTTGCAAAAAAAAAAAAAAAATTAAATGTTGATTTAGCATTTATTTGGTTAAAAACATGTCCGACAAGTTTCAAATGCTGATTTTACATTTGGAGAAATGCTAACTTAACTACGCCCACTGTGAAACGAACAAATTCAAATGTTGTGTCAGCATTCCTGTACCGTAAAATCAGCGTTTGAAGCTTAACGGGCTTTTTTTAACAATTTAAATGCTAAATCAGCATTTAAGTTTTTTCCGTGTGAGAAAAACAGCAACTTTTATGTATGTAGAGTGCGGACTACATAATATGCGTCTTAATCAGAGTTTTGAAGCTTTCATCCTAAATCTAAATGCTTACAAATCGTACGGAAAGAACGTTTTCCAAAGTCACGCTTGAAACACACCGGTCTTCACCAGTTGTGTTTATCGAGTGTTGAACTGTCGCCCGTCCCTTGGCAGTTTCCCTCGCTCGCATTTCCAAAGCACTCGAAGCGTTTAATCCGAAGCTTTTCTCGTCGGATATTTTTTCGGAGTCAAATCAAATCCAATAGGCTCAACTTTACAAATGTAAATAACAACACGAGGCTTAAGTGTCTTTTCGTAGTTATTGCATACAGGCGTGCAATCGCCCATTGTCCGAACGGGAACAATCGCACATTTTATGGCTATAAACCAAACCACAGCGCATATAACATGCGCTTAAGGAGGTCAGTGTACATTATGTTATTAGTTTCCGGAGACGGAGGTCACCCTCCAACGCGCTTTCCTCCTGACTTTTGTTTCTCTTGTTCACCGTTCACCGTTCCGCCGGGGGCCCAGGCCTCCGAACTTTTCGTCATGCTTCGTCAGAACTGCGACGTTTCATCGGACAAGTTTTCGCTGGCAATGAGTCAAATCTGTTCCGTCAAACTAATTTCGCAAAAGTTCGACTTCGTGAGGTTGAACCGTCTTGATCGGGCCAGAGGGACGCCTTATCGGCCGTTCGCCCCGCATCTAACCATCATATCCGAGAAAACCTGTCTCCTCTTCTTCTCACTCCTATCCTCTTTCTTCCTCTTCCTCTTCCTCTTCCTCTGCTGTTTTCTCTCTTTTCTTTTTTCTTCTTCCTCTTTTCCCTCTTCTTTTTTGTCCTCCTCCTCTTGTTCTCCTTCATTTTCTACCTCTGCTTCTTCCTCTTCATCTTCCTCGAGTTGTCAGTTATCGAGTAGTCTGTCATATACCTACACCAGGGTGTCTAGAAGTCCAGAATTTGAATAGTACTGATTTTTTAAGAGCGGTCCGGAATTACTAAGAAAGTGCGAAAATTCCGCAAAAGGTCCGGATTTTTTAATATTTTGTTGTCATTTTGGTCGCAATTTGAGCGAGAAATTCAAATGTTTGAAATTTTTTGAATTTCGTCAATTGGAGGTACTGAAAAAGTACTGAATTTTTTGTCGAGGATGTACTGAATTTCTTGGGAATATGCTGAAAAAGGACTGTATGAGTACTGATTTTTGCCTAGCTTGTTTTAGTAGACACCCTGTTCTTTATCCTCCTACTCTCCTTCTTCTTCTTTCTTTTCCTTTTGCCTCCCCTTCTTCTCCTTCTGTTTCTGCTTCTCCCTCCTCCTCTCCTTTCTTTCTTCTTAATCTTCCTCTTTTGCCTGTTCTGCTCCCCCAACCGCACCTTCTTCTATTTTGCGAATTTACGACACGGATTCAAAATCATGGAAAATGTCTCAGGAGAGACTGTCGGTCTTCCGAAGATCGTTGGCCCTTCTCTCTAACACCCAATTTTCAATTTGCGAAAGAGCGTGAGCATGAAATTATCCGAAACCTACCCACTATAGATATGGTTTGTAAGGCTAAATCTCGCCTTAAAATGATCGACTCTTTTCCAAAAAGTTCATTGCACTTACGTTTCATCGGCTCGGCTCTATCGAATTTCGCCCACATCTCCCTCGCATAGTAATCGCAGGCGACCTGTCACTAAATTGTATTGTCTAAATAACAAAATCATAAATAATCAGACTGAAAAACAAAGTCTGACAGAGAACACAAAATGAGCAGAGCATGAAATAAATACATGAGGAATTAAACCCCAAATTTAATGAATAAGATGAAGAAAAGAGGGATAGCCAAAATTTTTATAATTTTATAATAATCATATGAACCTATATTCCAAGGATGCAAAATCAACTTCAATAATTCATTTGCTAACAAGTAAGTACATGACTGCGGTAAACAATTTCGCTGATTTTACAGTGTTATCAAATGAAAAATCAACGGCTTTTTCGGTTGGAAATCCTCGAGAGTTCTCGTCGAAAGAAAATTTGCGAGTGTAAATTTCGCAGCTTTGACATGTCGTTAGCTCGTTACGTTCTCTCGGTTGGGAAATGATGTTATGACGAGTTTCCTCCGGTCTGCTGATAAAATTCCCGGTCGTTATTCTTCGACGTCTGACAGCCGCTCAGCACTGCAGCGTGTCGATCGCGCGTGAATGCATAAAAAATTAGGGAGAGGGGGAGGGGGGTTAAGAGGACTACACTGTCCGAAACTTCCTGGTACACACGAGTTGATAGCAGAAACGAATTCCCCCTCTCTCTAGCGCCGCGTCGCTTGTCGCGTGAATCAGTAGTCGTTAATTTGTCACCGAGTTGCCGGTTTTTCCTAGGTGACCGTACTGCCGTACTAAGGCCGTATGAACCTTCAGGCGTTGCCAAATTTCCGTTGGTAAATCGCGAATTTTCGGGAAAATTTGTGAACGTGTTTCTCCCAATTTGTCACATAATTTTGCTCGCATTATTACCTGAAGTTGTTGACAATTTCTCGGAAAAATAGTCATAATTTTCCTCAAAAATTAACATTTTATCGAAGGAAATTTGGCAACTCTCAAATGTTCATACGGCGTTTTTCCTTAGCACGGCGCAGCGTATGCTTCAACACCAGACGGAACGTGGAACGTGTATTGCATTTACTTCTCGTGAAGGGGCCTTCAAAAGTGCGTCAAGGTGCGAGGCAGCAGCGATTTTGCAAGTTGGCAACGCTGTTTTCCTTGCATTTAAATCCATTGAATGTATCGATTTCAGGTGCCTCACCGAGAATCGATCATTTGTAATGGATTTAAATGCAGAAAAAACCGTGTTGCCAAATTTCAAGAATCGCCACTGGTACGAGGGGATAGAGCCCCTATGCATGCAGTGTTACCGAGACTCCACTTGAAAATGGGAGCTTAGCCGATTTGCGGAAGTGGAGGGGATGTCTGGAGAAGCAGTAGGCCGATTTTATGACCGTAGTTACTGTTTTATCGTCCACCACTGCCGTGCTGAGGGAAAATGCCGTATAAACATTGGGACGTTGCCAAATTTTTAAGGATCGCTACATGATTATGTCTCTCTGAAATTGACAGATACTTCAGGTTACATTGTGAGTGGCGAATCATCTGAAATATTAGCAAGAAAATTCTTAAAAATTTCCCATAAATTGTATGAAAGAATGATGAAAAGTAGAGGGGAGGCCTGAAGGAAAAAACACAAGGAAAGAGGAAAGGAGGAAAAGAAGAAGAAAGGAAAAGGGAAGAAGAGAATGAAGATGTCACCAGGTTCTCAGGTTTCAGCCTCTCTCCCACTCAATGACTCAATGCCACGTACACCCTCCTGCGTGTAGCATAGTGCCACATCGAACTCGCAACAGCGAATTAATGACGTCACGCCGGGCCATCGAAAGCACGAGCTTCCAAGAGACGGCAATAGAGAGCTAACCCGAAGGGGTGGGGGGAGAAGGGGGCGAGAAAAAAAGCAAGGAAATTGGGCGGGAGAAGAGCGGCTCAAATTAATTTAATTGTCTCGAGTGCGCGACGACTGATTGGCCGTTTGATTGATTGATCGAATCATCGAGTTTCTCGGCTAATGCAACCTAAATATTACGCCCTTTATATCTCGTCAAATTTCCAGGAGCCGGAGGAGGTGGCAGGAAAGAGAGACGACTTTCGTCTTCCGCTTCATGTTCCCACTTTGTCCAGGAGCCACGCATAGATGCAGAATTTCATGAAATTCGTGAAAAGAAAGTTCACAAAGAAAACTGGAACTATTTACTATACTGCCGTGCTATGGAGAAACGCCGTATGAACCTTCCGGCATTGCCAAATCACTTTTGATAAAACGCAAATTTCCTGGTAAAGTTATGAATATTTTCCTCCCAATTTTTCAAATAATTTAGTTCCCTATGTTACATAAAGATTCTGAAAATATAAATGAAAAATATTCATAACCTTCCTCAAAAATAAACATTTTATCGGAGGAAATTTGGCAACTCTCGAATGTTCATACGGCGTTTTTCCTTAGCACGGCAGTATTTACGATAGGCTCAGAAGACGACGAAACGCCTGGAAATAGTTTAAAAAAAACTCAATTCTGGAGGAGCATAATCATCATGAATCGGTTTTCGGTTATTTATTCCGGATTGCACACTCATTGTCAGTCCGCATTGAGGTCGTTTCATCAATTTATTGCCTCATGAAAAATCGTTAGATGGAAGGGATGATCGTCGTCAATAGTTAATCGTTAGATGGAGGGGATGATCGTCGTCGATAGTTATTTCCTTGGGAGAGTGTTGCTTTAGCTTGACTTAAAATGGGTGTGAAGGGGCTTTAATTTTTTAGTAGATTAATTTTTCATCCCATTCCGGAGGAAAGGGCACGGTGTCACGCCAACTGCTGTTATACACGTGACATTCGCACCGATTCGTTCTAGGCCATAGGCAAGGGTTGCCTAATGACCACAAGGGTTTTCACCTTAAAAATTTAAGACATTTCTGGAATTGATGCGTTTCTTTCGAAGGTCGCACGTTAGAGAGGTCTTCTAGATTTAGATTCTATACGCTGGATAAGACGAAAAATAGGCCGATTTTACTGCAAGGGACGTACTTTTTGAAAATGTATCTAGGGAGACCCCCTTGAATTTCTCCAGTCATAATTATCAAAGGGACAGCGGAATCCCAATTTTATCTTTAAACAGAAAGGTCTTTCTTAAACCGTCCAATGTAGCCGGCCCAGGCTTCTTTTGCATACATGTGCCCAATGGACCGCGAGTTTATCAGAAAGGAACCAACCCACATTTTCGAAAAAAAATTGAGTTGAGAGTGTTTTTGAGTTCCACCAGCCGTGTATTTTCTCCAGTCAAAGACTTCAAGTCGAAAAACAGAAATTAGTTTTATGAAAAGGGGTTTTAAAGTTTATTCTCTGCATTGAGCCTTATATGTTGGAATAAAACAAATTCAAACGTCTTTCTCTCAGTTTCAACTCAATGTGGGTCGGTTCCCTTCTGATGAACTCGGTCTAATCGAAGAACAACCCCTGATTTAATTCATGGTTTAGCAAAAGGCACTTGCGAGCTTTCCTTCCCCATCGGACAGTGAGCCGGGGTCGCTGAACGTCGCTCAACTAGGCGTTGGCGCCCGGGGATGATCCTGTATTCAAAAAGGCTACTCATCTAATAAAACTCACCACCTCGCCGCTGAACGACCGTCAACAAGTGCCCTCCCCCACCCCACCCTCCCACTCAGCGAACGCAGAGCTCCAGCTCTGACAGGCTTTTGAACGGAATTGACATAATCAACGCGGCAGGTGTTCTCCGGATCTGTGCCGAGTATCAATGCGTTCTCCATGAAAATTGTTTTCGCTGAACGCGGCGTGGCGGTAGAAATGCTCATGGAGAACCCTCAAGAGCTCAGTAGAGTTGACCGGCACTGAAAAAAAAGTCAGGGGCTTTATAGTTCCGGGCTCAGAGACCGAAAGTTCCGGGTGCTGGATCCTGGATTGCTCCGAGTGTCACGTCCGGTACTATCGACCTCTGAGCCCGGACTCGTATGTGTGCTTCTCTGTTGAAGTTTCCCGGGAAACTAGATTTTAGCCGGGAACTTCCGGGAAAGCTCCCGTTCATGGAAATGGGGAAGTTTCCACTTCGATACCCAGGGGTTGGCACTACACTGAAAAATAAAGTTATGGGCTGATTAGATATACCGTTCGTTCCGGGTGCTGGAGCCGTAGCTTCGATCGCTCCGGTTGCTACGCCCGGAACTTTCGGCCTGTGAGCCCGGAACGCGGACGGTATGTCTTTATAGCCCGTAAGTACGGCTTCCACGGCCGGATTTTTTTTTCAGTGCGTATGTAATGTAGGCGAACATTTCTCCGCTCGCCATGAGTGCACCGTTTGTATTTTCCCCATGACTGTGACGTGATGACGTGCGAGAGTGGAGAGTGGGCACATGAGTCAGAGCCGTCTGTCTGAGCGTGCGTGACGTAGACGGAGAGTGACAATGAACGGGAAACGGCAACGGGTACTTTGAGGCATACGCGGCTTGACGCGCGACACGCGCGGCTGCGGCGCGAGCAAGGTCGATCCACCGGCCCAGCACAGGCGCCTGCCCAGGCCCGGCCCCGCTAACATTGAGCCAGTCCGCGAATCCGCGAGGTCGCGCCATCACTTTCGGACGCCGCGCCGCGCGCCGACCACCACCAGCTTCACGTCCAACACCAACTTTACCACGGACTCATCGCCCTTTCACACGAGTCTGTCCCCAACCGGTGGTTAGTACACCCAAGAAGCGGGCACCCCCACAGACGGGTGGAACTAGACGGAATGGAGATGTTGCATGTGTGAGGAATTTGCGATTTGACTGTTGATTCTCAAGTAAAAGTTCGCGAGAAACACGATGGTGCCACTGGTTTTCTCTGAAATTCACTCTCAAGCTCAAAAAAAGCTCTCAAGTTGAAGCCAAAATGGAGGGGATATCCCACGCTACCCTGAGAGTCCACGTCTACATCAAGACAAACTCTCCATGCAAAGATAGGGAGCAAATTTATTAGCAGGGATGCCGTGTTTTCAGTTTTAGAGTCCCCAAATAAAGTGGCAGCCCTGTCGATGTATTTGCTCTCTATCTTTGCATGGAGAGTTTGTATTGATGTAGAGGTGGACTCACAGGATAGTGTGGGGTATCCCGTATCCCCTCCATTTTGGCCTCAACTTGAGAGCTTTTTTTAGGTGCTTAAGGATCAAAAGTCAAATCGCAAATTCCTCACACATGCAACATCTCCATTAGGTGCAATCATATCCGCCAAAGAAATGCATCCACTAAACCAAAAACTCCGGTCGTGGAAGCCGTACTTACGGGCTGTATAGTCGTACCTTCTGCGTTCCGGGCGTGGCAACCAGAGCAACCGAAGCCACGGCTCCAGCACCCGGAACTTACGGCCTTTGATCCCGGAACGCAGACGTCATGTCTACATAGCCCGTAAATTTTTCTTCCAGCGTCTGCATCGGAAGACATTCTCCAGAAAGAACCTCTCAGATGGACAGGTTTTTAGGATTGGATTTTAGAAGCTGATTCAGGGCTAATATTCCATCCACCAACTACTACCTTGAAAAAAAAACCACCCGTGGGAGTCGCACTTACAGGTTCAGTTGCACGATCAAATTGAGCCATCAAACTGAAGCTTTGATTGGTGGAAAAAGACCTGAGATGAGGATGCGACCAATGAGAGGCCCAATTTGATGGCTCAATTTGATCGTGTAACTGGACCTTATGAGCTACATAGACATACCGTCCGCGTTCCGGGCTCAGAGACCGCAAGTTTCGGGTGTAGTCGCTTGCTTTGCAGAAAAACTTTGTGGGAGGGGCGAAGGACCCATTTACCCTTCATTGAGGTCGACCGGTATTGAGCGACTACACGAAATCGCAACTTTCCCGGGAGAGAGGGGGTAGCAGCCCTCTGGGAGAAAGGGGGGGGGGATCTCCTCCGGGAACCTAGATTCCCCGGATCGACATTAACGTTCCCATAACGAAATCATAGTATTAGAAGCTAGTGTAACGATGAGTTTCGCAAGGCAAGGCGTGGTTTGACAAACAGACCGACTGTCTGAGTCGCGTCAATTCAACTGTCTCCTGCCTGAAAGGAACTGATACTGGTAGATACTGTTCCGTATTCAGTTCCGGAGAAGGATAGCAGGCGCCATTTCAGGTTGTCAAGTTTGCCTCCCTTTTCCCACGTCGCAAGACGAGACAGCAAAGCCTTTTCACTTAGAATTTTGGCTCTGTACTCGCGTCCAGTTGCGAACTTTCGATCATATTCTCTCCGCCAATACTGCCGTGCTAAGGAAGACCGCCGTATGAACATTCGAGAGTTGCTAAATTTCCCTTGATAAAACGTGAATTTTTTATATAATGTATGCATATTTTTTCTTAAGACTTTCAGGTAAGTTGGATTAAATTGTATACAAAATTGTGTGAAAATTTTGGAAACAAATATTCAAGATTTTCTCAGTAAACTCAGTTTTTATCGAAGGAAATTTGGCATCGCCTGAGGGTTCGTACGGCGTTTTTCCTTAGCACGGCAGAATATCCGTGAAAAATTTTGATCAAATTTAACCGAATATCCATCTATTATATGCACCAAAATTTACTCATATTTTTCCCAAATTTGTACCGAATCCTGCCATTTTGAATTTTCGGATCCGAAGAGATCCATGGGGCCTGAGATGGACATTAACTGTCAGCACTCTCACTCCAAAGGTACGGCGTGATATAAAAAAAAAAACAAATTTAATGATGCGACATGACTACGCCGCAGTCGCTCTTGGCCTTACTGATCCAGTGCTGCGGTTCCCGCGCCTTTTCCGCGACGCGCGACGCCAAGGATGAGCAGCGTGTTGCCTGTCTTGCTCCACCGATGACGTCTCAATCGCTGAATAACGAAGATTAAAATGCCCGGATTGGCAACGAGGGACCACTTGGTACACTTGTCATCGTCGAGTGTCCTGCCCTCATCAGCGTCAACACATGGATCCATGAATCTCAAAACCGAGCAAGTACATCATTGGATGAGCCCTGAGTCCAAGTAGTATACATGAGGTTCAGGGCTTGAGAGAAACTGGGAATGAGAGGTTTTTACATGGACGAGTTCACATGTGGCCCCAGTGGAAGCCGAATCCCTCCTGGTGATGATGCTTGTAGTGAAACTTAGGATTCAGCAGGGAGACCATCCAGAATCATTGTCACATGAGTCTAGGGTGTCTACAAGTTCGGAATTTCCGGAAATAGTACTGATTTTTCAAAGGCAGTCCGGAAGTACTGAAAAAGTGCGGAAATTCCGCGAGAAGGCCTGGAATTTTTTCATTTTTTTGTCATTTTTGTCGCAATTTGAACGAGAAATTCAAATTTTTGAAATTTTTCGAATTTAGACAATTGGAGGTGCTGAAAAAGTACTGAATTTTTCTGTTGAGGAGGCACTGAATTTCTTGGGAACGAACTGAAAAAGAGCTGTAAAAGTTCTGATTTTTGGCCAGCCTGTTTTAGGAGACATCCTACGAGCCATAGGCATAGCTTGAGCTAACCTCGTCTAGTGGTCTAACTTCAGACCAGTGAAAGGCACTGTATGCACGAATATCAGTTGAATCGCATTTAGCAAAACGTAACCACTGTGATCACAGTGTTTTCAAAATCGTGCAAATCCTGTTTTTCTTTTAAAAAAGCTAAATATAAGTACAGTATTAAAATTTACACAATTATTTCCCTTTGAAATGAACAATTTATCGGTGGAATGCAAAAGCTATTCGCTATTTTGGAAGATTTTTCAGATAATTATGAACAAGCAACATTTTAACAACACTGTAATTGCGCTGGTTTCTTTTTGCTTGAAATGCGAGCCAAATTGCGACCGTCTACAGCCCCACAGGATAAGAAATCCTAGTGCGAAGCGATGGCCAAGACCATGCACGCACGTAGGTGCAGTTTTCTTGGATGCAACTATTCAAGCTTGAGAGATGACCGTGTTGCATACGTAAGGAAATGCAGGCGCTTTTACTTTGCTTGCGCTCACAGTGCGGAGTGAGCGCAGACGGCAGGCTAGAGTGACTCAATTTTAATATTAATACTACTTTAAGCTCCCTGAGCCCCTAAATTTTCATTTTCATTACAGTTCGTTCGGTCCAGCGTTCTACTGGGCCGATTTCCATAATTTTTACGGCTGCTGACACCCGATAGCCCCTAAATAATAAGCCCGCTCTATTCAGATTTTGGAAGTAAGACGGTTGTGTTTCTTTTATTCCGTGCTAAAGTGGCGCATTCTCCAATTTAAACAGTTTGAATGTTTATTTTTGTGTCCCGGTCGTTCTAAAGATCGGTCGGGCCGATTTTCGTGATTTTTGCGATAAACTCGAGGCGATGATCCCGCCGTTGTATTAAAATTACCTTACGGATCACCGCGAAGCGCCCTTTGGGGGTTGGGCCGTGTAGCGACCAGGAGGCATACTTAGCACCCTAGTTTCCTACCAAGCTATAATATTCAACGGTTAAAAAACAATTGTGTGAAGAACTTCTGAGCTTTGGAACGGACTTTGATGGAAAAAGATTTTGATAATTTTTTCGTTAACTACTTTTCTTTCGTTAATTAATTCATTGGTTTTCTCTTGTGATTTCAGTATCAAGTAGCGCAACTGTATTCAGTAGCCGAAGCAAGTAAGAACGAAACTGGCGGTGGTGAGGGAATTGAAGTCATCAAAAATGAGCCGTTCAGTCCAGGCTGCAACGAGCCGAAAATTCCTCTCTTGGGCGGCAAATACACGACTGGGCAATACACGTATAAAATATACCATTTGCAAAGGTAATTTCCGTCACTATCAACATCCATTATAGGTCACATCGAAGTTTTTGAAGCCTGGAAAGTTTACTTTACAGGTTTACTTAGTTTGCTAGTTGGTGCAGTTTTTAAGGTGTTAAAGCAAAATGTACTTTGATCCAGAGGATCAAAAGTTTTAGTCTCTGGTTTCTTGTAGGGGTGGAACATTCAAAGCAACTAACTCAGCTTGCTTTTCTTTGGAAAGTGAAATGGGACCGTCAGAAGTTTGATGGACCCAGTCCAATAGCCTGTGTCACACTATAAAAATACTCCATCAAAATGTCAAGGTCAAGTGCTGTGATTGGTCCAGGAAGTCATTGAATAAGCCAATCACAACACCTGACCTTGATATTTTGATGACCAGCTTTGATAGTGTGACACAGGCTAATGCTGACCTGCTGAAAGAACGCCGTGTGAGCTTTTAGACGTTGACATATTATTTCCTTCGATAAAAAACGAATTTACTGGGAAAATTGTGAATATTTTTCCTCAACATTTTCAGACTATTGGTGCAATTTAATCTGAAATTTATGAAAATTTCATGGAAAAATATGCGTGGCTTTCCTCAAATACAAAAATACAGTGTACAAACTGAGGAAATTTGGCGACTCTCAAGTGCTCATTCGGAGATTTTCCTATGCATACAAGAATGAGACGAAATTTTCAGTAGAGCAATTTTGTCGAGTCGGGTCGAAAAATCGGAAATCGATTTTCAGAAGTTTAAGTTGCAAATAGTTTAGTTAATTTTTGTGCTGGCAGAGGCTCTAAGTTCGCATTAAAAGCTGGCAACCCCATACCCTGAACGTAGCAGATGAGAATTTTAAATGCCTTTTTTGCCAAACTATGATTTTTGAACTGGGAACTTTAAACCACCACAGCTTTGGCTGAGCTCGACATTTTTAGACCCCAAATGTTCGGAGAACAGTCCTTTATGTTCAGGTATCAATAACTCAATTTTAAGTTTTTGTGGACTATAATGTCTTTTTTCTCATGGACAATCACATATTTACATGAAAGGAGTAAATTTGATTTGAAAATTTTGAAATTTATCTTATTTTTCAGTTTGCACTTCTATTTCATATTTCAGTTTCAGTCTTCTCTACTGTTCGTTGTTTGTTGGAACTATACAATTACATCAGCTTATCTTAACTTCAAATTTTATTGTTATTTTTTTTACAGCAAAGTGCCTCCTTTCATCCGGTACCTTGCACCCAAAGGCTCTCTAGAAATACACGAGGAAGCATGGAACGCTTATCCATACTGTAAAACAGTTCTAACTGTAAGTTCTTTTACTATCTAAATTAGTGAAAAGCACCGCACCATAGGTTGTCCTGAAAATCTACAATTTTTCTTATCATGAAGACATGATGTATACTTTCACTCGAAAAACACGACCCAACTAGCATTTTTCAACCAAAAAGTTACAATTTATTGAAATAAATATGCACGTTTGATGCCATTTTACCTGAGGGAAATCTTTGCTAGTAGAGCTAAGTTCCTTTTGCTTTTCAACTTGGTTTGTGCAGATACTTGAAAATTCCTGATTTGTATCTCAAATTTCTTTACATGATAGTACCAGAATTCTAAAACATTCATGAAATATTCTTCCAATTACCATAGAACTTGATGAAACTGATGAAGCATGTGAATTTCCAATCTAGACTTGTGCCCCTCAATATTATTATGAAGAAACGTGTGTCTAATTTATGCCGTATGAACTGGATTTAAGAAGTCACTCGGGAGACCTCTCTCTCCGTTGGTGCTTTTATTAGGTGCAGTAGCGTTGGTGCATGCTCAGAAACATCTGATTTGTTTAATCTCAAATGTGTTGTCATCTTCTCTTTCAGAATCCTGGTTATATGAAAGAAAATTTTTCTATTTTAATTGAATCCTATCACATTGCAGATTCAGGATGTCAAGACAATGTAAGTGTTTAACCACTCTTTTTTGTTTTCCCTTTTAGAACCCTGGATTTATGAAAGATAATTTTTCAATTTCTATTGAATCCTTTCACATTGCAGACTCAGGAGATCATAATAATGTAAGTTTTTATCAACACAGCAACAGCATCAGTACTAACCGTCGGTCAAAACTAACAAAGTCCTCTGTATAAACGTCCCTCACCTCAATATCAATTACCAAATGACTAGCCCGGTGGTTGGTGGTATCAGCGGTGTCCTTTTTCCTCCTGCACATGCTTATTGAAATGGGATGATTTCGAAAGTAATTATCTGTGCGACTCACCAGAGACAACCTGCGCACTCGCATGCATATTTACACACTCATACACTCACAAATCTCATTAAAGCTGTTCGTACAGTAAAACACTGTAATTAAATGGGAATTTCCCAGTCTCTCTGCTTTCTATAGGAATGTAATTTCTATTACAGAGAACGTCCAAGAACTTCAATGGCACAACAAGAAGATTGATTTCTTTTTAATTAAGTAGGAAGTTTGGAAAAAAAAAATACAAAGAAAAATGACACTTAAATTTTTCTAGTTTTTTTTTTTCCCCCCGGTGTTGTGGTTTAATATTAAAGGTAGCTCACGTCCTCGTTTAAACATATTTTTACAATGGGACCTCACATCAAATGAAGAACTGCAATTGCAAAACCATGAACTTGGCATAGTTACATGTTTTCATGTTTATTTGTAATTACTTGTGGTAATAACTTGAAATGTGTATTTTCAACTTATCGTCAGAATTAATTTTATCACTAAAAACTTTACAGCTTTAACGGGTTATCCTAGAAACTACTGAAATTTTTCTTGAGCTAATCGTCATTAGTAATCAAGTCCATCAAATCTCTAAGTACTGCCTTAAAAACTTACGATGTATAAATTTACACATTGAATGATGCTCTCTAATGCAATTTATGTGGAGTGGTAGAAGGCATTTTTTATCAAATTCAGAGCTGTTTTTTTATCGGAAAAGTAGATTTGGCTAAGGCCCTAGAGCTACAGTATATGGCATTACTCAACCTTTTTATTGCTGAAGCTTTTCATGTCAAAATTTCATCATCTGAGATGGAAACAAAACACGAAGAACTGAAAAGTGAAAATCTTCGGCGTTTAGCTTATTATCAAGTAGTTCCATACATTGACTCTAAGATCTCGGTCAAATTCCCCATGTCCAATTTTAGTCTTAGCTTCATCAAAAATCAATTCTCCAAAGCTGAGCTATGGGTGATATACCGAGAGCCAGAGGGTCTCAAAAAACTGGGAATATATTCGTCTGATGTAGAAATTATCCCATGTGTCATCTGTAACTGTATTATTTTGTACATAATCTCATCTTGTAATTAAGCCGGATTCTGCCTTTCATGGTAAATTAGTGAAGTGAAAATTAATCAAAAACTGAAGGCAAATATGATAAGTTTTTTTCAAATTGTTTGGTGTTTGGGTAAAAGCTATGAATATATATGTTTATCCTTTGGACTCGGTTTCCATTTGTTTACGCAAATCCAGATTACTTGTGGATTTTCTTTGTTTACCTGGAGGTGATGGTTTGCAGCATGTTCTATGTATTTTAAAAATCAATTAAGGAGGGTCCCATAGGAACAGTCCATGAATTATGGGCAAGTTCGTTTCTCCAATCTGTCTTATACAGACAAGCCAGTAGCAATGGTTGTAGCCAAGTTCCTGTTCGTCCAGATAGTTGCTGCTCCAAGAAATGAGTGTACCTGGACTATCATGGACTCTCCCTCTGGAACCTTCCTCGATCGAAGCGATTTTTTTCTGGAAGCCTCGAGCACCAACATTTTTTATATTGACTTTTTTGGCAGATTATGGTTACATAGGAGTAAACATTTTAATTATTAGTTTTTCTTTTAAGAGCCCAAGGAATACTGAGTGGCTCAGTTTTTTTCGTTTCTCCAGAAAATTGGATTTATGCGCTCGGGCTCTTGAGAAAAAAATTGGTTCCATTGTTGTTACACTAAATGCTGTTATTTTGGTCGATGACTTCATGTTTGATGATCGATAAGAGAGACTCCTGTCAGCATGATCATGGTGGAACCACCCGTTTGTTGGCTATTAATCAATACCCATCTCAAGCCAGGATTTATTTAACTTTTAGTTATCTTATGAAAATAGGACTGCCAGTGTGAGCTGAACACTCTGTTGTGACTTCAAATAAAAAATGAAGTTGTTAAACTTTCAAATCCCCATGAAGCAAGCATGGACGTGAAATAAATGAGCAATGCTCTATATGATATACAAGAAACCAGTATCCAAGTACACTTTTCCTACCATTTAAGGCTTAAAAACTTTGTTTTTAATGAGAAGTCTCAAAAAACATTTAGGCCACAAAGATTATCCAGTTTTCAGGAAATGGCAAAAAATTAATTCTGAATCAATCTTTCATTGATGATTGCCTACAAAAGGGTATTTCTGTCTTGGAAAGTGTGGAAGAAAGGCAAAATAATATTGAATGCATTGCACGTTCATTTTTGTATGTTCATCATTATGTTTTTTCAAAGTTGATCATAACAGGTATTGAATTTTTTTTGAATGAGTAATCATTCGGAGAGAAATCGAGTGCTAAACCTTATGTAACTAAAAACTACCTTTGTTTTCCTTTTCATACTTCTAGATCCACGAGTTACCACCAGAGAAACTAAAAAATAGAGATGTTATCATGATAGATATTGGGAATGATCCTGTACCACCGGGTGATTACAAGGAAACTGAGGATCCAAAAAAATTCAAGTCACAGAAAACTGGTCGCGGACCCCTCGTAGGAAAGTGGCAAGATTCTGTAAGTATTTACTTAGGATTATAATCCATCAGTTTTTCTATTGTAACTTAAGTTGTAACCTCAGAAGGTCTTAAACCATCATTTTTATCCAGCTAAAGAGAAAGATTTGGAATGGAGGAAGTAATTATTAGTTGAGTAAAAATCAATTTACATATTGCATGAGGAATCAAATACGCCACATGGAAAACAGGTATCTTGCTCGGGTAATTCAAATTTTTGCCAGAATATTATTCAAGAGAAAACTGACTAAATTTTTTGCACTAAATTAGCAAATATCTATTTTTAAATTTTCTTGAAAACAAAGCTTTCATTACTTCTCATCCAGTTGTAATTATAGTACTTTCATTTTTTGAAATTGAAAAATTCATACTCAATTTTTTGAAGTCTACTGCCCTAAAATTAGTGTTCTAAAAATTAAGAGCTAAAATACGATAACTATTTGAATTTTCATTATTCTTCTCTTTCAGTCGGATCCTATCATGACTTGTTATAAGCTAGTCACTGTGGAATTCAAATGGTTTGGTCTACAGAATAGAGTAGAAAATTTCATTCAAAAAGCAGAAAGAAGACTCTTTACAAATTTTCACAGGTATGTAATTGCCATTGTTTGCATCATAATATTTATGAAATTATTTTCTATTATTTAATCCATCGAAATATATTAAATTAATTTCTTTTTTTTTCTTCTTTTTTGAGAATATTTCTTCAGTTTCCCATAGGATGTGGCTTTCATCAAAAGTATTTATTTACTTGTCTAAGAATAATAGTTTGCAAGATGAATGTGTCCCCCCTTTTTTTTCGTAATTATCTTCGATGAAAAATATCCCAAATAGAGCACAGAGGCAAAATTGAGAGAGAGATTTTTGTCTTACTGAATGGAACAATTTGAATTAGATTATTTAAACTTGGAGTTGTACTTAGTCAGTAAAGTCTCTTGCAAACTTCAGCTATAGCTGAAACAAAATTCTTATTTGTTTTATAAGGAAAGTAGCTCAAAAATCAAGATGAGTGAATCGGTAATATCTAGAATTTGCACATTCTTGAGCTTCCTGCATCGAGTACAACAAATGCATACTTGATAAAGAAACACATGATTTGACTCAGTTTTATGACTTCACTTGAAACTCAATATGCCTGCCTTAATGTGATATAGTTCCTCAAATTACGACAAATACAACTTTACAACTTTCGCCCTTATTAAATTGATGGCTAAATGCAAATAATGCAAACTTCAAAGATTTTCGATTATGTTTTATTTTCCCTAAGAAATCGAGCTGCTACCTTGCAGTCTTGTGTGACTTTTTTTAGGACGAGTGAAGAATATTTAAATAAAATTTCAGTTAAAACTGTTGGTCAGTTTTCCTTAAAAAAATAAAACATGAGCGGGAACTTACAATGTTGCAATGTTAGTTAGATATTTTTGTACCTCAGCTACTGAAATGCAGATTAGAAAGTAGAAAAGAAAAAAATTTGGAAAAGAGGCATTCATTATGTTGTTTTTTCTTAACTGAAAAACTCTCCCGCTCGAAGGTAGTCATTTTGCGTTTCACATGAAATTATAAAATCGAAGTAAATCGTCTGTACTAAATTAAGCCTTTGCTGTTATGTATTTTTTGAAGTTAGAGGCTATAGAAAATACTAAAATTCCTAAAGCTGATTGTTGAGTAAGGAGGGAATATCTCTGTTTGCAAGAGCGCTCCTCGTTATTTATGAGCCAGTGTATATACAGAGCAACTCCAATTTTTCTCTACCTAAAGTTCTAAATAGGACTATTCATTTATTAATCAGCAACCTTTTGGGTCAAATTTTTGAAAATGTAGGATCATTATGATAAATTTTGCTTTCTTTTCATTCTAATTTAATGTATCAGATATTGTGATTTGACCTGTGTAAAGTTTTACATTTTTTCGAATAACCCCCCCAAAAAAAGGAAAAAATAGAAATTCTCCCTGATTTGAACCCTAATTTCTTCATTTTTTAAAAAGTGCTTACTTTTGCATCAATCTTTCCCTTCTCTTAGCCAGTCTTACAATCGTTACTGTAATCGTCCTTTTATATTCCAGACAACTCTTCTGCTGGATAGATCGCTGGTATGGATTAACTATGGATGATATTAGGCAACTTGAGGAAAAAACACGAGAAGAACTCGATAAGGTGAATTTTTTGTTTTTCTTTCTACTAAAATATTCTCAACTGTGGACGCTGATAAGATCCTCATAAAAATAATTCAAATTCAGCTTCAGCAGCATATTTAGACCATTTTCAAAATTTAAAGGAGGCTGCAAAAAATCTGAATGAATTCAGTGTCAGTTAAATTTAGGTTATTTTTTTTCCTGTTTTCATTACCTTTTGAAAATAGTAGGCCTTTAAACTGAAATTCTTTATGTTTCGTTTTCAAGAAAATGGAGATTTTTTGTCCGGAGCTATGGCTTCACCACTGTCAACGATGCATAGTTTCTATGCAGCTGCATTGTGCTGTTCTCATTTCCAAAAATGTTAGCTCTTTTTCGGATTTTTTATTTTGACTTCAAATTTTTACCAAAACTAGTTTTATCTATGAAGAGAATATGAGATTAGAGAACTTTGAGAAATGAAAGAAAGTGAGTTGTCAAAAGAGGAATAAAAACGTTTCTCAGAGCAATAGAACTGAGTTCAAAGAGTTCAGTTTATTTTTTAAAATCTGTCGATTTAGTTTTAGGAATCTTTCAAGAAATAAATTCAATGGCAGGCGACAGGTGTCTTATACTCTCCTCGAAGGAGAGACAGCTTGGTTTAACCACCAATGTACTGGAACTTTTTGTCCAGAAAGCAATAGGCACTTAAAATTTTTCAGTTTAAAGTCTACTCTACTCTGAAGGATAAGAAGATACTTTATAAAAAAATAACAAAATTTAAGCTTCATTTAATCCCAAAGATTTTGTGCTGTTTCCTTTGCAACAAACTGGTCATGATGAAAACCTGATTTCTGATGGGTTAATAAATATTTCAAAACTCTAAACTGTTCAATTTTTGCTTTTAAATAAAACTTTTATTCTGATACCACATAATAGAACAGAATTCTTAAGACTAAATACTTGAGTAACTAAAAGTGAAAATTCAGTCATTACATAAAGAATTTGTGATTGGGATGCTGGGACCGAGGTTCAGAGGCTCGAGTTTTCATCAGTAGAAGAGGAATCGTGGGGAGCTAGACCGGCTTCCTTCAGACGAGCGCCCACTGAGTGACTCGGTCGAGGAGCGTCCACAACTGTGTGTTGCATCGTTACGCACGTTGCCAATCGATTTGCCATCATTGCATCCATTGGCTCTGCGTTCATGATGTCTGTTGGTCCCATGATCCATTGAGTGAGGGTGCAGCCAAGGGAGCAGCTGCACCCTGGGGTTTGCGGAGAAGTGCTTCGTCGTAAACATTGTAGTCCTGGCGGCAAACTACAGTAACGTAAAAGTTAAAGTCTTGGTTCTTACACATTCGGTTACACATCAAACAAAGCTGCAAGAAAAATAGGAGCTTTCGGAAAGCGCACACCACAAAATGAACTGATTGAACGGAAGTCTCGTCAGAAACTGAGATGAAACTGGAGGATTAATGTGAATCTAAGAGTAAATAATCTTATCTTGACTTGCTTGTTTACTTTGTAAGTATGAGGTCAAACTGTGCAATCAAACTACTTGATATAACACTCACAAAATGACTATCCTAGCAGACTTTGCTCTTGCCTCTTGTTGACAGATTTAGAGGCTGTCATTTGATATTCAATATATCTGATGGTTCCACCCAGAACATATGGTCTGTTTTGATATTGTTTACTTTTCCTTGCTTTCCAAGAACAGCACAGTTAAATGTTGATATGCTCCATGACAAAGTCACCAATCCTGCCCAGTCGACAGTGTTGCATGTTGCATACCTCTCAGGATGAGCAACGCATGTAACACAAAAAATTCTGAATCATTCATATATTTTCCGTGCATTTCCAGTTTTTTCTGCCGTTACTATTTCTTAATTTCCGAATTTTTACTGAACGTCAATGGCACTCTTGTTGTTTCAAGATTGTTAATGCTTGATTGACTGAGCATTTTGCTTACTGATTTTTTCGGGTCGCAAAACAAAAATTTGAAATTATTTTTTCGAAATTTTCAAATCCAAGACGACAATCAAGACTTAGAAAAATGCAAAATCTATAGCACTGATTCAATTTGATTAAAGCTTGATGCTCTCAGAACATGAAATCCAGGTATGGTTCTATTGTAGATGGAAGATGGTGGTGTAAATAACCATTTTTCCTTGCACGACTCTAATAATAATAAATATCTCATCACTCAATATGGCAACGTGTGACTGCGTTAACCATCAATTTTCCACTGTTGAAATGCAACATATACTGAGAGCAGTTCTCTGTATTTTGTTGTGCCTCACCCTCTGACAATACTAGTATCTGCTTCGAAAATAAATACTGTTTTATGTTACAGCAAAGAAACACGGGTACGGTGCGAGGAATGAAAGCGGACAGCGACTAAGCAGCCTGAAGCGGTCGATCGTATAGGAGGAATTCTACGAATTGCTCCTCTCTAATTCGGTGGTGATGCATCTCAGCCGTTCTATTGTTCTTTACCTTTAAATGGTGTCATAAATTAATTGAAAACTATTGATATGTATTTAATGTTGTAGAAAAGTGTAAAAAATAGTAATTTATCGAACTTACCTCCTGGAATTTCCACAAACATTTTATCAAATGAGAATTTTGCTTTCCTGCTTCAAAATTCGTCGATAGGAAGTTTTTTCTTAATCTCTGTAGGATCAATTGCACTTGTTTGAACATAAGATCCAGGTTTATTGAATATTCAAACGCATGTTACCCTTCTGCACGGTGAATCAAAACAATGTCTTAATTTTTGTGGCAGCAGTATCTGGTCTCCGCCAAATTTTAGAATTATTTTTGTGTCTGAATGAATCAAATACAACAAGAAAAGGGATCTTTTTACTAAAAAACTTGAAAGTAAGTTTTTGGTACCCTCGAGTGGAGGAGTTCAATTACTTAATTATTCGAATTCTCCCCTCTAGTTGGCGCAAAATTAAACTGAGCAACTTGTAAGTTCTTTTTTTGGGCTATAAGTAAGTGTTTTTGGTGGGAAACTCATATTCTGATTTTTTTACTGAATTTGAAATTGAAAACGTTCTTCTGAAAAATTTACTCTCGTGCTGTAAGGTCTCTTTTCCTTGAAAGGTTACAAGTAAATGAAAAAGTGCTCAGAATTCTCAGCAGGCTTTGTTATCTAAGCCCCACAGTATCCTTCATTGTGGGTGTCATTGAGCAAACAGGATTGATCTTCAGGGGCTTTTTTAAAGCATGTATAAGTTTCATGAAACTCATGTATAGTTATAAAAGCTCTCTGTAAAATCGTGGGACCTCTTGACAAGGTATGAATTTAAGCTTTTCGCAGCTTGATTTATCTTCAAAATTTCCTAAGGAAAACGACACGACATCAAGTCTGGAAATAAACTCTTGAATGAGACGCAAGTGTTTACAATTAACATTGGTCATATGGCAAAAATACAAATTACATCCTTTCTATGATCTAATTTCCATTTCATCTGTGTTAAAAATATTTGTTAATGTCTCATTCACAAGTTGATTTCTTGATGATTTCTTCTGAGCTCTCCTGTCGCTTGAGTCGTTTTCTAAGTAAGATTTTGAAGGGGAAATATGTGATGGTTTTCTCTAATTCAAATGTTGTCTGGTCGCTCTTTGCACGTAGATCCTTTTTGCTGAATAACATTCAATTTTCCATTAGCTCCAAGACTTGCTCTGCCGCTTCTTTTTCCTTCAAGAAGTTGCTGGGATCCTATGTTCATACAGTAATTAGTTCTGTAGTGTAAATTTTTTTTGTCAGTCCGCTGTTACATTCACTTTAGAATTAGTTACATACAGATATGTGTTTGCAATTATCTACATGTATGAAGAAGTTGTTTATTTATTGAGAAAACAGAGTCTCCCTGTTTTCGAAACCTGTTAACTATTTTGTTCTGTTACTTGTCTTAATTGTAGTGTTCTATTTTGGCTCATCGAAGCTTACGTTACCAGTCTTGAGAGTCATGCTCAGTAAGCAATCCAGCCAATTTAGGCAGCGAATTTTTTTATTTTGTTATCGGGGATATAGGGACTTTCTCTTGGCAAATAGAAGCTTTTAAATAAATGGAAAGACTGGACGTACTTTTGCATGTTTTTTGTTTTGCTCTCTTTACTTTGATGCCCCCGCAACCCAGCGTTGTCTTCGTTGGATAAAAAAAAGGGCATATGATGAAGTGTGGTTGACATTTTACCGTACTATGACTTTGAACTCTCACTATCTCTCCAACAAATTAATTAAAAATTAGGATGATTCTTTATTCATTAAAAGCAGGTTGGCAAAAAGCAACTTGATAGTAAGTTTTCTTAAGAGTTCCTTATTCTCGTCAATTTTGAAATTTACATCTTGTAAAATTTTATTCTCATATCCGTTTAGTTTTCTGTTTTTAATTTTTTAGCAAGTCGTTGGAGTTCCATTTTGAGCTCAACACAAGTTTTAAACCTTTTGTCCCTACATTTGACGTAATGGAAAGCTGATCAGTAGCTGAAGAGGACAGTCAATCCATGTCTCATCTGAAAATTTGCATTTAAACATTTTTGCAGGATACTGTTTATCATTTTCAGTGTGACAATTGAGCTTTTACTCTTAGTACTTTCAAACTGTACACGAATATGCTTCAAAGCTCTCCAGTTCAAAGATAAATAACAAAAAAATCAAAGAATCAGCAATTGAAAGATGTGTGTCACAAAGTGACATAGTAATGACAAGTAAATATCTGTAAAATATTGTTGCATTCATATTTAAATCTCAGCGGGTGCAAACTTTCTCAGGCATTCTTATTTTACCTTTTCTTCGCTTTTTTTAATTATTTATTTTTTTTTAATAGATTGCATTTAGTGGTTTTGACTTTCAGTTGCCTGATTACAGTCAAAATTTTACCGTATGGACTTGCAAGCTCATTTGAGAAGTCTGTCATGAATGCTCTTACATACTAACGCTGAATAGAAATACGAGTTTTACTTCGCACGGTATGATAAGCACCTCAATGTTTCCATTAAAATCGGTTCTCCATTTATATTTTCTAAATTTAAGAAAGTAGACAAAATTCCAACCTCAAAATCTAATTAGATCCATTACCTCCTATCTTGAAAATCTGTCAATCTTTTAATAATAAATAAGAAAGAAAATAGAACTCTGTTGTCAATAGTACTTTCGATGATTGTAGGGAAGAACAACGCACACTTTAGCCTCAGTGCTTGCATAAAATAATATCAAAAGATTGAGCGATAGTGGCTTTTTTTTTTTCATTTTTCCCTCTCACTGCTATTCCTTCCTGCAATTTAAATTATTTTTTCATTCCATGAAAAAGCACTGATAAGAGGATATATCCAATGACAAATAATTATTTTGCATTCTTTTTATGCACTGAGAGAAGCGCATAAGGGTTTTGCGATTGAAGTCTTACTAAAAAATTGTATTTCCCCCTTGGGAGCTTGTTATACTATTCACTGATATTACAAGTTTTTCCTCATTTAATAGCAGTAATAATTTTGTCCAAAATACTCCCTTATAAATTTCATAAAATATCATCACATCAAGTTGGGTTTTTTTTTGTTATCAAATCAAATTATGTTTGTTTTAACTAAAAGCCTAAATTCCTTTGAACACAATACTTTTGCAGCTATGGACACTGGCAAGGTGTCATGGTCATAGAGTTGTGCATTGTACAATTTCTGTATGATTTTCATCGATCATTGTTGAGCGTTTTTTTCTTCATCATTCATCAATGGGAGGAAATCAGTTAAATTTTAATCACTTTTAAAAATTTATAATTTATAAATCTCAAATTGAAGTTTATCACTAAACGTCCAAGGATTTTATATGCACACTGGTCCTGTCAGGTTGAAAGCCTCTATGCAAGATTTTTGACCGGCCCTGTTGAAGTTACTATCGGAGGTATCCTGTTCAAAACATTTCAGTAAGAATAACACAAAAAGGATGTAACTACGTTAAGTCAAGGATGATAGCAATCAATTGTATATCCATGCCCCTGCATCTCGCAGAACCTATTTAAAAAATGTAACGAGCCCTTGCTTCTTGACTTTGGCAATAGCAAGCATCTGCATTTTCATTCTATGATGTAAGGTTGAAGATGGAAAGACCCACTGATTATGACATCAGAAAATCATTAACTTGCTCCTCTGATTAAAGAATGTCTTTCAGGTCTATAGATTAAGTTGGTTTGTGTCATAGCATTTATTTTTTTTCAATGGGTTTATTGCGATAAGGTGCAATTTGAGTCAGTATTCTTTTTCCTATATTAATTTGGTTCATCTGTACTGCACTGATTGTGAAATATTCTTCTCATCCCTTAGGGTTTTTTTTTTTATCCGCGGAATTCAATGGATCCGGATCTTTGCGGTTCGGGCTGGTTCAACCGGCCTAACCGCGGCCTCAACCCACCTCGGAAGAGCAGTCCAAGTGTTCCATTGGAACGCGCCACTCGATAAAAAAAGTGATGCGTTTCGTACGGTTCGGATAAAAAAAAAGCCCTCTTATGTCTTAATGTAAAGACGTCCTTCAGATGGTTGACTTCAAGCTATATTATTTAAGGTTAAAGTCTTGTTTTCTCAGTTCTGACTTTTTTGGCAAGAAATTCGACCGTTCTGTACTCTTAGGACATCCATGAGTGGTTCGCATCTTTGGATGTTTAACCCTCTAAGGATACGGTAACCAAGAATATCTTTCCTCACTCTTCAAAATGTAAACCAAGGTGCGATTAAGATTACAATAAGAGAATCAAGAAAAAGGAAGGCATCTCGCCTTCACGTAATGTCTCTGTCGTCAATTGTTATTTATCTTCTCAATTAACTGAAGTCAATAAATAAGACTTGAACTGTACTTCACTGGTTGCTGTGTTTTAGTCCTTCTAAGGCCCATGAATTTGGACTATTTTTTCGAAGTGCTGTGACAGTGTTTCGTTGTTTAATCATAGAATTAAAATGAGGTTTAACTTTAAAAAATATGATGTATAACTACCTAATTTAAATAAAACAAACTGTTCTTTGAAATTTATCGAAAAATACATGGTTATTGTCTTGGTTTACTTGTTTGATATTAATTGACTGGAGCAAATAAGACCTTTGTAGGCAATTCTCCTCTGAAAAAATATTGATCACTAATAGAAAATACATCAGCCAAAATTGGACATCATTATGCAGCAAAGAACCTATCTATTTTATAGATGGAGATCTTCTAAATGAGCTTGTGCCGTGGCCGGGCTAGAAAAATTATATTTGATAAACCCCTCTGCTAATTGAAGACAAGTGTTTAAGTCAATATGCTGGCCTTCGGCTAACGAGAGAATTTTTATTTTTTCTACATAATTTTGCAGTCGAATTCAGTTGACTACCCAACTCTATAAGCAGGAATTGCATGTAACAAAACAGATCTGTTGAAAACCTCCAACTGACTTTGGTATTTAACTGTGTCTTGAACGGTTTTTGTCACTTCTAATCCTCTCTGCTGTGGAGCAGCATCCCTACGATCTTCTCTAATTTTGCGTAGGCGTCTTTTACTATTATAAGATAACATCTGAGCTATTGGTCGTAGCTTTTTATAATAGACAGATCAGTTCTGCTGAATGATGTCCAACTTTTTTAAGAGAAAACAATTCTCAAGGTACAGTAATTTGAAGTGGTAGGTCGAAGACAACAGGGAGTTAAAAAAAAAAAAAAAAACCAAGTCGGTATGTATCATTCAGACTCTATTTTATTAAAAAACATCAAAACTATAATTTTTTAAGACAGTGAATACTAAAATAAAAATAAATGTAAAGGAATTATAATTTAAAAGTATTTACACTCTAATTTAACAAATTAAAAAAAAGAGAAAAATCTTATTGTACATCAAGAGTCAGACGATGGCCTCAATTTTTTATTTCAGACCTTGGAGCAAACCTTAAAATAACAGCGCTAGAAATGAGCAGAAGAAATTAATTAACATTGTTTGTATGCATGAGTCTGGTTAGAGTGAAAGCCAATCGGACCACAGGGAAAGCATTCATTAATTACAACAATTATGTGCCACACTTTCAAGAAAAGGAAGTATGAAACACTTTCCCAGTATAGCAGAAACTTGCCCTGTTTGACCCAGTGCATAGACCATTCTGTGATTAGTTTTTAGACTTTACAAGAACATTTGAAAATTCTTTGCTCCGATTTTTGTTCTTTTTAAAGCTACTGGTAAAAATGACCAACAAACTGCATAAGCGCTGAGTTTCTTGATTTAGGCCTATCTCCATTGAACGTTTTTGCAAAGTGATCGTAGTAACTAGTCGCTCAAACAAAGTTCATTTCAGCATTTAGAAGAGAGAGTGAGGCAAAATTGATACACAGACAAAATACAAGATGCTAGCATGTTGCTGCTGAATATGTTTGTTGTGACTGTCCATTTAGAGATCAGAATCAACTGCCGATTCGTTTGCCAGACTCATTTTAACATACTAAGGAAAAAAGCATTGAGAACATTCAAGCATTTCCAACTTTTCTTCGATGAAAATTTGTTTCAAAGAGTCATTATGCCTTCATATTTCTAGATGCAATGGATATAATTCTCAAAATTGTCAAACAAAAATTTTACCAGGTTTTCTAGAAGAGCAGTAGATTATCAAAATAAATTTGGCAACTTTATGATGTTTAGGTATACTAAGTTCATTCTTAGCACGGAGGTGTTACAGCAATCAATTGTTCAAAGACACCAGTGGAAACAGGGCCTTCAATGAAGCTTAAATGATAGTACAAAGAGCTAAATTAACTGTAAAGAAGGCAGTTGATTAAAAATAGGAAATTCATGCATTTTTAAGACGTCGGGTGTAAAAAAAGGTAGGAGCACTCTTTTTGCAGCCAATGTCTCCATTACTACCTTCGAAACAGAAATACGCTCAACTTCACCGACAGTGCTGAGACTTTGAGCCCCTAATGTATAATAAAAAACATAGGTACTTTAAACATGAAAGACAGAAAATGAATCAAAGATGGAGTGATTTGACAACAGGGAGCAATTTAAAAAAGCTAAAAAAGACAACATTTTATATCCCAATTTGAGTTTTCGACCTGATTCTTAAAATTAACTTAAATTCTGCATGGTAAACAATAATAGTCTGAAGTAACTTTCAGAAGCTCCAAGAGCTTTTGATTGACTGTTGAAAGTTATTGATCAAAAGTAATGAGGTAAGAAGCCACTGTTCTCGATTGATTGGCTGATAATGTAACAAGTGAAAAAGTTTAACACTTTGAGATCACTTAATCTCTGTACACTTTGCCTCAAAAAATTTCCGAGAGCTTCACAATCTACTATGTGAAAAGAAAAACAATGGAGTGAACACAGACTCTGTTAAGAAGAAAACTAAAAATTCAAGGGTAGCAAAATAAAGAGTATCTCTCGCAATGGTAAAAAAGTAATTCAACAAGCTGAAATAATACATTGTAGGAAGGCAAGCATTGTTTCAGTAGAGTTCCAGGAGCTGAATTTTTAATCGCAATTTTAAACCGCTAAAAGAACAGTGCGGAGATAGATTGTAACAAGGTGACAAATTCGAACTCAGCGTTATCAAGACCCGTTTTGTGACAACTTTTCAATTGGACTGAGTTCCACAGAAACACAATAGACCTATTTTGAGGGGAAAATGAGTTGGGAGTAGATTTGGATTGAACTAGTTGTTCACTTTTTCCTAGAACAAATCTAAAGTCGAGGAAAAATGTTTTTGAACAGGAGAATAGCCGTTTTACATTGTCCCTAAACATTGAGTCTTACGGAGGAATAAAACTTCAAACTTCTTATTCTCTGTTCTCACTTGATGCAACTGAGAGCATTTCTATTAAATTCGGTCTCATTCTCCAGAAAAATTACAAACTTGTACATAAACAACAATAATTTGGCTCTCTCTAGACGTTGATATGAACCATTAAAAATCTCATTTCTGCTGAAACTAGACAGTGAAAAACGGAACTTCAAGAGTTATGAAAAAAACTTGATGTGCGATTTTTCCAAACACTTATCTATCCGCACATGTTGCATTAATGAGTCAAAAAAGAGATGTCAAATAATTTTCTGCAAATACCTGCGGACACGAAAGTGATACAGCAAAAGAATATCTTGTCCTAGAGTTGAAAATTGAAATGTCATCAACTTTTGCCTTCATGAGAGGAATGCATATGAGAGATGGCCTCGCATTTTAAAGACAGGCACAGATATGAACTTAACGGCTTTGAGCCTCTCTTCAGTTTCTTTCCTCAAAAATATAATACAATTTTATCCACCAGGCTTACTTTAACTTTACTTGGTATATCCGTTGAATAACTCCAACAAATGCGATTGTTGAGGGCCTCTCCCCTTATGTAAGTCAACACTCTATAAAACTCACGAAACTTAAGTAGGTCCAACATTTTTTTGAGACTCCCAGTGAATATAGGTCAATATTTATTATTTGATGAAAACTAAGTCCAAGAAATTGAAATTAACTTAAACTCGCATAAAATTTGAATTCAATCTTATTACATAAAATACAGGGCGTTACATCAGGTATTCCTATGGTATGCTCATTAAATTAGACAGTTCATTGAAAAAGGGGCATAAGAAATTCAGAAGTCAAGATTTTCAACAGTGGATTTGATAACCTATATTTTCTGAGGATTTGAGATTAAAACACGGTGGGTTCTAGCAATCTTATCATGGTCATTTTACTACTGCCCAAGAATTTTACTGCTGGCCGTTTCTTCTTTTCTCCAAATCTGATCACGAACATAATTTTCTATTTTTCAATGGACTGTCATGTTTTAGATATGGAAATTAATGACTCACTCAGCAGAAAAATACTCCAGCTTATAATAATCACAACGGAATATTTTACGGCTAAACTGAAAGGCAACTTAAATCCACAATATTTGACTTGCGTCAGGAACTACCAAATACCTAAATTTTGGAACAGAGTTCAAAATAGAATCGAAGCCATTGAAGTTAGAGATGACTGTACTTTCATTAAATACAATTTAAAATCTGTATCTTCAATTCAAATTTGAAAAAAAAAGAACTGAAAGGACAACAAAGTGGCTTTACTAAACAAATGAAAACAATATCACATTCCCCAAAACTATACGGTAGGTTTGAAGATTGAACAAGACATAACCATGGGAAAAAATGGAGGTTGTCTAAATTACATTGGCATGTTTCTTCAAACCTCCATATTGTGATGGTAAATTCAACAGCTTCCACCTTTATTGTGCAACGAAAGAAGGGAGGGCTGATTATTAAACTTCAATCGATATCTTATCCAACAACCATCGTCATTAAATACTGTGAAAATTGAGTTTTAATAATTCAGGTTGATTGATAAAGGAGCGCTGAACTTTAAATAATCGACCCCCAGGGGTGGGCTGTGCATGAATTCATTGTTATCAACATGCAAGATTTAAAGTTTCCCATTGACTTCACACAGTGTTTAACTGATGCAAAAAAGCAACCTTAGAAGTTGAAAATCAGTGGTCACCATTTACTTCGAAGCAATATGTACCCGCATATTCAACAGATCGCTTTTAGAATCTTTATGTCTTCCACTCCTGACCAATCTGCACTGTTACGCATAGAGGTCATAACATGTAACTTTCAGTTGGCGCAAGAATTACGCTCAATGAGGGATGAATGGGTTCAATTCCCAATTAAGAGGAGTAGTTTTATGGACATGGCCCAATAGATAGAGGACTTCAAAGACAATCAATATATCAAGATTTTAAAAACCTAAAATGTATCTTTACTCATTATCATGAGGTGAGGTTGGATGGAAAAAAAAAAAATAAACAAATAAAAAGAAAAAACCTCTGGATTTGATTGAGACGGGTTAAAACCCTCAAATTATAAATACAGATAAAAATATACAATGTACACACAACAAAGTAGGAGGAGGAATCGTATATTATACAGAGCTTACATTAGTTATCAGGTTAAAGTAACTTTGATACCTTATCTTTGAAGTTCGTTACCAGTCGATGAAGCCATCAGCTTGAAAGGCTGCATGGCTGTCACGCAGCTTTCAGCATAATTTTTGCCTCAAAACATCTAAAATAAAATAAATGAAAGAGAAACAGAAATTAGCACTGCCTAGATAATTAAAAATTAGAGGAGTTTAAATCAGCAAACTCTATTTACTTATCAGTTCCTCATTTTTTCTTGCTGCATAATGTCGAATGATTACCCCCCGGTACAGACGCTTTAAATTTCTTAGTGGTCCATTAGACTGCCCCAATGAAAACTTTTCTTAAGACCTCATATATTCTTAAAAAGCTGTGTTTACGTAACAAAGAGAAGAAATGAGCGGGGAAAAAAAAGAAAAAAAAAACTTCACAGGAATTTAAGAAAAGAAATAAGCACTCATAAAAAAACATGCATTGAAATCGTGAATGAGCATAAAAAGAATCATTTAGAAACAGTATAGGTGATAAAAATATATAAAACTTGTAAAAAAGCCTTGCGACTCTTATAAACCGCAAGACGTCATCGCGGGATCCGAACTCAGGACCGCCGGATCTGTAGGCAAGCGCTCTACCGCTCGCCTACAGAACTGATGAAGGATCAGGCTGGTCAAGTCGGTAGATATACATCTTGACCCGCGCTCTTGGGGAAAGCGCTTTGTCCGGCTTGCCGGCGCTCAGTTTTGACTTGCTGGCACACTGCGCAGAAACGTGCAAAAATCGTAACTTTAAAAATCGATACCTCGAGAACGGTTGGGAGGTGGCGGCTAAAAAAAAATATGCCAACCTTAGATTTGTCTCTTCTACATGTACAAGCAAAATGAACCCAATCCCAGGATGTCACATCGTAGACTCCCCGTGTGAGTAAACAGATTGAGTTGAAAATGTAACCGTCCATTTGTTAACAAAATAAAATTATAAGTTTAACATGACATAAATAAAAAACTTACTGAGATTAATCTGCATAGACTATGAATTGCTGATGGTCCATATCTGGCATTTGAACTTCTACAAACTGGGTTTCTTCTTTCAGTTGAACACTTCGTCCAGCATTGTGCTGCCTTGGTCTGCGTACAAAAAAAAAATCATTACTTGGTACATGAAAAACAATCAAGATTGGACTGCATTATGCGAATACAAACTACAATTTCTAAGCATTGGTTAGGTCACTTATTTGCATGAGAAACCAGTGCACAGCAAATCATTCTTCAATATTAAATGTATCAACATTCCATGGTTATATTTAGAAAACAAATTTAACTTTAAATCTACATGTGATGCCAAGTAGGTGTTCGGAATGTTACATAGCTCAGGAAGAATTAGCCATTTAATGCAGGATTTCCATACTTTTCCAATTCTTTGACTTTCCTTGATTCCAAAATCCACAAATCTCTTGACTTTTCACAACATATAAACACAAGTTCCACTTAGATTTTCCTTCATCATAATTAGGCTAATTTCTGTTAAGGTGATTCGATGGACGCCATATTTTGTGTCAGAACGGCATGCGATATATTGCATCAATTGGTTCCATTTTTTCAGCTACTCGTCATTTTTCTCCAATTTTGAGATCGCAATTCTGTTGTCAGGAGACTAAAGCACTCACTTACCAATTTTAACAAAGAAACTCAACGTAATAAAGGCGTGGTTTTTTTAGAGAGAAAACATCGCATTCGATACTGATATCGAAACTGCACTCGAATGCGAAATTTTCTCTCTAAAAAAACCATGCCTTTATTACGTTGAATTTCTTTGTTAAAATTGGTGAGTGCTTTAGTCTCCTGACAACAGAATTCCGATCTCAAAATTGGAGAAAAATGAGGAGAAGCTGAAAAAATGGAACCAATTGATGCGATATATCGCATGCTGTTCTGACACAAAATATGGCGTCCATCGAATCACCTTAAACTGTGGATGAAATTTCCACTTTTAGAGATTCAAATTACGTAGAATGGCAATCAGGAATTATTTGCAAAAGGTACCAGCTGAGATTGCTGAGCTGGTACTTGTTTGCAAGGTCCCCAGCAAATTCCTTGCAACTTCTCCAGATCGTAGAATATTTCCTAACTTTCACTGATTTTCCAGATGAATGGAAACCCTGATAGCAGGTTATACATCACTTTTGGACTGATCAAATATGAGAAATATTGACTGCAAGAAACATTTAGACGCATGGAACAACCCTCAAGTAGATACTATGGAGTTATCTATTGGGTCAGATGGAAACCATCAAACTGCAATCACACATAAAATGATGTAGCTCGATATTTTCAAACTTCCAAACAAAACAAAAATATGACCACTTACTCAAACAGTTTCATTTGCTTTTTTAAGTGTGACAATGATCAAATGAGCAAATTAGATTTTGATTATTCATTTTTCAAACAATGTAGCCACTAGATGAGTCTACACATAGCATGCCTGGATGAAAATATGATTGACTACTTACTTGGCTTTCGCATGTGTTAGAATGTGAGATTTCAGGTTCGTTGACTGGGCGAATTTCTTGTTGCAACCGTCGAACGGACAGACATAGGGCCGATCCCCAGTGTGAATCCTAACATGCGTCCTTAAATTAAAATCTAAAGAAAATCTCTTCCCACAACCTTCAAACGTGCACTGTGAACAGAGAGACACATTAATAATTAAAATGAATGAACAAAGCTAAGGATAACATATGATGAAACGTGGGACATGGCAAAAAACTGAGCATTACAATACGCATATGTTTCCTAAAGGAAGTTCAAAATTCAATAGTATGAAATTAACATCTCAGGCTAGCAAGAATTAAGACTACCTGCTGCCTGGAAAAACTAATTAAAGTAGACTTGGCGCTGTACCTATTAGTTTCAGCATGCTTGGCAATACAATCACATTTTCACCGTGCTGAATTTTTTTTAGACAGGGTAATGAGTACAATGCGCCTGGAAAGGACATCATTTTTTTAAAACCTTGCCACGGTCATTTTCACAGCGTTTTTTCGTTATTTATTTATTTTTTTTTCAATGACCAATTTGACATACCTACTTATATTGATTCTGGTTTATTTCACAAACAGGAAGTTAAAATAGACTGAACTTGAAGTATAAAATGAGCATTAATACCTTATTTGTAAGTCAATTTTAGAAATTTTCAATATTTTTGTATCAGTTAGCAAAGAATTTTAACGAAGAAACATGTTTTGCAATACTTCAATTCTCACGCGAGAAAGTGACCTTCTGTCAACACTTGATAGTTCCAGTTATGAGATAAGATCAGGATTACAGCAAGATGATTAAAAAAAAAAGTTACACATCACACGAAAAGATTTTTTTTTCTTTTAAAAAATTCAAGTTTCTTCTTAGCTTTTATCAAAACACTAGGTGCCTTAACCAAACCTTTAAACTGGAATTAAAAATAGAGGAGTTTAAATTATTTGCATAGTGACTGGTTCTCTTCTTTTGAGTTGATGACAAGTTACATCAACAAGGACATTGACCTTTCAAACAGCCTTTACATTATGCGTACTTCATGTTATCAGGCTCCAAAAAAAAATTATCAATAAGCGTCAACCAATATTTGATAGATAACTATTTCCCAGTAGGAGATTTTTTTTTCTTCTTCCAGCAGCTTTGAAAAACCGAGTGATGAGCTTTGCAATAGTTGCTTGGTCATAAGACTATTGGGTTCACATAAGGGGAGCTTAGCTTTTCTAGTTTCCGCTTCAATAAATATCCTGACGGGGAAACTGATTTAAAGATTGCTTAAATTGAAACATTAATTTCTGTTTTCCGAACATACCTGGAATGGTTTCTCTCCAGTATGGACTAACTGATGGCGTTTCAGCTTGGAACTCTCGACAAAGGCCTTCCCGCACTCTGCACAGACGTGAACTCTCGGCCCGTGGGTATGAAGGTGCTTTCGCATTGCTGAGTTGTCGCGGAACATTTTCGTGCATCCTTTGTGCGGGCATGCTATCGTTCGATCGATTCCAGCCAAGGAGGAGTCTTTCTTTGCTTTCACTTTGTTGCCTGGCCTGTAACAATAATCACTTTGGTCACTTCGTAGATTAGATGAATGAAATGATAATCAAAATGAGAAAATGCAGAAAATAAAACATATTTGAAAAAATAATAATCAGAAAAAAGTAACTTAAAAGCTGGTATTTTTACAGTACAAGGTAGATGTGGTATAAGTAAACATGATTACTTGCAAGGGAGGAAAAAATCAAATTTTTAAAAAAATTGGAATCAGGTGAAAAACTAGAAGATTGATAGAACATAATCAGAATCCCTAAATGAGAGTCTTCTCAGTGAGTACATAACAGGGAGAAAAAACAGGGTTTGAAAAAAAGAGGAGAAAGGGGAAAAAAATCTTGAAAGCTGCTCCAAGGGCACTTTAAAGACTATTAAGCAAATTAAGAGTGCTAGTGTCATATCATATGATCTGTTGCTGAGACAGATAATACTGTCCCTCTTCTCTTTTTGATGTGGGTAATTTTTTAAGATTAAAACATTTTCAGATTTTTTGGAAACCCATTGTATTATGCTCAAAATTGATTGGTAGAGCAAGCATTATTCTAAAATATTGGCTGTAATGATTTTTCATATTTGATTTCTGGTAGACGCAGCTTTGAGAATTGGCTAAGGGTACGAAAGTATGCGCTCTAGTAACTCTTCCTTTAAACTATTAATTCATAAGATTTGGATACCAACCTGGTAAATTCTGCCAATTGTTTTGGGTCACTGAGATCTAATCCTGGAATTCCTTCACTTGGGATTTTTCTTTCTATCATGTAATCTTCATACTCCTGTTCAGGTTCAGGATTACTGCATTCATCTGCAAACATTCATTTACTTATTTAATAGACAATACATATTTTATAACAAGGGCAACTGGCAACAATTTCACAACAAAAAGAGAAACATGGAAGAAAAAAAGAAGAGACCATATTAAGTAATGAAACTAAACGTTATAAATAAGTTATAAATAACGTTATAAGGATGATGGTATCTAATGCCTTTTTGTGCTTGGAAAAGTGTGAGAAAAAAATCCTCCTCACTAATAATGTCTAAGTACGGCTGAACGATATTGTTTGACTGGAATTGACTAATCGACACACCAGTACCTAGGGGACTAAAAAATCATCCACTGGGTTAGCGACAAACAGCCAAGAGCATGGGTGTCCACAAGGGATAAAGTGTCCATTGAGCGCTTTGTCGAGAAACAAAAACTATTTGCGTCTCCACAAGGAATTGCGAGAAAACTTTTGATAACCTTGATGCTTCTTGCTCATTTAAGAGCCAAAACGTTTACGCCAGGACAACACCCAACTAGGAGGTAGATGGTAAATATATGAATTAAAACTCCCGATAATACACTGAGCTTTCTATGAAAAATAACAGAGCATGTTGATAGATATGCAGAGTTATGAAAGGAGCTGTTCCATCTTCATCACAGCTCACGGCTAGTGTCATTACTTACCACTACAACATGTTGTTATCATGAGATTTTAATAATACATATCTGCCAGTCATGATATTCCTGGATAGATATTTATGTTCTCCCTAAAGGTTCATGACATGCTGCGGTAATTCAATCTTGGGTGAAGTCAATTTTCACGGTGCTCTGAAAAACCGAAAGCTCGTAGGCTACGCCACAGCAAACATCAGAGTGAAAATAGGCTTACAGCGTGGTTGATGCAGGGGAACCATAATTGATGCGAGTAATTAAGCAACCCTAAACCTACGGTTTTACTCTCATAGGGGATGAGGGGCTTCATCTATTCAGTTTAATCCTTTCAATTTTTCAAGGACACACTACAGTGAATGAAAATGCTTGTATAAGAAGAAGCCTGTTTAGGCATAGAGGGTGAAGGTGGGAATATGATAATGGGGAAGAATACTGCATCCTGGAAACTAACTTCCAGCGTAAAGGAGCAGGAGAATATCAAGGAATAGTAATGTAAAGCATCGCCGTGTTTACATGCATTAGTAACAAACGTGGCCATCTTTTTTCGGAGCCTTCAATAACAACAAATATGGCGAGCATCTGCCATTTATAAAACGGCCATATTTACAAATTTAAATTGATATGGCAGCCCCCATGCGAACTCATGGTCTGAAAATTTCCGAAACGCTGCGAAAAAATTCGAGAAAAGAAGCGAGATTTCAAGTGATCGGGAGGTGTTAGCGGTGAATTGTAGTGTTAGTGGCGAGGTCTTGGCTAGATGACAGACACCAAGTGGCAACTGTGAAGATATGGAAGATGATGAAGTTGTAAAATGCAAAAAGAAGCCAAGAGAAAAGGATAAAAGCGAATCAATTTAATAACATACCGTCATCTGTCCCTGAAGCCCACATTGTAACCGAAAATTCTCCTTCTAACGTCCTGATTTGGACTTGCTTTTGTTCCCATTTCCTGGCTTTCGTGTCGGTTTCGATGAGCTCGGGTGTAATAAAAACCTTTTCACTAAACCTGGGTTCTTTCTTGATTTTCTTCCCTTTCCACGATGGTCCAGGACTTGAAATTGCATACATATCGTTATCTATTGGCACTTGAATTTCTTCATATTCGGTCAAAGGATCATTACAACCGACAATTTCTTCAGGGGTCTGTAAAATTATTTCCTCCGCCACGGGATCCTGCATTTGTTGAATAGCTTCGATCTCGATTTCTTGGATTTCGTGCTGGGATATTTCGACGTGCTGAACGGATTCGATCTCGATTTCCTGCATATCTTGCTGCGGTATTTCATCCTCTCCCATGTAATCAGAAGTCGCCATATTAATAACACAAGAAAAGAAAGATGGCCTCCGAGTCACAACACCAACTGAAATCACTACGCGTAATTTTCGGTCTCCTCAGCACCGACCAATCACAACGCCTGAAAGAAAGAATCGCCGGTGATGTCACACGACGCGGTATCGATTCAAGGTCGAATAGCTCGAACGCGATCACAGATGGTAAAAATTTTAGGGGCGTTAAAATCAGGCGATCCAAAGTGATCTTCGCCGCAAATTAATTCTAGTTTTACGGAACATTAGCCTAGCTCAATTTTTTTCAGTTACGATTCCTTCATTAATAAGTAAAACCCAAACATCGATTGCGTTGTATTGCGACACGAATAGCGATCAATCGAATCGAAAATTATCATCTCTCGTGTCCGGTGGTTGGACCGGCATCATTTTCCTTATCAAAAATCTCAAGTCGCAGGAATGCCAGGAAATATTTTTAATTGCGGTGCATCTCAACTCGGATTACTCAACGCGCTTCGAAAGTTAGTCATTGAAGCAAGATCAAATTTTACGAGGATGAGATTCTTTGTTCCGGCGGGGGATCTGCGGTGTGGGCGCGTCATCTGTGCCCTCTCCTCCCCTCCTCTGCAGTCATTCTCCCTCATGCAGCAAAATACTGGCGACGGCCGAGGGGATGGACGGGTGCAGCTGAGGTCATTCCCCAAGGTCACAGTATGCTCTCATCAAGTTTGAACTTCTGCAGGGTGACCAATGAGGGACGAGGCAGGGGCACTGTTGGAAGGCGAGGGGGGGGGGGGGGAGGAACCGGAAATGGATGAGATCTGTTCCGGCATACTCCAATGACAGATGATATTCACTACTAAAAGTATTTTTTCCCAATTGTTATCACTTACGCCCCCAGACGTGGTAAACTTTCTTTTGACTATGCCTGGAAAAGGAAAATTTCAATGAAAAAATCCATGGAAAATGAATGCTTGAGCCACAGAACAAAATCTGATTGTGAGTTTTAATGCATGCAAAAAATAAAAAATCCTCAAAATTAGGAACGAGGTAGTACCTAAGAGAAAATGGAAAATGGGAGGGAGAAATTAAGGAAATTTAAAATAGCTTAGAACAAGATAATTTAAAACGACTAACTGGAAAAAGTCTGCGGTAACAAACCTTAAGCAGTTCTGCGTCAAGTAAATTGGAAGTGGTAGGTACCTAAGCTAAAAACACAAGAATTAAACTAACAAAATCTGATGTTGTTGGAGAACTCCTGCAGTCGGCTTCTGAAGTTTCATTCAGAACTGTCTCTCACCAAGAAGAGGACAGACATCTTTGAAACTTGTTGGATATTTTTTTTTTTTTCATAAAACTTAGACATGAGTTTTTAGTCTATTACCTACTTAATTCAACTTTAACTCATATTTGGACGTATTTATGCTAAAAGGAACTATGTTGCATGCCAACCCTATGCAAATAGTTCCTTTTAGCATAAATACGTCCATTTTGCATTCTGCTCATTTTCCTTCTTAGAGTAAATTTATTTTAGGGGAGTGTGAAGATATTTTTTAAAACGCTTGTATGAAACATAGGAAGACTTTTTAAATACTCAAACATTTTACAAAGCATTTGAAAATAATACATTTTAAGCACCAACTTCAAATTACTAGATGTTAAACCAACAACTTGAGACAGGCATGCACATTTTCAAGAAGGTAAAATTCTCTCTGAAAAAACCTTTACCTGAGTGTATGTTTTTGGACAATAATTATTTCCTTGTCTCCAGTTGATTAAATTAATTGAGTATCTATCAACCTTTTTTTTTATTTTTTGAAGATTGAGATGATAATATTCTACTACATATTTGCTTTTCAGTAAAGGTTTAGTTGAGAAATAATAAATCGGCACTAAAATTAAAATGAAAAAAATTTTAATTGAGAAAGATAACAATTTTGAAGTTGACAAATTCGATGTCTTCATAGGTACTTTAAAACAGCAATAATACCCAGATGCAATTCAAGACAATTTAAAAAATTTAAAGAACCTTTAATCATCATTAAGTATGTTGCATTACTTTTTTTTTTGCTGAATTAGTCATTCAGCCAATTAAAATGCCAAACTAAAACCTGGAGGGTAATAATTCACCTCAAGTAACAGAATTGCATAAAAGTCCTACTTTTATTGCACAACAGAATCATTCAAAAAACCAACAAAAAAAAGTGAGGCCTTACACCTAAACAAATACCTAGCTACAATCATCATGTTTTTTTTTTTTGAAAAAGGAAAAAAAACATTCACGACAATGTGCAACCCATCAACTTTGGAATATTCAAAATTAATGAAGTTGCCAGTTTTTGGTTTTTATAATTTCATTCTGAAGTATGAATATTTCGTAATTAGCCATACATGAGGCATTGCAAAATGAATGGAATGTTTGATGAACATTGGCAGTTCGTATTTTTATTTCTTGCATTTTAGGTTCCTATATTATTTCTGTGATTTGAATGACAGAGAAGGTAGCTACATTTAATGAGCTACATCTGTCTTGATGAGAATTTAAAGGAATAAACTAACTGGGATTAAAAAACTTGTAAGGATGTGAACTTAAGATGTAGAACCAATTAAAAACTCAGAATACTTAGAAGCATGATTGGTTCTTCTCAAACTTTAAAACAGTATGAAGAAACAAGATAATAACAAAGTTCAATTTGAAATTATCACAAAGTTCAAGAAAATCAATTGAATTCTAGCAAATGTCAATAGAAAAATAGGCAAAAAATTTGAATACAAAATAATAATTACAACAGCTATTAATCAAAAGAGGAAATGAACTATACTGCTTATAAGCAACAGGAGGGAGGTGGGGGGGGGGGGGGTAGAAAAATCTTATTCAAACTAGTGCCAAATCATTGCGTATTACCTGAAAACAGTGTTATATCCAAGTGAAACACTGGAAAAAAAAAAAAAATTGGAGAGGGGTGGGGCATTAATATATCAAGTAAAAGTAACCATCAGCATCACAGAAAGCACAAATTAAAATTAAAATGTTTAGAAAAGTAGAAATTACGCCTGGCATAAGCGACAAGGAACAAACTGACTTGAGAGAGGTAGCTCCCTTAGATGTAAAATTACTCTTTAAAATCTAGCCTCCTAACATTGAAGTACTCAGTTAGAAAAGTGCAGTAATGCCCCGATTATATGACGCTCTAGTTAACCAACAAAGTCCATTGCAAACAGAACCTGTGAAAGCATTTTTTCATTGGTGTTTCATTGGTAGTTTTGATTATCTGACTTTTCTAATACCCGAAACAACCCTTGCCACAAATTGTTGGCTAATCGGGCCATTACTGTATCTGAAAAATTTACACTCAAATGTAACTATCTCCATACAATAATGTATACTTTCGAACTAAGCAGTTACTTCCGAGGAGGAAAATTTTGTAACTGATTGTACTAACTAATGAAATGAAGGAGAAAATTAATGAGTAAATTTATGAATAAATAAATAAGCGTTAATATAATGCAACATTTTGAACTTGATTCTTGGAGATAATTGGCAGAAGGAATGAGGCTAGAATCATAAAATTGAGTTTGTACAAAATTTGCCTTTGCTAGCAGTGCTTGACAGGAAAAAGGGATGTGATAAGAAATTTTTGGCTCCAAATGATGAATGCTCCCACTCAAAGGATGAAAAAACCCAGTACGTTCATCAGAGCTAGAAATGGATTTAAAAGGCTAAAAAAAAATAAATAAATAAATAAACGTGTGCCAATGCTGCATTTTCCACTATTTTAGGGATCACAGATAAATAACCTCATCCTTGTAAAATCAGGCTAAGGAAAGGGTAGTATGGATTACAAAAGGACTTCAGCCAGGGGCAGACTGGCACCAAAAAAGAGATCAGGAATACCCACCCATTTTAGTTGGTTTTTTTTGCAGTGCGAGGGGGTAAACCGGTCCAAAATCAATCACATTAGTCATCGACTGGCCGAACAGGATTTTTCCGTGTTCCCGCCTGCCTATCTGCCCCTGACTTAAACAGCTCTCTCATCTATAGTAATTAGATTTCTTACATGTCACTTTGCTAGAATAAGGGCTCCTGATCAAACATAATCAATTTATCTTTTCCCTTTCCATATCCTACTAAAGACAAAATAATAACTTATGAACTATTCTTCGGGCAAGGAATTTTTGCAGTGTTGTAATTCGGTTATTTGTGGATAAAATTTTGTGAGAGAACTAATCAGTTCATTAAAAAATTCAAGATATCAGTTTTAAGGGGAGTAACAGCTAACAAAGATCTGACCAATCAAATGCCAACGGTCAAATTGATGAAGTAAGGCTTGAAGCTGAGTTCAGCCATAAACGAACACTGTTTCCCCTACCTGGCTACATCATCAAAATCTTTCAAAAGTATAATTTCAAACGAGTTTCGTTCTTGACATTTTCCACAAAGGTTTTTTTTTTTTTTGTCTTTTATGATCATACAGAATCTGAAAAAATTCCTAGAAACTTAGTTCACTCTGTGCTTTCAGAAAATAAACTATAAATAATGGGTGCTAATGACCCATTACCCATTTAGTACGAGGAAAACCAAATAACATTTATGTACGATGATAGAATTCAAGGCTACATTAAGAATTTATGAAAGAGCATAACATAAAGTCTTCAGACGAGATATTATTCAATATGTACACTTAATGTATCAAAGTAAGGAAGGCATTTTTAATTTCAATGCTCATGTCTCGTTAATCGAATTATGCTTCATCTCCACTGTAAAAAACAAGTTCAGTTGTGTCTTACTCCTCTTGAAAAATATCTGACAATTGGATAGGTATTGCAATTAAAATTTTACATCAAATAATGTGTATTAATGTTATACACTTAATACTTCCTCTCTAAGATTTAGATTAATCTATTCTTCTTGATTATGTTTGTGACCCAATAATTATTTATTCAGTCTTAAAATGCAATAGGGTTTTCAAAGTAGGTTTGCACACTGCAAAAAAATATTTGGCTCAGTCAAATCTGAATGATACGTTTCATTTGAGTTAAAACGACTGTCAAAATTCCTCTCTTGCAAATGCATTGCAAACTTTCTTGCAAACTGCACATTCATACATATATACCCACAAGTAACTAACAACATTATATCTTCAGCTTCTGTCTGTAATCTTCTGCTGTTGACTATTTGGGACTCAGAGTTTTTAATCTTGTAGCTCTACAAATTGGTTTCCCCTGAATACGATACATACCATCTCAATGGCATACTTTTTTCTCCACAAAATTTCTAGACGCAAAAGGAGATGGTAAGAGAAAATATGGGGATTTTAAGCCAACATTAAATTGAAAATAGAAATAGATTTGGCAAGTTGGAATCATTCATCCTCTAAATAAATGTACTATTTTTGAAAGTGAAAAATGAATGACAAATCTCATTTTCTGAGGGGCTCTCGTAACTTTAATTACAGATTGTATCGTATCAATTGGGCATACAATGCGGTTAAAAATGATTGTTGTTCAAACACTACAGTCTCCAAATACTGCCCTTCTATTGGACTTAAGTAGTGTGGAAAAAAAGAAAAGAAAATGTAAGATGACAAAATTGAGAAAACTAACAAAACTTTTTAAAAAACCTTGAGAAATTAAAACAAATCTAAAACTGTCCCTGAGCTAATGATGATGATTTGATGTTAATAAGAGAGGGAGTAAGGTGCCTAAAATTAAAAAGAAAAGTTGTTGAAACCGAAAATGTCCACCAGCTTTTAGCGTAAGTTCAGGTAAGACATGCACTGTGGCAACGTATAAAAATGTGCCTGCACTAAACAGCATAGCGATTCCTGTGGCATTAACTGAGGATAGAGTCTCTTTTCCCTCCTGAAACAAAAATAAAATTTCAGATAACCCATGAGGATAAACACTCACTTTTTGGGTCCTCATTGAAGCGCAGGACAACACTTTTTGCAAAAGCCAATTTGAATGGGCTTGGTGAGTTTCTACATTTTTTCAATTTCTGGGGATACAGAGAGTCGGTAAGTAGGTTATACAGTAGTGTATCCCAGGATTAAGTATGAATATTGAAAAAGTCGATTCTTTCAAAAAATTATTTTGGAGCAACGATCAAATATTTCAAATCAAACATAGTTGCAGCTATTTGATATTCATAGTTCAAAAAACATCGTTTCAGGAAAAAGCCTTTTAACATTCTGATCTCTTGTGATTTTAACAGAGTCTTTCAGCTCCTTTCAGTTGAATTAGTTGAATTTTGAAGAATACTTAATTCAATGAAGAACCCCGCACAGAGCATGGGGTCAGCGGCTCTCGATGAAAGTCGATAAAACTTTAATAGATTGATATAAAGTTCATAATTAAGGGAAAGCCAAAAAATCAGCTCACTTTTGCGAGTAGGAGCCGAGATATTTACAATTGAATCCGGACTATTTTCTATCATGCCGCAGCATGGCTTAAGGATTCCGGGTCCCCTCTCTTCTCGTTGTTAGGCGTTCTCGATCAGACCACACGTCACTCACGTGAAGATAGGTGCTTATGCGCTCGGCCGGTGCGAATGCCGCATTCCCTCCCTCTCCCCGCATCTGCCAATTCTGTTTCAGCAACTACATTTCCGATTACGGCGCCGACACGGGAGAGGTGCGAGAGGCAGGGAACTCCATATCGCACAGCCCGAACGGAGCGTCCTGGAGTGAGTGCAAACAATGCGACATCTTAGTTACCTGGTGAGGAGAGGGGGTTTCCTGGCCGAAGTGCTCAAGCAAGTTAAGGCGACACGGAGAATTTACCTCCGCCGCACAGAAAATAGTCTGGGTGCAATCGCGAATATCTCAGCTTCTACTCGCAAAAGTGAGCTAATTTTTGGGCTTTCTCTTAATTATGAACTTTATATCAATCTATTAAAGTTTCATCGATTTTCATCGAGAGCCGCTGACCCCATGCTCTGTGTGGGGTTCTTTAGTTGTTACTATACGCCTTCAGTAGAACAGGAGAAATGCATACCTGTCCGATGCCAAAATAAGTAAGAAGAGCCATCAAAGGAGCTGCGAGTGAAAAAACTAGCAGGTGCTTCCGCGTTCTTTTCCGGTCCACACCTTCAGTAAGTAAAAAAGTAACTAGACCAAAGGCAGCTGGAGCCTACAAAAAAAAGATAAAATAAAAAATAATTCTAATGACAGGATACAATATCGTCACCTTCCAGGCAAAGTATCACAAGCGCCATGCGACGTTTAAAAATTTCCGCCGCCATTATATTTTTTTACAGAGAAATTGTTCAACGAAGCTATCCGAAAAATACACCGAATTTTCTTTGTGCTGCCGATAAAATTTAGTGAAATTTTCGAACAGATTCAACCAAAAATTTCTCAGTAAAAAAATAAAATGGCAGCGGAAATTTTTAAACATCGCTTGGCGCTTGTGATACTTTGTCTGGAAGGTGACGTTATCACAATGAATTTTAAAGAATAATGATGATTTGGACGTATTTCTATCAAACGGAACTGTGTGCATTATGACGTGAGCGCTGTTCTGCACATATTGTCTCAGGGCTCATGCCTTAATGAACATAGTTCTGTTTGGCAGAAGTACATCCATTTAATGATTGATTTATTTTTGGGGAACTTTTGAGAGGTAGGTGAATGTAATTAAACTGCAGAGAGAGCGAGAGATGTAGACTTTTGCAGTATTAGCTAAATATTGTGCCAATAAGAGCCAAGTAGCACTGATGCTGACAAGTCCCAATTTAATCGTTCGATTGATGCAGTTTAATCAGCTGCTCTGCAATGGAGGAAAGGAAAGAGGGGAGAAGAGGGAAAAACGCTTACTTTTGGTGCTTATTCATGGCAAAATTGGCTCAAACTGCATATTAAATGGTTAACAAATTTAAGCATTTTCTAATAGAGACCCCCTGACCCCCCTTTGGCCCCTCCGCTTCTTGGTGTCAAAATCCACCGATGTCTAAATGTGAATTTTTTGGAAACTTTATATGCATAATCAAGCGAAATAATGTAGGTGATCAAACAGCTTGCTCCTCTTTCCTTCCCTTGCACCGGCCGGAGAGATAAGATTCAGTTCAAAATAAAAGGCTCCACATCTTTGACTCAGCAATAGTGCCACTTTTCCGCTTAGTAACACCAGTTACATTCCTGAAAAATTCCCTTGACAGACACAATTTTCTCGAAAGTGGCACACAGAAAGTTTGATTTTAAAAGCTCATCTTACTATGGAGATTGTCAGGATTATCACAAAAAAAATTTCTCAGTATTTTGTGCGTAGTCCTTTCATCGACTACCCAAACACACTACAACAATTTTATTTTTAAATTTCATGATCTGGCTGTTATATCAATAAAAATAGAAAATAGCGTTAAAGGGAATTATTATGGTTAGAGGATGAATTTCAAGTGTTTTTTAATGACTTAAGTATATAAATCTTCAAAAATACCTTGTGCAACATGATTGCCACAAAAACAATCATTTCTACGTCTGTGTGAGTGGTCGTGGCTGCAGCTCCAAGCGCTACACCATCAACAGCAGAGTGAACAACTAGACCTAGCGTCGCTGTCATGTTTCCTTTATTGTTTATATTCATTCCAGATTCTACATCTAAAAGAAAAGATGGAAACAATTATTAAAAAAAAAAAAAAAAAAACCATTACCTAGATGAGGTTTTAGGGCCAAAGTGCTTTTTTGCATTGCACAGTTATTACTCACATTGCTACAGTTCTACCTGGGCAAAAGAAATTTTTCTTGCGTTTCAGGGTTTACCCATGACACAAAAATGAATATCTACCTATTAAAATAACATTCCCAGGGTTTTGGAGAAATTGTGTGCCGAAAATACACTGCCTTTCACTTCAGGATGAATCTTTTCCAAGATTGTTTTTTTTCTTTCCCTCCCTTCATGGATAGAGAGAGTGTTCGTCCCCTGGAGATTCCTTAATGGATTCTATTGTAAGTTCAAGAGACCTAAAAGGCATGCTGTCATGCCAGAGAAAAACTACAGACGAACATACGGCTCCTATTATTAGAGCTAAAAGATTCTTCAATGTGAAGACAATTCCACACAGGCTAGTCATTCCTGTGCACAAGTCTGAGACACTGCTGCGGGGTGATGGCAGTTAGTTTTAGTGCATATCTCATGGGATCATTTTGGGATGAAGAAGTTCTGGTTCCAGGCAGGAAGTGGATCACAAAGAGATGCCTTATGGCTGACCTGCGTAGATTGGTCTTATTCGTTGGATATTGTACCGAAACTTTAAAAGGAGAATTAATCAAAATTATTACATACCTTTTGTAAAAGATGTGGAGCATTGGTCTATTAGCAACATTAGGACAAAGCCTAAAACTAGGGAGACTCCAATGAGCGAGTGTAAATCTGTAGTCTCGACTTCTAATTTGAGGTCAGTTGGAGATGCATGTTTCAGTTCTGGAATGAGAGACAAAAGTGATTAAATCAAACTCTTGCTTTCTCAGAGAAAATCCTGGCACAGATGAGCATGCAAAAGACATGTATATAACACATTCTTTGGTTTGATCCGAAAATATGCAAATTTTAGCGATCAACCTATGCTTCCAAAACTACGAAAAGCATTTCAAAGAAATGTAACTGAACGTATCCACTTTGTAAACAGGACTTAGTCTTCTTTTCAAAACATTTTACCAAGTACTCTCAGGGCTCCATTTTTCAGGTGAAAAATTTTAGTACAATTCGAATAAAAATTCAATATTATTGACAGAAACAAAGGTCTCTTGCATTCTATTGAGGTACATGATCGTGTAGGGATAACGTATACAAGAAATAAAATGTAGGAATGGAGCGGGATTAGTAAAAAGGCTACTTGAAGAAAAAAAAACTAAAACTTAAGAGCACTTCTTAATGGATTATATATTTTGAGCATGAAATATAAAATTAGCAGTCACCACTCTGGTCAGATTCAACATTTTTGCGCATTTCTGGTGTCTAAATATTCATTCAACACTTCTTGGAACAATAGTACTGATTGCTTAATCTTGAGTTTTTCAGCAATTAGGTTTCTTCCCCAAAAACAGTGACATTACATTGCAAAAAAAAACCATTGCAAAATTAATCCTTTGCGTATTAAAAAGAAACTTCCATTAAAAATTTGCAGTTATTGATGTCATAAGATTTTCGCCTTGATTCCAACATGATTATAAATACATGATTAGGAATATTTCACCATCAAACTTCACCATACCTTGATGCAGAGTTCAAAAATACAAGTTCATCTGGGAAAATCCAGGCCAAACAGATATGGCCCGCCAGAATGAAAATTATGTCAAACTGATCTTGTAGGCTCTAGGATTTAAAATTTAAAGAAATTGAATTGATTAGCTTCACAAACCAGGTGCTCCAACAGAGGAAAACAAGGCTCTCACTCCTTCGGGTATTATCACAGCTAATGCAGTTCCAACCAGTAAGCCAGCGCCCAATACAGACACATTTTGCATTTTGGACTAAAGAGAAAAAAAGAAAACAAAGACTTCATAAGAGTGTGAGGAGCATACACAGCTTTCTATTCATGATATGTGAGTTATCATTAATTAGTTTCAAACAATTCAAATTGCAGTAGGCACTTAATGATTCCCCATTTAAATTAACTGAAGTCATCGTGTGGGTGTTTTCAGTTTTTATTTTAGTAATAAGAGGGAACAACTTATATTAAAGTAGGTAAGTAATTAAGTATAGAATTGATGAAGCAAAAGCAGACCTTAAAATGTCACACAATCTGCAAGCAACATTATAAATCCTGTCCATCATGTGCTAAGACTAATGTCAATCTCAGAATAACCACCACAGAATCAGCATTCCGTAAAAATTCTACACATGGATACAGATAGCACCATAGATAGAATGATTTGATTTTCGCTTCATTGTACGATTCCATTGACAAGGAGTTAGGAATATTTACAGGGCAGTTGGAAGACAAAACTAGGGCCCCATTATCTACCTCCTTGATGTTGAGTCATAATTTCTGTAGGCCTGTTATAACTGTGATTTCTCAATATTTACTGGAGCTGTTAGTTGATCCATGACTGGGACGTAAGGAACATCAAAAGAGTTGGAATTCAAGTCCTTATTTCAAAGCTACCGCACATAATAGCTGGTATGAAGCTATAGGTGAGCACCTAAAGCACTGTGCTAACATTTATCGTCACTTTAATTTTATGTACGCATATCATATTGCATCAGAGAGGTGCCAGAGAGAGGGCCGTTCGGTGTAGGGGCTTACTCCAGGATAACTGAGAATACTGAGTTTTGAGGAATATAAACTGAAAAATCAGTGAGCGTAAAGGAGACTCCTTACCTCTGACATGGGCATGACCAAGGGGATGGACCCCACTAAGTAGCTCCCAATTAGCATTACTAAAGATAGTAGTATAAGAACAGTTGACTCCTCCATATCAAAAGATTTCGACTCTTACAATTTTGACACAAAAATAAACAACACTTCGCACTCTAATATTAATATGAAAAGGAGAATAATTTCCTGGCTAAGGATGTTTCCATTTCTGCTACTTGAAAATTAGCTCAATACAAATGCCACAAAGATCAGAATAATCAACTCCAAACTTCAGACTTCAGACGTGCCATGTTTACATTATGGAGGAGAAAACAAAAACAAGACCAAAATCTTCCATGGGATAATGAAGAGAGGTCGACGAACGTCTGCTACTTGCGTGGTTTGTAGTTACATTTTTACGTTTTCCTCATCTCTGATTGGCTGAATAATTGCTTACTAGCGACTCTGGCGACATTAGAAGGTACTACTTGCACTAGAATCTGCGCGCACGACACACCTGTAGCGAAAATTGCCGCATAGCGTTTTGAAGGGAAATTAAAAAAATTGCGAATTCTCGAGCACTTCGAGTTCAGCAAACATTTGTTATTGTGGTGTTCTAATTTACAATAGTTGCTGATGCGAATGCGTGTTTTAAATTCCTCTTTACGCATTCGTCATGGTTTGAACCTCCGCCACGCTCCAAAATTGTTTAACCGAGAACAATTTCAAAGACTTCTCGTATGTAATACAATTTGAAAAGCAGTTGAGCATTTATGGATCTACTACCTACATTCCTTTATGACGCCCCCCCCCCCTCCCCAGAGCAACCACGTGCAGGAAGGATCATCATCCCCCAACCGCTCTTCCTCTCCTCGGACCTACCGTCAACCGTCAATAGGTACATGAAAAAGGATCTACCTATTCCGAAACTATGAAACCACGTTCACATGCCTGGATTTTTTTTTTTTTTCATTAAAAAATTGTCATGCTTTCAATTTTCCGAGAGTTTGCGAACCTCTTTGCATATCTTGAATTTACCAATTATTAAGTATTCAAGTTTAGAGGGGCAATCAAAATCTCTTCAAATTATAAACTAATATCAAAGAGAACAAAACTAGGTTTTCATCCTGCCATAAAATCTTATTAGTGATAGTTGCTAGCATATTAAAAAAAAAAAAAAAAAAAAATAATTAAATAAATTGTGGTCGGAAGTAGAAAATATTCAGTAAACACGATCGGAAAGTTCTTCCAAACGTTTTCCATTACGCCATACCATACAACCAGACATGCTCACCTTTTACTTCATGAAAGGTGCGAAATGCACGATGGTGGGGGGGGGGGGGGGTGTTAAGGGTGAACTTATCCGCCCCCTCACTGAAATTTTCCTCCCTTTTTTCCACGCATATGCATCCCGCACTTTGAAGCAAGTAAAACAGGTACGTAGCCAAGTGTCCGGATGAGGAAGGGGAAGGGGTATCTTCCCCCGCAGGAAAAAGGGGTCCGAACTTCTGAAGTCTCCAAAATTTTTGCAAAGAAACCCTTTATTGACCTCGAGAGGGGGGGGGGGGGGGAGGAGTGAGTCCCTAAAGTTCGCTTCTCCTCTTGGCCATGGCCACGTGCCTGACGCAAGATTAGAGAGTAATTCAAAAATTTTCAGCCATTGCTTCATTGCCCTCCCTGAATTCGTTTTCTAATTTTCATCTGAAATTTTCTGAAAATTATCCAGCTGGCATTAAATTTCATCCCACCAATTACTCCGAACTTTGCGTGATTTCCGCATGTGAGTTTGCTTGGATTTGCTCTGCAATTTTTTTACTTCCGCTCTGGATTTACAATAAGTTCCATGGACTGGCTCTTGTGATGCTGAAATACGATTGGTTTCAGGGCAAATCAGAGTTGGGCGATAAGGGGCAATGTTTTTGATTAGAACAATAAGGATTTGTTTACAATTGTGACCCCGGTTTTGTTTGAAAAGAACGTTCACGCAGTACATTTTCTGCAAAGATCCCCGATGTTTTTTGTTTCGCGAGCTCCGATTCATGATTCATGATCGTCAGTGAAGAGGACCTTGGATCCGAGAAAAAGTTGAGCAAAGTTTTTCGCCTCTTCCTCCGCGATCGCGCCAGACAAAATCACAACACTCATTATAATGATATCGTTTGTTCTTCATTTTAATCAGCAATTTTCTACTGTTTAAATTATAAGTTCTACCACGACTGTTTCTATGTTATTTTCTAATATTATATCTCGTGAAAAGTGATTGTTTTGAGTGTTAATGAACCAATCTAGTTCCTGGCCTGTACTGGGCTTCAAAATTTTCATCAAATCATGAATCTCGTTTGTCATGAGCTCAAATTATGTTTCGTTTTGTACAGTTTCTTAATTTCACAAGTGTTTAGCGAAGATGGCAAAAAAATTAAGAGTGATGATCATTATAGAACAGCTAGCACCACTTCAAGACCTTTCTCTAGGACTTCACATACCACCACAGAGGAGCCAATCACTGAATCATCTGGTAAACAAATTTTCCTTTTCATGCATCCTTAAATTTACAGATACTTTTATTCTATTGAGGGGTTCTGCAAATTGCAAAAAACATCAAGTTTTTCATTGGATAAAGCTGTTAATGAAGATTGTTTGAGAGCCTTATCAGTAGTTTCCTAACCTCTTAACGTCTGTTCTTCTCCAATTCTCATGGTCATCGCTCTAGCAGAGATACTTGCCTTCAGTCAAAGTGGCAGTGCATTGTACCATGATTTTTGTTACAGAATTCTATGAGAGCAGTATGCCAGGACTGTATTCCTTAGTTACTCTTATTCTGAAACACTTACCATTTCTATATTTTGGCTCTCACTTCGCTGATAACAGCGTCTTTGAGCTGCTGCCAATTCAGGCTACATTACATAAAAGTCGGGAAGTTTCCGACAATGAACAGATCTGCTTACCGCAGATAATATTTCTCCTTTTCTAGCCATTATTAGTATTTTGAACTATTTCTTCTTATATGAAAAGGTATAATAATATTGATTCAATGCGCCTTGAATGATACTTCCTGCTTCCATATGCAATCAAATTAGATTAATGTTATTCTTGCTGACTGGCTTTGGATATCCTTAGCATTTCAAGTGTACTAGGCTTATTGCTCATTGGGTTTTTTAAGAAATTGAAAGGAAGTGGAATTTAAACAAAATTCAGCTCTTTTAAAGAAAGCGCCCATCATTGGTGTTAAACTGATTCTTAACACACATTGTTACACTTCCCTACCAGTTAGGTTAGGTTCTCTTTGGGGCTATAAGTGGTAGATTAATTTCTGACATTTGCTTCAGTTTTCAACAATCATAGTGGAAAATTGAGGTTAGAAATCAGCCGCAAGCGTCCACTACAGAAGACCCCCAAACTTCTTGTAATAGGTGTGCACAGCATAGGCGTGTGATTGCTTCAACAGCATGTTAGTTTGAACATGCTATAGGTTTGAGTATAAGCTTTTGTAAGAATGTGTACCATTTTTCCTCCAGAATTCTTAAAAAAAAACCAGAGGAAATGAAATCTTCCCTAAGAGAAAGGTCCTTGAACTGGTCGTAGACCGCACTGGTCTCTTTTCCAATAGATCCCTCTCAACCGGTAGGACATATCCCTAAAAAGGACCCCCCTCGACCAGCACGGCTGACCCCTAAGGAAGCCCTCCTCGTACAATACAGCATGTACCCTTATAAAAGGGTCCCCCTAAAAACAAACCGGATGAAAAGAACCTCCTGTATTCGGTTCCTAAGAAACGCTCTTAGAAGGACCCCCAGAAAATTGTCCTCAAAAAAGGTCACTCTATGTGGGGCTTCTTTCAAGCACCAGATTGAAGTTTCCAGGAGAAGGGGAGGAGGGAGGGGGGAGAAGGGATGGAATTTTCTAATTATCTTCCTTTTATATTTGCTTACTTTTAGCTAATTAAATGACTCGAGGAGATCATAAACTCTTTTATTAACACGTTTGCAGCAAGTTTTTTCTTTTTTTTAAATATGGGGGAGAATGCTGTAGGGAGGTAGAAATAGAGAGAAAAACGTGTTAAGTAAGGCATGAGATGTTTTTAATTCATTATTATTCCCAAAGTTGAAAAGCATGTGTAGAGTAGTGTCAACTTCCATACTTAACTTTTTACATTGAGCGAGATGTGTCCAATTGTTGTTAGCGCTCCTTACAGATCTCTAAAGCAGAACTCTGAAGCCTGAGTATCATTCAGGTTTATCAAAAGCACTCGTATCGATTTCGAATCTGATGCATCTTTCTCCTTTCCCTCGAAAAATCTGCTCCGGGCCTATAAACCCCCCCCCCCCCCCCAAAAAAAAAAAAATCTAGGAAGGCAAAAATCTGAAAATTCTCGGAAAGGCATCACACGGATGACAAGCCTCCAGTTGAATGTGCAAGTTCCAACCCTGGATCGCACCAACTGGCCGCATAGCCCCGCTCTTAACTTCTCAGTTTGAGGACCAATAGAGTAATTACCCACATTCTCTCCATGAATGCCAGTTATGCTAATTTTGCGGGTGAAAAGCAACTTTGAATAATCACAATTTGTGTGTCTCTGTCACTTCGCAACGTAACGTCGATGTCGCCAGGCTGAGCAGTGATAGTCACCTTACTGCTCTGCCGTCTTAAGTAAAAACGCCGTATGAGCATTCGAATGTTGCCAAATTTCTTCTTGGAGAATATTTATTTTTGAAGAAGGTTATGAATATAACAACTCGAAATTTTCAGACTTTTTAGATCAAATTATGAACGGAATCCTCTGACCAATCGGATAAGAACTTTCACAAATTTTCCTGAAAATTCTTGTTTTCTCGAAGGAAATTTGGCAACGCCTGATGGCTTCATACGGCGGTCTTACTTATGACGGTAGTGCGGTAGTGTACTCCGCTGCTCTGCACTTGAAGTCGGAGCGAGTGCAAGTCCTTGCTTCGAATCCCAATTTGGGGCATATAGGACAAGTCAGAGCTGCTGTGCGGAGGCGTGAATAATCGATTATCGATATTCCCCCATTTGAAGCTGTGGTAAAGAATCGATTATTAAGGTGTTTGCTTCGAACACCCTGTTTGTTGATCCTTTTCCACAGGTTTAAATGGCAGAGCAATCGACCTATCGCAAAGCACGCTACGCCACTGCAGAGCTCAGGGCACCCGGTTGAAAATTTTACTATTTCTTTCCGAATCAAGTCTCTACCCTCACATCTCTAACTTTGACTCAGACGTGGACGAAGAAACTGGAAATGAAAGGATTTTGACGCAAGGAACCGTCCGTCCCTCTATGACGTCAGCTACTTTTTCCCAAGTTTTGAAAAGCCCCCTCTATCCGCCGTGTTAAGTCCCTTCTCCTCATCCCACCTCCCTTCAAAAATGTTTGTCAAGTAGACCTTCTAAGTACCTAATGTCATTTGGGAGCATCTAAATCGAATGGAACCACATCCATTGTGACTAATTGAGCCCTGTCATGTATGTATTTTCAAGAATCTCAAGGCTCTTGTTTCAATACCTATATTTCCTTTTGATTTAAATACGTGAAATAATGGGCGGCCCCTAACCATATTTTCCTTTCAATTGATACCGCATAATTTATCACGAATAACATTAAAAAATCGGAAAAAACTCAACATCTACCTCAGAATTTCCAAATTTTTGCGAAGTACTGACAATCGAACTTTAATTTTTATTGGCAGTGACATATTATGGAGCTCATTTTGCAATAAGGAACCACTATTGCTGGCTCATTTTAGAAACAACATAAATGCCATTGGTTTCCTTATGCAGGAAGGTGTTTTTATGGGGGAGCTACAGGAGCCAGAGATAGTGGTTCCTTATTGCAAAATGTAATCCATATAGCTAAGGCAAATTTATTTTACCCTTTCGTCTGAAGTCTTAGTCTCTCTAGATTCCATCATATAATTTGTGTTTAGTACAATCCAATTTAAACTTTTCATTTGTATGAGATGGAAATGAATGCCGTTAGGCAGGTACGCACGTCAACTTTTTACCGTATTTCTGAAATAGCATAATTTTCTTCGGTTACCAACCTTAAGTGTCTTCGTAAACTGTTTCTATAAACGCTGTATGCATACTCTCACGCTATGGACTTGTACCAGCTAGGGTATGAATTCAAGCAAGGCGCTTTCTTCAAAGACTCGCGTAGCATACGATTTACCAAACAACTGCGAGTTCAGAATGCAACGCTTAAAGCTGATCAAATAAAAGACGTAAGGCGTCATTTACGCATTGGCATCAATGACTAATGATTTTTACCGCTTACAATCCTTACCCTTCAGAAGTCGTTTCTGGAATTCGCCGTCGCACGAATCATTTCCTGCACGAGATTCTGCAGAGGTATCGTGCAACAAGCGATGTTGAAACTACCAAAATACAAAACCATAGATTTGGATCGCGGTGTTCGAAAGTGCACCTACGCTCATATTTTATTTTCTCCAGAGAATACTTTTCGACTTTCCTGCGCAAAATTTTCCAAAGATATTCTTGAGGAAACGGAGAAAAATCAATTGAAATTGTGCGCCGAAACAACAAGTAGGTTTTTTTTTTAAAAAAAGGAAGGTGCGTCGAGAGATTTGCAACGTCGCAAAGTTAGGTACGTAGGGTCCAAAAAAATGGCAGGGACGCAGGATAAGAGAGAGTTTTTGCCAACCGTTGACGGTTATCACTCTTTGCACTTATTGTCAACCTTGCTCCACTAAAGGTTTAGGTTGAAGAGATTTTCTGTTATCGAATGCGCAAACTTGGATTGAAAACTGACTGTGAGTTTAATACGCCAATTCGTGTAATATTAGAGTGTCTACAGGTCAGAAAAACCTAGAAAAGAGGGGATTTTGATGAATTTGATCCAGGATCTAAATTATAAAGACGGGCGATTCTTTCCCTCCAAGTTCGTTGAAAGTATGAAGTTGAAGTCTCTGATTTTGAGTAAATTTCACCGTGACTAAAGTAAATAACACCTAGTGAGCTTGTTCAGCAATGTTTCCTGCATTTTTGAAGACTAGAGTGTGCAGTGAGTTGACAGGAATTTTCCCCGACTTTTTTTTTAACACTATTAACTAAGGGAAAACAAGCTTAAAGTTGCGTATTTTGAGCTCATTTTTCGTGGGTTAGTATTGTTGAAACAAATCGGGGAAAACTCCTGTGAACTCTCTGCTCTCTCTAGTTTTTAAAGAAGGAGGAATTAAACATTATTGAAGAAGCTGATTCTTGGTGATTTTACAATGGCAATGTCCGCATTTTTTGGGTCCCAGTGAAAGCTCGATAAATCCTCAGCTGGCTGAGCCGCTGAGCCAATCATAGGAATAGATCTTCCATCGATTCCTTGACTCTCACTATACTCGAAGGAACAGATGTAGATTTCCGAGTTATTTTCAATGTCAATGGGGCATTTTAGGATCTCACTCGATCCGGCAATGGTGGTATTATTCACCGTGATTTTCTTTGTCGTTGTCAGACAAGCCGGCAGTGAGCAAGCGTGTTAATTGGCAAATTCTGCTCCTTGCGTGAAGATGGGGTTGCTGTCTCGAGTTGTTTTTCTGCATACCTCTCGTATGCCTCAGCAAGAGAGCATTTGCGTTATTTCCGCGGAGAAAGTCCCAGTTGCGAAAAAATTATCATCTTCTATAAACAAGGAGAAAAATTTTCACACAGGGTGTCTACTGTACGGAAAAAGTACAGATACACTGAAAAAGCACGTGATTTCGGAAGGTCGGTACGGAAGTACGGGAGAGGTACGGATTTTCGGTGAAAAGACTAGGAAAATTTGAGAACTTGAGGAAAAAAGGTACGTTCTGTCACATAGCGAGACATTTTTTAAGTCAGGACAAGGTCCGGATTCGTCCCTCCAAATTCCGTTGACGTCCCGACTTAAAACGTTTTTAAAATATTCCTGTATATTCACGCAGACTTCTTGTGTTTGAACTGCGCTCAATCGTCCTGGGGCGAATCGCTCTTTTTCTTGATTTTTTCCTCGCTCTATAAACGGACGCATGATTGACGGGAAGACTCGACACTTTCGAGAGCCCGACTCAACTGAAATCCATTTTTATTCTCGATTAATCTCCTCAAGTACATGTTGTTGAGCCACTGAATTTCTGCAATTTGAAGTTCCCCTACAAGTGTTAACTCGTGTCAGCAGTCGCACATTCTGCTGTAGCGACTCGAAACCTGGCTACATCAGGGCATCTAGACTGCCGTACTAAGGAAGAACGCCGTATGAGCCTTCAGGCGTTGCCAAATTTCCTTTGATAAAACACGAATTTTCTGGTTAACTCATGAATATTTTTCTTCTAATTTTTCGGATAATTTTGTTCGCAATTTCAGCTAATGCTCCTGAAAATTTCAAGGAAAAATATTCATAACATCCCTTAAAAATGAACATTTTATAGAAGGAAACTTGGCAACTATCCAATGCTTATACGGCGTTTTTCTTTAGCACGGCAGTAAGAGGTCAGGACAACTAGCATCGTTAGGGAATTTTATAAAAAATACTGGAAGTTTAAAAATATTGAAACTTGAAACAAGGAATAACATCAGCGCTGCCTATACAGTCAAATCTAATTTCAGTTGCATTTAAATTGGCTCATTGATGTTTGTTGATGGAAAAGATTGCAATCGGACCGCGTTTAACAGATAGGAACCAAGCCACATAAGATATTGCCAAATTTAACTGGGCAATTCAATTTTTTACCAGAGAACTTTTGTGCGGGTACCTTTGAAAATTTAAAGGAATTTGCTTCATATTATGAAGAAAATTCACTGTTTGTACGAAAATTCGCACAACCGTTTTCATGTAAAAAATTAATTTGCCCAATTATTTGGCAATAGCTGATGTAGCTTGGTTCCTTTCTGTTTAACGCGGTTCAATTGTAGGGGAGAAATTCCTGTCAAAATTGGGAATTGGGCCTTGGTTTAGGTTCAGGGGCGACAGTTCTTCGGAGCAAATAAGATCAGCCGCAATCCAAGTTTGAAAATGTCCTCTCTCACGGAAAATCCCCTCATTCCGCGTAAATGTCAGAAGTACCTACGTTTTAAGCGGAAGCATCAAAAAAAATTGTGCTTCGAGGCTTTTACTCAATTTTTGCGCGGCAAAAAATGAAGAAGAAAAAACGAGCCACGGAAATTTTTACCCCGAGATTGCGGATTCCCTCACGCCCCACGCGAGCGTTAAGTTAATGTCACACGATCAAACCGTGCCATCAATATGTGAAGGTCAATCGCTGTGATTGGTCCAATTCATCGAATAAGCCAATCACAATACCTGACCTTGAAGATTTGATGGCTCGATCTGATCGTGTGACATCAGCTTTAGCTGGGGCCGGATTTTATCGGTGCTTCTACACGGAAATGCAATTTCCGTCAATCAGTCTAAACTGCACCTCTGACCAATCAGATGCATTGGGACGGACCCGAGTGCAGCAGAGCGGTTATACAGGCCTAGAATACCTGGGGAAACGGGGCACTTTATCAGATCGATGAAATCGGGTAAAAATCAGAGAATTTCATGAAGAATACCAAAATGAACCATCTTGAAACTTTAAATCTGAAAAAAAAGAACCATCAACGCTGTCCTTGCGATCTAACTAAAAGTCTATCTGGTTCTGAGTTACTTTCTGAACAGCGAACAGAGGACAATTCAACAACGAATTGTAATTTCACTTCCTGGTTACCCTTTACCTGGGGAAAAATAGGTCCATGTTTTTCTGTCAGTTGCGGTGAAATTAATGCAAAAATCGTTCATCTTCAGTTCTCTACATGCTAAATATCGTTGATATAATTTATATCAACGATTACTTGCCGGGCCTTGAGGGCCGGGTTTACTTACTTGCCGCCCATGGGCCGCCTGTATTTTTCCGCCCCCTTCTCATTCGTTAAGTTATCGTGCCAGTGGGGGCGGGGTGTATGAGACGCGTTTACTCGTGTTGGACGCACTTTTTGTGAAAGCCCTGTCAACACCAATACAATTTCACGGAACTTTACGCGAAAGTTAAATTCCGTAAACCCATCCCTGTTTGGACAAGGCCCTCCATTTATAACAAACGAACGAAAAAATTATGAAAGAACAAACATAAATGTGGTTTAATAATTTTGACTTCCGCCGCTGCACCGACCGCACTGTGTTTGGCGCAATGCGTGAAGTATTCATGCAGTCTTGTAGGCGCTATGCGTTTCACGCCGACCGCTGCTGTCCGCACTGTTTGACGCAATGCGTGAAGTATTCATGCAGTCTTGTAGGCGCTATGCGTTTCATGCTGACCGCCGGCCGCGCCGACTCAGTGTAGGAACAACGTGTGTACATACCATTAGTTTTCTCACGCACATTAGTAAGTGTTTATACGGATGATCTAGAACTTTTAGTCCTCAATTGCAAATTGTAGTTCATGTTCAAGTAATTTTTTTTATTTTTTTTTATTTTTTTTTCTTTACACAAAATAAACAGTACAAAATTGCACTTTTAGACGTACACATATCTTTTAAAAGCATATTTAAATTGTTAAAGAAATGGCTGAAGTAGTTAAAGTAATGGCTTAAGTAACGGCAGAAGGACCGACATAATTTGGGCCCAGCGCCCCTGACCAGGTATCCCGGTGAAAAAATACAGTGTGCGTCGTCTTCGTCCGTCGTCGCTCGTCAGGAGGTGATTCGAAGCCTTTCGTCATTCTGCTTAATCTCGGTACTCCTATTTCTCGCTGATTCCTCTCGAGTACCCCTATCCCGATCGAGCTCCATATCGAACCGTTTAATCACAAAACGGCGTACGAGTCAAATCTCGTGGGCCTTTGCGTCCTTCATCCACCACGGCTTCCGAGGCCCATGAAGTTTTGGTGCTCCTCGTGAATGAACGGTTCCGTTTGAGTGTTCAAATTTCTGGATACGTCGCATGCAGCGATGTTTACAATCCTTTATTATTCTCGCGCGAAGTCTTCCCGATTTATATTGGTATCCTTATCTGGCATTCGTTACTAACGTCAAATGCGAGTAACTGCAACTTCTACTCGTAATAAACTCGTACTCCGACAAAAAAATCATCATTGTTTTCATTATTTGCACGGCCTGGGGAAGTGCTCGACTTTTAACTTTTTCCCAAATCCTTGAAACATGCGATTGTTTGGTTAGTGCTTGAAAAATGGTTGAATGTTCTCGAAGCCAGGTTTTAGAAGTACTGAGTACAAAGTACCTCTAAAATTCGAACGCCATGTTTCTCTCTCTCTTTCTCTCTTTTAATAAAAAAATGAGAGTGTATAATTTATTTCTTAGTCCCTGAAATATTTTGCAGCTTCTTCGTGCTATTTTTTGCACAATTGCCAGGGTTGCCACGGTCAGGGAATACCGATAAAATCGAGAAATGTCAGGGAATTTTGAAAAGTCAGGGAAAACATGGAAATGTCAGGGAAAATGACGTGAGTGTCAGTGAAAAATTGTTAAGTCAACTTTACTTGCTCTCGAGAATGGGTTGGATGTTTCAAGCAACGAATTTCGCCTGAAAACTATTCCAAAGTATGTCTGTTTAATTATCTGGCATATCTTAAATTGTCAGGGAATCTTAAAAAATGTATCGGGGAATTTCATTTTGTAGATTTGGTAGCAACCCTTTTCGTTTCAATTCGCAGGTCTTGGGTGTTCTAGAGAAAGTCTAGGAACTAGACTAAAGTCGGAACTAGAGGAAAGTCAAGGGAGCTATTTATCCCACCAAGCGAACTTTCAGTTGTGACATGAAAGTCTCACCGTCGGAAGAAAATTTTTCCAGTTATCACTACTATAATAATTTAATTGTCACAGTCACGACCAAAAAATTGTTGTTGTTTTTTGTTGTTAATTCGTTTCTTCAACGCAACCAGACATGTCATGCCGTAGAAACACCTTTCTTTGTTGTGATGAGTCCGATTTCTCTCATTGCGAATGTCTCGTTCCTTTTGCCTCTTAATAAAATCTCAGCCAGTTGATAAGCCTCAGATAAGCCGTATCTGCTTGATAAAACGTGTCGAAATTTTTTCATGTAGCATCTATTTAAATGAAAGAATTCCGTAGCCATTTTTAAAGAGCGACAAATATTCCTATCTCAACTTGCTCCCGCCAATATATTTTATTGACCTTTCTATTCTTAATCATCATTCTCTCTTACTCTGAAACAGAAACGATATCATCGAAACATGGCTCCAGGTGTGATTTTCTGTCGGGGGGTTTTTTTTTTGCATTAAAACAGAAATAGGCAAAAAAGTGACGAAAATTAGAAAGAGATGAATTTAGTCCGTGGTTATTGAGCATTGAGTAATCAGCTTTGATAGAAGGGCTGCAAATGGTTTGATTCGAGTGAGGATTTTTTCTCGTAATAATCTAAGACTAGCCCGCGTTCCACGGTGGTCGACGATTAAGAGACCTCAGGAAAACTGGAAATTGAGGTATTAGCATCCTTGCTCACACTAAGTTTTTGCTACAAAAATTTTCAAAAATGTCAATCGAAGTCAGAGTCATGCCTTCTTGGAAATTGCAGCTCAAGGAAACGTATTTGGATATTTCGGAGAAAAAGTTGTGTTAACATATGATCGGTGGAGCGATTAAAACATGTTTCTTCGTAAAAGAACTATTCGCGCTTCCTGGTAGGTTGTGCTAGTTGCCTATACGGCGAAACTGAAAGCAACTTTCGAGGATGACAGGTTGACACATGGTTTATTGGTTGTTGGTTCCTTAAAAGTATATGGAGTGAAATAAATGTGTATGTTTCAATTAGGCAACTATTTGCGCTCCTCGGTAGATTTGTTGCCTATGCAGTAAAATTGAAGGCAAACTTTGAATGGACGATACCCAATTGATTAACATAATCATTTCTCGATGCGGTCCAAGCTTATGGAGGGATACTTAATGTGAGATTTTCAGACAGAAGTTTTATACAATGTATCTGCGCTCCCAGGTAGATTTATTGCCCGTGAGGCCCGCGTGCTCAAAACACAGACATTGCAGACAAAATTGAAGTGGACGATAACCGACAAACTCGCACGTCGTTTCTTGGTTCTGTCAATACGTGCATTCAACATAATGAGTGTACGTTCTTCGACTAGATGAGTAGTAGCTTTACTGCGAGAATCATTCATTTCTCCCTCGTTGATATATCGAAGGCAATTAGTCAAATCAGGCATTTTATCAAATGCCTAGGCCGGTAGTCAAATTTTGACAGTTTACGGAATTCTGTGCATTTATGGCGAGGATTTCACGGGTTTTCAATATTTTGGGAAGCATAACTCCCGGTCCACAAGAATGAATGGGAAATGTAAAGCGCCGTATATATCGTTGTAGTGAGCATTAACTCATGAGCCATGGCCACTATGAGGAGCCGCGACGACGGCTTCGTCACCGGCACTTTATATTTCCCATTCATTCTTATGGCCCCATCACTAACTAGCAGACTCCATCTTCCCCACTCGCACATAATGGACCACTAGACAAGGTCTGAATTTGAGCAATCTGATACATGTTTCTTAACCAGAATTTCATGCAGAATACGATTCACACGACGAAAATTACTGAAACCAACTCCTAACGAAGATATTAACATTTGTATTTCACATTGGTGACGAGGAATTTGAACTGCCCGCTTACAAGAAACTCAAAGCTCTACGTGAGTCAAATCGCGCACTACAACGTTGTTAGCAAGCTTCTCAATCGAGCAATGTTCATTTCCCACCATGTGTTGTTCAAACTATAGGCAATTTGCTACAGCTGATCCAAAGCGTCAAGATTGAGGTTGCCAGAATTTTATAGCGCTGAGACTGCCATGATAACGTTTAGCGCGCGATATGAATCACGCAGAGCATTGAGTTTTCATGAGCGGGTGGTTTGAATTCACGCATCAAGAATCATTGAATATCTTCGTAAGTATTTAATTTCGGTAATTTTTGTTGTTCGCATCGTGTTCTACGTGAAATTTTAGTTACGAAATATGTATCAGAATGCTGAAATTCGTACCTTGTCTCGTGGTCCATTCTGTTTGACGGAAATACGTCCAAATTTTCCCTCATTTCAGGCTGTCGAGCCACTTTTGGGAAGCGCATGTTTCTGAATGGGCCTGTTGCAAACTTTTGCTAGAGCAAAACTAAGAGTTGTTTCTTATAGATAATGCCTCGAAAATCACGATGAGCGCATCGGCAAACTCTGAAATGCACTCATAACTTCACAATCTGCGTAAGAAATTTGCGGTTTTTTGAGCTTCCCGCTTCAAAAACGATACTACGGCACAGGTGAACATTTTGTAAGAGGAGTCGTTCCATCGTCGGCAATAATCATCATGGCCGACGCCAATCCGCCAAAACACGTTTGATGGGACGAGATAACACCTGAACTGGATTAGACCAGATAACAATCGGTGTGTTAACGTTCATATTTTCCACGCCCGAATTGATTGACCTTGAACTCTCCTTGAATTACGCGCGGAACTGCGTGCAAGAGTCGGCCATGATGAATATCGCCGACGATGGAGCGACTCCTCTAACAAAATGTTCACCTATGCCGTAGTATCGTTTTTGAAGCGGGAAGCTTAAAAAAACGCAAATTTCTTACGCAGATTGTGAAGTTATGAGTGCATTTCAGACTTTGCCGATGCGCTCATCGTGATTTTTGAGGCATTATCTACAAGAAACAACTCTTATTTTTGCTCTAGCAAAAGTTTGCAACAGGCCCATTTGCAGAATTTCTTGTAAGTGGACACCCGAGGTACTCTCCTCGGTTTGGAGCGTGGGCGGTTGGAAGGCGCTCGACATGATCCACGAGCACGAGCACACCTGCAGCGTCAAGCGCAAGCCCGCGCGCGGTGATAATGAGTCGATGGCAGTTTCTGCTCCACACTTTTTCGCGTGTCATAACCCGCGTCTGCGAGTCTGCCCACGTCCCGTCGTCGTCGTCGTCAGTGTCGGCGCGTCCACGTTCGCCAGACCCGGCTCTTTTTTCGGCCAATATCCTGTCGACACTCGCTCCTCACCAACGTCACCCGATCCACCTCCACCTCATCGGCCACGTCGCGCACCCGAGAGTTTTCACCCACACCCGCACTCTTCGCGCCTTCACCCAACTAGAGTTTCTTCCTAGTCAGAGCACGGACACGGAGGGAAAAAGCTCACACACAAGCACAAGTTACTCTCAAAGAGATACGCTGCTTGGTCGGTGCAAAACTAGTAACAACCGTTCAGGAAGGCATCTGCAGAAGCGTTTCGGCCTTGTTGGGCCAATCCCAAGTGCAGTGCAGCCTCCTGAATTTCCTGCTACCAAGCTCGGAGAGGTCGTTAAAACAGCCCGAGACTTGGGCAAGCGGTTGCTGGCGGCAAGTGAACTTGCGCCATCTAGTGAGCGATTGTGGACAATATAAATGCACGGAAAAAAAACTTCGTGCGTGGGACCCGAAGTTTAGGTTATATGGATCTCTGAAGTTTTCGGATTGAGCATTCGAACACTTAAGGTCCAGCTGCTGAGGTTTGGATCACACATCTGAAACTTCAGTTCTCACGTCTGAAGTACTTCGGTTTTCTTATCAGAAAGAACTTCGGTTCTCACATCTGAAGTACTTCAATGTAAGAGCTGAAGTTTCAGTTGTGTGATCCAAACCTCAGCAGCTGGACCTTAAGTGTTCGAATGCTCAATCCGAAAACTTCAGAGATCCATATGACCTAAATTTCGGGTCCCACGCACGAAGTTTTTTTCTCCGTGCGCTTATAAAAAAAAAAAAAAAAAAAAAAAAAAAAAAAAAAAAAAAAAACAAGAGACGTAAATGATTCGTGGTCGGAATCGATGTTAAATGCAGCAGGTGATATACCTACGTCAAAGGTTGGCAACAACCCCCTCCTATCCAGAGTCACCGCCATTTTTTCGGATCCTAAGGGTCTCCATGGGTATACCAGTATCCATGCCCCATTGCCCCTTCTGTAATAGTACTCTACGCACGGGTCCATGACCCGTAGCTTCAGGCGCTGTTTGAGTATTATTATGAGCCGATCGAAGGAGATGAATATAGGTTTTCGCGCGAAACGGAACATCGCCATCCGAAGAACTGCCGTGGGTGAATTGGAACCTTTCTTTTCTGTGTCTGCGTCGGGCGATAATTAGTTTCGCGAATAATCAGCAAATCAGCGGCTTATTCCAAATGCATAGCACTTCGAACCGAACGTCACACAGTCAATCGAACTTGAGCTCTTTGCGACTCATAAGCTCTGCCGTATACTGAGGAAGACCGCCGTATGAACATTCGAGAGTTACCAAATTGCCCCGAAAAAAACATGTATTTTTGGAAAAAAATATTCGTATTTTCCTTGAAATTTTCAGACGTTTTCGATAAAATGATGAACAAAATGGTCTAAAAAAATTGAAGAAAAATATTCATAATTTTCTTGGTAAATTAGGTTTTTATTGAAGGAAATATGGCAATGTCTGAAGGCTCATACGGCGTTTTTCCTCAGCACAGGCGAGCTGGGCATTGGATAATCCTAATAGATTCTATTCGATACATCAAGCAGGTGAGATTTTATCGATATCGATTGGTTCAACATGTGAACATCGCCTCAAAAGTCAATTGAGTAATCTGAGGGAACGGTTTTTTTGCGATGGATTCTTGATTCTTATGAGTACAACATCGAAACGGGAAGTGAAATTGTTAGGAATTTTCTCATTTTCAGCTTTCCCAACTTAAATATTTGTTAGAAAAGCTATGTTCTATTGTTTTGAACCAAATGATACGTCGAACCTCCATCCAATACGAACCATTTCGGACTTCGGTAAAGTCGAAATCGATTTTACAATAAATTCAGCTAACGATTAAAATCAAACAATTTTTGTTCAGACAAAAATTGTACTTAAAACGTTGACAAAAATGGGATCGTGTTGGAGATTTTTCATAACACCTGTCCCAAAAATCGAAGAATTGGACTTTTTTGCGGTGAATTTTGAAAAAGCACTAAAAAAAAGTCGCTTGAATGTAGAGTCCGGACTCTTAGAAACATAAACAAGAAAAAATACTCTTGATTCAATCGCATGTTTGCTTAAATTGAGAGCCAAGCTTCTTAATTTAAGCGGATTTCCTTTTGATTCGAGCGAAAATCCGATTGAATCGAGAGTATTTTTTTTTCGTCACTGTTTTCAAGAGTCTGGACTCTACATCCAAGCGACTTTTTTCCAGTGAGGTAAACACAACTGGATTAGACTTTAGCTTGGTTTTCGGCTCACAAGAGCGTTTCAATGCGTCGAGTTTGACGGAATCCATGATTAATATATTTTTTTTTTTTTTCTTTTTTTTTCTTGTATGTGCAGTTTTAAGTGCGGAAAGCTGCAAAGACGACATGGCTTGCTTGACGATGGCGTCGCAAGATCGGCTTGGTCTCGAAGCCATCAGGTCTCTCCACCGGCAGCTGGACGACGATGCTGACGGAGCTGTTGATCTCATGGAATCCGATGAGGTGAGTCCAACATATTCTTACCTCTACTCGTACAGGGTCGTCCAAAATTCCCGCACCAACCCCAATAAACCGTCGGCTTCTTCTTTTTCAGGTATCCTGGGTTTCACGGGTGAAATTGAAATTATAAAATAATGAACATTTCCGAGAAATGTGTCTTGCAGTTTCATAAAATTTTGAAAAATATGCAACATATTTTCAGGGGCTGGGTATGCAACACGCACTAAAAAACAGCAAAAAGCAAAAACCAGTTGCCTTCCATTTTATTTTGCATTTGATTTTGTAAAATATTTTTCACATTTCTCTGAAATTTCATGATATTTTCCAGTTTTTATTTGTCATAAAAAATTGCAACCTTGCAGGTATGCCTCTCATATTTTTTTTTTTTTTTTTTTTTTTTTTTTTTTTTTGGGGGGGGGAGAGGGTTACCAAAAGTCGTTTCCTTTGACCTAAGAGCACGCACAAAATAAATGTCGAGTCTCCATCTCAATTCATTCAGAAGTTACAGAGTTGGTGCCTAGTGCTGGTGATGCGGACATTTGGATCGCCCTGTATATAGAGTGAATTATTTTTCCACGATAAGACATACTTGTCCCTTGGATTTCGCAGAAAGTGATTTTTTCTCTTCTGTCAGAGTATGATGGACCGATCGGGTGTACAGCGCTTGACTGTCTCTCGGCCGCGGCCGGTTCATGGTTTTTTAATCCTCCCGCGTCGGGCAGAGCCTCAAAGGCTCCCTGGTAAAAATTGGCAGTAGAATCTGTGTTCCAAAATACCATAGATCTACAGCCGGCTGTAAGATTTCCGATAGCTTCTAAAGCCGGCTGTAAGATTTCCAATAGCTTCTATAGCCGGCAACACAATTTCTTATAGCCTTTTATAGCCGATGGCGATTAAGCAACAGCCTGGCGATAAAGTGTATGCTAAACGTTATTAATTACGGACACTAGGACTTAGTGAGTTTTTGCATGGACTACCGCTCTCTTTTTGGGCCGTAGTATCTTGATTTATTTTGCGAGGAAAGCTCCGTACTTTTGAAGGATGCCTGCCATTCCTAATATGTTGGAGCGCCTTCAATTTTGTATGATACTGTGCAATACCTCTGGTGTGGAATAGTTGCTTCAAGCGCCGTGGTACGCGGCGGCGCGGCGGACGGGCAGCCAGCCGAAACGCGCATTGGCGCCTACAAACCTAACAGGGATACTTCACGCATTGTGTAATGCGTGAAGTATCCCTGTTAGGTTTGTAGGCGCCAGTGCGCCGCCGCTCCGCTTTGTGTTAGGCTCTAATATTTAATCTCGTGGAGTCAGCGTTTTTCAACTCATGACTTTGAAATGTTTGCACGCTCTGTATGGCTTATTCTCATTTAATTGATGAAAAAAAATATGTAGTAAAGGAAAATATGATGTGCGTTTTGTAAATATTAAGGTGATTCCGTACAAACTGAAGGATTTACAAAGCACACGAATTTGTACACAATTTCTTATAGCCTTTTATAGCCGATGGCGAAAAAGCAACAGCCAGGCGATAAAGTGTAAAGCCCGACGATAGGAAATATAGCCCGGCTGTGTAATTTTTTATCGCTTCGTGCAGCCCGGCCGTATGATTTTTTCCACTTTCTACAGCCAACTATATGATTTTCTATCGCCTTCTTCAGTCGGTTATAAGAACTCCTATAGTATTTTGAAACGCAGCTCCTATCGTCAATTTTTACCAGGGCTCCACCAGGGTGACCAAGTTCTTGTAACTTCAGGGAAAAGTCAGTGAATTTTGCTGCAGAACTTTGAAATTCTCTCGTCAGGCCGAAGTGTGTAATCATTTTCCATTGCAAGGAACGTCACGCCAAAGATTAATTGTGGAAAGCATTCTCATAAAAAATCTTACCGAAAAACCATCGGAAACAATCATGGAACAGTCAGGGAATTCCTCGTTCGGAAACCCTGAAAAATCATGGAAAATTCAAGGCATTTTAAACTTTAAAAAAATTCGTCACCCCGTCAAATTAACGGAATATAGTTTTGGGCTGGATCTCATGAGTCAAAAACGTAATTTTCTAGACATTAAGTACATGACTGGTTCTCTGGGCAGAGGGTTTAACACAAAGTTGCCAGATTGTGCAATTAAATGTAGATATTTTACATGTGTTTAAATGGGGAAAAGTGCGCTGAAAAATCAGCACTATCTGGCAACTATGGACCAACTGACTCGGGATCGGCTCGGGCTGCAGTACAGTCGTGGGAGCCTTTTTGTTTATCTAAAAGAATGTGAATATGACACTTGGTTTTGATCATCAACTTTACATGGTTGCCAATATTAGTAGATATTAGCACTGATTATAATTCAACTTAAATAAGAATGATCCTAGACATTTGATTGACCCAGCTGGCTACCCCTCCTATTTCCAGTGGTTGCAACTGCATTCTCTGATGATGCGGGGGTTTCTTAAAGCAATTATAGCATAAAAAACCAAGAATTCCGTATTTTCACGAGTGTTTCATCGCCTTTCATTAGTAGGTATTTCATTGACAGAGAAATTTAGCGTTGAAAGAATTTCCCAAGAAAGGTACGCAAAATTTGGCAACGTACTCTATAATATTTGAGGAGGAGGTCTTTTCTCATGATTTTTTGTAGTTTTTCTCTGTTTTCAATTTTTTTTAAGCATGCATCTTTTTGCGTTTTATTTTTTACTTTGAACGAGAATCAACTGTCATAAGAAACAAAAATCTCAGTGATGAAATATTGTGTACGCGTAATCGCAATCGGTCCTTGAATATCCATTGTTAATCTGATGTAACCTGAGTGTGAATGTTTTGATGGAAAATATTATAAAGTAAGAAATTGGTAAAATTCTTCAAAATAGAATAGCGGTGATAAACAATATTATACAAGAGATATCACTCTGTTGCGCTGTCATTGTTTGTGCCTCATCAATGCCCCCGGTATTTTCAGAGAGGAGCTATAAAAAGTGATAATGTGTGCATGATACCATTGTTCTTAAGTTTTCTCTAGAAATTTACTTTTAATAGCCAAAAGATTGAGACTCGAGCTGTCCAAATTTAGACCAATAAAAAAGAGAAAAAGAATGGTCGCCTCAGAGGTAACTGAACCGTTAACTTGGGGCCTAATTAATTTAATTCAGCTTACTTTTTTTAATAAATTAATCACTGTAATTGGCATAATCACCTAACCGATGACATCATTTTTTGTACCAGATACAGTACTTTTGTCTTGAGTTGCGATATGGTGTAATGCCATGCTGAAGATAAATGTCTTATGAACTTTCGAGGGTTGCCAAAAATCCCGCCAAAAATTTCAATTTTTAATACTTTTCTCTTCTTCATTTTTTTACACGAATATTCGTCTAACTATTTAGTTCAAAGTGTGAGCAGAAGTATGTTGAAAATTATAATATAAATAAACACTAATTATTAAAAACACAATTTCTCGGGGAAAGTAAATTTTAGCTGACTGGAAGCTCTTTCGGAAAAGTTGCTACTTACTTCCCAACTGTCATCCCCGCACATTGGTCCTTACGTAGATGTCTAGCGTTTTATATCTTGATCTATTAAATAATTCCAAAGAAGTGACAAACTTTTAATTTCTGATTGGTCGAGAATCATGTCACACCTCGATAAATTTTCGGATCGAACAATAGATCGTATTTGATACATCAAACAGGTGACGAGATTGTATCGATCTCGATTAGTTCAACGTGTAGACATAGCCTCAAAAGTCAATTGAGTTAATCCGAGGGAACGGGGGTTTTTTTGTGATAGATTTTTGATACTCTTAAGTACAAATAAATGCCAATGAAGACTGAAATTGTTGGGTTTTTTCTAATTTTCAGCTTCCCCAACTTAAATCCTACAATTTTTATTCGACATTATGCTCTATTGTTTTGAACCAAAGGATACATCGAAGCACTATCGAATACGATCTACACATTGCGTGGCGCATAACCCCCTCGAGTGGAATGTCCAACGCCAGCGCAGCGTGGCGATTCATGCTAGGCCCTCGAAAAGTGACGTATCGAAGGAGTAAGAAATTATTTTCGTCCATTTTTCAGAACATAAAATTCGCTCGGTAAACAAGGGATTGGGTTGGCGGGGGGTCTCCAGATCGACGACTTATTAATAGAGCGGAGGCGCTATAACTCGCCGAAAATCCAAGCTTTCGTGATATCTCAGATCGGAGGGTCCTTCCCGTTAGTCGCCAGGTGCTAGGTACTCAATGCACGTCAATGGAGAATTTATATCCGCGGCACACTGGAAAAAAAAGTCGCTTGGATCTAGAGTCCAGACTCTTAAAAATATCGACAAGAAAAAATACTCTTGATTCAATCGGATTTTTTGCTCGAATTAAAAGAAAACCCGCCTAAATCAAGAGGCTCGGTTCTTCGATTCAAGGAAAAATCGGGTTGAATAAAGAGTATTTTTTCTTGTCAATGTTATTAAAAGTCTGGATTCTAGATCCAAGCGCCTTTTTTTCCAGTGCAATGGAAAAATTCCCCCTTTTTCATCTCAATGCGTGCTTCTTGGGAGGCTTATGGTGGTTGGCTCATGTCATTAACAGGATAAAAAATTCACCAGAAAAATGCTAGTTTTTACCTGTGTTAATGGGCGTGTTTTCTTTGAATGTCCGTGCAGTTCTTAAGAGAAGAGCTCAAGTACGAAAATGGCGCTGAGCGGAGGCAGAAGGCGTTCCACCGAAACGACGACATGCATATATCGGTGAAAGAACTCTGGGATGCCTGGGTCAAGTCAGAGGTAAGTCTTCTTTATCGTAGTCTTCAAACATTCTAATCCCTCCTTCAATTTTTCGGTTATGCAACTTGAAATACGGCTAAGTGAGTGCGTCTCTTATATCTCACAATCAGGTTCGGAAAATTGGGGGAAAAAAGAGAAAGGCTAGTGTGTTCGGAATAGGTCTGCAATTCCGGAGAAAGTCCAGTTTACGTCAAAGGTCCGGAAACAACATCTGAAGATTCATCTGTGAGTTGCTCAGTCGAAAAAATCATTCCTGAAAGAGCGCAAGACAACCTCTCGGTAGCAAGTTTCGAGAAAATCAGAAACAAATTTGGATTGCACTTTGCAGAAATAAGGGACCACGAGTACTCCAATGTTGCTGAGATTGTGCAACTTTTACCTTACAAATATAAACTGATCATCTAAACAAGTTTTATCTTTACTCCCAATAAAATATTTTTCAAGACGAAAACTACTATTGAAAATTTAATTTTTTGCGTGATTTTAGTAATTTCATCGCCGAGAATGTAAGTAGCGCAGTCTTGGCAACATCGGATTGTTCTTGGTTCCTTTTTGCAAAATGCAATGCAATTGTCCTTCCTCTTTGTGTTTAAATTTTTGTAAAAGTTAGGCAAGTGGCAAACACATCCATTGAATTATCAACAATTTTTGAATTATTTCAATTTTTCAATTGAACTATTTAACAATAAGGTATTTATACCAATGATGTAGATGTCGCAGGCAATTAGCAATCGCCGGGTATTTGCAAGCAAATAGTAAATAAATGTAGAAAATCATAAAATTAAAAAGCACAAGAACAAGATTAGAGCGCTGATTATGTTGCCTGTAGGTATAATGTGAATAGGCACTTTTCCCTCCGAAAAAACATTGTAGGAATAGGCATAATCATCAGAGTAGCGTGTAGTGAACTCTGTGATATTAGTTCGTTTGGATAGGCAACTAAATTAACTCCGTACCAAAGCGGAGAGTATCACAGTAATTGAAGGGGCTCTAAGTCAAGATCGTCCTTTTGCAGGTCAAAACCCCTAAAAATTTCATTATGCCTATGAGTATTCTTACGATTTTTAGAAACAACATGTAAACTGCTTGCAATTTGCCAGCGATTGCTGATTGCCTGCGACATATAGACATCCTGCTTCTAACCAAAATATACGTTTCGTGCTAGCTTACTTAATTTTGATTGGCATTGAAATCAGGTGCACAATTGGACGGTGGAGCAGACCTCTGAATGGCTCGCCAGCAACGTGGAACTGCCGCAGTATGTGCCGATTTTCATCCTCCATCGTGTCACCGGTGCCCACTTACCAAGGTTCGTACGTCTTTCTCGCTAGCAGCCTTTGTATTTTGATACTCTTAAGAACAAAACTGCCGTAGACGTCATTTTAAATGTTTTGGAAACAATGTATCATAGCAAAAAAACTTGTGTGCGTTAGGACGATCCCATATAGGATAGTCCCATAGTCCCCCATAGGACAATCCCTTCCTTCCCCTTTTTGAATCTATTTCTCCATGCATTTTCTAGTTACCAACCCGACTAATTACTACTCATTTCAACAGTGTCAAAGAATAGAATATTTTCTTTCATCATCATTCTAAAAAACACACGAATCCGAATTCAGATGGCAAATCTTTCGGCTCACTTTAAACATTGTTTTCTCAGTAGTTTCTCGTTGCGTTAAGGATAGGTATGGTTATAGGACATTTCGTCAACGATTTTTTGTCCGCGCACCTGTTTTTTCCAGTAATTTACGTCCACGCATTTTTTCGGCACGGGAGTTTTGGTTCACGTGCCAGTTGAGACCCAAAGTTAATTGGCCCACATGTAAATACAAACGACAATTGCTCACGACGTTTTTTGGATGAAAATGTGTAATGTCTTGGAAAAATGAGGGTTCGCTTGTTTTTTTGTTTTGTCTCTTTGGTCCAACGGAGAATAATGTATAGTTGAGAGTTTTGGTAAAAATGGGGGAGCGTCAATTCCATGAGACAAAATTCACTAAAACTCTCTATCTACACCTCTTTGGTGTAACAGGACTGAATTATCTTTCAAGAAATCCAAACCTTATTATACCTGAACCGGATAAACCTCTATATTTGCCTCAGCTAAAGGCTCTTGGATTTTTCTTGTGCACGATAAGTATCTTGATTTATTTTGCGAGGGAAGATCTGTACTTTTAAAGGATGCCTGTCATTCTTAATACGTTCAATTTCGTATAATACTGTGCAATACCTCTGTTGTGAAATAGTTGCCTCAGGCGCCGCTGCACGGCGGGTGGGCGACCAGCGCGAGAGGCTCACTGGCGCCTACAAACCTAAGTGGATACTTCAAGCATTGTGCAATGCGTGAAGTATCCACTTAGGTTTGTAGGCGCCAGTGAGCCTCTCGCGCTGGCAGCACGCCGCTCCGCTCTGTTAGGCTTTAATATTTATACTCGTACAGTCAGCGTTTTTTAACTCATGATTTTGAAATGTTTGCACACTCTGCATTGATTATTCTCATTTAAATTGATGGGATCAAAATATGTATCAATTTGTCAAAGGAGAATAATAATATTATGTGCGTTTTTTAAATATTGGTGGTTCCGTGTCAATTTTAATGATTTCCAAAGCACTTTAATTTTTTCTTTTACATTTTGTGCTTTTGTTGTGCTGCAGCGAGGTGTACGCGCAACCAAACGCTCAAAATTTGACGTATTTGACTCTGAAAGATCGATGTACAAATGGGTTAAAACTAAAGATTGCGTGCTTCTTGGTTTTTTCCCCTCTTTTATTCATTTTTGCAGTTTCTGTCGGCACAACTGCGGCTCATTGAGATTAATGTCTCTTGGAAAAGGTTTTACAAATATTTGCCACGTTTTAAAAATATAAATGTTTTCTAAATGAAGTAATAATTTCGTAAAGAAAAAATTAAAAAATAAAAAAAAGTACCTATACATATGTAAGGTATATTGTACATCGAATATTTTAAGGATAGAAATAAAACCAAATATTCACCAATGACAATTTAAAAAGATGATTCAAAAGGAGGAAGTAATAACATTTCATATAGAAAATGAGCAACCATAACAACACCTCTTTCTCTCTCAATTTCTCATTTCCATATTGTCAATATAATTTTACATACCGACTAAAATACAACGCTTGGACCAAGTCACTGTTGCTTATTTTACGTGTGGGCGTAAACTACTGGACAAAAAAGGTGCGCGGACAAAAAATCGTTGACAACATGTCCTGAAACCTGAAATGGTTTCAGGACATTCCGTCTAAGTTTTTCTCTATGAAAATGAATCCAGGGCCTGTTGCATGCAAGAGATACAGCCGCGCGAATAGACTTTTTAGAGGTTAAATGACACGAAAATTACGATGATCACATTAAAAAAGTCTGAAATACACTCCTTACTGCGCAATTTGCGTTGTTGGGAACGCGCTTTTTCAAATTTCCCGCGTCTGGGGGCAGTTTTCTAATCACCGGAAACGAGCAAACGGCGGGCTCGGTGATTTCCGGAAGATGTTGAGTCGTTGTTGTTGTTGTTATTTTTTCCTTCAGTTTGTTTACAAACCCAACGTGATCTCTTATAGTGGTCCATATACGCTTTATGCAGTAACCAAATCGATCAACTGTTAAATATCCAACGCAATCCTTCTACATTTCATTCTCTGATTTCATTTCACGATATCACGAGCTCCGATTTTTAGGTTATGTTGTCAGTTTTAGTTGACCGGAAATAGCCGCGAGTTGCCGTTAATGTTTCCGTTAGAAAACTGCCCCCGACGCGGGAAATTTGAAAAAGCGCGTTCCTGACAACGCAAATTGCGCAGTAAGGAGTGTATTTCAGACTTTTTTAATGTGAGCATCGTAATTTTCGTGTCATTTAACCACTGAAAAGTCTATTCGCACGGCTGTATCTCTTGCATGCAACAGGCCCATTGTTTTAGTCGTGACAAGGAAATTTTCCTTTTGGGAATAACATGCTTCAAGTTGTCAATCTAAAATATTTCATTACTAGAAAACTCTCGTTAATAATAAGGAGTATGCGGCCCAGAGGCGGCCAACTTTGTATACTAAACTTTTGAAAAAAAGTTAAAAAAACAAAAATGAATAAGACACATTGATCGTAAGTAAATTAGAAAACAAATCTTGATTTCTAAAATATTAAGAAAAAGTATATAGAAGTAAATAAGAATATCATTATTCAATTAAATATGAAATAAACTATCTACATATTGCCAGTCATTCTTGAACAAGTTCAGACAAGTCGTAACGAAGTATAATTACTGGAAAGTAATTTTAGATACATTTCATTAACTTCAGTTTTACTATTGAAATGTTAGTTGACGCTTAAAATCGCTTCCTATACGCTATAAGTATTTTCTGCAGCTCAACGAGAAGCTGCTAGTTAAACGTTTTTCTATGTTGTAATTTGTCCGATTTTCCTCGATGAGAGGTATGGCGCGAAATTGCCTTGTGCCAAAGCCGCACGTCATTTCAAATTTCGCGCGCTTCCGAAGCTGAGCTTTCCTGCTAGCTGCGCGAAAATGATGAATGCTCATGAGCTTTAGTCGCAGGAATAGGAGAAACGTTGCCATCTCAATTCTTTTATTTTCAGAAAAACTTCTCTGCCTCCTGATTGGCTCTCCGCTTTAGACTTTTCTAGGAGCTCTTAAGGACTTTCGTAAAAAAACCAAATTCGGAAGAATTTGTATATCAGAGGGAAAATTGAATGGTACTCACGGAAAAATTGTAATCCTTCGTACAAATATCCAAAAAAAGTAATTTTGAGAACCTGTTTTAGAAGATGGCTTCCAGAATCTGTCTCCATCTTGTTTGTTTATTTGGATGCAAAACCAAGAGCGAGCTATTTGACGCACGGAGAAAAAAACTTCGTGCATGGGACACCCGAAGTTGAAGTCATATGGATATCTGAAGTTTTCTGATCACGCATCCGAAAATTTAAGGTCGAGCTGCCGAAGTTCGGGTGAGACATCGAGGCACTTCGGTATGTACCGGAGTACTTCAGATGTGTGACCCGAACCCTTCGGTATATATCGAAGTACTTCAGATGTCTGACCCGAACTTCGGCAGCTGGTCCTCAAGTTTTTAGATACGTGATCCGAAAACTTCAGAGATCCATATGACCTCAACTTCGGGTCCCACGCATGAAGTTTTTTTCTCCGTGAACATGAGGTTATGTGTTTGTTTACCATTGAAATATGCCGTAGCCACTAAATCAGTCTATTTGATTCTCGACCTGGGATTCTCGCACTGTGACGTCATCGGTCAAAACTTTTCAAGCTCGTTCTCAAGCGCAACCGCAATCTAGGAAGATAAGACGAGATCTGTTTTTCGCACGGAGGACTGAAATCTCCACAAGTCGGCTGTCAAATATTCGCGCCGGAGCGGTCAAATAAAATTCGGGCGTGAAACGATTGTTTGAGCTGCGCATCGCAGGTTATGTCAATAGTCTCCGGGACAAGTCACCGAATTTACAAACAATGCGCCGAAGCTCGGATCGTCCCGAAACCCGCGAATCGCTCCGGTAGCGCCGGTAATCGGCGAAAAGCTCGCGGCTGGATCTGATTCGATTTCATTTGTCTCTGCGCGGCTCCGATAATGACTTACTCGAAGGCGGCGGGGATCGCGAGGCTTTTCGCTAATGAGCGGCCATTCGCGGGCGATTCGATGCGGCGATTCGAGAGCGAGCTTGAAAAGTCCGTATTGTTTTCCGTCGTCTTCGTCCACGGGATCCTCCTGACCCTCTCCCTGTTTCTGCCCCTCAGGTTGGCGGTGAACAACATGCAGTATTTAAGCAACGTGCTCGGCATCAAGGACCCGATTCACAAGCAGAAGATCGCCCTCAAAGCTATGGATGTCGTCCTCTTCGGCCCGCCCAAAGGTAATCTCAACCGCACCCTCTAGTTTCCGATTGCTTGTGGATCAGTCCGCGTCCAACCCCGACCCCTCGGGTTTCAGTGTTTCCGCGAATATTTCCGCTTTTTCCCGCGGTTTACATGGTTCGTGCAGTTTGGATACATTTCGACCGCGTTTAGCAGAAAGGAACCAAGCCGCATCAGCTATTGCCAAATCGACGGCGTAAGTCGGCGATCATATAACTCGTTTGTGGTGTCTGAAAATCTCTGCCTCTATGTTATTTTTTTAAAGGAGAACAAATTGACATCATTTTTTGTAGTTTATGCAGAATTTTCTTCGCACAGAGAAGAAGAATCACGGCAGTTTTAAAAAATTGTCGTTGAGTGGTTTTCCGTTTTAAAAATAAAGTATGACAGGAAGTCTGCGACGTCGCAAACCGAGTTATGTGATCGCCGACTTACACCGTCGAAATTTAATTAGGCATTTTGATTGTTTACATGAAAACGGCTGTGCGGATTTGTGCGCAAATTTGCACAGTACGAAGCAAATTCCTTAAGATTTTCAAAGGAATCCGCACACACGTTCTCTTGTGTAAAATTAAAGCGCCAGGTTAAATTTGGCAACAGCTGATGTGGCTTGGTTCATTTCTGATAAACGCGGTAGTACTTGGAGTAACCTGCCCACTCAATTCCCGAATCTGTTGAAAACTCATCATGTGCATCCATCTATGCATCAGATACTAACGTAAAAAAGCGTGAAAGTTACTCTCTTGACGATTGAAAATGAAAAAAGGATATATTTGCCACATTTTTCCCCCCAAATTGATCTGAAAGCAAAAAAATTGCGAAAAATTGCTGCCGTATAATGCGGGGCTCGGATAATCGAGGCTCGCTCTGTACTTGATTTTCCCAACTTCATTTTTATTATTTTTTATTTTTTTATTTTGTACGTAAAACTATTTTAATTCTGGATAATCAAGCATACGATTTCAGATTACTTGACTTTTTGTGAGCAGATACAAAACCTCCCTGAAAAACCTGTGAGAAAAAACAACGCTTAAGAATGCCTAACAAGTTTTTGGTAGTCAACCTGGATGCGGATAGTGAGATGTTTAAAAGTGTTTTTTGCTGTATTTGCGTTGGCACTTATGCAAGTAGATAATTTGAAATTTTTAAACAAATCCATGAAAATTCAAGTCCTCCTGTTCTCTCTTCGTGATATTTTCTGAAAATTTTTCCATTTTAAAAAAAGTCTAATACACGTAAAATTCTTGAATATTTTCATGGAAAAAAAAATCCTTGAAAATATCCAATGTACTCGAAGTTTCATTTTTCAACTCTGCATGAAGCATGTAGATAACCGCAAGTTTCAAAAGCCTGTGCAGAAAACGTCCCTCTGAGTGCAATCAGTGTTACTTAATAAGTGAATCTTCGATGTCAGTGCACGAAAATTAGCAGTGTCGGTATCGCCAGTTTCAGTGTTCGGCTCTCGAACGTGAAGAAGTCTTGCTGCAGGCATAGTGGGCACATCTCCTGTTTCCAGATTAAGCGCCAATTTTAACAAAGTTTCTATAAAAGTCTGACGGTCAAATACTTCTAGATTCGTTTTTTCACGCGATTTCTCGAGAATGAGCGACCTTTCCTGCCTGTGCGATTTCCTCTTGTACATCATCTTGCAATTGTTGTAACATTGTTGCTTTCGAGAACTCATTTAGTGCGCGAGAAAAATAAGCCAGGTGCACCGGCTGGAACTTCGGCGGTTTAAATACGAAGCCAAGACTTCACTGCCGACGAGTACGTATATTTGCTTCTTGATTTTTCTTGCTTTTTTGCGGAAGGTAACGCAAGGTAAAGGACTTCAGTGTCGAAAAAGTGAACATTATGTTGTTCGTATATGACTGGTCAAGCTGTGTCACGCACATTTTGACGAAAATATGTCAAACCTAATTGAAATTAAAACCGTGGTGTCCAGCAGGACCTTTTAAAACTGGACAGTTGGGGACAGTCAGAGAATTCATCAGGGGTTCGGAGTTAAAGACCAGAAATCGCCACCTCTTGGCCAAAGTATCACGAGCGCCATGCGACGTTTCAAAAATTTCCGCCGCTGTTTTATTTTTTACACAGAAATTTTTAGTTGAATCTGTTTGAAAATTTTACTGAATTTTATCTGCAGCACAAAGAAAATTCAGCGAAATTTTCGGACAGTCTCATTGTATAATTTCTCTGTAAAAAAAATAAAAATGGCGGCGGAAATTCTGAAACGTTACATGGCGCTTGTGATACTTTGGCCGGACGGTGACGACGTATGGACGTATTTCTATCGAACGGAACTAAGCGCCATCAGGGGAGGAAGGGAGAGGGGGGCTTGGATTGGCGGGTGTTGCGGATGCCCGTTCCGTCCTATACTCGCAATGCTTTTCCATGGCGCTTAGTTCCGTTTGACAGAACGCGCTATCGGGATTCTAAAGTCCTCAAATGGAACTCAATTTGGCGCTTAGTTCCGTTTAACAGATTTACGTCCATATGAATGTCATAATGTATGCTGAAAGGAACCAGAATTTCGAAGGAAAGATGAGGTCTCGGATACGAAGCGATCGTATTTTGGAAAGTGCCTTTAAGAAACTCGTCGAAAAACACGTGATGATGAACACACCGAGAAATTCGGAGGCTTCTTGTATGAATAGCAGGCAGTCGACCACGAAAAAACTATTTCTTTCGTAGGGAACCAATCCCTTCGAGGGCTGAGAAATTATAGTAATTATTTACTGTGTTCATGCCGTAGATTTTTGGAGGCTATCCATCATTGATGACTATCTCTCGGCGCCAGCCGTGATACTTTTACTTGTCGTAAAGTGTATCGTTTTCCGTAATCATCAATCAGAAGTTTATAGCGCCGAATCAGTCACGTCTCTTCATTGGACGCCTTCCGGTGCTCACTGATCTCTTTCAAAAATCAAATGGAGATGTTGCATGTGTGAGGGATTTGCGATTTGACCATTGATTCTTATATTAAAGTTCGCGAGAAACACGATGGTGCCACTGGTTTTCTCTGAAATCATCTCCCAAGCTCAAAAAAAGCTCTCGAGTTGAGGCCAAAATGGAGGGGATATCCCATTCTACCCTGAGAGTCCACCTCTACATCAAAACACACTCTCCATGCAAAGATAGGGAGCAAATATATTAGCAGGGATGCCGTGTTTTCAGTTTTGGAGTCCCCAAATAATGTGGCAGCCCTGTCAATGTATTTGCTCCCTATCTATGCATGAAAAGTTTGTTTTGATGTAGAGGTGAACTCTCAGGGTAGGGTGGGATATCCCCTCCATTTTGGCCTCACTTTGAGAGCTTTTTTTGAGCTTGGGAGATTATTTCAGAGAAAACCAGTGGCACCATCGTGTTTCTCGCGAACTTTTACGTAGGAATCAATGGTCAAATCGCAAATTCCTCACACATGCAACTTCTCCATTCTTTTACTGGACCTGCTTCAGCAGGAGGGAACAAAGTGAATTATGCATCTTGAGTAGTGCTGCAGTCGACAAAATCGCGTTTGCGATCGCGATTATTGTATCGACCTGATGATAGATTGAGAAGTCCGAAATGATCATAGTCTGAACTTCACCAATTTGACAGTCAGGGCCGAGAAATAAAAGTGAATCATTATCTTGGTATTCGAATCAACCTGATAAAGTTATGGAACCTGTCAACTAAATTTCATCCGATCCAAGGACGAAAAAAATGATCTTAACATAAATTCTCATAAGGTTTAATGGGATTTTCCACCGGTTAAGGGGTGCTCTTCCGATCGCACGTGACTATTTTTTTTTTGGGAAAATTCGAAACAGTGAAGTTTTTTTTTTTATTGAGCAATTTTAGGAAGAAAACATGGGCTCACGTGAAGCTTTGTGCAGTTTCATAATGAATTTCAAAGCTCAACGCATTTTTTTTTTTTTTTTTTTTTTTTTTTTTTTTTTTTTTTTTTTTGTTAATACATGAGATCAGTTTTGCGTCTCCTCAATCTGCGAGTCTGCGTTGTTTTTGCGCCACAAGAATTAGGCTTATCGCCTCGCCGATTTTTTCCGCTCGAACCGTACATTTTTCTCTCTGCGCGGAGTCGAGGAAAGCTTACTTCGTTGCCCGAGTGTTTCCGGAAGTCACCGGATCTGTGTCTTTTGAGAGTATGTTTGTTTGTTTGAATGGACCACCAGACAAGCTCAAGCGCGGACCGCACGCTGCAATTTTCTCTGAATCTGAGTATCATCGATGCGTCGATGAGTGTTAACTATGAAAATTGCAGGACCCGTACAATTTTCACGATCATTGATAACTTGGACTACATTTTGCAATTAGGAACTATAAATTCTAGCCCGATTTAAAAACAACGTACGTGCCATTAGTTTCCCTATGCACCTAAGTGTTTTTCCAGAAGAGCCAGAATTTATAGTTCCAAATTGCAAAATGCAGTTCAGTTCTTACAGGCTGTTTGAATCAATGTAGTACAACTTTGATGCGAAAAAGCCTCAAATGTACCGACAGATTTTACCCCTGATTCAGCAAAAATGTTAGCGTCTGATCTGGATCTGATTGTGAGCTTTATATAGAAATCGAGGATATTTTTTTATGTTTTGATGATCTATTGGACTCCATTGGAGGAAATATGGCGACGTCTGGAGGCTCATACGGCGTTCTTCCTCAGCGCATCAGTATCGTATTTCGGCCTTGCGAAATTCACCAAAAAAAAGCCTTTGCTTTTGGAGTGCGTTAGTCATGTGGACCGTGTTAAACAGAAAGGAATCAAGCCACATCAGCTACTGCCAAATTTAACAGGGGAATTTGATTTTTTACGAGAGAGCGTTTGTGCGGATTCCTTTGAAAATTTTAAGGCATTTGCTTTGTATTATGGAGAAAATTCATAGAAATTTGCACAAAAATCCGCACAACCTTTTTCATGTGAAAAATTAAACCGCCCGATTAAATTTGGCAATAGCTGATGTGGCTTGGTTCCTTTCTGTTTAACGCGGTCCATGTATCCTTGGGAAAAAACACCGAATGCAGGCGACGCGACGTAGGAGGCGCCCGAACTCGCACGCAGCTCTCGAATGCAGTGATTAAAATCCAGTGACTCTGAAATTTGCATTGTTCGAGCCCCCGTATTGTCGTCGCCCTCAAGTGTAACGCCTTGGCCAACGTAACCGATCGCGAATAATTAAATTACATCTCTCAGTTTTTCTTCTTGGTCGGTCTCTCCCGTATCATAACGTTTTTTCGCGTGTAACGTATTCGTAACGTATCCCCTCTTTTCCCGCGCCGCGCGGTAAAAGTGAATTTGTTAAAAATTCCTCGATTCCAGCATGTTGTCAGAGTTGGTTTTCAAACCCGGAAAATTGCCTCGCTCGTTAAATCCTTCGGCTATTGTTACGCCTGCAGTTAATATGTCGATCGGTTTATCGATTTCACGTGCTGCTCGCCTCGTGCTGTCGATGCTCAAACGCAGTTTTTAACGCAGTTTCGGCACAATGCATTCAGCGAATCGATTCTCGAATCGTTATCGAACGACCATGATCGATAAAAAGCATTGCTAAGATAGGGCTTCATCGATCAGGGTCGATTGTTAAATCGATATCGAATGACCATGATCGATAAAAAGCATTGCTAAGATAGAGGTTTATTCATCAGGATCGATTAATGAATCGATTTCGAATGACCATGATCGATAAAAAGCATTGCTGAAATAGAGATTTATTCATCAGGATCGGTTGGTAAATCGATATCTAATGACCGTGATCGATAAAAAGCATTGCTAAGATAAGGATTTATTCATCAGAAGCATTCGATAAACGATTCATGCTAAGTAAAAACGCTGTATACGCATCCGAATGTTGCCAAATTTCTTCTTTGAAAATATTTATTTCTGAAAAAAGTTGTGAATGTTTTTCGTTGAAATTTTCAGACTGTCGATCAAATTACGAGCGAAATCCTACGAAAAGACAGGAGGAAAAATATTCTCAGATTTTCTTGAAAATTCGTGATTTTTCGAAGGAAATTTGGCAAAGCCTGATGGCTCAGGCGGCGTTCTTACTTAGCACGGCAGTAGCAACAAAACAATTAATGGAGATGTTGCATGTGTGAGGATTTTGCGATTTGACTGTTGATTCTCACGTTAAAGTTCGCGAGAAACACGATGGTGCCACTGGTTTTCTCTGAAATCAACTCCCAAGCTCAAAAAAAGCTCTCTAGTTGAGGCCAAAATGGAGGGGATATCCCACCCTACCCTGAGAGTCCACCTCTACATCAAGACAAACTCTCCATGCAAAGATAGGGAGCAAATGCATTGACAGGGCTGCCACTTTATTTGGGGACTCTAAAACTGAAAACACGGCAACCCTGCTAATGTATTTGCTCCCTATCTTTGCATGGAGAGTTTGTCTTGATGTAGACGTGGACTCTCAGGGTACGGTGGGATATCCCCTCCATTTTGACCTCAACTTGAGAGCTTTTTTTGAGCTTGGGAGTTGATTTCAGAGAAAACCAGTGGCACTATCGTGTTTCTCACAACTTTTACATAAGAATCAACAGTCAAATCGCAAATTTCTCACACATGCAACATCTCCATTATAATAAGTAGTTACGTTGAGCCAGGTCCGAGATCCTCCGAGGCAGCATACCGTGCACAATTTGACATCGGGCTTATTTTCCCGCGCTATCTTATCATCAGTGAAACGATGAAAATTTTTTTTCGACATTACTGTCCGCTGTCCGTGCCGTAACGCCGAGTTTGAGGTTTTGTTTACACATTTTCGAATTTTAAATCCGTCGTATTGTTCGCGGAGCTATATCGGAGTGTCATGTGTCGCGGTGCGGTGCGGCTTCGCATCGAAGGTGAATGGATATGTGCTATTGCTACGGTACGCTTCTTTACACATTTTTACTATACATACAGTTACAAACAGGTGGAAATGGGCTGGTCCACACCATTCGTGGGAAAACAAGCCAAGTTACTAAAGTTACAGGGTGTCCATTGCAACCTAGAACACCGGGAATAGGGAATTTGCAGGTGTCTGAAATTCGATGAATTTCGTGTTTAAATGGAAACTACAGAGAGAACTGAACACGAGGATACCCTTAGTTCATGAATTGAACAATCATTGGGGAAGATATGACAAAATGATCTAATCTGCTAACATACGTGTGTTTTAATGGGAAATGCCGCCAGATGACGTCACTAGGCGGTTTACTTTTTCTCTTTTAAATAGATTTTCATACTTTTTCCCAGAAAAGAAAAAAATTATAACAAATTCTGTGAAATAAGCTCTTTAGGCACTTTCAGATGAAGCAATAAAAATTTTGCATGAAAATTCTTCACTATGAGGACATTTTTTGGCATCAGGAAACCTTGGGAAAACATTATCGAATTCGAACAAAAAACGTTGTTGATCGATCTATCTTATTGATCCATTAAATGTCACTTTCGCGTGTGCAATTTTTTGCAAAATCATGGACATTTTTTCTTGAACATTGCCGATATTCAGGATTTAGGATCAGGACATTTTTTTTTAAATGTCTAGGTAAAACTCACCTTTTAATCTGCGGTTTTGATGTTTTTAGAAAATTATGACGATGATCATTTCGGGTCCATACGTGGGTCCATCTTTAGGACAAAAGCAAACGCGAAAAACGCGAACTTGTCGGAAATTAGAAATGAATGAAAATAAAAATAACGTTATATCGCACTTTCTTCCACGTTTTAATCGCGTATCTGTTTCTTTTTTTTTTTTCTTTTTTTTTCTTGAAAAGTACTGGACATTCTGACTTCAGATGGATATGTCCGCAGGCAAAGATCGGATTTACCTACCTGGCGCCCATGGGCCGCCTGTATTTTGCCGCCTCCTTCTCATTCGTTTTGAATTATCAATAAAAACCATCAAATGAACGTGCCGGAGGGGGCATAAGACGTTTTTACTCGTGTTGGACACATTTTTTGCGAAAGCCCTATGCATTTCACGTCGACCGCTGCTGACCGCACTGTGTTTGACGCAATGCGTGAAGTATTCATGCTGTCTTGTAGGCGCTAATATGTTTTACATGCCGACCGCCGCGCCGAGGGCTTCTCCTATTCATCTCAAGTCCTCGTCATCATTGCTGTCTGCGCCGCGCTGCTTCAGGCCAAATTGCGGGTTTGGTTTCTCTCTCAACTCGACTTATAGAAGGTGCTGTCTCTTGTATCACCGAAAGACGACAAAATTATAAATTACTATACTCTCAGGAAATGCGAGATTGTTTCGCCTTTTCTCGTTCGTAATTCTTTTTCGAAATTCGATTTTTTTATACCTGCATTTAAAAAAAAATTGCAAAATTGCCGCCTCCTAAATTTGCCGCCATGGGCCGCGGCCCCTTGTGGCCACCCCCTAAATGCCGCCATGGCAAAGATCGAACCAGGCACTATGACAGACAGCCGAGATAAGTTGATTATATTCCACCTTGGAGGGAGACTGTACATTAAATTACATTTAAATTAAGCAAGCAGAAGGATGTGTACACTTTCTTCTTTCATAAGATTCCAGTTCAGATGAAATCTTTAACCAACGTTGTCGCAAAATTGTCATCCTCTTCATGTCTAATATTTTCCACCGAAATATTCTATGAATATTTAAGGAGTGCGATTATAATTGGCAATTAACTGCCCAAGCCGGGTCAAATGGACCCGAGGCTTACTAAGAACACGCGTTGCGCGGGTTGTACTGACGAGCTTTCGATGTAGGTCTACAAATACATCCTAAAAACAGAACCAGAACCATCAAATTGCAAAAAAATTGAGTGTCCCCCCCCCCCCCCAAAAAAAAAGAAACTCACAGCCGAAGATGATATGAGAAAATGTTTTGGCATCAGGGAAACTTTGGGAAAACACTATCGAATTTGGAATAACGTTGTTGATCGATCTATCTTCATAAATCCATTAAGTATTACTTTTGCGTGTGCAATTTTTTGCAAAATCATGAACATTTTTCCTCGAAAATTGCCGATATTCAGGATTTACGATCAGGGCAATTTTTTTAAAAATGTCTAGATAAAACTCACCTCTTAATCTTCATCTTTCAACCCACAGCCGAAGATAGAAGAGACGTGTTCAGGACTCGTTTTTTAAGCTTTTCTCCCAAATCTGAGCGACGTACCTCCTTGGCAGCATAGAGCGGAGCATTGAGAGTTCACGCCTCGCGCCATCGCGCCTTCAATTTTGCAGATGCTGCAACACGGACATCCATCAAGCACGAATAGTCGTATCTCTGCGCCGTTGTCAACGCGCGTCCTTTCCCTTGCTCTATTCTTATGTTGTGTTGGTTCCGTTTGTCTCATTTGTAGTGGTGCTTCAAAAGCTACGCGAACAACACAGCCAAAGATAGGAGAGATAGATAAACTTTTTTATTTTTGAAATTTTCCATCAAGAACTGTTATTTTAGGGTAATTTTGAATATATCCTCATTTCTAGGTTGTACTTTTTGTTAATGGTAGACCTGTTTGTTAGTCAAACCTGTAAACACGATATCGACGATGTAAGTCGGCAATCACATAACTCGGTTTGCGACGTCGCAGACTTCCTGTCATACTTTATTTTTTAAACGGAAAACTACTCAACAGCAATTCTTTAAAACTACCGTGATTTTTCTTCTCTGTGCGAATAAAATTCTGCTTAAACTTCAAAGAATGATGCCAATTTTTTCTCCTTTAAAAAAATAACATAGAGGCGGAGATTTTCAGACACCGCAAACGAGTTGTGTGATTGTCGACTTAGACTGTCGATATATGATTCGATGACGTTTATGTTCAAAAGTTTTTTTGCGAGATGCTGCTATTGCTATTTGAACGGATTAAACAGGCCCAACTATATGAGGCACTGCCACATTTCTTTGATGTTTCCTCTAAAACAGTAAAAATTGAAATTTGTTTAGCATATTCTTCACTATCTATAGTAAATTCACAGAAATTTTAAAAGCGTTAGGTAGTTAAGTTCTGTGTTAAAATAATAATTAGGCAACGTGAAATGCAAATTCCGGTGCAATTCGTCTGTATCTAATTATGTGAAAAATGGACCACTAGACAAGGTACGAATTTCAGCATTCTGATACATGTTTCTTCACCAAAATTTCACGTAAAACACGATGGGCACAACGAAAATTACCGAAATCAACTCCTTCCGAAGATATTTAATGATTCTTGGTGCGTGAATTGAAACCACCCGCCCATGAAAACTCAATGCTCTACGCGACTCACATCGCGCGCTAAACGTTATCACGAACGTCTCTGCGATAACAAAAATCTGGCAACCTCAATATTGAAGCTTTGGCTCAGCTATAGCAAATTACTCATTGTTTGAAAAAAACATGGTGGGAAATGAACATTGCTCGATTGAGGAGCTTGCTGAAACCGTAATTGTAGTGCGCGATTTGACTCACGTAAAGCTTTGAGTTTCTTGTGAGCGGGCAGTTCAAATTCCTCGTAACTAATGTGAAATAAAAATGTTAATATCTCCGTTAGGAGTTGGTTTCAGTAATTTTCGTTGCACGAATCGTGTTTTACGTGAAATTCTGGTTAAGTAACATGTATCAGAATGCTTAAATTCGTACCTTGTCCAGTGGTCCGTTGCATTGGTGGTAAAATGGCGTTATTATAGAGCAACAAAAACTTTAATAATAATTCCAACTCGGCTTTGTGTCGAGAATTAATGTTTTTCGGCGGACGCTGATCAATATAAACTAACATAACATTCATTGATGCTCTTCTCAATGATTGTAAACGTTGAGGCAAGACTCTAATCGGATCCGATCGAAAGGAAGAATGTCGACTGGGTGAATTCGATCTATTTCGATTTCTCGATCCTGCCATAAATCCAATTTAATGATGGGTTTTATGTAACCGAACTTATAACGTTGATCATAATGTTGATTGGTGACCTCAAACTCCTTGATCCCAAAAACATATCCTCTTTCGAGATTAATACTGAACACCGCGTCTGAAAAAAAGAACATTTTCGCAAACATCGATTCAAGTTTAACCAACGATCTGCGTGAATCGGGATACTAAATTTTTGAAACTTCACTAGGAACCTTGATAGGGCTGTAAGTATTATTTAGTTTAACATCACTTGGACCTTACGAAGCAGAAAGGCACCAAGTCATACCGGCCATTGTCAAATTTCACCTGATGATTTAATTATTTTACGGTATAACGGTTGCTCAAATTATTTTGAAAAGAATAGGGATGTCCTTCTGTGGCGTGAAGCGAATTCTCAGTAATATTCGAAAGAATCTGCACAAAACCTTTCTCCCGTAAAAAAAAGAAAAAAAGAAAAAAAAAAAGAAAAAAAAACCACCTTCTGATGAAATTTTGCAATGGCTGATGTGACTTGGTTTCTTTTTGATTAACCAGGGTGTCTAGCGTGAATATTTTCCCGATTCCATCAGGATTTGAGAAAAGTTGGCCGTCCGCTTATTTTCCGCTAACTATCCATTATCCGTCCGTTGATTTTTCTCCGCAAAAAATCAGGATTTGATCAGGATTCGGAAAAAATTATGAACTCAGGATTTAGCAGTCAAAAATTAGGAAAAATCAGGATTTCCCAAAATGAAAAAAAAAACTAGACACCCTGTTAACGCGGTCCATTTGTGATGAAGTCCGGCAAAAGACCGCTCAAGGTGGGGAAAAAATCTAACGATACCACAGCCCAGAGGAGGGGTTAATTTAGCATCATTTTCCGCAATTATTACTGAACGATTTCTTTGAAAGAAGGAATTTCTAAAGTTAGAAGACGACAAATCGTAATTTTCAGATGAACGCAGGTAAAATTTGCCGGGCGTGCTGTCGCCAGCTTTAGAAATGATTATTTTCAAACAGTTCTTTATCGAGCGGGGTACCTAGAATCATTACGAAAATGTTCAATGAATTTTGTTAATCAGTGGTAAGCCTTCCGAATAAAAAATAAAGTTAGAGGTGAAGTCTGGAAACTCGCAAAAGGTAGATATGCGGTTTTTTATGTTAGTAATACATTGGCAATCTATTTGTCCGGGTCGATAAGAAAATGTGAAACGGAATGAACTTCTCTTAATTTTTACTGCAAGCTTAAGTACCTGAATTTCGGAAAGGAAAGTTCTTTTTTCGAAGGACAAGTTTTTCGGCAAAATTTTAAGCGTCTAGAGGATGCCCCACGAGAGATTCACGGTTGCACAGATAACGCAACATCCGACGGACCTGGCGTGACTTCTTCGGTGCGCCGTGATCTCGGATAACTATTTCGACTCGCAAGGAGTGCGTATTGCATATTCGCCGTAAATGAAGGAAAACATGGATCATGTCATGAGGTAACTCTCGTTGCTAATCGAGACTGTGTTGCATACGCGATCAATTGAAGGCGAAAATCAAAATATTTTTGTACTCTTTGTTTTCAACTGATGCAACAGGTACCTAAAGCTACATAAGTACATAATCATGGTACCTTCCTAACTCTTGTCATCCTTTTGTCTTATTTAATCCGCGAGGTAGGTAGGATAGTTGTGTTTGAAGTCTCTCTCAGATTTTTGCCTTTTTGATTTCAGGTACTGTTCCTTTTTGAGCTTCTACAAGTGAGGGACTTGAAGGACAATGCGCATAAGTGCAGTTCTTGCTACTTCGAGAAACATGTGTTTAAAGTTTCGAAATTACATGGATCCTTACGGTGGAAAGAAAGTTCAAACTGACTTTTTGATGCTAAAAATTGGAATTTGGGAGCGAAATTTTCACAGAATATGCATCTACACTAATTTTAATTGAAATCATTAATATCTCATTTTTTTTCAAAAACTGCACTCAAGCGTCTTGTTCTCCGAGCCCCTCAAGTGTAAGACATATTGCTCAAACTCAAATTTCAAACTGTAAATTTTTGAAAATGTATTAATTGAAAATCGTTCTAATTTTTGCAGACTACGGACACCACGTGAAAGACTTAGTCCTTGTATCTTTACTGTTATTGGCACTTTCTGGCTGTTGGTACGCCTACCACACTAACAAAGTTTCGCGTCGGCACTTAAAACGCATGATGAAAGACATGGAAGGTTTGCACAAAGCTGAGCTCGCTCTCGACAACTTGCAGGTAATTTTGTCTTTTTATCATGTGAAATACCCCGAGTTTTGACAGGAATAATTCGCCAATTAGGAGCTAGAAATTTTTACCTAGAGTCTTCAGTCCATTGCTCAAAATTTGTGGCCTTTAATAGGACGCAAATGATTTTCTGTGGCTTCTTTAATCTTATTGGATTTTGATTTTTTCACAAATGGTCCGCCTTTAACAGAAAGGAGTCAAGCCGCATCAGCTATTGTCAAAAACTGGGAAATTTTATTTTATTACAAGAGAATGTAAAAGCGGACTCCTTTGAAAATTTTAAGGAATTTGCTTCGTACTTTGTAGAAAATTCACTGAAATTTCCACAAAAATCCGCACAACTGTTTTCATGTAAAAAATTAAATTGCCCAATTTTGGCAATAGCTGATGTGGTTGGGTTCCTTTCTGCTTAATGCTGTCCAAAGAGAAGGTTTGAATCAATTGGTTTTAATGTGTTTTAATAGTGAGGTACAAAATTCAACACTAAATTATTTCTCATGAGGACTCCTAAAACATCTTCAACACTTTCTTGTGAAATTTTGATGAGGAAACTCATCTTGTGGTACTCCAATTTTCACGCTGTCTATTGATCCACTGACTGATTACAATATTCCCTTTCAGCTTGATGTCTGTGTTCCTTATCAACAAAAACATAATTTCATCAATTGATTTGCTATTGACGATTGGAATTTTTAACCATCACTTATCGGCTACATTTATGAATTTCCTAATGGCTCCTCTTCCTTTGATCTCCATTCAAACTTTTGAAAACACCTAAAAACTAAATGAATGTTGCCATATACTGTTGACAGTAATGTTTTATTGCAGAGCCCCTGCCCTGAATTTATTTTTAATTTGGATCAAATATATTTTTATCTTTGATTTATATTGTCAATCATCTTTAATGCAAATTTTAATCAGTTTTTTATGATTTAATTTGTTCATTTTGATAGTTGATCGTTACAAACTAACCTTGCAAGCCACATGTTTGCAGCACTTGCATTTTGTTTTTGTTACGAATATGATTTGTTCCTCTCTTGCAAATGCTTTATTGGACGAGTTAAAATGAAAAATCAGTTTAAGGAAAAATGAAGCTCTTATTACTTTTATTCATTCATTTAGCTCAATTATTTTGGTAGGTAGCTATTGAACACGGTCTTAATTACAATTTTAGACTCTTTTATTTGCCTTTCTGTAAAATTTCATCCTCAAAATAACATTTACTTTGACATAATCAACAAGTCTTAATGTATGGTTCTTCATTTTTATCTGCAGAAAGAATTGGAGAGGGCAAAGCAGGAGCAAGAATTTGTCACAACTGAAAAGCAGAACCTAGAAAAGCGTCTCAAGGAACAGACTAGCGATAATAGTGATTTGAAGACATCTTTCTCTGATTTGGAAGTGTCCCAACTAAAAGCTGAGATCGAAGTAAGTCCTCTTTTACGTCATCTTATCTTCTCAAAGTATACGTCTACGGAGGTTATAGCACTGTAGGTGTTAACACGTTGCATGCCTTGGTATCTACGACACAAATCTTCCCCAGTGTCACAGCATTCCCCTTTCCCTCCCCCTCCCCCCAAAAAACTAAAAAAAACGTGCAAAATTGCATTCTCTCTACAATTTTTATCCAATATCACCTATTAACAAGTCCACTCTGTTGGCCATATCTCTTATGTGTAATGTACCTATTGTTTTCCTGAGATTTTTTGCACAAATGCACCACCTGAATCTGCAATCTCCACCATTTAATTTGTCCATGTTAACATGAGATCTGAAATTAGGTAGAGTACTTTTTAGGATACATTTTAAAATGGCACTGCAAGTACTGTCTGTAGCTAATTTTTATACTATGAATTACAGGCCCTTAGAAATGAATTACAAAGAGCTGAAGGCGAATTGGAAGATCGGTGTTGGGCGCCACCTCCAGGGCTTCAGCATTGGCTCCAACTTACGCACGAATTAGAAAACAAATCCTACGTCAAAAAGAAAATCTCAGCCGAGAAACAGTTACAACAGGCCAGAGAAGCTGTAAGTTTTATCTTTACTTCCTCTTAAATTTATTGTTTTGTGATCGTCCACAGGAAAAAGACTTTAAGTGTAGAAAAAATAAAAATGAAGGTAGCGTAATTGTACATTGCATGCAGGGTTCCCAGCGATCTGGAAAACCTGAAAAACCTGGAAAAGTCAGGGAAAAAAAATGGCCTGGAAAACATGGAAAAGTCAGGGAATTTGCTCCAAAAGTCTGGAATTTTTTCAAGTACTGAGAAAAAAAATATTAATTAGTAAACAAATAAAAATAAAAGAATTAAAATTGAAATTGCAATTCCTTCGTTGTATTTTGAATTTTCCGCCAACTCATCCTCTTTATCGGCATTCGGAACGAATCGGAACTATTCGGAAGTGTTCGGTGGCTCCCCCTGCAGGTCAGCCATAATGATGGGGGCATCTTGTGCGACCGGTTGCGTCTAATGACAAAAGAGATCGCAGGAGCTAGCCACTCCTCTTCACGATTGAGCGTTTTTGCAGGCAAAGACCCCCTACGATGTGCAGGCGATCACAGAGCAGGAGTAGCTGGTGGAGCGTGCGTGCAGCTTGCTCGGACTCCAGTTTTGCCATGCCATGGCAAAACTATAAAGAAACATTATTTTGTTGATTTTTGTGTATCTCTCAGTACCTAGTGAAAATTCACTAATTTAGAGACAGCTAAACGTTAATGATTATGTATCAAATATGTATTTCCTGGAGGAGTTAATAGCAATTTCCATTCAGAACCAATGGAACATTTACGACAATGGTGCCTTATTTAACCTCCCATGGATTTTTGTGATGGTGGCTCTCACAAAGATTCTCTTAATCCTATTGGCAATGCTAGTAATCATGACTACTCTATTATATTTTATTATTATTATTTTATATTTTACTTCAGAGTATGGTATCTGTTGAAAACTCAAAGTTCAGGTTTATAACAAGACCTTCCAAAAATCACTTGATTTATATTTACTGCTACAAAGCACAAGAAAAAGCACAGTATGAGATTTCTAAAGGTTTGTTTTGGTTTAGTTTGGATCCACCAATCCACCAATGCTTTTGCACCCTTAAAAAGAATAATGTGAATAGTTATAATTAATTATGAATGTTTTGTTTCAGTGTGAAAAACTGAGGAAAAAACGTTCTAGTTTAGTTGGTGCCTTTGTTTCAACCCATGGGAAATCAATAGATGATGTGGACAGAAGTATAGTCGAAGCCAGGTAATGCGTTTAAATTTTCTTTCTTAAAATCTACGAATTTTAGTGGCAGAGTCCTCATTCTTTAAAATCACTTGATTCTCTCAAACCTCTTACATGTGTCTTAACTTTCAGAGAAAATTTTTGATGCAGACGCTAATTTCAGATTTTCACTGGAACGACAGGATTTTTTTTCTGATTTATGGAAGAAAAAAAATCAGCGGTGTAGCAGAATATCCATAAGCAGATATCCCTAATTTATATAATTCTAAAGACATTCATAAAGCACAGGGCCTAAGGATATTCATACTTTTTTTCTCCAGTGCTCCAGCGATGCGCTGTTATTAGCTCTGGAACACTGGTCTGTAGGTCAGCCTTGAGTGGTCTACAAAGGCCTCTCCTACAAAAACCAGAGATTTTCCTGAAAATATCAAAAAGTGGCAACTGACAAACATTTTCTGCCTCAGAGAATCTTTTGGCCATGATTTGTTCGTATTAAATTACTAAGCAAACAGAATGTTCCTATTAAATATCTATTATATCAGAGTGTTTTACAGATGTAATTTAAAAACAGGTCTGTAATTTTCAAAAGTGGTATGTATCCTCTTTTTTCTGTAGAAAAGCGAGCTACAGCTGTCATAGGTTTGGATTGGTTGCTTTAGCAAGATGTTGAAAGATTCATTAGTCAGTATTTTCTGTCATAATCTGCTCAAATGGCTTAATTTGTTTGAAAGGCTCCACGACCACTCACAGCCAGCTTTGATTATCTCTATAGTACACCACTATAAAAGAAGAGGAACACAGAATTTAAAAATCATTGATGACAGCAACATTTTCTCATGTATCTGATTTATGGTGCTTGTCTGTTGCAGAACATCTTTGAATGAAGTGACGCAAGAATTAGCAGAACGAGTTCACCGGTGGAAACAAATTGAACTCCTTTGTGGCTTCAATATTATTAACAATAGTGGATTAGCATATTTAGAAAATATGCTGTATAGAAATGTAGCCAATGGTAGAGGCTTTTCGCTCAGAAGTAAGAATCTTTTATTAAAACAGACTTTTCATGCACAATATCATGTACTTAATGGGTTGTGTGAATCTTTAGAAGTTCAAACCAGCTCAAATTAGACGACTGATCTGGACTCTGCTTGATATTAAGCTTCCAGTGCGGAAAATCTGAACTTTCTAGTGCAGATTTTCATAGTTTTGCGGGTACTTGATAGAATTTCTGCAATTTGCAGGTGCTCGCCAGAATTCATGGTTTTCTGGAAGTTCTTTTGGATTTTTGCATAATTTTGCCAATTTCACAGAATGCGCTCCTAATTTCCAGCACTCTTGCAAGTACCGGCGTATTTTCCCGGTTTTTCACAGATACTTGCAACAAGATGTAGATTTGAATAAAAGGAATGAAAAAAAAAAAATTAAACAGAATGAACCTGATCAGGACAGGACGCACGGAATTTCTGCACCTCTGTAGACATTCCGTGGTATTTAAAATCCATTGTGGTTCTTGATGCATCCTGTAACTGTGAAGTTTTTCGAAATCAAATCCCCTTCTTTTGATCCATCTTTTTGAGATCTGGTACCAGATGAGCCAATTTTAACGAAAAGGGGCCAAAAACTGATGTCCACTAGGGCCTCAAGTCGCAGGAAGTTAGTACCGAGGACAAGAGTCTTGACGTTTTACTCTTCCACAAGACTAAATGTTGCGGGAAACGTTTAACTAAGTGCGACTATTTTCATGCTCAAATTTTTTTTTCAATTTTGAAATTTTGGCAGGAGAAAATTTACATCTAGTCAAATCTAAAATTACTCCTAACTCATTTTTACAAAATATAACTTGGTTCGTTTCTTCAAACTTAGTCCAAATCGACATGCAGACTAACCAGTCAATGTTGAGTTATTGAATTTTGAACATTGTTGCCTTCAAGTTCAGTTCATCCAACTCAAATAATATTTTATGAAGAGAAGATTCACTCTCTGCTGTACGTTTCTGTTTAAAATAGGTCCTGCCTATGCTTATTTGAGAGTTCAGTTTGAATGCTGTAATATTTTGCCATGTATTACAATAATCTTCATCTCTCTCTTTTCAGGTCGCATGAGCAGTAGTCAAGACGATTTAGATGATGACTCAATGTCTTACTCAATGTCTCAAGGTAAGTTTGATGATGAATCAACTGGCTATAATTCGGACTACAACTAGGCCTTTCGCCGTATAGAGTAGTAGCATTGTCGTTTTGCGTGTGATAACTCATCCCTGTGTGCGCATCGTCCATTTCTGCTTGATCCGTCATCATCTCATCACCTTCATTTGTTTTGCTGTGGCCATCCCTCATCGCGAGACCCCAACCCATATTCGGTGTGTGAGCAGCATCCGTGTGGTGACGTCTGTATCATCTGAAAATGTCACTACCATTCTAAAGAGAAAAATTGTCCTTAATGAAGGTTATGTTGTGTATTTCTCTGTGAGTCAATAACCAACTAGACAGGGTCTAACTTTATGAGGTGCATTGTATGCTTTCGTTCGAATTATCTGAATTTACAGACCCTGAAAAACATTATCATTTGGCTCAGCAATTACTTCAAGAAATTTCTCTTGACCAAAGTGATTTTCATAAAAAATCTTGATGAAGAATCATGTAATGTATCGATGAATCGATTCTAACCCTGTCTGGTGAGTCATTTCTCTGAATTCTTAGTCTAAAATTTGATCGTGTCTGTTCGGGTGCGACCAAGGTCAAATCACTTTGAGTAAATACATCATGATTACCAAAAGCAGTTACTAAGATCACAAAAGCCATAATAGTTATACTGATCATTAGAAATGTTGAAATTTGTTACTTACCAAAATTTAAGTTTGATTGTGATGAAAGCACATCTTGAAAATGTAATTTTAACCGGAGTCCTTTCCAATGATGGGTTTGAAATTCTACCTGCTTGGGGCAGCTAGTCGAAAACTTTGTGATTTTTAAAGAGGAAGGTAGGGGGGAGGAGAGCTTGAATTTTCTTCGAAAAATTTACAATACATTATAGCTAAGTTCCGAATATTATAATGCCAAGTGCAGAGAATCTCGATGAGCTTTTTTCGTGTATAGCTGAGCAAACATATTAGCGTCTAATTCTAATGAATAATTGATACCTTTATCGTGATAAAATTGAAGGATCTTCCTTTTTTAAGCGGAAATTCTTAAAATTTGTCAATTTTGCAAATTTTGTATGTAATCCTAACTTTTTTATGTCTCTGTTGAGACAACAACGTATCTCTTTTTAATGAAATGTGAGAGCTTTGTTGATCTTTTTTTTCTGAAAAGCCTTAAGTTTTCTGAGAGAAGGCAAGTGTAAATTATGCAACCTTCTGCATCATACCATTTCTAATTTATGAATTTCATGTCTGATCGGAGAAAATTTCCAGAGTGTGCGAAGCTTCATGTTTGCTTTGCAAAGCACAGAGCAAAGCGTAAGCTCTAGACCCGCTCTAAATCCCCACATTTTGAAGTGCAGTTGCAATAACTTAGGAGGTCACTCTTGCTGCTAAAGAGCCCAAACCCTGTTAGTTGATTCTTGCCCCTTCATAAGAATGAAGAATTTGAGCTGCAATCGAAAATTGTAAAGATAGCAGGCTCATGCAGCAATTATTACCTGTCAGAAGTCGAAAGATCATAGGAACTAGATCATAGGAAGTGAAATTAAAAGTTTTTAAGTATTTAAAGTTCACAGAATATTGCTGATCTGGTGGTCATGAGGGCCAGGAATAGTTTCAAGGTATTTTCTGGAAGTTTTAATCTGTTTTCTAATAGGTTAGGAAATTTTGAAGAATGGAGAATGTTAAGAATCGTGTGAACAAAAATTCTGCAAAAGATTCAGGTTTTCAAATGCAAAGAAAACGATTGACGAATCGTGTACATATTTAAGGAAGTATCTCATGCGACTATTGACTTTCCTTGTATAGGGTGTTCGAAAGTTAATGGGCATTCCTTTGAGAATTGAGTTTTGAGGCAAACGATGACTTTTTTGCTGTATGAAAGTTTCTATGAGAACATTTTTCTTCAGTGCTAGTGTCCGTCAAAGTTGTGAATTTTTTCGGATATTTGTTCATAACTCCTTTTCAAAAGGTTAAATGTCAGTAAACATTGGATCTAAGGAGTAATTTTAGCGTATTTTCAATTTTTTGGAGTACTAAAGGCCTATGATTTTATAGAAAGGCGATATGCAAATTCTCTTAGTTAAGCAAATATATCTATTTTCAATATATTGATCTTGACCACTGCCTCTCCATGGAAGCATCGACCTTCGGAACTACATAAAATGAAATATAGACTGAAAATTTTTCACTTAAATCAAGTTTTCATTGACATTTGACGCTTTGAAGATGAGTTATGGACAAAGGACCTTGCACACCTCTTATGGGAAGCTGCACCATGACCGAATACTAAATTATTTATGTCATTCGATTCTCCTCAAGATGCTGATCAAAAGTTATAATTGCGCCAACTTTCTACGATGCACCGTTTTCGCAAAAAAAACCGCCGAGAAGATTCAATTATTCGGCGATAAAAAGCCAGAAAGATTCCTCATTTCGGTACTCGATTGGCAAGCGGCTGTGTGTCAACAAGGAAATCATGGGAACTCCCGCACCTAGCGGCAGTCTTATCTCAGATTCCACACGCCGTTTTGCTTGACCATCCAAATCAGATTCTTGAGGAGCATAAGAACAGGGAAGTCGGAACGTCAACCAGACGAGAGCGGGAGGGAGATAGCCCTAGAGTCGGCAGGAACAGATAAGAAGACGGACATGCGCTACGGTTTTTCCTTATTTACATCGGGCCTGTTCTCAAATGCTTTGTTCGTTTTTATTCATTGTCGCCGAATAATTGAATCTTCTCGGCGGTTTTTTTTTTTCAACAATTGTGCATCGTAGAAAGTTGGCGCAATTATAACTTTTGATCAGCATCTTGAGGAGAATCGAATGACGTAAATAAATTAGCATTCGGTCATGGTGCAGCTTCTCACAAGAGGTGTGCGGGGTCCTTTTGAAAAAGAATCCACAACTTTAACATGCTTTGGTGTCGAAAAAAAAAGTATTCTCAAAAAAATTTTGATTGAAAGTCTCACTGTGACCCCAAAAATCAATTCTGAAAATATAGTGTATTAATTCCTGGACACTCAATACTTATGTATGCACATCATCATTATTTTCCCATGTGTAGTATCAGATTTTGCCACAAATATAAAGGTACAGATATAAGTATTCCAAGGTATGGGTAAATTTATTCCATTCTCAAGGGTGCGTAATCGTGAGTTTTAAGAGGATTTTTGGAAGGTAAGCTACTTTCAATGTTTTTAGATTAAAATCTGACTAAAAAATGCAGCTAATCAAAAAATCAGTGTTTTGCACACACTCAGATAGCTGCTTCACACTTTGTTTTGTGCTTTGTGAAGCAGACTGTTGCTTCGCTTCGCCTTTGCTTCGGTTTTAAAAAGCTTGTTTTGCACACTCCTGTATTCAATCTCCTGGGACCCAAGTTTTATGTGTTTGGTTTCCTCTCAAAAATTTCCGTACTTTCAACAATCGTGACCCGGGCATTAGCCATGAAAATCGAATTTCGGGCGGAATTTAAAATAAAATGAAATTCAAACTGCTTCTGAATGTCCTATTCAAAAGCATTTTTTTGAAACGCAGTATTCAAGAGATAGTGAAAGTTGTCTACTTATGAAATTCATCATGGAAAAAATACCTTTCTGTGCTTAGAAATTTGAAAAAACTTTCTCAATCCTTTTTGTCTGTGTAGTTAGAGCTTTATTTTATCATGTGTTCTCTCCGAAATTTAATGTATTTTTCGATTCACTTCTCAAATCATGGTTACGTTTTCTCATCTCTTCTTTCCTGTTTTGTGATTGCGTATGAAATGTACTTATTCACACTGTCAGAAAATTTTCATCTAGATATTTAAGCTTATTTCGCTATCTTAGTTTTATTTCTCTCTATTTATTATTTGTTTGTTTATTAATTTATTTCCCTTCTTTTTCTTTTACTTAATTATTCCCTATTGTTTACTTAATTATTATTTTATTTAATAATTTATTTATTTTTTCGTTTTGTTTTCTGTTTTTCTAATAACCGCTTACTTCCCATATTTCAAGCAAGGAGAGATACTGGGCATAAAGAGTGTGCTACCTCTCCGTGCGCTTTTAAAGTTTCTGAGATAGGTCAGGTCCCTCATGGTAGATTTATCAGTGAGTATTTCAGGGGCGCCTATCAGTGCTAAATAGTTCTTCAGAAAGGAGAGCTTTAGTAATTTTAACCATTTCTTCTTTTCTCATTTTTTAAGTGAATTCTCACACCCTCCTTCTGCAGTATTCACCCTAAACCCTCTCCTTTCAATAATTGTGATAAACGTGATCTACATTAATAATTTTGTACAACACTCTTCATTTGAGCTGCACAGTTCCTGAATGTCTCTTAATATTCGCTTGATTTTTATCAGGCTGCACTTCATCAGCTTTTTATTTTTTATTTTTAAATTTATTCTACTTGTTTTTGACTTGCATTATTTCAATTTAGTCCAACCTCACCAAAAACAAACGCAATATCTCCCTTTCGATCATTAAAAAATTTTTGCCCGAATTCTTAAACGCTTTGATAATTGATCGAAGATTTTGACCTGCAATAAAATCATGAATTTTTAAGCTTCTTAAAAATCAAATTTTAAAGTATTCCTAGCTTCTAAATCGTTTTAATTTGTTCTCGTTTTTGCATTTCCGTGCCAAAGAAAAAAAAAACTGATCATGTGCCAATTGGCTGATCTGCTTTTGATCTTGACATTCTTGAACTTTTCAGCTCAAACTTTAAAAGTAGGAAAAGATTGATTTTTTCAGACTTGACATTTGTTGTAATCAATTTTTTTTCTCATAGGTTCATGTATCGTCTCTTCCCATTTTAATTTATTTTCCAATTACAAAAGCTCCGGACTTTTGATTTTGTAAATGTTTTCTATGTTAATTTTTTATTTTAATTATAATTGTAAAAAACCTTAATTTTTAATTATGTTTCCTTTTTCACACACTAATTAACTTTTAATTTGTCTCAGTCCTACTTGTTTGGTCTTAGTTTTTGTTTAATCAAAAAAGATGGGATGTGCAACTTTTTTTTTTTTTTTAAATAAGGGCCTATTACATCCATGTGTAGAAGCAGTAATTAGTAACCTTTTACGACCCTCCCAACATAAGTGTATCTACCAAAAGTATGATATATAGCGTTCAGGTCTAGACAAATCCTCAGCTGTTAATTAGATATATATTTTTTTAAATCCTTTTAAGTTTGGCTGAAAGGATCTTAGTCTTATTTTTAAAAGATACGTTTTAATTCCTAGCTTGACTTTCACAATACTCTCTTCTACTTAATAATCAGGACTCATAAAAATCTTTAAGTTTTCCAAACTTAGACTCAAGGCAGGGTCTTGCCGTCCTCCCCCCCCTCCTCCTACATTTTCAGAAAGGAAAAGAGAAAGCTTGAAAATGGCTGGAAAATGCATTTTTATCGAAAATTACCTATTATTCTTTTTTTTTTTTTTTTTAAAAAAAAAAAAAAAAAGCTCGTGTAAAACTGAGCTTGACTCCCTTCTCCCCAGTAAGACCTTGCATGGCAAGCTCAGACCCTCCCCCCCCCCTTAAGTAGTTTATGTAATACTAGAGCTGCCCCTGAACTTCAAAATCCATTGCAATGGAATTATAATGAACATAACTTGAGTGTCTTGGTCGTAGCAAAGTGAACAGAGGCTAACTTTTCATTGAAGCCTTATTAATAAATGAAAAAATAAGTCAAGACTAACTTTACAAAGTGGAAAAAGGTGCTAAGATAATGTTCGGTATAACCGCAGGCATTGAAAAAACCCCCAGCAAAACAAATAAAAAAAGGAGAGACTCGAAAAATTTTAAATCATTCTTTTATATTGTGCATTTTTTAATTACTAACCCGTAAAAAAAAAATCAGTTCATCGGCTTGAGTGGAGCATCTTCAACCTTTTTGCATTTTAAGGTGTGCACTAACTGACGGAATAATGAACTAAGAATTTAACCTGGTAAGGATCATCATAATTTCATGCAGAATTTGTTGAACATATCGAAAATCTTCCAAACCAAGTCATCAACTTTTATTTTTTACTTTAAAGTTGGTGGAATCCAACTTCCTATCGAAGACAGAACCAAAACCAGCCTAAGTTAAATAGATCATCAAAAAGAAACCTATCCCTGGACAAGTGACTAGAATTTAGCTTCACTAGATTTTTCCTTTCTCTTTAATATGCCGTACTCATAAGCTTGTCAACCAAAATCCTGCTTACTGTGAACATTATTTTAAAATTGAATCGATTATTTTCCAAAGCTCGCAAGCGCTGAAATTGAGAATGTGAGGAAAACAAGAAAAACGGTTTTATTTGCTTTGGGACAATCTTCAAATTCCCAAAAATGTATGTCCTTTTAGAGGGCTATTTTGAAATCAGACATGATTGATTATACCAGAGAAAACAAAGAAAAAACAACCCCACCACCACCAAAATAGAGATCGGCGCTTATTTGATTTAGAAAATAATGGGTTTAATTGTCAGTGCCTTCACTGTGTTCCACGAGGAATCTTGATGAGACTACAAGTCATGATGTCTGATTTCTAGCCTTGTTTCATGGTCAAATTCATTTTTATTTGACAATTTTTATGGCAATGACTTACTATTCTTCTTTTCCTATTTTGAGTTGAAAAACTCCAATTACCGATAGGAAAGTGTTGTTGACACTCACATTGAATTTCTGATAAAGGATGGCTTCGTTTTTATCTTTAATTTTGGGGAAGAAAGTGGGAATTGTAAACCCTTAATTTATTAAAGGACAAGTCATGAAACTCTTTATTGTACCATTTCCTATTGAAGAGGCAAATCTACTTTGAACTTTGGCTCAAAGTTGTTTAGCTAAGTCAGTTCATTCATTTAAGCAACCACCAGAGATGGGAAAACATTGTGTGCATGATCACCTAATTCTATTGACAAGGAAGTGATCATATGATCATAGCCATGGTGACGTCATACACTGCATACGCAGTGTATTCTCACAAGTAAGGGAAATTACCTCGATCTACTACATGATGATCACCACCTTGTGCTTGCGCACTGGTGACTCTACCAGCACTCGTTCTTTGTAATTCTAATAAGTTGTTGCACATTTTTTCTGACCAGACTGATTATGGCACTTTGATGTTAGTATCACTGAGCGGCAGTTTCATTGACTAGCTTCCATAGCAAATTAATTTGTTTGTAAAAAAATAGGAAAAAATAACTGAAATTAACTTAATAAAGAAAGTTCAAAACAACAGATCAGACACAATTTCAGTTTTACTGCCTTTAACTTGTCAGGAACAGAGGTGCTTTATAGCAAACACCACGGTGGGATAAGCATATTGTCCAGAGCTGGCACCTAACATATCCCCCAATCACATTTCCTTTCATTTTTGAGCTTGAGTCAGAATCCGCGTCACAGTTTGATTTTTTATTATATATATTGTAGAGCTTTAAGATCATAACTGGAGGATAAAAGGTTTTAAGATTGCTCTGCAGCTCGACGTTCACCTTTCAGTAACAAGTTTTTGACCCTGTCCCCAAATTAAGAGCATTGTTATTTGTCAATGGGCTCCTGACATTATTCCCAAGTGTCAATGTAAAAAATTCATGAAAAAATCAGTAAAGTCAGCGAGTTTTGAAGAGTTTTAGTGATTGACTCGAATGCAAGACATAAAGCTGTTGAGCCCTAAAAAAAAAAAAAAAGAAAAAAAAAAAATTACTTTTTTATTTTTCTCCAAACAGCTATGTACAGTTTGACTGCCCAGTTTTTTGAAAAGTCTTTCTAAAGATGCTTTCTCTTTCTATTATTGAGCGTACATTTTGCCTGAAAATACTTTATTATTTTTTTTTCAATCCAGCATGAATTATTAACAATGCAGTATCCATTTACAGGCTACGCTGAGTGAGTTTAATGCAATTTGTTTTTTTTTTAACTTAAACACATTTAGGTAGCTAGTCTTTTCAGTTTACCCATAATTCTTTTAAATTCAAGAGTAGTGCATGCGCACTGAATGTTCTCTAGCCTCTGCATGAGAGTAAAATTCCTAAAGCATGAAAATCTAATGTATGTATTTCTGTTTCTCTTCACTGGGCACATGAAACATTCTGCACTTTATAATTTCTGAAGTAATTTTTTTTTCACAAATAATTAATTTCAAACTCAGTCAGGAATGCAGAAAAATGGGGGCCCGCAGGCTTAGTTTGCAAAGACAAGGGTTTGGACTGGTACAGCCTCTTTTCTCTTGCTTCCATTGTGAAGGCATTTTTTTTTCTTGGAAAATATCATGCATTTTTGGTAATTTTTTTGCCAAGCTCTTTTGAAGTTTGAAAGTTGTTTTCAATACCGGGAAAATTTTGTAGAAAATATTTCTCGGATCTAAACTTGAACTCCTTGTCAATCAATTTTCCCTTCATGTTTAAAATATAAACAAAGAAAAGTGAATTTTCATTTATTTATGCTTTTTTTCTGTCTCATCCTGTCTCTCTAGATTGTTAACTTTTGCTTGCATTATAGAATTTTATTAAATACTTTTTCTTTTCTTTGTTCAATGACGTCTCGTTCATGTTTTGTAAACATGTGAGATTGCACTTCACATATGAAAAGGTAGTCATGTGTAGTGAACATGTATGAAAAAGTTGTCTTGAAGGCTTGCATCACCCTACAATCAGTATTGAAAGACCCCACCCCCTTTTTTTTCTCACCATTTTTTTTTTTGTCACCTCCTGTAGAAAATATAGGCTTTAAAAGTCAGAAAAAAACCCAAAGCAAAGGGTACATGTGGTCATAATTAAGTTTTAGTTTTCATTTGGCTTGGGTGTAACATTGATCCTTCATTCAGGGTTTATCAAGCAATTTTTGCTTTCAGTTTTTAATTTTCTTTTCTGGTTCTTAGGTTTGTATTGTATCCAATTCATTCTAGATCGTAAGTATTTTTCTCTTAAAGCAGTATGCAACGCATAATTTTTTTTTTTATTACTAAAGATTTCTGTAAATAGGGATGATGCAATCTCTTTCTTGTCTCTTGATGTGCATTATGATATTTTTTTGCTTTGTTGATCCTCTTTCATGTTTCTTCCATCTTCAAGCTTAACGATAATGCAATGTAACCCTCATCAATGGTTACTCAACTACAAGCTGGTTTTGAGAATACAATATACATCATGTTGTACAAATATTTAAAGTATTTAATGTAAAAATTCAATTGAGTTAAATTTCTTCTCTTGGTCAAAATTATGGCCTACAGGGTGAAGCATATCCCTCTCTTTAATACATCGAATTAAACGGTTCGTATTTTAGATGCATTTCCTGTAGCAGATTTTCCACCAGTTGGGAATCACATAACAAAACACAATGAATAACCACTTTTCTTGTTCAAAAAGTGAGGGTTAAAACCTTTTTTTGAACCAGTTTGAATGTTAAAATCGGGGGTTCGAGCTAATATACAGATATTAAAAAGTACCTTATAAAACCTTCCATTTTAAAACCCTCTCATTTAAAAACTGTCTCCTATTGCTGTAAAATTATGTTATTCAAACTCTTTAAATCAAATGTAGCATCTCTATATGATGAAAAAGAAAAGAGAGACATTTTTTTTAATTACTTAGGTACTTCTTTTATCCACCAACTGGATCCTCTATCAATGATCCATGTTATTCTATGACTGCTAGAAATGCCTAGACCCTATAACTTACCCTTTCTGATTATCGCACGCACCATAAGATGTTCTTGCATACTGAGGGCTCTGCCTCTTGTATATTATATTTCGGCCTTGGCTGACGGACTTTATTGAACGATTAATAAGTAATTAATATGTAAAGAAAGCAATTCTCTGAAATTCTGCTTAATTCTTCCATCCTTTCTGTACTGACTATTTTATGTATTTTGCATTCTGGCATTGTCAAGCTGATTGGTGCATTTACCTCTTTGTGGTTGTGGTACTAACCGAATGTAAATCTCTAAACAACTGTTGTAGACTTTGGCGATTTTGAAAGTTCATCTGTAAGAGAGGATCAAAACTCATCTGAAAGTGAGCGGTTCGATCCCGAGGACGAAGATGAAAAATCTCGCCATTCTCAAGTTCAATTTATAGTAGGAGGTGACTCGTAAGTATTTTTTACTTCATCAGTAGCCTACCAATTTTTGACAGGTATCAAGTGAATTTTTGTGATCAAGTTTGATTCTTTTTTCTTATTGAGATGGTGCTGCATTGCTCGAGCCACAAACGAGACGACTTTAAGAAGTCGGGGATAGATTTTCTTTGTCTGCTGCTCGTTGATCAAGGATTGTTCCAACACAGTCTTAAATTCACCTCCTCACTTAAATTCTGAGTGAGGATAGTAAGGAAAACTGTTCTGTACCAAAAAAATGTGTTGATCGTTGTAATTAAACCTTTCTCAAAGTGAACTTGGTTTTGTTGTGACAAATGTTTGCATCTGCACAATTTTATTTGATCTCTAACATTTGCATATCACTTGGATTGAGAAGAAGAAACACAATAGCTTTTAAAAGGAAATATTCCATTTTTGAAGAGGCCAATTTAAATTGTTGTCCTTTCTACATCCTGGAGTTCATTTTTCGTTGAATCTATACAAGAAAACCAACAACATGCAAAGAAAAAATTAACCACACAGTTCGAGCAATTTAAATTTTAGAGATTGAAAACAGCCATTGTGTCTAAGCACTTGCCTGTGTCAAATGCCACACCTAAAACTAGAAGTAAGTGAAAATTAGTGATTTAGTAATTGTACCTATGTTGTATCAATAAGTATGACAGGAGTGAAAGTCTCTTAGAGCTATACCTATTAAATGAGTGAAAATACATTTTTTAAGATGTGTAGGTAATATTGCAATTTCTTGTGGAAGAACAATAAATGCTAAATGTAGAAAAAAGAAAAGAAAGGAATGTGTTTACTTAATTTTTTTTTTTTTTTTTTTTTTTTTTTTTTTTTTTTTTATCTTTGGTTTCTCCATTCAGAGGAGAGGCATCTATCCTCTTCATAATGATAATGTGTATTGAATAACATTTAATTAACTCAAAGACTTAAATTCAGTGCGCTGCTGGTTTTCATTTATGTATGTGATTGTGTTATATTTCTGATTTTAGACCAGTTAATGAGACATCGCCTGCTCAAAAATTAGTTCCCCAGCAATCAGATGAAGCGACAGCTGCGTCGGAGAAACAAGGGGCTTTGTCGCATAGTGACCGAGAAGCTTCTGTGCCTTACTTAAATAAGAACCAGAAATCGATCAGAGTAAGCCAAAACGTAGATGCAATGGCTTTGGAGACAGAGGTAATTCTTGATTTCTAATATTCCTCAAGAAACCATATTTATTGATTATCTAAGATGAATAATGGTATGAATGAGGCTTGCTGGCAACTTAATTGCCGAAAAGCTCTTTTTTATGGAAGCCTTGATGTTGAAAACTCCTAACAAAATTTAGGCATTCTGAACAATTTTACCACTAACTCTAACTACAAAGTAAGGGACCTCTGTAAGTTGCTTTATTCTCCCAGCACACTTGAATTCAGAGGTGTTGATTTTATTGCTTTCTTTGCATGAATTAGTCGTAAATTAGCTTAAAAAAGACCAGAAAGCTTCAGAGGACCATTCATGATGCTTTACTCACAATTAAAAGCAGTTACTGAAAAATGAGTGCCAGTTCTGGAAAATCAATATTTTTAGGAAGCAGGAAAAATTTGTGCTGGGAGGGCGAAAGTCAAAATGGTAAAAAGGTTTCTGGTGTTAGAAGAATGGAAACAAAAGAGTCCAGAAGTGGAATGGTCATACTATCTCAGCCATTTTTTTTTGCTCTTTGAAAATCTTGTAGTCCATCAGCACCAGCTTTGAATCATTGAAATGGACAAGAAAATAATGAAATGGATGAGGAGATGATTGGATAGATATGTACGCATTAAGTCATTTATTTAGGGCACAAACTTTGTGATCTGTTCAGATATGTTTGATGCAGGTATGGATGAATGCTCCGCCCTCTGTTTCAAAGTGCTGAACAAACATCTATTTACAGTAGACTTTATACTAAGCTGGAAATGATGGAATTAGGCCAACAGAATTTAAAAACATTTGGATTTTTTAAAGAAAAGTTTGTCCAAAACTTTTGGACCACTAGCTTGTGTTGAATAGGACCTCATATAAAATTAGAAGATGAAAACAATGCATGCAAAAGAGAAAAACAAGAAACACTTGTAAAAAGCACTCAAGACTGTAATAAACTATCTAAAGCCATTTAAATGTTTTTATCTTCCTCTATGTATATTTCATTTGCTTCATATAGTCCCGTTTCTACAGTGTCCAGTAAAACAAACATATTTGCGGAAGTGTGCCCTCCCCCACCCCATTCTGTGCGCTCAAAGTCATTGTTTTAGTTATTCTACGCTCGTATTCTATATGCCAAGGGCCTGAACAGAAAATTACCCCTAACTCAGCCTCTGTACGGCTAAATTTAAGCCAAATGCATCCTGAAAATAAACCATCTTTCTAAAAAGGTCCATTGTATGTGCGTCTCATCAGCTTAAAAACATGAGACTCAGCTTTTCCTTTTGGTTTAATTACAGTGCCGACCTGGACGTAAGCACTCGCAGACTTCGCAAACATCACAAGGATCAACAGAAAATATTGAGATTCTACCGCGGGGAAGGCGGCTGCATAAACGCAACGAACTCCACCAGTCACACTCAACCAGTGGCGTTTCATCTGCTGACGAGGAAGTTTTGGCAGGTGAGCTCCTTGCTTCTGCGACAGAAGACGTCAGTGATCTTAAGCGGCAGAAGAAGTCGCTTCTTCACTTTCCCAAATTCTCAAGGAAAGTTAAGCAGTCATCCAGTCCACAGCTGAGTGTGTCCTCGTCCTCAAAGTTGCCCACTTAGTATTGGTTCGTTAAGGGCTCAAGAGACCTGAGTGTAATGTTTTGTTAAGTTTTTGTTTTTTGGAAGCCATGCTCAAGAGGGACAAGTGCTCTTAAGAAAGAATGCCTGTGATAGTAGTAGCTTTGATTCAGGTCAGCAGAGGTGCGTTTATTATGTAGAGAAGATGCACAGATATTTCCTGGGGGAAGAATTCCATGATTTTATCACTTTATACCTTTTCTTTTTCTTGCTTCGTCTCGGTGTCCAAGTGGTAGTGAAGGCAATAAGTTGGGATTCGATCGGTAGATTATAGCTGCTTTATAAACGAAAATTTATTTCAAAATTACCAGAACCAAAAATGACAATTTATTGTGATTAAATTACTCTTCGATCAATGTCAATTTTAGATGATAATAAGGAAGAAAAAATAAATTGACGTAAAATTTCATTTTTATGAAAGTCTAATTTCATTGCAATGAGTCCGGATGAAAACACTCAAATATTGATAATTCTAGCAATTCTATTGCAATAAATAGTCAAGAAAATCATAACTCTTCCATCTTAAAATGTTACTTGGGTGGTGTAAATATGACTGAAAGAGGTTTCATCTCTTCATATCCCAACTCTTATCAAAGAGAATAAAATGTTTCTTTTGAAAAATGTCAGCCCTCTAACCTGCTTCTTGATGTATTCATATCTATGAAAAACCCAAAGTATATTTTAGAGGTAGCTCTATAGTGCACCGCAGATTCAGTTTATATCTCCAATAAGTGATTCAGTTTTTTTGATGCGAAAAGATTTGATTGCCAATTTTTACCACTTATGTAATTATTGAAGTAACAATATTACAGCTTATTTTTAAGGAGAATCCATTGAAGCAGATCCTAACAGGATGTTCCAACTGGGAAGCAATGTCTGCAAAGTTTTTACTTCGAGTAAAAGGTTTTTGACTAGACTTGTCAATCCCATTAAGGTAGCAAATTACCCGAGTCTCCTAAAAATACTCATGAACCAACTAAGAGCTGTCAAAATTTCGTTCCTTGTAATCACTTATCATCAGCAGTAAAACATAGTAAAAAAAAAAACATTTTCCCACTTCAGTTTAACTAAATTTTTCTTTCTTTCTATCTATAAAAATTTTAGTAAGCCTTTAATAATTATAAGTAGTAGAACAGTTTCAAAAAGCCAGTTTATCACAATATTCACTTAATGTATACTTTCAGAAGTACTTTAAGCAATTTCATCATCAAATTTTGTAGCCAAATCCCTGATGCATTGTAAAATATTTTAAATTTAGATTTTTTACCCTTTTAATTTTTTTAAAATGCCTGAACATTTTGGAAGGACCTATGATTTAAGTGATGGTGAAGTGCCGAACTCTTGCGCTATAGATTCATCCAAAGTTTAAAATTTTGTAGGTCCATAACAATATCAGATTTTTGGATTTTAAAAGTCATAACTCTATGCTCAGCATCTGTCCCTCTTGGGCAGCCAAATTTTTTATTCAAGCAGGTTTCTTCTGATATTGGAGAATATAACACCGAAAGCCTGTTTAATAGTTTTAGACCCGTGACTCTAGTTGTATAAGGATGTATGCCTAATTTCAAATTCCCACCCTAGTATCATTGACTGTTAAAATGTGGACTTCAAGAAATAATTGTTAAAATGTATTAGGTGGCAAACCCTCTTCGCTTTTTTAAAGTAAAAATGTGAAATTGATGCTTATAAAAAGCTGTGCAAAATTTCTATCAAAATTGTGTCAAATTCTGAAAATCTTTCATACTAATGCTACAAGATAACGTGCAAAATATACAACATAAAAAACTAAAATTTCCTGTAAAATTGTTTTCAATATTCACTAAAATAAAGTGATCTAAAACTTTTACAAGTCTAAAAGGGCATTTTCATGTAAAAAAGATCAAAAGGGGTTTCTTAACTTGGAAATTTTAATTGTTTTTTAGAGTTTTATCTTTGAAATTTACAAGTTTTTTTTTTTTACTTTTTAATAACAGTCAATGCTACTGGGCAGGTTTGTAAGATGTAAAAGACTCATAGCTTTATTGTAACATCTCTTGTCTTAAGACTTTTTCCAGTGTGTCAGACTAATGGTAGCTAGTACAAGAAGTGATCGTGTAGTACGAGATTCACTGAACAACTCAGTATTTTCTGTTTATTAAAAACATTAGGTGAGGTGGGAATGGGAGCAAGATAAAAAGAATATTAATACACAAAAGTTTTATCGATTGAAAATAATCTAACCTTAATGAAATTCCATTCTCTTGCTTCAGAGAAAAATTCTCAGCTTTGTCAATACAAAAATTATGACTTCGTAGCTATACTCAAAAAATGATTGTGCATCAAGATTCAGAGTTCATTTGAGGGTGCAGTAATCATTATGATAGAAAAATTATGTGAATGAATTATAATCAATTACTTGATCAAAAGAGAAGTAATAATTTGGTTCCAATATTTTCTATGGCACCTCACTGAAAAATCTCATTCGGAGGTTCAAGGTCAATGAGGCGCAACACTGATTTTTACCTGAATCACTTTTAAATGACTGTTAAAATTCAAGTCGGTGTGAAAGAAAAAACGCAGACATAACCAAGATTATTTAAAGGTAAAGTTGAACGGTTTTCAATTACTTTTAAAACTGGGGAGTGAAAGCTTTTGATGAACCCAATACGAAAGAAAGCTCTAAATTTTAGGCAGGATAGCAAGTGTCAGAGAAATTCTGTCCTTTTGTTATCTTAGGAGCTGAAAATTTTTATAGAGGTTTAGCTGAACCATCAAGTAAATTGGCAGTATAGAGTTTTACGCTGTATTTTTTAATTGCTTTTGAAGAATGTAATTGCAGCCTTAAGTTAAGGTTTTTGAGATATTTAGCTTCTTTTTTTAGCAAAAGATTGATCCTATAAATTGTTTTACCCCCCGTTTTTTACTCTCTGTAGAAATCATCGTTCTTACTGCTATTTGTGGTACTTAATTTTTACTTTCTAGAGAGCAATTACTAAAGAACCTGTAGTAAAACATTTTAGGTTGTTTTTCTTTTTCCTTTTAATGCAGTTTCCGTCCGTTATCTTGTACTTTCCTACAAATGTCCGATACCTTTTTTTTATCATGGCTAAAAATTGTACTTACACGCAGTTGATTGAAGTCTGTTGTTTTTCATTCTTTGTGACACTATAGAGTGTACCAGGAGAAAGAATGGCTCGCTAAAATCAAATGTCGGATCAGAATTTTTGCTAACAGCAACATTTATATGATATTTCTGAGAGGATCTCTAATGTTGATTCACAGTGCTTATCTCCATGGCTTTATTCGTTTCCCTTGTTTGAAAACCTCACAAAACAAAAAAGGTGTCGAGTGTCCAAGGCTCGATTTAACCTTTAAAACACTTCCCACATTAATCTCTGTGAAAAATAATTGCAGTTCTATTAATCACTGTGCTTCCTCCAGTTTCTTCCGTATTCTTATAAAAATAAATTATTGTTAATTTATGTAGATAATATGGAACACTCTCTTGAAGGTAAAGACACTTTCCATTTGTTTTAACGCACATACTTTCTGTATCGAAAGAGATTGAATTTTTACTCTCAGTGTAGTTTTTTATCAATCAACTATTTAAACATAAACTCTGATAAGAAGGTGAATCAATTTTGAGTTCAGCATATCCTCCTTTCAAAAAGTTTGCACACTTTCAAAAAGTCTCCAATTCTCTGTGACCAATTATCTTTCGAATGAAATATAAAGGAATATTCAATTGATGAGCCTCTCTAATTTGCTAAACCCTTTTTTTGTGGCTGATAAGTACCTCATATTATCTATAATCAAATAATCTATGTTGTTAAGCTCTGTTTTGTTACTCATTGACCAGCAATTTTCTTGAGAGAGGTATCAAACAATGGTTTTCAGAGAAGGTTAGGTATCTCTGTTTTTGTTGAGATTGCAGCGCCAATAGGTCATAAAGTAAACTTGTAAAGTCTTTTCAAGAACTTATACCATTCTCTTCTCTAGCTTGACAGCTGCGTCTTCTAGATGTGACAGTTAAAAGAAGAAAAAATTGCCTTAAATCCTTCTAAATTTATTTACCTGTTCGATTTATACATTATCTGATAAGAGCAGAACTTTTTCTATTAGAAATCACATAATTACTCAATATATCTAAGCAATATTTCTGCCTTACACTGATATTTTTTTTCTTTTCTTTCAATGGTCAACAGAAATTGATGGGCAATTTTGTTTATGATACCTTGTGTGTAACTTTGCTTATCATTTGAACATGTAAAATCTGGCTGTATTTACTAGTTTTGGGGATCTTACAATTGTGTAAATTAATGATATGTCTTTTAATCATCACTAGTTTATTCTCTCAAGTGTTTTTGGAGTTTTCAGGAAGCTGTAGTAGGGAGACTTACTCTGTAGGGCATGCAACATGTATTGATGACCTCAACAAACAACCAAAATGTAAAATTATGGCAAAGCCATTTCAGATTTTTTCTAATTTGAGTGGAATGCTCCTCTGCATTAGAGTTTTGCATCACTATAAAATTTGCAAAAACAAAAATGAAGGTATGATTTTTTTATTGAGGATGACAGATTCATAAATGCTGCATACATTTTGTGTTATTTGAATAAGCAAATCCAATCGCTCAAACTGATCTTGAGCCTTTCTCTTCGGTATCTGAATTTATCAAGTAACACCAATATGTAGGCTATCAATTTATCAATGGGCAAAGGTGTTGTCACAACCTCTCTTCAGATGAAAGTAGTAATAAAAAAGTCAGCAAGTGGTCGTCAGTAAAATTTCAGGAATTGCTCCATAACACAGGACTGGTCAATTGTAAAGACATGAGGGGAAACTTTTTTTATGCTTCAATTGAAACCCTGTTTTCCTCTTTGAGATGCCAAAAGTTGATATTTTTTTACCTTTTTTTATCACCGAAAAAAAAAATTATATCATCAGATGGGTAGTTTTTGTTCTTTTACAGAACATGTCGCTTTTTACCTGGATACAGGCCTGATTAACATAGCACACAGAGCTCTGTAAAATACTATAGGAGAATTTGGTAGACACAGTGCGTTCTGAAGATCATTCTGACTGATTGTCTTCATTGATAGATTTGAATTATGTGTATCTTTGAAATATCTTGTGATCTTATTAGTAGATACTTTTTGAAGTTTGTAAGCAGAATTTTTTTCAGACCAATAATTAATTTTAAATACAATTTTTAGACTGAATCCCTTGTTGTAAAATGTTTAATTCTTTCCTAGATTTTCAATCACATTTTTTAATTGCTTTTTTCAGGTACAGTATCTATATTTTCAAGAAACTGAAAGATAATATTGGCTTATTTAAGTAAGTGTGTATAAGATGTGTCTAGAAGTAGGTACTTAAACCAATATTTATTGCAAAGTGTTCATTGAAATGGGGTGACAAAATTTCACACTTTTTATTCGAAAGACAAATTTTATGCCCAACACTATTAAAAAGCCACCAAAATTTGTTGTTTATTTTTTATCAAAAACTTGACTGTAGTTGAAAATTCAACATTGCTGTAGTACGAGTATTTCCCACAAGATGGTTTCCTCTGTTTCCTCTCATTTTTTTGCGAAAAATTATGCAATGGAATCACCGAGATGAATGAGAATTGGTTTTTCCATTAGATATTACAAACCGAAATTTAGTCAATAATGATAATAAGTGCCCATGGATAGAGAGTGACAGGATTTTTCCTGGATTGCCTTGAGCAATTTTCCGAAAATTAGAGTTCAACTTGCAAATCGCGTATGTAAGCTCCCGTTTTAACAAAGCTTGCCGAGAAAGCCAAAATGGCGTCCGAAAATATCCTTCAATCTTGTTGCGGCTAGAATCTCGATGGGTAATTGCCTTTGCTGTGACCTATCCGTGCTACGGCAGCCGTGCATTGAGAACGGCTGCACTGACAGGATCGTGGCAAAGCTCAGAGGCCATTGGGATCTTAAACGCATCGACAGAGATATTTCCGGACGACATTTTGAATTTGACTTTCTCAGCACCAAGCGTTTAAATAAGGGCTCAAAACACACAAATTCGAACTCATTTTTCGTGGGTTAGTACCACTCGAAAAAATCGGGGCAAATTTCCGTGTGCGAACTCTCTGCTTTTAAAAAATTTAATAACTAAAAATGACTAAACAAGCTCATTACCTGCATCATATATAAATAGCAGCCAAGATTATGACCATAAACGCGAGGAACTATACTTTTTTTGTGCAGTGGCGTAACGGACTTCCGCTGGGCCCCCCCGCAAAATTTTTTCTAGGCCCCCCCCCCCCATGTCCATAAAATTCCAAAATTATCCCCCCCTCCCACCCCTTCCCATTTTTTGGCCCGAGGCATCCCAAATCACGGACTTGGACTGCCTCACCCCTCACCGTCCCAGGTCCCGTACCCGATTATATGGGACCCCTAAAGGATCAAGGATCTTAAGGGTGGCGGGGGCCCAGCCCAGGCCCAAGGATTATTGGATCTCCCAAAGCCCGAAATACGAAAAGTGACAAAAAAAGAAAAACAATTTAGTAATCACTGAGTGGACATTGGAAGGCAGGGGCCCTCCAGCAACTAAAAAGTTCGGAACAGTCCGAAAGAAGTATGAAAAACCCCGAGCTAACAATAAAAATCGGAGGAAGAAGCCCCATCTCAGTAAGTAAATGCCCAAAGTTTGAAACCTAAGCTAAGCATCAAAGATAGAGAGAGAAAAAAAAAATTCCGGCGGCCGAGGGCCCCCTTGGCGCCTGGGCCCCCCTGCATAGCAGGGTCTGCGGGGGCGCCCGTTACGCCACTGGGGGCAAGAGCACCCTCCACCCTGGCGAGGGCGGTCTAAAGGCCTGGATACACGCTCAAATTTCCATCAATTTCCGATCAAATGGTGACTAGTGCGTACCAACTATACAATCAAATTTTTGCCGCCTGCAAGAATTTGCATTTTTGTCATCATTTTGATCGGAAATTGACGGAAATTTGAGCCTGCATCCAGGCCTTACCTAATCCTCCGAGGTACTTTCTCTTGCAATTCAGACCTATGCTGACATGCCCACGGATAGACGTGTAGGTGGTTATTGCGCAAATTGTGCTTACGGAATCATTGAAGTCACAGTGAAGTCAAAATAAATTATGGGTGGATGAAATTTTTCCAACCAATAATTTCGGAACCAAACCAAACCACCCATACGCGCAAATATTGGTATTTTTTCGCCCATTAAAGCACATAAGTGCATTTAGTAACGTCACTCCGTGTTTTATGACATTAAGTATATTACAGTTATAGACCATTAATTTTTCTCTAATGAATCAATCACCCATTTCCTTTATTTTATGACCTGTTGTTGGTTGAAGTATTCCAACCCCCCCCCCCCCCCCCCCGCGCGAACATCGGTGTTTTCCCGCCCATAAACCCAACCACGCGTTACCTACTTTGACGTCGCCGTCCGTCTCTTTTAGTTTTATAAAATTTTGTTTATGACAGCAATAATTTTTTTTTCTCTTTTTTATTTAACATTGACCTGGTGTTAAGTTAAATAACCATGTATAGGTAATGTCATTTTTTAAATCAACAATCGAAAGTAAAAGTAACGTAATGCAATTAAAACCACCGAAGATTCCTTGCAACATGGACGATTCGATCCATGGGCATTATGTAACATCAAACTCGAGGTTTTTTTACCCCCCCCCCCCCCCCCCCCAATAACGGAGTTTCACAAAAATCGAACAAACAGGAACCGAGATAGCACTTCAGGCCAAGTATGCCATGATTTTTGGGATTTTGAAAATTTGACTAATCCGAATTTTCCGTTCAAAAATACCCTCTGATACCGAGCTTCACAAAAATAGAATGAGCAGAAGCCGAGGTAACATTCTAGGCCACGTCCGCCATCTAGAATTTTGAATATTTAAAATTTGACTGAAAATTCGTGTTGCTCGACAAAAAGTACCGAATGATTCTGAGTTCCCGAAAAATCGATCGAACACAAAGCTAAGATAGCATTTTAGTCCGCGTCTAGAGTCTCTAGCCGCGTCCGGCATCTTTGATTTGGGAATCTTGAAAATTTGACTTGAAACGCGTGATATCCAAAAATGAAGTTCAGATTCGGATTCCTCGTTAAAAATCGATGCAGTTACATGTATCACACACTAGCATAGCGTATTGGGAAGAGACTTGACGGAGGCATACTGATTCTATCATATCAGTTCAACTTGGCAACATGGGTGGACTCACTGAGTGGATCAGCTGATGAGTAAGAAGAATGTTTATCTTCTCGGAAATTCTTCGGGACGAAAACGAAACCGAATGCTAAGCGCCGGCGCCCGGGTACATTCCGCGCGGCATGGATAAAAGGTTTGAATTCCTTCATGGTAAATTCTTCTTCTTCCTCAACCGACCCTCTGACCCACATTTGATTGATATCTTAGAATCAGGTTTGAATTATCTTTTCCTACACGCTATACTAACGCACGATACATGAAATCGCATTGATTTTTCACGAGGAATCCGAATCTGCATTAGATTTTGGCTATCTTGCGTTTTAATTCATTAAACATCGTGGGAAAAAACCACAGGTGTTCTTAATTTATCAAATATCAGTGTTTTTTTTGTTTTGTTTTGTTTTTGTTTCACTAAGACGACGACGAAGAATGAAAAATACCGTTTCGCTGTTTCCATCTGATTGTGAGCATCTTGCTTTTGAAATAAAATGAAATTAATTAATAAAAGGAAAATAAAGACCATAAGTATCGAAAAAGTTCCCTTGAAATATGGATGAGTCGATCTTGTGGGTCGCATTCTTAAGAGATTTTTACCCCCCCCCCCCCCCCCCGGTTCCTTTGCGTTTTGGCAAGATCTACCCCCCCCCCCCCTCAATTTACTACGAATGCTGACTCTGAATACCCCCTCAATAAAACTAGATGACGAAAATTATTCTGGGGTATGGAGCAACTGTCCGTTCCGAAAGTCATTCAATTTTTCGGGAAAGAATTGCTTGATCCGTTTGGACTCACAATCAGCGATGGAGGGAAAGAGGTACGGAGAAAGGGGGGGGGGGATTGGGAGGAAGCTCATTGGACTGCATTTTGCAATTTGGAACTATAAATTCTGGCTCATCTGAAAAAAACACTTGTGTTCATGGAGAACCTAATGGCACATACGTTATTTTTAAACCGGGTTAGGATTTACAGTTCCAAATTGCAAAATGCAGTCTATATGGTTTCTAAAACTTGCCCTAGCAGAAGAAAGGAAGACGCATTCAGCTTCATCCTGGAGCCCTCCCCCCCCCCACCCCTTCACGACAAGGTGCCTCGCACTTCCCATTACTACCTTGCTAAGGAAAAACGCCGTATGAACATTCGAGCGTTGCCAAATTTCCTCCAATTAAATTTTTATTTTGAAAGGAAGTTATGCATATTTTTTCTTGAAATTTTCACATATTTTAGATTAAACTGCGAACAATATCGTCTGAAAAATTGAAAAGAAAATATTCATAACTTTTCCAATAAATTCGTATTTTATCAAAGGCAACTTGGCAATGTCTGATGGCTCATACGGCGTTCTTCCACATAGCACGGCAGAGTAGCGCCCAGCTACCAGCAAGGCCAAGAGCAACATTATTATCCTCTCTTCTCCGCAATAAAATTAAACTAACAGTCGACTCGCCGATACAAATGCAGCCCTTTCGCCCATGATCGCTAAAGAGGGCGGCCGACCTTGATTATTCTTCAAATAACGCAAGTGCCACATGCCACAAACACGATTTTGAGAAATAAGAAACATGTGTATTACTCGACTTGCCACAAATCTTAGCACGGAAAATGTGTACGTCTGATTTAAACATCGATGTAGAACTCAGAAATTACTGTTTTCCTAAAAAACTTATGGTAAACGATGGCGACCGCGACCCCCTCGCTGAAAAATTAAGAAATGAAGAAACACTTTTTGACGCTTTACATTATTCGGAAAATAATCGGTTCAACGTAGGGAGATAGGGATCTCAATTTTAGTAACTCAACCGGAGGGATCCACTGAACAAAAAAAAAAATAAATAAAAAAAACTTCTGGTGTTGTTTTAATTCATACGCGTTTATTAAGAATCTCCTCATGGATCGGCCCCACTGTTCACTAACGTCATATCGACGTCGAAACTCCCTAACCACGTATCTCGTTTACGGTGTTTAACTTCGCTCCTATTTTATTTTTTAAAAGGAGAACAAATCAATATCAATTTTAGAAGTTTTCGCAAAGGTTTCTTCGCACAGAGAAAAAAAATCACGGAAGTTTTCAATAATTGATGCTGAGTAGTTTTCAGAGTCGGACTGGCCATAAAGCCAATCTGACATTGGCAGATACGCCCCCCTGCCAGATATAGCAAAATAAGATGAGAGAAAAACTTATGACCGAAAAAAAATGCGGAAAATTCATAAATGAACAGGAGAATTAATAGAAAGTAAGAGTAAAGAAGGGTACTCGTACGCATGATAGTGGTGAATGGAGGTCCTGGAACCATAAACCGGAAATAAGTCACCAGAGACGCCTGGGCCTACAAAAATGCTGGAAAATGGATGTTTTCGTTTTTTTTTTATTAGCTAAAACCAGATTTTGTATTCGTAGCTTAATTTTCTGAGGAAGAGAATGTGAAAAATTGGGACATACTGGTTTAATCAAGCTGTAATGAATGACAATTGTTTCACTCACCAGCAGACATTCGATTAAATAAAGTGCAAACCTACGCCATTACGCTTTACGCTTTTAACTTTCGCTTTTCGGAGAGTTCGAATAGTTGTATCATTGCGCCTTAGGAATGTGACGGAAGATTAAAATGGAAATAGCCTCCATGGTCCATCCACGCTGGCCTTGTCGATTTCCTTTGACTTTTTTGCAGTGGTTAATGCATAGCTGAAGTGCGCTCCAGGTAGAATTGTATGTAGCAAATGGGTAATTTTTACAGGAGGATTATAAATAAACAAGTGGTTAAAAATGAAAACTAAATAATAAATGAGCGATGCAAAACGATTATTCGGATATCGGAACTTGGCTGATTTGAAAACGCCTTCAAATGCGGCGTGATACCTCACGCATTCCGGAGAGTTCGAATAGTTGTATCATTGCGCCTTACGAATGTGACGAAATATTTAAATGGAAATAGCCCCCATGCACGCTGGTCTTGTCGATTTCCTTTGACATTTTTGCAGTGGTGAATGCATAGCTGAAGTGCGCTCCAGCTAGAATGGAGTTGTTGCATGTGTGAGGAATTTGCGATTTCACTGTTGATTCGCATGTAAAAGTTCGCGAGAAACACGGTGGTGCTACTGGTTTTTTCTGAAATCAACTCCTAAGCTCAAAAAAATCGTTCAAGTTGAGGCTAAAATGGAGGGAATATGCCACCCTACCCTGAAAGTCCACCTCTACATCAAAACAAACTCTCCGTGCAAAGATAGGGAGCAAATACATTACCAGGGTTGTCGTGTTTTCAGTTTTGGAGTTCCCAAATGAAGTGGCAGCCCTGTCAATGTATTTGCTCCCTATCTGTGCATGGAGAGTCCGGAAAGTTCGAATAGTTGTATCATTGCGCCTTAGGAATGTGACGGAAGATGGAAATGGAAATTGCCTCCATGCACGCTGGGCTTGTCGATCTCCTTTGACATTTTTGCAGTGGTGAATGCATAGCTGAAGTGCGCTCCAGCTAGAATTGAATGTAGCAAATGGGTAATTTTTATAGGAGGATTAAAAATAAACAAGTGTTACGGAATAAAACAAAAGAATATGAACTATGCAAAACGATAATCTGGGTATCGGAACTTGGCTGATTTGAAAACGCCTTCAAATGCGGCGTGATACCTCACGCATTCCGGAGAGTTCAAATAGTTGTATCATTGCGCCGTAAGAATGTGACGGAAGATTTAAATGGAAATAGCCTCCATGGTCCATTCACGCTGGCCTTGTCGATTTCCTTTGACTTTTTTGCAGTGGTTAATGCATAGCTGAAGTGCGCTCCAGCTAGAATTGTAGGTATACACCTTGAAATCATCGCTACAAATACAAATAAGACGAACTGAAACAAATACAGTATGAGAATGGAGCAAGATAAAAGGAGGCACGTTGATGACGGTGCAGAGGTACAACTATTCGTACATGATGGATGTTTGTGATGGATCTGCAAAATTGAGCAGGGCGCGATGACGCTAGGCTTGAACCTGCATTGCTCCTTTCTATGCACTGGAAAAAAAAAAACACACATTGGATGTAGAGTCCAGATTATTTAAAACATTGACAAGAAAAAGGACTTTTGATTCATCAGATTTAAGCTTAAATCAAAAGGAAATTCGCTCAATTTAAGAGGCTTGGTTCTTGATTTAAGCTTAAATCTGATTGAATCAAGAGTATTTTCTCTTGTCGATGTTTTTAAGAGTCTGGACTCTAGATCCACTGTGGTTTTTTTTCTAGTGTGCTGTCAGTGAGGTGTCACTCAGATTCGAGGGATAAATTTAAAGAACTAGGCCAGATTACGTCTCGACTCTGTTGTTCTTCAATATTTTCTTCTTATTCAATTTGAAGTTTGATTATTCTTTTAATGTCCAAATATCTACAGACCTACATCTACGGCTCATATTTACGACGGTATCTTACAACTCGCGTGGTACGTTTTTTATAAAAAAGTCTCCTGTCACGTGACCGGGTTTTTAGCATCTAAGTGTTAATGAAAATATTATTAAAATATACCTAACTGCACCTTGTTCGCTAAAAACTCAGGATTCAAGGAGGGAGCCAAAGGAAACCATTCGCAATCAGTCAGTTTTAAATAAAATTTCGTTATGTTTAACCTTGGAAAATTAGGCTCCAACTGTTCGGCGACACCCCAAAACATTGTTATTACCAATAAAATGATTGTTGAATGGGATATCTTGCAGCCTGCTTTAGATCACTGGTGCATTTAATATACATGTATTTCTATCTCATTCTTTCTACATTTCTTACTGAACACCTTGTATCTTCTAGATTGAATCTTACATTTTGCGATGAGGTTAAAAAGATCCTTTCGGCGTACATATTTTCGGGTTCATGAACCCGAAAACCCGAAAATGAAGCATCATTTTCCGGCTTTTAGTTTTTAAAAGCAGCACTATAGGTTGCAAGCTCTGGCTCGTTTCTTCTGGAAATAATGATGCATAGATGCGTTCTGATAGGCAGCCAGCTTTGATTTTATTTAATTTTTCATTTCCCAAGTCTCCCGGTAACTTAAAGTGCTCAATTTTGCAATTTTTGCTCCGTGCGATTACTTAATAAACTTCGAACCTGGAAATAGCGTAAAATTGTGGTGATTTGTCAGAAATATCTGGACCGCCTTTTACGTCGGGGTACTTCCCCCTCCCCAGGGGGGGGGGGGGATATTACTTTAAGACCCTTTAGCCGGTTAAGGGTCTACGCTCTGAGATGTGAGACAGTCCGACCCTGGTAGTTTTCCATTTAAAAAAGGAAGTATGACAGGAGGTGCACTACGTCATAATTGAGAAGCGTGGTCTGGTAGTTTCACCATCAATATGTGTCTAAAAATAGAATGATAAAGCACGAGTTGTAATTTAATGTTCTCAATATTCGGATAGGTCGTTAGGATTGGATGGAGGCAATTATTTAAAAAACCTGATACAGATTGTGCGAATTGTGTTGGCGTGGCCGCGATAATCAAAGCAAAATGCCACCTAGAACTTGGCAAAATTTCCACTTATGACCGCTGTATGGCGTACACTCGTCCTATACAAGGCGCAGAGTTGCGGGAACACGCACTAAATACTATTGAAAGCTCAAACATCTCGTCGATATAATGGTATGTAGGTAAATGGTCGAGGATTGTTGACGCAATTGGGACTTACCATAATCTCGTTATTACAGCTTGTTTTAAAAGCATTAAAAACAGAGGAGGAACGCTGGCTAGCGTTTTCTCCCTACCGACTGTCAAACCGGATGTCTAAAAAGCGAGTGATCTCTTCTTTCATGGGAATGTTGATAGACTATTTGAATTCCAACCTCTTATCATTCAAAATTGAGAAGCTTTGTCGATCTAGTATTCATCTGAATCACAATGGTGTTGGAACGGGGATCTGTAAAACTTATTTTTGGTGTGATGTTAGTCTGCGAGATTTTTATGACTATCTCCGGTCCCCCTCAGGTAATTCATCTAAGTGCTTTATATTTTTAACAGGTTAAATCACGTCATTCAGTTTTGCTTATAGTTCTATTTTCACTCTGCCCTTTAAGGGACTTGAGTATACCTATAGGTACCTCCGCACCGAAAATGTTAAAATGAAGATATTGTTATCAAAGTCTCTAAAGTAGCACAAGGCAACGAGAACATTGAAATAATCATGCAATTCAACGCCGCAATGCGACAAAACTGCAATATTCTTACATAATTTGATCAATACGACGTGCCGATTATATTAAATAACCAATGAAATGAGTCCGATAGAAAGGTAGCAATTTGCGATGCGAAAATTCATTCCGACTTTTTCGCAATCGATTTCAATCAGATGAGCCTTTTCAATCACCTAGTGATTAGACAACGAACTCAGCACTCCTGCACATGCAATAGCAAACATCCTACCACAGAACACAGAACCGCAATATATTGCGACCGGTGCAACTTGGGTTCATAGGAGTTTTTTTTTTTTTTTTTTTTTTTTTTTTTTTTTTTTTTACAAACCCAAGATCGACCCTCAGAGCCTTTGCTTTTAGGTGGCACCATTAAACTGTTCAGTGTAGTAAACAAATGATGGGTCAAAAATATCAACTCTCAATTTTTAGCTTTTAACGTTTTCTAATGCTATCAAGAGTATTGGGTCAAAGTTTCAAGCCTTCATTTACGATGACAAAAATACATACTGTGAACGTTTGAAATAAATCGTTTCCACAGATGGCAACAATGCGATCAAACTTCGATGGCGTTTTCATCCAATTCAGAGCTAATTGTTCTCTAACTTTGAATTATGAGAAAAAAACACTGAGAGGTGGCCCAAACACTGTACGTAACAGGGTGGAGAAATGGTGCTGGGTCCACACCATTTCGCGGGGAAATCAAAGCCAAGATGTTCCAAAAATTATAATTAGAGTAAAAAATACTAATGAGTACCAGAAAAAACTGTGGAGGGGGGGGGGGGGGGTTCTGCTCAGGCAGTTTGCATTGGAATATTAAGTCGGAGTCACGGCGAAAGATCTACGAGGGTCATCCAAAAAGTAAGTTTCCCTACCTTGTATCTTCCAAACGAAAAGAGATTAATCAAATCGGTAAAAAGGCACACATAAGGCATACTCTAAGCTTTAAAACAAGCTCAAGTTTTTGAAAATCGGTTAAGGGGTTCGCGAGTAAACTTAATTTTACTGAGACAACCTCCTGTCGCCGCGTGCCCACCTCCGGGGTCAGGATGCGCGGAGAATCGATTATAGAAGACTCGGGTTATCGCCTCTACACATCACATCAACAAGGAATTTTAATGTTTTCATTGAGTAGGCCTTACCTTACTCTTTGACATAGTCTCCACATCTTCTTTGACATTTTTGGTATCATTACAGCAGCTTCTTCATGCCTTCCGCGTAGAAGCTTTCGCCTTGACTCTGAAACCAGTCATTGACAGCGATCTGTACCTCTGAATCGGTTGAAAATCGCTTCCATCGTGGAAGTTTTTCCGCTCGGGAACAAATGAAAGTCACATGAAGCTAAAGTACGAAAGTTTGAAGGATTGGGGGAAAATTTCCCTACGCAAAGCAACTGATTTGGGAGTGCAGATCGCTGTCAATGACTAGTTTCGGAGCCAAGACGAGATCTCCTACGCGGAGGGCGTCAAGAAGCTGCTGTAATGATACCAAAAATGTCAAAGAAGATGTGGAGACTACGTCAAAAAGTAAGGTAACTACTACTAACTACTAGTAAGGTAGTTACTCAATGAAAACTTTAACATTTCTTCTTGATGTGATGTATAGAGGCGATAACCCGAGTCTTCTATAATCGACTCTCCGCGCATCCTGACCCCGGAGGTGGGCACGCGGCGACAGGAGGTTGTCTCAGTAAAATTAAGTTTACTCGCGAACTCCTTGACCGATTTTCAAAAGCTTGAGCTTGTTTTAAAGCTTAGAGTATGCCTAATATGTGCCTTTTTACCGATTTGATTAATCTCTTTTCGTTTGGAATATACAAGGTAGGGAAACTTACTTTTTGGATGACCCTCGTATACCGCATTGGGTCTTTTTAGACCTCATCAGCAGATCACTCTCGTCAGTGCATTATGTTTGCGAGGGTTCAATATTTAGAATTAAAGGGTGCTCTTTGCGCGAATCAATACAAAATTAAACTCAATAATCTGAGTCCCGGAGCCCGGAGCTTATCTTTTTGGGGGCGCAGCGTAGCTCGATACATGAAAATTACTCCTAACGCACGACTTTACTGGGGATTACTCGTTATTCCCTCAATTTCCTATGAAATCCCACAACACGACGAAACTCGGACTTCGTGACCACAATACCGTACTAAACACCAAAACTAAGCAGGCAAATCTCCAAGTGCTTAGGGCGTCGGACCTCGGCGAACGCAAACTATACCAAAATGCGTAGTCGAGCGCCCAGAGCCAAAGTTGAAGCCGAACGAACTTAGCTCCGCTAAAAAATCGGCTATAGCCCTGGATATACGATCAAATTCCCGAACCAATTCCGATCAAAGTAGCATCAAAGTGTCGGGAGTCATCAGTCTTAAACTTATTAATTTGCTTCATTTTAAAATGAAAACTTGGCAGAAATGTTTCTTGCGGCAGGAAATGATGAATGGTGGCACTCCATTCTGATCTTACTTTGAACAAATAAGTGCGGTAAAAATTTGATGGTAGATGGTGACCATCAGTCATCAGCATGTCTACTATGATCGGAATTGGTTCGGATTTTGATCGTCTATCTCCTGGGCTTATGAGACGTCACGAACGCGTAAACATCCATCCGGAAAACCGCGTCCGATTACGTCTCTCGCTCTTATTATAGAAGTCCAAAACCCAAAACAAACACTATCGGTCCAAAGGGCACACACAATTTAGTTATGCCATTTTTATCCCCCCCCCCTCTCAAAGACCATTTTTAGTGACTATCGCATTTATTATAGTGTGAGTAGCAAGACCCTCATCCAATGGCGATTCTGAAAAGTTGGCAACACTGTTATTCTTTAATTTAAATCCATTAAAATTATCGATTTCAGGTGAATCGATTGATTCACATGCATTTAAATGGAGGGAAAACAGTGTCGCCAACTTTCAAGAATCGCCACTACCCTCATCACTCGCAAAAAGCGGGCTTGGCTCAAACATGATTAGTAATTCTTAAAAATTTCCTGAGCTGAGTCTTTGTAGAAACATGGGGAGAGCGCTTGAATTACGGAGAAAATTAGTTTAAATTAGCCCTTAAATGCCCAAACCAGGTTAAATTGAACCGTGTCCTTCCTATAAACACGCGCCCCGCAGGATGTGGGGCCGATGTCCACGAGCTTTAGATGTACAGGTCTAAAAATACATCCTAAGAAAAAGAAGCATACATCAAATTGAAACAAAAGGAAAAATCGAGTGTCAACACAGCCGAAGGTGCTCACGGGAAGCGTGTTCGGGCCTCGATTTTTAACTTTTTCTCGAATGGGAGCGACACCTAATTTGGCAGCATCGAGTGGAGAATTGCGAGTTATAGCCTGGCGCTATGGCGCGGCGCCTTCAATTTTTCAAATGCTGCAACACGGACATCCATCAAGCACGAATAGTTGTATCTCTGCGCCGTCGTCAACGCGCTACCTTTCCCTTGATTCCGTCCCTCTAGTCCAAATTATGTTGGTTTCTTTACTCTTACCTTCTCTTCTCCCGTTCATTTAAGAATTTTAAGCATTTTTTTCGGTCATAATTTCTTTTTTCTTCTTATTTTGCCATCTCTCGGAGGAGCGCGTCTTTGGCACGCCAAAAGGGCGTATCTGCCAATGCGATGGTGAGACGGCAGAAGTGCGTATCTCGGAAAACACGATTTTTCGGAAGAGCAAAAAAAGTGTCAACATCCCTCCTTATTGTCCGTAGAAAGGAAATAATTCTTGAGGATAGCAAAGAATAAAATGCTTTTTCATATACCATCAGCATTTTGAATAATTTTTCGAACTGTTAGAAAATACGACAGAAATATACCGAGATTTGCGTTTTCGGCACCAATAATTGACACTAAATCACGAGATACGCACTTTTGCAATTTGTGTATTAAACCGGTTGTTGGCGAACTATGATAATTTGAAGACCGAAAAAAGAGTTTTGCGCTTAGAATTCCTTATCAGAAACTTTAATTTCATCTCATACGGCTGGATTTAGAGTTGTATGATTAGAAACTGAAACTTGATCACGAGATACGCATGCCTGTCAGTATTGTTTTGAGCCTGCTTTTGATCATTAAGAAAAAAGAATAGAGTTATTCACACTTAAAACTTATTTACAGCTAGATCAAGCATTGTATGGCTCGATTGGCTCTAATACAACAGACCATTATGATAAACCTTGAGTACATTATTGAATCTTTGTTCTTCATAATTTTTCACGATTTTATGCACGCTGGACTGCCTGAAATCTGACAGCCACTCATTAAAAAAGCTTAAAATTTTAAAAATTGTTTCAAAGCTAAAAATTTAAAACATTTAAAATATTAGTTCGAGGCTAAAAATTCACACGTTTACGAAGGTTGGGTTATTTTAAACCTCTCTCTCGGCGAACCTGTTTCCTGGTAAATTTAGAAGTTGGCGCACGTGGGAAATTTTAAAAAAAATCGAAGAAGCAAACCACGCAAATTGGGCTTGTTTGGGAAGTGAATTTTAAACTTTCCCGATGTGCTCGATGTGATTATTGTGCGATTTTACCTTTACAGAGCCCACATCCGTTGGCTGTATCTCTTTTGTGCGACAAACGCGCGCCGCATTCAGTTGCAAATTACATGGTAAAATTATTGCCACTGCATCGGAGTTTATTAAGATTTATTGCAATTAAATTGTAATAAGTTGCAATTTGTCTTTGCAGCGCAAATTGCCTATTTTTCTGATTCTTGGAACTCGTTTAGGATCAATCGTTTTAAATCGGCATTGATCGACCGAATCTTACTCCGTAACATAAAATCATAAGAATAACGCCTACGGCACGAATCTCCTCGGAGGGTTGGACTGCGAAGCAGTCCAGGGGCATGTTCCCTGATGATGTAAAAATATTGCAATTTTATTGCATCACGTAGCAGTTTTACATGTGTATTTCAATAATTCATTGCACTATGTGCTAATTGGGAAGGACGTGAAATATACAAGATCTAACCCTTGCCGCGCAACTCTGTTTTCAGAAAGGATCAGCGGTCAGAGCTCAGCAGCAAACCGAAGCACTAGCCGGCCCTGATTATGAGCACCCCATGCAAATAACGGCCAAGAAAAACCTAATTTCACCTTCCCCACCTTCACCTCCACCGAACCCATCACCATCAACGCCACCTAAAAGTTCATTCCCCTCCCCTCCCCCAAAATCTTCACCCCCACCTTCACCCCCTCCTGCCCGACCACTCCCACCTCCACCCCCACCTCTACCCCCTCCTGCCCGACCACCTCCACCCTCACCCGCCCGATCGCCACCATCGCCGGTGAAGAGCCCACCGTCTTATTTCCCCTGGCCGAGACAACCGTTGATCTATCCGCGACCAACCTCGGCGCCGATAATCCCCGGGGTGTCGTACAAGATCCTCGGGTCTGTGATCAAGGCGAAGAGACCCAAGGATAGGACAAAAAAGAGGAAACTCAAGGAGAAGACGGAGGAAGAGGAGCCGACAACGGAGGAGGAGGACCCGGACGACGCAACCATCAATGCCGGTCTCACCGTGGACGGCTTCTTCATCTACGAGAAGAATCCTTGCAGAAAATACGAAGAGAACGGAACTGGAAATAAGCACAAATGGACGTATTTATGCGAAAAGGCGCTAAACGCCATTTCCAAACTTCTCAGTAAAGCAAGTTTGACTAAAACAATTGGCGTTTCCGTACTAATGGACCGATTTTGGTTTACTTTAGCTTGTTTGAAAGCTGAAGAGTTCCTCTAATTACGTACGTTGCCAAAATTAGGAAAAAATGCATATTAAGCGAGATATAGGGGATTTTTGCACGTAGGTCCATTTGATTTAATGCGCTAACCCGGATTCCGAATTAAATCAAAAGGCGCTATCTCCACTTGAATCACTTGATTGACGCGCGCGCGGCGAAGCTTGGTGGAAACTTGGTGAAATTTAGTACCGGGGGGTATTTTTGGACGGGAAACTCGAATTTCGGGTCAAATTTTGAAAATTCAGAAATCCAAGATGGCGGACATGGCCTAAAATGCTATCTCGGCCCCTATCCAGCCGATCTTGGTGAAACTTGGTATCAGGGGGTATTTTCGGACGGGAAACTCGAATTTCGGGTCAAATTTTGAAAATTCAGAAATCCAAGATGGCGGACATGGCCTAAAATGCTATCTCGGCCCCTATCCAGCCGATCTTGGTGAAACTTGGTATCAGGGGGTATTTTCGGACGGGAAACTCGAATTTCGGGTCAAATTTTGAAAATTCAGAAATCCAAGATGGCGGACATGGCCTAAAATGCTATCTCGGCCCCTATCCAGCCGATCTTGGTGAAACTTGGTATCAGGGGGTATTTTCGGACGGGAAACTCGAATTTCGGGTCAAATTTTGAAAATTCAGAAATCCAAGATGGCGGACATGGCCTAAAATGCTATCTCGGCTCCTGTCCAGCCGATCTTGGTGAAACTTGGCATCGGGGAGTATTTTCGGACGGGAAACTCGAATTTCGGGTCAAATTTTGAAAATTCAGAAATCCAAGATGGCGGATGTGGCTTAAAATGATATCTATTTCTTAAACAAACGCACTACACGTCTAGAATGGCCGCCAATGAACCTGCGTAAAGCGCACGGGCCGGGTTGTGAAGGCCGGAGGTGGTGGGAGCCCAAATATACCTACCTAACCTCAATCTGCTTTCCCGCTGCATCTTGCCAATGTGGATGAGATGTGGAAATTTCCACGTTTGTAAACTTTAAATATATGGCACTCTACACGGAGAAAAAAACTCGTGCGTGGGACCCGAAGTTTGGGTCATATGGATCTCTGAAGTTTTCGGATTGAGCATCTGAACACTTTAGGTCTAGCTGTCGAGGTTCGGATCACACATCTGAAACTTCAGTTCTTACGTCTGAAGTCTTCAGGTGTGAGAACCGAAGTTTTTCGGATGTGAGAACCGAAATTTTCGGATGTGAAAACCGAAGTACTTTAGATGTAAGAACTGAAGTTTCAGATGTGTGATCAAAACCTCAGCAGCTGGACCGAAAGTGTTCAGATGCTCAATCCGAAAACTTCACAGATCCATATGACCTAAACTTCGGGTCCCACGCACGAAGTTTTTTTCTCCGTGTACGTTCACAATACACCGCCTCGTCGAGGTGCGTGGTTTACCTAGCAGCGTCGGATCGTGAATTCCCTTCATGTGCTGATTACCTATGTTAAAATTTTCGTATCTAAATAAAACAGTTTCTGTTGTCATTTTGAGCCCCTAATACCGAACTTCACACAAACGATTCAGGCATTGAGCTATTGTTGAAGGCCACATCCGCCATATCGGAGTTTAAAATTTTAACAATGAGGTTATTCAGTAATTTTTAATTTTTGCATTTTTTTGGAGGATTGAGTACGCACAGTTCGCTGGAATTTTCTCCGATTTTTTGAAACATTATTAACCCACGGAAAACAAGTTCGAAGTTGCGTATTCTGAGCTCCCATTTAAACTCGCGTCTCCGAGGAAGTCAAGATGGGGCCTGACGAACCCCTAGGTGACGGTCACGCTTTTGACCACGTAATCCTTCCAGCGCGCTCTTAATACTCATGAATTTCTAAATACTGTTCCGATTCCAATAAAGTACCTAACAGTGATTTTAATGAAAATTAAGTGATTCCGATGGGTTCGTTAATTTGTTCGCTCGTTAAAAGCCCCTTGTCCATGTCAGTGCACACTGACATCGATCGAGCCAGAGGGAACGCACGGTCGATATGTGACCGTCACTCAGGGGACGACATCTGGGATTTTTTGGCGATGCGCGTTTAAATAGGAGATAACATTTTAGGCCACATCCGCCATCTTGAATTTATGAAATTTTAAAATTTGACCCGAAATTCAAGTTTCCCGTCCGAAAATACCCCCTGATACCAAGTTTCACCAAGATCAGCTGGACAGGGGCCGAGATAGCATTTTAGGCCATGTCCGCCATCTTGGATTTCTGAATTTTCAAAATTTGACCCGAAATTCGAGTTTCCCGTCCGAAAATACCCCCTGATACCAAGTTTCACCAAGATCAGCTGGATAGGGGCCGAGATAGCATTTTAGGCCATGTCCGCCATCTTGGATTTCTGAATTTTCAAAATTTGACCCGAAATTCGAGTTTCCCGTCCGAAAATACCCCCTGATACCAAGTTTCACCAAGATCGGCTGGATAGGGGCCGAGATAGCATTTTAGGCCATGTCCGCCATCTTGGATTTCTGAATTTTCAAAATTTGACCCGAAATTCGAGTTTCCCGTCCAAAAATACCCCCGTACTAAATTTCACCAAGTTTCCACCAAGCTTCGCCGCGCGCGCGTCAAGTCAAGTGGAGATAGCGCCTTTTGATTTAATTCGGAATCCGGGTTAGCGCATTAAATCAAAGGGAATTACATATAGTTCCTTTTGATTTTATTCGTAATCGCTGATTCCCTGTTTTGCGATTTTTCAGGGGCTGATTCCAGGGGATGAAATTAGTATTTTGGGGGCATATTTACGTGTGAGAGCAGCCTATTACATGGAGAATCCAGAATGCACCCAAGTCGTTAAGGAAATGGGTCCTTGTCAACAATTGCTTTGTCAGTTAGAAGTGAGTTTCGAACAAGTGTAAAGTCCCAGATACACGTGCGAGCTAGACGAGCGTCTTGAGCGGCGAGTAGGTATTCTGCCCTGTTCGGCAATCTCTGTAGCCAATCAGGTTGCGACTCGCTGCCCGCAACTCGCTCAAAGTAGAGTACCTTTATAGGGAGAGAATGGACAACTCGATTTTTGTAGCTCTTAGGGCCCAAAAAGGCGCGACAACGTGAAAAACGAAAATCACCAGAAAAGTGCCGCTGCCAACCTATGCATTTGAAAGATTAATCAATAGGGCCAAAAGCGCATTGCTAACGAGCGTTTGTAAGGATTAAGATTTTGAAACTTAGAAAATGAATGCAAAACAAAAGTTTTATATATGATTTTATAATTTTTGATCGGTGTACTTACTCTCGGAAATTAGTACCACTGGATAGTTCGAGTTCATAGGTTGGCTGTCTTTTTGGGCCCCAAGAGCAAAATGACCTGGTCAAACCTAATCTCCAAATTTTCGAGTTGTCCATACTCTCTCTATAAAGGCGCTATACATATTTCAACTAATGTTAATACAGATTTAACTGTTGTAATTGAAATATGTATATATTAAGAAATTAATGTACTGAGAGACTCTAACGCGTGGGTAGAAAGGAAAGCTGAATTCTTTCGGCGCTCCTCTAGTTTCCCTTTACAAAAAGGGTGAATAAGCCAGCTAGAAATTGTAATTCCTTATCGAAAAATGTAGTCCAGCTTTTAAAAAATTAATGTATTTGAGAGACTTCAGGACACGGGTAGAAAAGAGAGCTGAATTATTTCAGCGTTCCTCTGGTTTCTCTATACAGAACGTATAGCTTCGTGATTGTAGTTTCTCACTGAAAAATGTAGTCAATTTATGACGAAATCAATATACTTGAGAGACTCTAACGTGTGGGAAGAAAAGAAAGCTGAATTTTTTCAGCGCTCTTCTAGTTTCCCTGTATGTATACAAATAGGTGCTTGTGGATGAGTCAGAAATTGTAGCTCCTAATTGAAAAATTTAGTCCATTTCATACAAAATGAATGTTACTTGAGAGACTCTAACATGCGGGTAGAAAAGGAAGCTGAATTCTCTCAGCGTTCCTCTAGTTTCACTGTTTCAATAGGTGCCTCTATGAATGAGTCAGAAATTGTAGTTCTTGATAGGTAGTAAAAGTAGTCAATTTATCACAAAATGAATGTTCTTCAGAGCCTCTAATGCACAAGTAGAAAAGAAAATGCAATTTGCTAAGCGTTCCTCGGCTATTTTCGAAGGCAGCATACAGAATTACGCTGAGAAAACTTTTGCCCAAGCAACAACTAGATTCATTTCAAATATAATCATTTTGACTGGTGTTTTCAAAAGCCAACTGTAGAATATTGGCAAATACGGCTGCTATTTTCAACGCATCCTTTTTTCATTAATCTAACTCCGTTTTTTAAATGGAACGGCTGTAACTCTAAATAGCCTACCTGCATTTTACATCGTATAATTTCTTCTCTGATTCATTTTTTCAGGCAAAATAAGCAACTTGGCGCCTCAAATTTTCCGTTGATTTTCTTCCAAGTATGAAGAATGTAGTGGCAAAATTTATTAGTTTATTTTTTTTTTTTTTTGCATTTTAATCATGTTAGTTATAAAAACTTAGTTGTGTAATGTTGTATATAACTATACAAATTTTTAAGAGCAGCCCGAGACAACGATAACAGTGGAAAAAACAAGGAGGAAAAACGGGAAACAAGGCTAAAAAATACACAATCAATAAAACCAAGACGTTTCGACTCAAAACTGAGTCATTTTCAGTCGGAAACAATAAAAAGTTTTAAAAAAACGAAGAAAAACCTGAGCCCTACATGGTGGTGGCTGAGATCTGAGAAAAATCTGATTGCGTGTTTTTTAACCTCGTTTCCCGTTTTTCCTCCTTGTTTTTTCCACTGTTATAAAAACTTATATAGATCAGCTTGGGGAGTTAATTTCAGAGCCTCTCCATACAAGAATCATTTTATCCTGAACATTTTGAGGAGGAAACATATGAAGGAATGCTTTAGCTCTTACCTTATCTAGAGTCAATTGTACTTGTATACTTATATATGCCTTAGATATATTTGTATTTTTCAGAGCGCATTTTTAAAAGCAATATCAAACAAATTTTTGGTTGAGGGGAATGGAGGGTGTTCTAGGCGGCTATGCCTACTCATATGGTGCTTCTAAAACTTCACCCGAACTTAGCATACAATTTTATTCCTAATTTCTGTGTAGATTGATTCTACTCGTAAATTATGCAAACATCTTTGTCTGCAGTATTTTGTGTAAAGAAAATTCTTTATAATTTTCAGGATCATTCAAGAAAGTCTCAATGATAGATCCTTTTGTTCCTTATGTAACGTTAATAAACTGTATATTCCTTTTACAATTCACGAAAAATCGGATTGTTATCCTCAAAATCGTTTTTTTGAGGTTAGGGCAAATCCGTGACATTTCCTTAAGGTTTCGCAGAGAAGGAACCATGGTTATTATCGTTGGCCTGCTGAAGTAGGGGCGTATGTCTATTTCTACGTGAGCCTCGTTTCACATGTGAATCCATGCTTTCTGAAGCTCATACGGAAATCGAGATACGCCCTTACGTCAGAGTGCACTGAAAAAAAAAATCTCGGTGTATTTACTAAGAAAAGGGTAAAATTACCAAGAATTCAGGGTTCTATTTGATCCCAGTTTTTTCTCAGTAAAATTACCATTTATGGAATTGGTAATTTTACCAAGAAATCTAGGTAAAATTATTGAACTTTCTCGGTAATTTTACTAGACCTTGGTAAAAACGCCAATATTGTTTATAGTGGTAGAATTACCGAGATAAAATGGCAAAGTTACCGGAAATTGATTACCAATAAAAGTGGTATTCTTACCTGGAAAAACAGTAAAAATACCGGTTTTTAGGTAAGCTTACCAGTCTGTCTTGGTAAAATTACCAATAATTGGTAAAAAAAGTGAAATGATAAAGGTACCAACGGACCATCGTAAAAATGCCGAGAATTTTTTTTTCAATGTGCCGACGATTTGAGGATCGTGAAATGAGATCTGACCTCGGAGGCTATGCAAAATGGATCGCAGCGCTTTGTGCAAATATTGCAGCACTGAGGTATTGCACAGTATCAGATGAACATGAAGGCTTACGTGAGTAAATTAACAGGTAGTTTTCAACAGTGCAGGATCCTGCGAAAAATATCACTATGTTCGTTCAAACATATTTTCCCACCACACATTCACAAAAGAATCCCCCTTCTGGGAAATTAAATGAGTAATGCCATTCAACGTTGCATTGTATCGGAACTGCGCATTTAGTGAGAGAGAATTTCGAACAAGCGCATTAGTTTTTAGCGCACGTTATACACTTCAATGAATTTTGCCGGTTTCGAAAAAGGCTCCATGTTTTGATGTAAGTTTCAAATGTTGATGTCGCTTTTGTACCGAAAAAAAAAAAGTGAAGTCGATTACAACATTCTGGATGTAAAAAGAATTGTGCGAAAACTTATGTGAAATGCCGAATTAAACGTCACAGCAGTTAGTTTTACATATTGGCATTCCTACGGCAACTGCTGTAGCGGGTAATTCAGCATTTTATTAATGCTGAAAAAACTTCTTAAACACTTCTTAAACTTCTTTACACTTCTTTTTACATCCAAAATTTCATAAATCGACTTCACTTCTTTTTCGGCGTGGTGATGTCGCCTCTCACAAGTCTATTTTTCCAACAAAATCAGGACTCGATGCAGTGGTTTTTAGCAGTCCATTTACGTACGTTAGTGCGCCTTCATTTTCATCTGATACTGTGCAATACTTCTGCGGCGGAATAGTTGCTCAGAGCGCCTTCAACGGTATTGCTTTGACTTAATGGCAGAGAATCAGGCTTACTATTAATTGCACACAACACTCAACACACACAATGGAGATGTTGCATGTGTGAGGAATTTGCAATTTGACTGTTGATTCTTATGTAAAAGTTCGCGAGAAACACGATGGTACCACTGGTTTTCGCTGAAATCATCTTCCAAGCTCAAAAAAAGCTCTCAACTTGAGGCCAAAATGGAGGAGATATCCCACGTTATCCTGAGAGTCCACCTCTACATCACGACAAACTCTCCATGCAAAGATAGGGAGCAAATACATTAGCAGTAATGCCGTGTTTTCAGTTTCAGAGTCCCCAAAAAAAGTTATGTTGTTGATGTTTTGATTAAAATTAACGCATTTTTTATTACCGAGTTCCTCTATATTGTCTCGCAGGAAGCTTAAAAGTTATTAAATTGACTCAAGTGTAACTATTGTGTCGTTCAAACGGCTGATCAAGCATACTCAACAAACAGAGGCGTGGCATCACATTATAAATTTTTCTGTTTCGAAAAATTTAGAGTCTATTTTTCAGAGAGAATGGCCTCAGACGGATATGCGTGCTTCTGACTTGTCTCTAGAATTTTTTTAGTACGCGAACACTTGACTTCCTTGACACGAACAACTTGACCGGGCAGTTGAAACCGAAACATTAATGTTCATACGAAATTCTATCACATCCTACTCTGGTGCTCCCTTGGTACTGGAAATCATTGTGATAATTATTCTACCTGCAAAGGTAAGTGTGTGATAAACGGGTCACAAAACTGTGTTTCAATGACTTACAGTTCTTTAGAATTAGACAGGTCGGACCCCCCCCCCCCCCAAAAAAAAAAAAAAACAAAAAAAAACTGGGAATATTATGGTTTGGGAAATTTTCAGCGCTAAGTCTGAAATTGACCTTGATTTAGCTCCTGCCGGCAATGAATTTTTAAAAGATCTAGATTTTGTTTAAAACTAGGAAATTCCAAGGAAAAATTGACTTTTCCAGACAATTTATGCGTAATGTAGAAAAACCAATATTGATTAAATTGAAACATCTAACAATCATTCAGAAATACGAGTACACGAGGATGAATAAAGTAGCGAATACATACCGAATCGTATTCGAATACATTCGAATGCATGTACTGCTGCTGAACTGTCACAAAAAATATCAATTTACGGGGTCAGAGAGCTCATAGTAATGATTATAGGTATAAATATATATTTTAACTATACACGACTTATAACACAAACGATGGCTAAAGTGCGAGAGTACGCAACTACGCATCTTCGTTTGCGAAGTTGTGGACTTTCAGTCATACTTTATTTTTTCCTTGGAGAACTGGTCGATGAATTTTCTTAAAAACCTCCTTGATTTTTCTTCTCATTTAGTATAATATTTGGTATGCTCTAAAGTTGACTTGCTTCACTTCGAAAAAATGGATTGCATTTGGCAAAAAGAAACCAAGAGCATTCCATTATTGCTAAGATTGTGCAGCCTACATTGCTTGCACAATAAAATTACTGAAACCTTGCAAAACGTTAAATCCACTATGGTAATTTTAGTATTGAATTTATAGTTTATTGCTAGTAAAGATGAAACTTATTTAGATGGTCAGTTTATATTTGCAAGGTAAAAAAAAGTTGCACAGTTTTAGCGACATTGGAATACTCGCGGTTCCTTTTTGCAAAATGAACGCATTTCTGTTAAACGGAACTATGTACATTATGACGTGAACCCTGTTATGCATGTATTCTTATGGGTCTCAGGGCTCATGTCTTAATGCACATAGTTCCGTTTGCTAGAAATACGTCCAAATGCAATCCAAATAAACTAGGAGTGGAGGTTTTTAACACCGCAATGGAGATACGTAGTGTCGCATTTGAACCATCGATATGAAATCGGTTACCCCCAACCCAAATTTTCCCGACAGTTTGTACCTGTGCTATTAAACTGGACTCCCTGCGGGGTCCTGGTCTCATGGCCCTCGCCCATACTCCTGATTAAGATTACGCTTACGAGATACAGCTATAGACAAGAAAGACACAAGGAAAATGAAGTGATCCTATTGGTTGAAATGGTGGTTTTTATAGACTCAGGAGTAAAATGATCGACTAACTATAGGGTTCCTCGCGGGTCGCCGTTAGTTAGTCTATTAACCACCTTCTCTGTTCATTGCAACTACGCGACTACACCAAAGAGAAAAAACGGAGGAAAGTAGGAGGAAGGACGCTTAGATATGGTAATTATTCGGGAGGGAGTAGACTCAAAATACATGTTAGGTGCTATAAAATATTAAACATTTTTTTTCTTTTTGGGAGGAGGGGGGGAGGGGGCGCCCTCTGGACTCCTATCCGCCCACCGTTCAAAGTCTCTGCCACCGGAAAAAGAAAAAAAAAATTCGGTCATATGAACCGAACGTTCTGTGTCCCATATCATCCCAAATATTCCGTTTGTCAAATTGAGCTTTCGGCTAGTGTAACCGAACGTTCGGCATATATGACCAAACATAGCTCGTTAGTTCATTTTATCATACAAGTTGGGTTAAACGAACCGAATTACCCTGGTAAAAATTGGCGATAAGAGCTGCGTTTCAAAATACCATAGGAATTCTTATAGCCGGCTATAGAAGGCTACAGGAAATCATATAGTTGGCTGCAGAATGCGGAGAAAATCATACGGCCGAGCTATACGAAGCGATAAAAAATTATGCAGCCGGGCTATAGTTCCTATCGCCGGGCTTTACACTTTATCGCCTGGCTGTTACTTTTTCGCCATCGATTATAAAAGGCTATAAGAAATTGTGTAGAAATTCGTGTGCTTTGGAAATCATTAAGTTTGATACGGAACCACCTTAATATTTACAAAACACACATTACATTTTCCTTTAATACATATTTTTTTCATCAATTAAAATGAGAATAATCCAAACAGGATGTGCAAACATTTCAAAATCATGAGTTGAATAACGCTGACTCCACCAGATGAAAAATATTAGAGCCTAACACAAAGCGGAGCAGCGACGCACTGGCGCCTACAAACCTAACAGGGATACTTCACGCATTGCGCAACGCGTGAAGTATCCCTGTTAGGTTTGTAGGCGCAAATGCATGTTTCGCGCTGGCTGCTCGCCTGCCACGGCGCTTGAAGCAACTATTTCACACCAGAGGTATTGCACAGTATCATACGAAACTGAAGGCGCTGTAATATATTAGTAATGGCAGGCATCCATCAAAAGTACGGAGCTTTCCTCGCAAAATAAATGAAGATACTATTGCCCAAAAAGAGAGCGGTAGTCCAAAAACTCACTAAGTCCTAGCATCCGTAATTAGTAACGCTTAGCATACACTTTATCGCCTGGCTGTTGCTTAGTCGCCATCGGCTATAAAAGGCTATAAGAAATTGTGTAGCCGGCTATAGAAGCTACTGGAAATCTTACAGTCGGCTGTAGGTCTATGGTATTTTGGAACACAGATTCTACTGCCAATTTTTACCAGGGTAGTTTGGATGGTCCTGTGAAAGGTTGGCGACAAGGGGTGGAGGAGGAGATCAGAAGGTGCCAATTGCCTGATGATCTCTGGGAGGATAGGGGGCAATGGCGATTGGGCGTCGCAGAGCGCGAGGCGGCGCTATAAAAGCGACTTTATGTATGTAGTTTGGATGATATGGAACACCGAACTTTGGTACATGACCGAACTTTTTTTCCAGTGGTGCCCGCCTCTGGTTCCAACGATAGGATCGCTCCGGTTGAACGTATTTCTATGAAACAGAACTATGTGCAGGTGAGAAACATGGGGTGTGCTCGTTGAAGATGGATAAGAAACAATGTGGTCAGTGGGCGTGATTCCTTTTGAAGAATTGGAAAAGCGGGATTTTAAATTGAGCAAAGGGAACTATGTACCAACTGAGTGCGGGATATATGAGCCGCGGGCATGGCAAGAGAGCGTTGTGGACACGGCTCATGAGTTAAAGCGCCTCGACGACGATCTCCCCCTCGCGCGCGCGCTCGATCATTGCCGCTGACGTCACTGGCGCTTTATTATTCTCATTCACTCTCACGGCCAGAGAACTAACGAGCACACCCCATATTTCTCACCTCCACATAAATCTGTTTGATAGAAATATGTCCAGTTCCTATTTGTCTAGCTCTGTTAGAGTCCCTTTATACTGAGAGTCAAGGCAATGTGAATCCATTTCTGATTGGTTCCCGTATTTTAGGCCTTCACAGTGTCACAAACGGGAATAAAGATTACATTTTCACCAATTGCAAAGATTATAATCTGTAATGGACCAGGGAATTACGGGTTCGGCAATGAACAAACGGAATGAGAGAAGGAACGGAGAAAGGAATTTAAGAATGGGCCGATCAAAGATTACAAAGAACGTTCAATTTCTGTAATCTTTATTCCCGTTTGTGACTCCATGAGGGGTGTTGTCTTGACTCTCAGTATAAAGGGACTCTAGCTCTGTTAATGGGCTCGAATAATGCTTTGGCTGCCTTTTCCAGGACTGGGTGTCATCCCAGAACACACAGGCGACAGACACCAACCCGAACCCAGTAACGAGCCCGCCGTCCGGGAGGAACGTGGTGGACAAGAAATCCAAATCGCGACCGCCGAAAGCGCCCAGTTCGTGGAAGCCCTTCACGCTGCCGCCGAGCACGGCGGGGGTGCGTGCGGCTCAGAAGAGGGTCAAGGGAAAGCGCGGGAAGCGGCTCAAGGAAGAGGGCGACGAGCCGGAGGAAGTGGAACCGACCGACCCCAGCGACGACGTCGTCGACTCCCCCCTCACTGTCGACGGGATCTTCATCTACCAGGATAACCCGTGCAAGAATTACAAGGAGAACCAGTTCATTCCCACTCTCTCGAACTACCATCGCAAGGTGGGCTGCAGGCATATCGCCAGGCGGATCAAGACGTACAGCCTCCTCAGGCCGGGAGGCCTCCCCAACTGCCCGGACCCCGGCCCCGGCAGGTGCTTCGCGGTGAGTTTTCTCCTGAGACAAGAGACCATAGAATAATAGCTACCAGCGGGCCGATTATTGAAACTGATAGACAAAGCGATAGACAAAGAAGACATAGGAGTATAGAGCGATCCTATTTGTTGACATGATTGGTTCTTATAGACTAAGGAGGAAAATGATAGACTACCTGTCAGGTTTCTCGTGGGTTGCCGTTAGTTAGTCCATTACCTACCTCCTATGTCCATTGCCACCACCCGCTTCCACCAATAGGATCCCTCCAAATCCCTTTTGTCGTCTTTGTCTATAGCATTGTCTATCAGTTTCAATAATCGGCCCGCAGAGAGGTAACTGGCAGATCCTCCCGTAAAGGCCTAGATACACATGGCGTTTAATCGCCGCGAGCGAAAGACGGAAGCCAATGGAGGGAGAGCCTTGATTTTGATATATCGACGTCAATGGATCGAAATCAAGGCTCTCCATTGGCTTTCGTCTTTCACTCGCGGCGAGTAATCGCCGAGTGTACCTATCTAGGCCTTAGGATCACGTATAGTCACTTTTTCGAAGCGGACTTGCCTCTAATTCCTCGCGAAATTTGAAACGGCAGAGAAACGTAGGGTGAGAGCGGCCGGACTTTGCTCCAATCCCCGCGAAATTTGAAACGGTAGGCTGAGCGGGGGTCGCGGGGATTTCAAGAATCGGAGCAAAGATGACCGACTGCTGCCCTTCTGGTAGCACGACTCTTCTTTTCTCAATGCGGTGACTTTTTTCTTAAAAATAGCGCTACAAAATATTTCAGAATCTGTGGGACATCGAAGTAATTCTCCAGCGCGGTGCAATGACCTCGGCTAATTGGAACGTTATCTTTTCAGTTTGACAAACACGTTGGCAGGTGCTACCTCCTTGTCAACAAAACCCAACCCCGAAATGTGAGGAAGTTCGTGCTTGCAAACAACTGCTTCTACAGTCCTCCTATTCTACCACCGTCGAATATCATACCGCCGGCTGTTGCAACACCTCCTCTGGCTCCGCCGCCTGTGCCAGTTGTTTTTCCTGGGTAGGGAGCATCGATAGAGCTAAAGGGGAGTGGAGGCGCCCCCCTCCCCCCACCCCCGGCACCAGGACAGCTCACTGGACAAAATGGGTCTGTTGCATACGAGAGATACAGACAAATATTTTAAATGTATTTTAAATTGTAAACTTGAAACTTTCTTGTAATGCAAATAAATATAAATGAATTAAAATAAGATAAAGTGAATGAGAAGTGAATAAGTTAAAAAGAGAAAATAATACAAAGAGGATCAGAAAAACCGATCGGAGCAAATCTCATAAAAACTTGTAAATGTCTTCTTTTTATTCAATATATTTTACTAAATGTCAAACACTATCATGGAGGGGAGTGTATGCTCTGTACAATCAAAATTTTTATTAAAAAAATGAAAGACTGAAACTCTTGTATTTTTGACGACCTTTTCTAACTAAGTCATTCTACTTTTAAAAATCGGTAAAATAAATACAGAAATAATTAAGTGCGAAAACTAAAAGTAGCACACCTGCAGGTTCATGCTGCAAGGCAGGAATAATAGACACTACTAGACCCACCTTTTTGGAGTTTTCTCTTTTCCAAAAAGAACGGAAAATAGTTGAGGAGAAAATAAGATGCATGGCAGTTTCGTAAGGACAGACCACAAATAGCGATGTAAAGTTGGGATAGGTACATCGATAAATGGCATTGTGTATGATGCATTTCTTATTAATGTCTTGTTCGCCAGAAATTTTGCGGAAAATCGATTTAAAGATCACGTTTAAAATCATAGTTTTCTATCCAGCTAATATGAATTCATACCCATGATAAACAAACTTTTAAGGGGGATTGAAAAAAACACCACATCTCTCAGTTCGTCTTACTTAACTGAGCAGCACCTTCGAAGTATTCATCTTCCATCATCCATCATCCATTTCCCCTTAACGTTGTTTTTATGACTACCGCAGTTTCCCCATTTCCGGGCTCCTCTATAATGTCTCGCAGGAAACTGGAAAGTTACTAAATTGACCCAATTGTAACTGTCGTGGCACTTAAACGGCTGATCAAGCATACTCGACAAATAGAAGCACGACATTACGATAAAAATGTTTCTGTCCTGAAAAATGTAGAGCTTGGTTTCCAGAGAGCACGTGCTAAGCCCGACATTGCATGTTTCTGACTTACGTCTTGCATTTGTATTATTTTTATCAACATTAAAACGTAACTGGGTTGTTGGATGAGAATCAATAATGTTAACACAAAACTCTGTTACATCCTTCTCCAGTGTTCCCTTGGCATTAGGGATCTATGTGATAATTCTTCTGCCTGCTAAGGTAAGTGTGCATTTAATGAATAGGTCAGCTTTGTTTAAAGTTTATCCGTATATGAATTGATATCAGTTATCAGTTAGGTAATGAAAAAAGCATACGAAAAAAATGCACTGCCACATATACTTAAACAGTTTAAATTGAAATGCGAGGCCAGAGTGCAAATAGTGGTAAATATGTGCGAGCTGAAATCAACTCAGGTGCTAAAATCTAAAACCGCGTGCAGCAAAATGCACGCTACAGGGTCGGACTGGCTCGCATCTGAGGGCGTACACCCTTGGCCGGTTAAAGGGGCGCAATGTGATATTTCCTGATGGGGCATCCCCTTCGTCGAGAGGGGTTCAGAAAATTTTGGCAAAGCAGCACAAGTTTACGCTATTTTCAGGTTCAAAGTTTATTAATCGTACAGAGTAAAAATTGTAAAATTGAACGTTTCAAGAAATCTAAATCTTATCTAATCGTTGAGTAAAAGCGTTGAGTGACCGCCAGACTTCTGAAATTAAAGAAAACGAAAAAAATTAAAGCCACTAGACGCATTCAAGCACCATTATTTCCATAAGAACCGTGTCAGTGCTGCGGTTTACACGAGCTTAAGACGTGGGTCCAAAAATCCATCCAAAAAAAGAATCAGGCAAGAACCTGAAAAAATAAGAAAGAAGGAGTATAAACACAGCCGACGAAAAGAAAGACGTATTCGGGCCTCTCTTTTAACTTTTCTCCCGAATCTGAGCGACACCTCATTGGCAGCATATAGCAGAGCGTTGAGAACTCACGCTTCGCGTCATCGCGCCTTCAATTTTTCAGATGCAGCACGGACGTCCATCAAGTACGAATAGTTGTATCTCTGCGCCGTCGTTAACGCGCATCCTTTCCCTCCCTCTATTTCCATGTTGTGTTTGTTTCCGTTTTTCTTGTTTGTAATGTTGCTTTAAAGAGCATTGCAAGTTCACGACTCACGCAATCGCGTCTTACATTTTTCATATGCAATGTGGACATCCATCTTGCGAGAATAGTTGTATCGCATTTACACTTTAGAAGTCTCTAACTTTTGAATTTCGAAATAAATTAAGGTTAAGTTTGTCCGAGATATGCTATGATATGTCCAAATCAATAGTCGTTTTGAAAAGGAAGAAATATGTTCAAAGGTCTCTGAAGAGGTCTATAAAGTGTGCGTATGTCTAAAAATCGAGCACAGAATCACATAGAGAATGAAGGAGGGGGATGATAAAGCACCACTGCGGCTAACAAATGGCTAGAGAACACATTCACCAAGACGTTTCGGCTGGAAACACCACAGTCCTCTTCAGTATGATAAAAATATACATGAAAATTTGAATTTTTTTAAAAAAATGACACCAGGTTGTACTCTCCAAACGAGACAAAAACATGAATTCAACATTTCATGTGAAAAACTCTATAATAATTGATCAATATTTAAAGGACGAATACAAAATTTTTAGGGTAGTATACAGCCTCGAATCCTATACCTAGGTTTTCCGAGACGAGCCGATTGAGCTATAATCGCTTGAAGGGGCAAGACTGGGCCAGATTTACCATATGGCGCACTAGGCACGCGCCTAGGGGCCTGCACAACAAAGTTGTTCACCCCCTCCTCCCACAACATAAACGTCTTACTTTTTATCTTAAGGTGATTCGATGGACGCCATATTTTGTGTTAGAACGGCATACGATATATCGCATAAATTGGTTCCGTTTTTTCAGCTACTCGTCATTTTTCTTCAATTTTGAAATCGCAATTCTGTTGTCAGGAGACTAAAGCACTCACTTACCAAATTTAACAAAGAAATTCAACGTAATAAAGGCGTGTTTTTTTTTTTGTAGAGAGAGGAAATATCGCATTCGAGGGCAGTTTCGATATCAGTATCGAATGCGATGTTTTCTCTCTGAAAAAACCACGCCTTTATTACGTTGAATTTCTTTGTTCAAATTGATAAGTGAGTGCTTTGGTCTCCTGACAACAGAATTGCGACCTCAAAATTGGAGGAAAATGACGAGTAGGTAGCTGAAAAAATGGAACCAATTGATGCGATATATCGCATGCCGTTCTGACACAAAATATGGCGTCCATCGAATCACCTTTTAATTTGTTAATTTTGAATCCTAAATCCAGCCCTGGAACGGGGCAAATCAGGTATATGTCTGATGACTCTTCACGTGACCTTGGAGAACAATAGAAATCTCACATCTTAACCTTTTCGTATGAATTAAACTAATCAATCCCTTGAAATAAACGACTGATTTTGGCTCCTATGGACGCAATTGTTCCTAAATGGCAATTTCCACCATATTAAATGCTTAATATTTTTTTAAATGAGAGAATGGCGGCCTCTCAAGGTCCGCGAAATTCTAGGAATTCGTTACCAACTTTGTTATTTACATGCTTAACTCGTAAAATACAAAATAAATACTACCTTGAATAACATGAAAATCCCATCAGTTTGATTTTTGCTATCCAAGATTTCATGAATATCATCTGAGGAACATCTCAGCGAGTATGATCAGTGTTAAAACCAACTCAGCAGGAGCGTTTTAAACATCCTGGAGGAGGTGCATTCCCTATTCCTTGTCTGATAGGAGTGAACCAGCACCATTGAAAGTCGCAATGGGCCTGTTGCAAACTTTTGCTAGAGCAAAAATAAGAGTTGTTTCTTGTAGATAATGCCTCAAAAATCACGATGAGCGCATCGGCAAAGTCTGAAATGCACTCATAACTTCACAATCTGCGTAAGAAATTTGCGTTTTTTTAAGCTTCCCGCTTCAAAAACGATACTACGGCGTAGGTGAACATTTTGTTAGAGGAGTCGCTCCATCGTCGGCGATATTCATCATGGCCGACGCTTGCACGCAGTTCCGCGCGTAATTCAAGGAGAGTTCAAGGTCAATCCATTCGGGCGTGGAAAATATGAACGTTAACACACCGATTGTTATCTGGTCAAAGACATAAAGACGGAGTGCTCGTATCTAAAAGCACGGGGAAAAAGTGAAGCTAGGTTCGGCGCTGCGCGTTTGTGTGAGTGTGTAAATGAGCGCGGGAATCCATGGCGGCAAACGGAAATTTGATTTGAACTTGTCCTCTTGATTTTTCCTTATTTCTTCTTCGAAACGTGTTTTAAATGCTTAAAACGATTATATTAAGAAAGTTCGGTCTGCGTCCTAATATATTACACCTACTTTTGCTCGGTAACAGGCAGTAATCTCAGATAAAGTTAGTTTTTCTTCTGCTTATGGTGGTTCTGCAGGTTCAAACAGGCCGTTACAGTTCTAGATCTACGTTACTCCCAAATGAAATCAGTCGGTCGACGACGGACCGAAACTAACCTAAAGTTAATAAAATATGAGTGTGTACCTGAATTTGGGCAAAAATCAACCTAAAATACTTTGTTTCCGCAATTTTATTTATTAGTTCCCGCCCTACATTTGAATTCAAACTTGTCCCGATTTCGCCGCCAATCCTCTAGCCAATAGTAGAGGTGATTGAAAAGAAGCTCTAGAAGCTTCATTTTTTGCTTTTAGTGCTCCGTCTTTATGTCTTTGTATCTGGTCTAATCCAGTTCAGGTGTTATCTCGTCCCATCAAACGTGTTTTGGCGGATTGGCGTCGGCTATGATTATTATTGCCGACGATGGAACGACTCCTCTTACAAAATGTTCACCTGTGCCGTAGTATCGTTTTTGAAGCGGGAAGCTCAAAAAACCGCAAATTTCTTACGCAGATTGTGAAGTTATGAGTGCATTTCAGAGTTTGCCGATGCGCTCATCGTGATTTTTGAGGCATTATCTATAAGAAACAACTCTTAGTTTTGCTCTAGCAAAAGTTTGCAACAGGCCCATTCGACGGTTTAAGTCGGCAATCACATATCTCGGTTTGCGACGTCGCAGATTTCCTGTCATACTTTATTTTTTAAACGGGAAACTATTCAGCGGCAATTCTTTAAGACTGCCGTGATTTTTCTTCTCTATGCGAAGAAAATTCTTCAAAAACTTCAAAGAATGATGTCAAATTGTCCTCCTTTAAAATAATAACAAAGAGGCGGAGATTTTCAGACACCGCAAAGGAGTTATGTGATTGCCGACTTACAACGTCGAATTGCTTATAATGATTCATTCCTTCAAAATCGGACGGCACAGTCTTCCGAATGTTGTTTCTTTAAAATAAATAAAATGACGCAGACTCTGTGTTTATTATCTAAGCTCAAAAAATACAGAGAAAGACAAAAAGGCAAAAATTCATCAGCCGGAATTATTGATAACTTGGTAACTTTTTTACAGACTTCGAAAAATTCGAAACCAGCACGACAGTCGTTCTCCGGCAAGGAACCAAGGTACTCGATATATATGGTGGGGAGGGGGGGGGGGGTGTCAAAACGATCGCAAAAGTGATACACTACGTATACGCGCCAAAAATACCGGGCATCTGATGGATAATTTTCATGTAATTTTTCGTGCTAAGTCTGACGATGACAGTGATTTCATCTCTTACCGACACCGAATTTCCAAAAAATTGAGATTTTCTGAAAGGAACAGGCAGTTCTGAGGAAAGATCCGCTTTTTCAGAAATCTTCGATTGAACAATGGTGCTTGTGAAGAGAAATTTAAGATCATTTTAGGATTTGACAGCTAAAAATATACTGGGACGTAAATAGGTAGGTATCGAATGTCAAACAAATTTTCCCCTCTGTTTCAGAAAACAAAGTTTTTCCGCTTACGTAGCATGGTTCGGCAAAACGTTAGAACTACGCACTTACGACTGATCCGTTTGTTTTGCGTCTGATTGAACGAGTACCTCTGACATTTTCCTGCTGACGCCAAAAATGACAGTAGTTTGTTATCCGTCATAAACGGCTTTTTCAAACAAAAAAAAAACTGCCTCCTTTAGGTGCCAACAAACCCACTTTCCGGGAAATTTTGTAGTTGTGGAAAAAGAACAAGGTCATTTTCGATCTCAACAGCAAAAAGGAAGGGGAAATGGCTTCGTGAGACACCTGGGTAAATACATTTGCCCGTTATTCCAAACGGAAAACAAGCAGATCAGTTTTACATAGTGGTTTACGGGCGGATTATGGCATTTGATAGGAAAACACCTCGTTATTAGAAACAGTGGGGGAAAAATTGCGGCACATGCTGTCCTATGCTATTTTTGGTCGTGGAATACCAAAAATGACCTTGGTTTTTTTCTCTTGTGCACGCAAATTAAAAAAAATCGAGCTATTTTTGGCAAAGCCCAATTTTCAGGTAAATTTCCGAATATTAGACAATCGGCAAGTGGAAGAAAAAAACCAAGGTCATATTTGGAATCAGCGCCAAATATTAAAAGTAAATTAAATGTAAAAAGCTCCTTTGCTTACCTTTTTTTTTTTTTTTTTTTTTTAAAGTTATTTGAGATCTTTAATCCATTTGAGGATTTCGCAACCTTGAATGAGCATCGGGTCAGGGTTAGTGCACATCCACGGTCCAGGCTTTCAAATTTTCAAGGATTAAGGCCGAGCGGAATCTGTTCCTGCAGATCCACTGGTCGGTTCCATTTTGTCGCCAAAACCGGGATTCGAACCCGGGGCCTATTGACCTAGAGTCAGACGCGCTGAGCACTGGGCCAACCTGGGCGGCCATTACTAACTTAAGATTCTGCTTGTTGAAGGACGAGTGGGTGTCATCGGAGAATGTGACGGCGCCAGACAGTGCCAGCCCGCAGTCCGACCCGAATGTGGTGGACAAAAAGTCGAAGAGCCCAAAGAGCGGTTGGGGCAGTTTCAAGCCCTTCGGACGTCCCGCGAAGACGGAAGGAACCCGCGTGGGTGTGGTGAGACCGGACAAGGGCCGCAGGAAAAAACTCCACAAAAAGGCGAAAGAACCCGAGGAAGTGGAGGAGGACGAACCGAACGACGACATCGTCAACTCCCCCCTCACGGTCGACGGGATCTCTATCTACGTGAAGAACCCGTGCAGAAAGTACAAGGAGAATCACGTGCCATTGTTGAAAAAGCCCAAAAACTACAAGCGTAAGAAGGGCTGCAAGCATGCCGCCAATCATGTCAAGGACTACATCCAGGCCACGGGACGAACCCTGCCCAACTGCCCGGACCCTGGTCCAGGCCGATGCTTCCAGGTCAGCTCCGTTAGGTTAAGTGGACCGCCTTCAGCAGAAATCAACCAAGCCACATCAGCAGCCTGCGGCCTGATTGTTGAAATTGTTTCTTTGCCGGGACGACATAGATGACATAGGTTAAAAGGCGGATCGTGATTGGTCGGCTAAGACTCATCGCTGCTTTATCGTGTCTTTGTCAGGTGCACTTAAAAAACAAGTATGGAAAGAGTGACTGACCGGCCGAGTTATGGATCATGGAGCCATGAAATATAGTTCATGGAGCCATGCTTATAGGTTCACGCCCAATAAAGTATGGCTCAGAAAGTCATACTGTAGACGGTAAGTCACTTTGGTTAGAAATCATGGATCTCCGAGCCATTTTTTATGGGTCTCAGAGTCATACCTTTTTTTGAGTGTGGCATGAACGACATACTGTCGGAAACTTAAGAGGTGCCTGTAGCTCGTCGTGAGTTCCACCCGACATGACATAGGCACGATAAAGCAGCGATAAGACTTAGCCGACCAATCACGCTCCGCATTTGAATCACGCGTCATCTATGTCGTCCCCACAAACAAAAAATTTCAACAATCAGGCTGCCAATTATTGTTAAAATTTTGTGTTTGTCGGGTACACATGGATGACACAGGTTAGAAGGCGGAGCGTGATTGGTCGGCTATGTCTTGTCGCTGCTTTGTCCTGCCTGTGTCGGGTGTAACTCACGACGAGCTACAGGCACCTCTTAAGTTTCCAACAGTATGTCGTCCAATCCACCTGACAAAGGCACGATAATGCAGCGGTAAAACTTAACCGACCAATCACGCTCCGCCTTTTAACCTATGACATCTAAGTCGTCCCGACAAACACAAAATTTCAACGATCGGGCTACTCAGCTATTACCTACCAAATTTAATCGGGCAATTTAATTTTTTACACGAAAATGTTCGTGCAGATTCCTTTGACAATTTTCAGGAATTCGCTTCGTACTTTGCAAAAAAATTCACTGAAATTTGCACTTGAATAGGTACGCACAACCATTTCACGTGAAAAAGTAAATCGCCAAATCAAAGGCAATAGTTGGATTGCATTTTGCAAAAAGGAACCACTAGTATTGCAATGTTGCTAATTTGTGCAACTTCTTTTGTCTTGGAGGAAAAACGCGATTGTCCATTAATAGTTTCCATTTTACTCGCTAAAAACTGTAAATTTAAGACAAAAATTACCATCTAAATTTCATAGTTTTTCACGATTTCCGCAATTTTATTGCAAAAGATGAAGTTGCACAATCTTAGCATCATTGCGATGCTAGTGGTTCCTTTTTGCAAAATGCAATCCAGTTAACGTGGCTTGGTTTAATTCTGCTTGACGCGGTCCAAGAAAGGAAAGATAAGATGGGGTTATTGGGACTTATATTGTTAACTTCTTAAGGATTCGAACTTGAAAACGGTTTAAAACTTATTAGACGCTGACCACTTCGAGCTGTGCTCTCATTGTTTTCACGTCTAAAAACTGTATTAGTGAAAAATTTTTGGCGAATGTCGTTTTCAGACCTGAAGATGGGCAATAATTCAAAATGACTGTTGTCTACCAGCTTTTGAACCGTTTTCAAATTCGGATCCTTCAAAAAAAGATTAATATTTTCTAGTTATGCAATTCGACGGAGTGAGAAAACCCCCTCATCTGTCACTTCAGTTTAGCTAGCTTAGGATGAGATGGTTCAAATTATGTGCAGGATTACCATAATTTTTCCAGTTCCCGATTGGAAATTTTTTAACTTTCATAGATATTCCCTTGCCTTTTTAGCGGGCTTTCCCCGACTCCAAAATCGACAAATTTTCCTATTTTTCTCGGCTTTCTTTTAACTTTTTGTGGACTCCGAAAAAAACTTCTACCTATTTTTTTTAAAAAATACCTATTTTCTTAAATAATAAATTGATCGAAAAATACGCTGGAAAGATTTTCGAGCCCCCTCGAATGGCGCGGGCTGAAATTTCCGTGCCGACACGCCCCGCAAGAAATTTATCGACTTTCCATAAAAATGTTTTTTCTTCCCCTTATTTTTCCGGTCGCCGCAAATCCATCGACATCGAAGTTTTTCAGCCCGACAGAAACCTTGTGATGGTGATTCATACATAGATCGATCTCTAAGAAGATCGAGTATTGTCGGAGGGAACATTTTCATTCATAGCAACACATTTTTTGAAATACTGACATGTCCTCATTCTTTCTCCTGAAACACCTGATGCCAAACAATATTATCAATGGTTAAAGATCCGATCGGTCACGTAACGCTTTAGAACTGAAGAATACGAGATTTGGGGAATTTCGTACTTTCGGAGTAATTCAAAGTGCCGAAACATGATATGCCGAATGAGAATGATATCGCGATGGCTCAAAACGGTGCAAGTATTAGTAAGATAAAGTGTAAAATTTAAAATGTGACGAGTTAGACACCAAAATTCGCAGTTTTTGTTAAAAAGTTCATGTCCGACCTCTCTGATTGACTCGCTCCACTGTGCGCCACACGCTGAGAAAAATCTATGGCTATTAAACCAATTAGTGGTATATATGAAACACCACTAATAGTAGTAAAGAAAACATATAATAGTAGCACATATCGACGGTGAAACTACCAAACCACGTATCTCGGTTTGCGACGTCGCAGACTTCCTGTCATACTTTATTTTTTAAATGAAAAACTTCTTAACGTCCAGTCTTGAAAATTTCTGTGATTTTTCCTTTTCGTGCGGAGAAAATTCTGTGAAAATTTCAAGGAATGATATTGATTTGGTCTACTTCAAAAAAATAAAATGTGAGCGTGGATTTTTAAACACCGCAAACGAGATACGTGGTTTGGTAGTTTCACCGTCGATATACCTTTGTATGGTACCAGATACCTCAGTATGGTTCACAGACCGGGAATCATTAGTTTATTTACGACTATCAGTCGTGTTCCAAGTGAACCAATATTTGGTTTATAAAGCCATAGATTTCTCTCCGTGCACTGTGACGTGATGCTCGGAAGTTACCGAGCAATATACTAAAATCCAGAAATTATTAAGCGATCGTGCGGCTGTCCTATCGTTCTCAAAAGTGCTGGAGAGCCACTTTAATGATGGTACCGGGGATTATTTAAAAATGCGTGGGGCATTGCAACAGCGGACCTGTACTGCCGTGCTAAGGAAAAACGCCGTATGAGCCTTCAGGCGTTGCCAAATTCCCTCTGGCAAATCACTGATTTTCAGGAAAACTTTTGAATTTTTTTCTGCCAATTTCTTAATTAATTTTGTTCGTAATTTGATGTAAAGTGTCTGAAAATTCCAAGGCAAAATATTCACGAGTTTTCTCAAAAATAAACATTTTATCGAAGGAAATTTGGCAACTCTCGAATGTTCATACGGCGTTCTTTCTTAGCACGGCAGTGTAGTACGCTAGAGATACAGCCGTGCGAGTAGACTTATTAGCGGTGAAGTGGCACGAAGAAAAACATGGAAAAAATCGGGTATCTCTCCTTAAGGCCCAATTTGCGTAGCTGGGACACTTTTAAAACCGCGTCTGAAGACAGTATGGTCACCGTATTTGGGAACAAGCAACGGCAACCCGCGGCAACTTCCGGTTATAACGAAAAACTGAGCATTCTAAACAAAAAACCGGCAGATCGATGAAACAGAGAAATGGTGTGCGAGGGCATGGTCCATTATCAAAGATTACGTTTTGTCTGCGGGCGGATATTGTTGAAATTGATAGACGAGGCGATAAACAAAGCGGACATATAGAGGTACGGCACGATCCTATTGGTTAATTTGGGGGGTTCTTGAAAACTAATGGAGCCCTGGTAAAAATTTGCGATAAGAGCTGCTTTTCAAAATACCACAGGAATTCTTATAGCCGGCTAAAGAAGGCTACAGAAAATCATATAGCTGGCTGTAGAATGCGGAGAAAATCATACGGCCGGGCTATACGAGGCGTTAAAATTTATGCAGCCGGGCTATAGTTCCTATCGCCGGGCTTTACACTTTATCGCCTGGCTGTTGCTTTTTCGCCATCGATTATAAAAGGCTATAAGAAATTGTGTAGAAATTCGTGTGCTTTGGAAATCATTAAGTTTGATACGGAACCACCTCAATATTGATAAAACACACATTATATTTTCCTTTGACACAGATTTTTTTTCATCAATTAAAATGAGAATAACCCATACAGGATGTGCAAAACATTTCAAAATCATGAGTTGAATAACGCTGACTCCGCCAGATTAAATATTAGAGCCTAACACAAAGCGGAGCGGCGGCGACGCACTGGCGCCTACAAACCTAACAGGGATACTTCACGCATTGCGCAACGCGTGAAGTATCCCTGTTAGGTTTGTAGGCGCCAATGCGCGTTTCGCGCTGGCTGCCCGCCTGCCACGGCGTTTGAAGCAACTTTTTCACACCAGAGTTATTGCACAGTATCATACGAAACTGAAGGCGCTCTAATATATCAGTAATGGCAGGCATCCATCAAAAGTACGGAGCTTTCCTCGCAAAATAAATCAAGATACTACGGCCCAAAAAGAGAGCGGTATTCCAAAAACTCACTAAGTCCTAGCATCCGTAATTAGTAACGTTTAGTATACACTTTATCGCCTGGCTGTTGCTTAATCGCCATCGGCTATAAAAGGCTGTAAGAAATTGTGTAGCCGGCTGTAGAAGCTATTGGAAATCTTACTGCTGGCTGTAGGTCTATGGTATTTTGGAACACAGATTCTACTGCCAATTTTTACCAGGGAGTGAATGATGGACGAACGAAAGGGTCTCTCGTGAGCTGCCGCTATTACCTACCTCCTTCGTCCATCGCAACCACCCGCTTCCGGTATATTTAATGTTTTTTTCAGGTAAGAATACCACTTTTATTGGTAATCGATTCCCGGTAACTTTGCCATTTTATCTCGGTAATTCTACCACAGTCGATAAAAAATATTGGCGTTTTTACCAAGGTCCAGTAAAATTACCGAGAAAGCTCAAAAATTTTACCGAGATTTCTCGGTAAAATTACAAATTCCATAAATGGTAATTTTACCAAGAAAAAACTGGGATCAAATAGAACCCCGAATTCTTGGTAATTTTACCCTTTTCTTAGTAAATACACCGAGATTTTTTTTTTCAGTGAGGGGTTGTCTTAACTCTCAGTATGAAGGGCTACATTACCCTAGTTTGTGCTAATTAAAACGTTATCTTTCCAGTTTGCAAAGGGATCTGGCAGGTGCTACATCCTCGTCAACTCGCACGCGCCAAGAGAGGAGAGGAGGTACGAGCTGATCAACAACTGCTTCTACAGCATCATGGCCGGGGCCGGTATCCTACCACCGGCTGCTGTGCCACCGCCCCCACCGCCTTCACCTCTGGCCGGTGTGCCACCTCAACAACCACTTACCTTCCCGGCTGGCGGATAGCCGTACCTCGGCCACTTTCCTAAGAGGGCCTGGCCCTCCTACTACCGTGGGCTTGGGGGTGCGCAATACCCCCAATACAAAGGAGGCCTCCCCAGAGAAATTTTGGAAATTTTAAATCTCTTTGAACACATTTTGAGGCACCCGTGACGCATATTCACCATCAATTTCTGCGGAATGACGCAGTTTTTCATCAAATTCTGCAGAATAATTACGCTTCAATATTCGGCACAAAATACTTTCGAACTGTTGCATTTCATACATCTGGAATTTTTGTGTAATTTTTACTCTATTTGGAAGCATTTTGAGGCTTCCTTTGTGAAAATTGTAGAATATACTAAGTGAATAAACCCTATGTTTTCATTTAAGACTCTACATTAAGAGAGATAATCATCCTCGGTGTTGGTCTTTTCCTACCACCCACAATTTCTCGGGGAGGGGGGGGGGGGCAGATGATACTATTTTCAATTCTATGGGGAACCAGGCCCCCTTGGACACCTCTCTCTTCCGTACGCCCATGGGCTGGAGGCAGGTAAAGGACCTGGATGGAACTAGGGGAAGCGGTGCACCGCGTGGGGGACTTGCATCTCCCCAAAGGAGAACCACGAAGCAAAGTAAAAATTAAGAAATAGAAGAGAAGTTTAAATTAGACTAAGGGGTGCACTCTGGAGCTTTGCGTTCCAACCCCCCCCCCCCCCCCCCCCAGGAGCTTTGCGCTTCTAATATGTAAATAAAATACATTTATAAATAAAAATCACTGGCTAAACTTCATGTTGTATCATATTATTCAAATCAATTCCCTTCGCTACTTCAATTTTTATACCATGTTTTGGTTTACATCTTGATAATGCAACGTAAAGTTGCCCGTCATACATATTTTCCCTTTGATTATGGTGAAAACCCGGAGCAGAGAGTCAAGAATGGTGACACGTAATCTTAGTTTAACGGTGGCTTCTGAGTCGCGCGAACCAGGGGAGGGACGCGGTGGAGCCATCCTCACAGTGTGACGCGCCTTCCATCCGGCTAGCGGCAGTATGGCTACACCCGTGGTTGAATAGTTATCTCGTTACGCCTGCCGTGAATGAAATGGACGTATTTCTACCAAACAGACCTATGTGGAGGTGAGAAATGTGGGGTGTGCTCGTCGAAGCTGCATAAGAAGCAATGTAAAAGTGGGCGTGATTCCCTCTGAAGAATTGGAAAAGCGGGATATTACATTCTATCAAAGAGACCTATGTGCCAACTGAATGCGGAACTCATGAGCCGCGGGCATGGCAAGAGAGCCTTGTGGACAGGGCTCATGAGTTAAAGACACGGATCCGCGGCTCGGAGTCTCCATCGTCGCCGCTGACGTCACTGGCGCTTTATTATTCTCATTCACTCTTACGGCCAGAGAACTAACGAGCACACCCCATACAGGGTGAGCGAAAAGTCCCCGACCCCCCCTCTAACTTTTGAACGAATTAAGCTAGGGAAATGAAACTTTGGGGATGTTCCTATCTCAAAGGGGACCATCTTTTGGGGGGGTCAAAATTTTGGTCCCCCCTCAGGGGGGGCGCGGGGGGCCCCCAACTTTTTTTTTTCAAATGGCAACCCCTATCTTGTGATACCTCATTCGAAAGAGCATAAAAAACTAAGAATTTTGGCGCAAACCGCAGATCAATATCTTAATTTTTGACTGAGTTATGATAGGTCAAAGGTGAAATTTGACCTATTTTCAAAAAATCATAACTCCGGTTCAAATTATCGCAAAGAAAAAAATAAAACGGGAAAATTTACCAAATTGTGTCCGCTTTTAAGTAAAAATTGCAAAAATCACTTCGATTTAATTGTAAGGGGGGGCTCGGACCCCCAAATACGTCAATTCAAAGGTCATTCAATTTTCCCGCGAAATAAGCCAATTTCCCCTGGATTTGCCTCCACATTATCTCAGTAAGGTCAAAATCAGTTCAACATTACGTTGGCAAGTCCCCAAATTTCGGGAAAAGTTAAAAAAAAACAAAATTTAAGGTAACTAAATTTGACCGTTTAAATATCATTTTTTTTAACTTTTCCCGAAATTTGGGGACTTGCCAACGTAATGTTGAACTGATTTTGACCTTACTGAGATAATGTGGAGGCAAATCCAGGGGAAATTGGCTTATTTCGCGGGAAAATTGAATGACCTTTGAATTGACGTATTTGGGGGTCCGAGCCCCCCCTTACAATTAAATCGAAGTGATTTTTGCAATTTTTACTTAAAAGCGGACACAATTTGGTAAATTTTCCCGTTTTATTTTTTTCTTTGCGATAATTTGAACCGGAGTTATGATTTTTTGAAAATAGGTCAAATTTCACCTTTGACCTATCATAACTCAGTCAAAAATTAAGATATTGATCTGCGGTTTGCGCCAAAATTCTTAGTTTTTTATGCTCTTTCGAATGAGGTATCACAAGATAGGGGTTGCCATTTGAAAAAAAAAAGTTGGGGGCCCCCCGCGCCCCCCCTGAGGGGGGACCAAAATTTTGACCCCCCCAAAAGATGGTCCCCTTTGAGATAGGAACATCCCCAAAGTTTCATTTCCCTAGCTTAATTCGTTCAAAAGTTAGAGGGGGGGTCGGGGACTTTTCGCTCACCCTGTATTTCTCACCTCCACATAGGTCTGTTTGGTAGAAATACGTCCAAATGAAACATCGACGCCTGCACGTGGAAAAAAGTGTTCTTACCTCCATTGAAACGTTGCACATCTCTACTCATATTTTCTTTTTAATCAATTTTTTTTTTTAAAAAAGCTACACACAGTTTTTTTTAAGTTTCCGAGAAATTCCCGGAATGATTTAAAATATAATCATCAACAATTTCGACGCTATCTTCTCGTTCGTTCTGTTTACTTTTTGTTAAACCAAAATTAATTTTAGGCAAATCGAGTTTCAGAATCGCTGAATCGTTTAAACATCGTCCGAGTTTCTGAATCGTAGCAATTAAGGTACATATTAACCCTTTATTCGTGGTAAAAAAACGGGTAGAGACCGTCAAAAGTAATGACGCGTGGTCCTAGCTTTGCGGCGATTTTAGCGTCGCGCAAGCGACAGGAGTGGCGCTCCCTTCCCACGACCGCGCTGATTGAGTGTCGAGTCATCTCGCAGGGCGTTTGGCGCAATGCGAGAAGTATTCATGCGGTCTTGTAGGCGCTAATAAGCGCTTGACGCCGACCGTACTGTTTGGCGCAATGCGAGAAGTATTCATGCGGTCTTGCAGGCGCTGATATGATTTTGACGACGGCCGCACTGTGTTTGGCGCGATTATTCGAACTCGCGTTAGGATGATCGCGGCATTGAATGATGACGCATGTTGCGTTTTGACACCTTTTAAGCATGCCAACGTTGCCTCGTTTCTCCCGATTAGATATTTATTCCGAGAAAAGATAGGAAAGATAGGTTCTCTGAATGTTGGAGTTTTTTTTTTTTTTTTTTTTTTTACCAACGTGCGTTAAAAAATTCAGCATAAAGCTGAAAGTCTCAAAACAGAGGGAAAAGCTCATTCGAGCACAAATTTCCCTCTGAGAGATATGAGCTTTTCCCTCTGTATTGAGACTTCCAGCTTTATGCTGAATTTTTTAACGCACGTTGGCAAAAAAAACTCCAACATTCTGTTGTTGAGTGAGTCTACCGCAATCAGTTTGAAAGTTCTCTATGTTCGCTTTTTCGATTGAATGGCCAATTTAACTAGGTGCGAATTTAAACACTCTGATACATGCTTCTTCACCAGAATTTTACGTAGAAGACGATTCGCGCAACGATAACTACTGAAGTCAACCTCTAGCTACACGATTTACGTTTTTATACAGCATATTGGTTACGGGAACTTTGAATTGTCCGGTCGCAAGAAAAACAATACCTTACGCGAGTAAAATAGCGCACTACAGCGGTTTTAGCAGACTTCTCAATCGAGCATTGTTTCTTTCCCACACTAGCTGTGTTGTTCAAAGTGTGTACAGCTTGCTATAGCTGAGCGTCAAGATTGACATTGCCATATTTTCATAATGCTGAGACTGTCATTGTGACGTTCAGGTTGCAATTTAACCCAAGTAAATTATTATTTCTTCCGTGAGCAAAAAAATATGAATTTATTAATAATAAAACGTTATTACCGCGGTTAGGATTTCAATCCCTCGACGTCGAGGGATCGAAATCTTCGTTGCATAGGTACCTATTGGTGTTTCGCTTTCAAAAAACGTGTTCTACTCCCAAGTGTATATGCCGCTTTAGATCCATAACCCGCGGTGCACCGCGAGCCTGCAATCCTGAGATCGGCGGATTGTGGACATTTTTCTGCTTTTTGTTTACTCGTTTTTTTTTAAATGAGGAAAAAACTAACATTATAGCTTGAAATAGGTATGGAAGATTCTGCCGAAGGTGAAGAAAAATCAAGATAGTTTTAAATAATTTACGTTGAGTATGGCGTGGAGTTTGCTTCTGCAACCTCACAAAAGGAGATCCGTGGCTTCGCACTTTGCTCATCGCTTTGTTCAAATTTCGTTTAAAAGTTGATCTCCGAACTTCCTGTTATGTGAATGGTTTCTTCGCATAAAATTTTGAAGTACGCTTCCGCCGTAAATCCATAACCCACAGCAATTTCTACGACGACGAACGCCTAGGGCAGCCGAATATTCTGCTGACCGAAAATGGAGCGCCCGGAAATAACGAAAAACCACGCGTCTCCCGACGGGACGAACGGGATAACAGATCTTTCAAGGTCCAGTTACACGATCAAATTGAGCCATCAAATTGGGCCTCTCATTGGTCGCATACTCACCTCAGGTCTTTTTCCACCAATCAGAGCTTCAATTTGATGGCTCAATTTGATCGTGTGACTGGACCATTAGAGGGTGCAAGGGCCGCTGAGCCCTCTATTTTTCCGATCATCGAGGGTCCAGGATGGTCAAACTGGCACCACCCGCGCCGGGAAGTTATTACGGGCACTGGAAAATTCGAAAATCTCCGTTAAGCTGGGGTTTCGAGGGTCCACAAAACAGCACCTTTTCACGCCAAAAAAAACGATATATTGCCCCTTTAAGAAGTCTAGGTTCCGAGGTTTCGATTTTTCTGATGTTACTGATGAATGTAGCATATTCAATTGAGATGTTGCATATGTGAGGAATTTGCGATTTGACTGTTGATTCACATGTAAAAGTTCGCGAGAAACACGGTGGTGCTTCTGGTTTTTTTTCTGAAATCAACTCCCAAGCTCAAAAAAATCGTTCAAGTTGAGGCCAAAATTGTGGGGATATCCCACCCTACCCTGAAAGTCCACCTCTATATCAAAACAAACTCTCCATGCAAAGATAGGGAGCAAATACATTAGCAGGGTTGTCGTGTTTTCAGTTTTGGAGTTCCCAAATAAAGTTGCAGCCCTGTCAATGTATTTGCTCCCTATCTGTGCATGGAGAGTTTGGCTTGATGTAGATGTGGATTCTCAGGGTAGAGTGGGATATCCCCTCCATTTCGGCCTCAAGTTGAGAGCTTATTTTGAACTTGGGAGTTGATTTCAGAGAAAACAAGTGACACCATCTTGTTTCTCACGAACTTTTACTTCATAATCAACAGTGAAATCGCAAATTCCTCACATATGCAACATCTCCAATGTATTTCGCAAATGGGTGGTTTTTATAGGAGGATTAAAAATAAACAAGTGGTACGGAATAGAACAAAAGAATACGAACTATGCAAAACGATGATCCGGGTATCGGAACTTGGCTGATTTGAAAACGCCTTCAAATGCGGCGTGATACCTCACGCTTTCCGGAGCGTTCAAATAGTTGTATCATCGCGCCGTAAGAATGTGACGGATGATTTAAATAAAAATAGCCTCCATGCACGCTGGCCTTGTCGATTTCCTTTGACATTTTTGCAGTGGTGAATGCATAGTTGAAGTGCGCTCCAGCCAGAATTGTATTCAGCAAATTTGTGGTTATTATAGGAGGATTAAAAATAAACAAGTGGTACGGAATAAAACAAACGAATACGAACTATGCAAAACGATGATCCGGGTATCGGAACTTGGCTGATTTGAAAACGCCTTCAAATGCGGCGTGATACCTCACGCTTTCCGGGGAGTTCAAATAGTTGTATCATCGCGCCGTAAGAATGTGACGGATGATTTAAATAAAAATAGCTTCCATGCACGCTGGCCTTGTCGATTTCCTTTGACATTTTTGCAGTGGTGAATGCATAGTTGAAGTGCGCTCCAGCTAGAATTGTATTCAGCAAATTTGTGGTTATTATAGGAGGATTAAAAATAAACAAGTGGTACGGAATAAAACAAAAGAATATGAACCATGCAAAACGATAATCCAGGTATCGGAACTTGGCTGATTTGAAAACGCCTTCAAATGTGGCGTGATACCTCACGCATTCCGGAGAGTTCAAATAGTTGTATCATTGCGCCGTAAGAATGTGACGGAAGATTAAAATGGAAATAGCCTCCGTGCACGCTTGCCTTGTCGATTTCCTTTGACTTTTTTGCAGTGGTGAATACATAGCTGAAGTGCGCTCCAGCTAGAATTGTATATGTATACTTCGGCAAGGCTACCAAGAGACTTGGTTGCATTGCGGCAGAAATAGTGAATGAATAATCAAACAGATAAAGTCGGGTTTCACAGTTTTATTAACTTTCTGGCAAGTACACAACATACCATGAGAGTACAGAGTTCAAATTTTGGTGTAAGTCCTGGCCAGTTAAAATCATCGAGTAAAACAAGAGTGTCATATCGTGTTAGGTGCTTATATTTTATTTAACAAGGTTTTCTCTCGTCTCGCAAGCGGAAAAAAACCCTAATCGTTAAAAAAAATCGTAGCGATGGATACTTAAGCTAAGATTTGCGGAACAAATATCAACGGAAAATTTCATAATTTTTTTTTTTTGTAACACCATAGCAACATAACACAGTTTTTATTCAGGATCAAAGTCATTTGCTGGAATTTTGAAACAAAACAGCTCATGATAGTTGGCAGTCGGTCAAAACAGATTTTTTGCCGTTTCAGTAATGATTCGTTAACGGGGAGAATTCGTCGAAAAAGAAGAAGTAGATCGTTCCAAGACCAGAAGATACGTGTTTCGATGTCAATAATCTGCAGCGATGAACATGTTGATGGTAGATGAGCAAACGGAAGGGTATATTTGATCATCTCATTCCCAAGCATTATTTTCTTGGAACAATTTCTTTGATTTGCTATTCGATGCCTTTTGGGGTCTGCCAGATTTTCCGGGTTGCTTTGAATTTGTTGTGAGTCCTGAAATACGACGGGGGAAGATTGAAAAAAATAGTTACTAAACTTGCCGCGGGAAAAATAAATATTAGATAAGTAGATGGGACTTCCGAGATTAAAAGTGCTATGTTCGGGGAGCGATTTACACTCGAGCAACATGCCTTTAGAAGTTGTTTCGGTACATGCCTCATGTGTGAAACACATATAATCAATACAGAAAATCTAGTTATTCAGTCAAGGGAAAATTTTGTCTATTCTTAATTATTATCACAATACATGTTGATTTCCACGAGTGAAGCCTCTGATTTCGATAGTTTTCGGGAAAATGGATGGTATCTATTCAATATGATTTCCTGCTTGTAAAGATTTGAAAAATGCATTTTCTCAAAACTTCATTTCTGCACTCATGACAATGACAGAAAAGAAACGCTAACATTAGAGTGCCAAGCTATTATAATATAGTCTAGATAAATGCAACATATTCACGGAATTTTCAGAAATTTTAGAGAGAAGCGTAATAAAAACAAAAACAAGGTCAAAATCGTCCGGTTTTTATTGTTTTACAGAGAAATTTTTGGTCGAATCTGTTTGAAAATTTCCGTTAAAATTGGCAGCACTAAGAAAATTCAGTAAAATTTTCGGACGGCTTCGTTGAAAAGTGTCTCTGTAAAATAATAAAATGGCGGCAACAATTTTGGAACCTCGCATGGCGCTTGTGATACTTTGGCCGGAAGGTGACGGTTTTTGTTACCTTGATTTCCATGTAAACACACACAGGAGTAAATGGCCTTAGATGCTAAAGCACCGCTTTAAAATAAACTATCTTACTACTACTACTACTATCTTTCTTTCTTTCTTTCTTTATAAACACACAGAGGTGTAAATGGCCTTAGATGCTAAAGCGCCGTATTAAAATAAACTTATCTTTACTACTACTACTACTACTACTACTACTACTACTACTACTACTACTACTACTACCAGTGTTCGAAACTCACTTTTGAGTTTTAGGAGTCAAGTGGCGCATCAAGCGCGATTTTTAGGCGCCATTGAAGATTTTTTAGGGGCCAAATTGACTTATTGCCTGTATATTACGGCGCATTTAGTGAAAAGTTAGATGCGAGATGTATCCGACAGAACTAGTAAATAGCTGTAACTTGGGGAAGACAAAAGCACAAAGGATGAAATCGTGAAGAATAGAGAAAGCTTTCACTTGTAGTGCTGAAAATTTCGAATAATCACCTGATATGAAAATTTAGATTTTTAGGGGGCAGTTTTTAGGGGCCACGTTGGCGCAGAGTCTTCATTTTTTAGGCGCCATGGCGGTTGGCGCCTGTGAGTTTCGAACACTGACTACTACTCTCTTTTTGTCTTCTATTCTCGTGTACTTACTAACAGCTCTGAAGGTAAAACGACAGATTTACCTTTGCTTTTGAGTTCTTCGACTCCGTTCTCGTCAAGTTCGTCTTCTTCTTCTTCTTCTTCTTCTTCTCTCTTCCTCTTCCACCTCTTCACCATTCTCCGAGGTCTCTCCTTCCTCCTCCTCGGCCGATGTAGCCTCCTCCTCTCCGTCCGTCTCGGCGCTGCCATTTTCCGAGCCCTCCTCCATCTCGGCCGACTCTCCAGTCAGGTTGTTGGAGCTTTCCTCGTCCTCGCCGTCGCCATCTCTGCATCACACCAAGGAAATGGATCGTTAAGGATCGCTATGAATCCTTCTCCGCATCAGTGGCGTGGCGTGAATGATCGATTATCGATATCTTGCCATTTGAAGCTATGGTAAAGAATCGATTACTAAGGTGTTCGCTGCGAACACCCTGGTAATCGATCTTTTTTCATAGGTTTGAGTGGCGTATCAGTAGATACATCGCAGAGCACGCCACGCTACTGCTCCGCATCGTAGCGCGGTCCATCAGACGCTCGAATTTGCGAAGCTATTTCAACAAGGCGGATGTAACTCCGCGAAAAGGTACCTACAACACCGGCATTGCATTCTACAAAAAGGAACCAAGAGCATGACAATGTCGCTAAAATCGTGCGACTTTTTTTACCTTGCGAATATAAACTGAGCATCTAAACCAGTTTTATCTTTACTCCCAATAAACTATTAATTCAATACGAAAACCTTTGTAAATTTAATTCGTGGCATGATTTCAGTAATTCTATTTCAAAGAATGTACTCGTGGCATGATTTCAGTAATTCTATTTCAAAGAATGTACGTTGTACAATCCTAGCAACATAGGAATGCTTTTGGTTCCTTTTTGCAAAATGCAATCCACTGGAGTGTTCTACGCATGTGTGAGTGATCGTCGCATCAACGAATCAGAGCGGACGATCCGTGTGGAATTTGCTGCGTTGACTTCCACGCTTTGAAGACGCTCACTTCGAACGAGTTTTTGGGAGATTATTCCTCGCGACTCGGAAAACTTGCAGAAAAACGGTGGAATTCGAGCGTTCCACTGGTCGTTAAAAGAAAGACCTTCGTTTTGCCCCCCCCCCCCCCCCCCCCACAAGTGGCTCGCGTAGACCCACGTGAGAAGCTACGAAGGATTTTGAGAAAAAGGCGACGGTGGGAGTTCCACCGTCGATATACTGCCGTGCTAAGGAAAAACGCCGTATGAGCCTTCAGCGTTGCCAGATCCCCCTCAATAAAAACCGAAATTACTGGAAATTTTTTAAATGTTTTGCTTCAAATTTTTCAGACGATTTTGTTCGCAATTGGATTTAAAATTCCTGAAAATTTCAAGTAAAAATATGAGTAGCTCTCCTGAAAAATGCATGATTAATCGGGGGAAATTTGGCAACTATCGAATGTTCATACGGCGTTTTTTCTTAGCACGGCAGTACAAGAAACATAGTGGTGCGAGGTATCTAAAATACTTTGTCTTTGGCTCTAGCTGCGAATCACAGGCTTCGAGGATCATATGATTGGCCGACCTAACCTCTCTTTAAAACTACGTGACGACAGAAAACAAAACAAACTGATTACAAATATTCTCGCGAGTTGCTAACACGGTGAGGTAGGAAGAAATGCAAAGAGATTATCGCTAAATAGACGCGAGTTTCTCGCGAAGGTGGGAAGAATGACACTGCGACGTTTCCTCATTTTCCTCAGCTTCGGGACATCGCTCGTTGGGACAGAGTCACGGTAAGACCTTCCGGCACACGCACGATATTTTGAATTAGAAACTGAAAAGTGATGAATTTAAAAGTATATTTATAATATTTAGGAGAATATATGTAATATTTGAGAACTGACGCCTGATATTTACAGTGCCACATGATGTTTACAGCAAAGGCGAATCCACAAATTTGGCAACACCCAGGGTGTCTACTAAAACAGGATGATCAAAAATCAGTACTTTTACAGTAGGTACTTTTTCAGTACATTCCCAAGAATTTTAATACCTCCTCGATAGGAAAATTAAGTACTTTTTCAGTACCACCATTTGACGAAATTCGAAAAAGTTCAAAAATTTGAATTTCTCGCTCAAATTGCAACAAAAATGACAAAAATTCCGGACCTCCTTGCCGAATTTCCGCACTTTAACAGTACTTCCTGACCGCCCTTAAAAAGTCAGTATTATTTCCGGAAATTCCGGACTTGTAGACACCCTGAACACCGGATTTCCTCAATTTAAACCCATGCTAAATAATCGATTCTTGTCGGAGCCCCTTGCCCCTCCAGGAATCGATCGAAGGAAATCGAATGGAGGGAATCCGGTGTTGCCAAATTGCTGGATCCGCCAATGGTTACAGAGTCGGTACGGAAAAATTCCATGACCTCTTCACAGTTCACATATCTCTGAACAAAATAATTAGGATTCCCTGTCTTTTCACACCGAAAATTAGCACCCGTAAAACTGGAAATAAAAACTTTTTTACATTATGAACCATGAAAATAATAATAATAATAATAAAAAAAAAACTCTACAACAGTTTTTCTTAAGGTATCATAAATCATTCATCCTTCAGATGCCCGAGACTTTTTTATACGCGCCCAAATAGATTCAAATTAACCCGTATTAAAATTCATTAATTCAGATAGTTTTTGAAGTATTATCAATAGTAGTTCTATGTTTTTGAAGGTTCGAATTACTTTTTTTTGAAATTTTCACATTCTGGATAACATACTAGCTCATTCTCACCACCCCTACTCATCCGCCGTATGTAACTCGCGGAGAAGAAATATTCGGACCACTTTGACCCGGCTTAAGGTATATAGGGGTAGTCATCAGATAAAAATTCCCTAACACGACACAACCCTCGCTAAAACATCGATTTTTAGACTTGCGCCTTTCAGGGCACTTGAGAGAACTTGTTTTACTTATCAATATTTTGTATTTATTTTTTTTAAATTTAATTTTTTTCCAAATGATTATTGATTTGCACACATCATAGCATATTTTGGAAAACTTATCCATAACTTTTCTCGAATTTCAAAACTAAGAGACACCTCAACGCGTGTTGATGGCAGTGCAGAGATGCAGCCATTCGTGCTTGATGGAATGATGGATGTCCATGTTGCATCCACAAAATTGAAGGCGCGGTGGAACTAGGCGTGAAACCAAAATTTTTCGTTCTAGGCTGCCAACAAGGTCTAGCTCAGATTCGGGAGAAAATTTAGAAACCGAGCTCCGCTTGCGTCTCTCGTATACCTATCTTCGGCTGTTGCTCACATGCATCGTTACAAATAAGAAAAACGGAACCAACACAATATGGAAACAGAGCAAGGGAAAGAGGGCGAGTTGATAACGGCGCAGAGATACGATTATTCGAGCTTCATGGACGTCAGTGTTGCATCTGCAAAATTGAAGGCGCCATAGCGCGAGGCTTGAACTTGCAGTGCTCTGCTCTATACTGGCAATGAAGTGTCATATTTAGATTCGGGAGAAAAGTTGTAAAATGAGGCCTTGAGGCCTTACAAAGGCCAAATAAGGTTTCAAAAAGAAAAAAAAGGAAAAACGGATGTGAAAATTGGGACACAATTACTGCAACCTTACTGTGAACCGTAGTGATGGTACCTGTTCTTTGACTTTGAAATGTTGCAATTCACGAAAAAAAAAAAAAAAAAAAAAAACCCACACACACCTACATTAACAGATAGACGTCATCTTTTTAAGTTATTTCATATCAAAACGGGATTCTGAGAGGAGAGTAGATATTCGTTAAAGGACTGGTATAGGTTTTCACTTTAAATTTTAGATTTTTCATGCTGAAGTTCTTTGATATGGTTGGTAGGAGTGCTTTTAATGAACAAAGCCTGAGAGGCAATAGCTTTGAGACAGGTAAAAAATTTTAATTATGAGTTGAACATATGTAAGGTATTTTTCATACCTATAAATACGTTCTTTTCCCCCCAGAACAAATCTGAATGGACTGAGGCAATCTGAAGACAAAAAATTTGACGAATTACTTCGAAATGTTTTCCCCCAAAATGAGCATCACGAAAGGGAAGAAAAACATTTAGAGGCAAACTTACTCTCACAGTTGGCGGAATTGTCATCTACATCGGATGGGGTCAACGGGCAACACCTGACGAATAAAAGCTCGGATGTATCAAACATTTTTGATGCCATACTTGGTAAGTCTGGAGATGAGGGGAAGAGTCTCGAGCTCTTCCAGAAAATGAAAGATGATGATTTTCGAAACTTAGACAAAAACATTAAAAAAGAGGTTTTACCACTTTCGACACTTCAAAGGAATGAAGTGCTTGCCGATTTGTATTCTTTGCTAGCACCTTACATCGGAGGAAAGTCTGGAGCAGGAGATCAGGAAAAAGTATACAAAAATGAAGCCGCCGAAAACGAAGTTAAGCATACCTCGCAAGTAGACGTAAAAGTTTTGAAAAGTCGCACGGACGCCAACAAACAGACCGGGACAAAATTTTTTGACAGTCGCCCGAATATGACAGACCTTCTCAATAACATCCGGAATATAACTAAAAGCAAACAAGATCAAACATCAGTTAGGACGGTTGCTGCTAGATTTCTGCAGGATCCCTTCAATATCTTTAGAGAACAGGACCTTTATTATGGACCGACAGCAACTTATGGTTGTAAGGAAACATACTCGCACTCTGCGGCAAAAGAGAATACACTGGGTGCAAATCAGAGAACAAGTGAGTTAACAGCAAAGCAAACTAGTAGATTTGATGATAGTAATTTGCAAGCTCATAACTCACAGGATGAGAGCAGCTTTACAAAGACGGGTCGGAAAATGAACCGAAGTGTCAAAATTAGAAAACGCAACAACTCAATGGCAGACAATTCAAGCAAAACTGTAAGTAAAGTCCCATTATCTTCTCCTAAGAGCTCAAACAAAAATTCCGAATTTCTGGGTGTAGGAGAAAGGTCTGGAGGAAAAACGTACCAAGAGAGCAATTCCAAACAAGAAACTCATGATGCATCTGGCGAGGAATATTCTGAAGTAAAAAAAATGGATTTTAAAACTGGGGAAATCACGGCTTTGACTGCTCGAATTGTTGCGGATATTGTTAAAGAAATCGACAAGAGATACAGACATGAGTGTGAATCTGAGCCTGGCAAAGGCGCAACCCTCACTAAGAAAATGGAAGATCACACGGGATTTTTAAATCCAGATCTTTGTTCGAACTCAAGTAAAAGAAACCAGAGCAATTTAAAATTTTCTAATCAAATAGACAAAGGAAAAAAGGAGGAATATAATACTTTAAAAAGTTTAAATTTTCCTGTTGTTACCACAAAATCAATTACAAAACCAGCTGGAATCCCTTTGTACAAGATACCAAACACAGAGATCTATATATACGATTTGTATTCTGCAAACAAATCTGCTCATGCGCAGATGAAAATCACTGATCAAAGTGATCTAGCGTCAATTCTTGATCAACTGGTTGCCACCGATTCACCAGATGGAAATTATAAAAACAGACTGGGTGAATCTGTTCTGGCTATTGACCCTAATGAAAGCTTCCTGCATCAGAGTATATTCGACAAGAACCTTCTCCCAGATTTTTTTGATTCATTAATTCAATCTAAGTCTGAGGCGGCGAAGGAAAGAGGAGCCTCTAAATTCACAGATATTGATTCACCGATTACTCATACCTCTGATTCAAGTCAAGTCATCCCTGAAATTGAGATTCACATACGAACAGTCCCATTAGGATCAAAAAACGCATCAAATGTTGATCTATCCCACAAAAAACCTATTCTCGGCAGAAGAGACCCGTTTTCTGACATATTGCTGTTCAATGGGCGAAGTCAGAAGAATTCAAAACCAACATCAAAAACACCTTATCAACGCAAAGTAATAGGTCAAAGCCAGCACCCACCCAAAAAAAATACAGTCCTGAACCAACAGCCCAAATTAGATTCTGATGATCCACAGGCATCAAAAAAAGTTCGAAGTTTCTTTGGACTGAAAGCAAGATAAAGAAACTAAATGCAGTTTTAAGTTAGACACACTCTGCTCTTCTAAGAACATTAAGATTTTACGCGAAATAAGTAAAATAATTATTTATTTAGAAGTTTCGGACATGTAGATTACTCTTCGGCTTAGATACCCCAAAAAATCGTTTTCTTCGAGGATATGAAATACAAGAATAATTCTCTCCTTGTCCAAGCAATACAGCTCTGCTTGGGAAGTATTGGAACCAGTAACCTAACAAACTTCATATGTAATTAGCTGCTTCCTGGATTTGTTTTTGTTTTCAGTTTCAATTTAAAATTTTTAAGGAGGCCTTGTAAATGATATAAGAGGAGATCACATAATTTTCTTTTTATGATATAACAAGAAGAGGAGGACACTTGCTAATCGGCAGTGCATTATTAGGTCAATCATTTAACAGCAAGAAAAAGAGGTAAATAGGGTGATCATCATCAAGCATTAACTATTTTGAAAGTATTTTTTCCCTTTTGAGTAAAAAAAAAAAAATAACTAGTCATTTTAGATAAGCTCTTCTTGTTATTCTTCATATTTGATTATTTTCTACAACTCAAATTTTACGATTTTTCTTAGATATTGAGAAAAAATTGGTCAGATTGACCTTTCAAATGGGTCAGTTGCACTAAACGCAGAATAAAATCATAATCAATTAATGCTCAACATCACCAGATAGAATTCTTAAAAAAATGAATCAACCAAGCAATGTAAATTGTAAATTTTATCAAGCTAAAGAATAGGATTTTACTGTTGATGTGTACCATTAATATGAGTAAATCAAATTTCCAATTTACATGGCATTGGCTTATTTATTTTCGTACAAAATCATGTTCTGATGGTTTGAGCTTATTAATCAGCAAATTATAACACGATCAGTTAAACTGCTTTTCTTTGTACAGCAGATGTTAACAAAAATATGGCCCATCAAAAAACGTGGCATGTGACATCGTCCACTGCAGTAATACATACAGGTCTATCATAGTTTCTCCCATCTTGGTTTGATCAATTAGTGATACACACATTCGCACTGATCACTTGACATAAAACACGGATGAAAGCAAGGTGGAAGAAACCACGGTATGCACTATTGCAGTGGATGATGTCATATACTAAGTTTTGTGATAGGTGATATCCTCCACAGATACTTGACAATGAATTTGAAATTTGGATTGATCTCATAAATTTCTACTAATATATTAGCTCGAACCATCAAAACACGATTCTGCGACTACGGCAATTGTCCATGAGAATAAATAGCAAAAATTCTACAGTTTCATGCACTCAGACTATTATAGAATCTCTGAAGTAGATATAAAATCTCCAAGATAGTCATCATTACAGGAGAGTAAAAAATAAAAAGCAAGCTATTTCTTTTCATTAGTACAAACAAAAAAGTAAGATTTTTTTTTTTATTCTCTGAGGAAAGATAATTTAAACCAAAATTGAGTATAGATAATAGGAATTATTATTTTAAAGAACCCAGCATATCTATATAAATGCTTGCTTTGGATGAGGGTTTGAATTTTAATGTCTCTCCGAAAAAATAAATTCAACGACTTAGTCATAAATTGTAGCTGTGTAATAATGTCAAGTAGAACCAGAAGTGCAATATTATGACTTTACCACAGAGCAACAATGTTAATATTATAATAACTTATGAAATGAAATATTTTATGGTAATGAAATCGTCATTAAATGACTAATCTGGCTGAATAAGGTCATTTTAATTTTGGAAAAAAAAAAAAAAAAAAAAAAAAAAAAAAAAAAAAAAAAAAAATTTAAATGTGTGGTTGATGAGGGAAATTAACCTTAAATGATGATACGTACATAGCATAATATTCCGATTGAAATTGGGGTCCTCAGTACTGATTGATAATTCTTAGGTAAAATTTGAATAAAGAAAACAACCATTAGGAGAATTGTAATCAAAGAATGAAGCCATAAAACTTCAGTTATCTTCAGAGATAAGTATTCAAAATATCTTGATGAATTTTTGAACATTGGAGGTTTATTAAGGTTGAATTAATTTTAAACTTGCAGCGATGCATTTCGGGTAAGATTTTACAAACAATTTTGTTTGATAGACAAATGTGTTTAAGGAGTCACAATATATGGTATTCAGGATAAATTGAGTATGAAGCGTAAAAAATTCTGAGTCAAATGTTTGAAGCAGAAGACAGGCTGTGATTCTATAATGTTCAAAATGGGGTGTACCAAAATAATTAATTCTACATAGAACATGCTTAAAAATAACAATGGCATGAAGTGAGACATGGAAAATATAAGAGTGATGAAAATATATTGTAGCTAAGATTTTCAACGGAGTAAAAAAATTAAAAATATCCTTGAGTTAAGAATTAAATGAACTACATTTTGCAATAAAGAACTTCTATTTCCTGCTCATTTTAGAAACACCGTATGTGTCATTACTTCCCTGGGTGGATAAATTTTTTTATGGACGAGACAAAAGTAGCAGTTTTTAATTGCGAAATGAAGTCCAAACGCCAAACGATTAAATGTGAATTCCCTTGACGTCATTTGACGGAAAAATAGGACCCCTTTCCTGATGATTGATTCTGCTCTTACATGAGGCCTCCTGGTTTTTACTCTACGATGACACTACCTGAAAAATTCTGCAATGAAATGTTTGTCTGCCATATACATACTCTCCTCACAGGGCGATACATTTTAAAATAAGTAGGAAAAATTATATTTCTCAGCTCATAACATTGCGTTTCTTGGGACAAAATAAATTTATTGCAAACAGTAGGTAAAGCAAACAAGAGAGGTGATCCTTACAGAAAAAGCTCAAAAATTACATACAAGCTTGAGCGCACCCTCTCACCATCCGTGTGAGAAATGAATGCACTTTTTCTTCTAAATGCTAAGCTGCGTCATTTTTGAGCGATTTTCTATTAAGGACAAATCTTCTTGTAGCTCTAGCTGCTGTAAGCAGCAGGCAGTTATTATGTCAGTTTGTTGAGTCATTAAATTACATGGAAAGGATCCCTCCATTTTTTCTTCCGATTCAAAATATTTAAAGCACCTTCATGAAGCTACCTGTTTTTCTTCGTAGCACTCAAACCTTTTCAACTGGGAGTTAGCTACACCAGTTCATCTGTAAATTCACCCCATTTTACATAATTGCAGCATACTTTTACATCAAAGAGCGAGAAACTCAAGCTTGATAAGCTAGAGAAAATTTCGAGGAGCGGTCACTAATTTACCAATGAGAGAAGTTGAAATAATCGAAACTGATGAAGGTTGTGTACTTCGGAAGTGCATTTTACCACAAAGAATTCCTTGCACCCACTATAAATATTGTAAAGAGAGTCAAGGCCAGGAGAGCTATTTTTTATTATACATCGTTTCTTTTTGCCTCAATTTTGATTGTTCAAACAGTCTAAAATACTAAATCCACCACTCATAGAATATGTAAATTACACGTTCAATGAGTTACTAGTTAAAATACTTAAAATTTATTTTACAACTTTTTTAGATTCTATAATTTCCTCTATCAGGTACTGTTGTTAAGACACAATGCCTATACCGCATCCACATGGTTGTTGGTAGATTTGTTCTTTGTGCTGCTATATCATGCAGACACTAACAAAGGCTGTCTCATTAATACAGACCTGGATTAATGCTGCACAAGGTCTGTCCTGAGAGTATCCAGCCTTGTTTTCATTCTGATATCTGCGGCAGATAACAGGCTGTGGCTGGGACTGAACTTTGCCCAGAGTTCTAAGTTCAGGTGTACTGCCCCAGTGCAGTGCCCCATCATCAGTTAATAGTTGGCAAATGATTGATGAGTAAGTTTGACAAGTCAGTTGGGAATATAGTGATTTGTTCAATATATGTTCGACCAAGCAAGCAAACAAAAAAAATTTGAAAGAGACAAATATTGAGCTTTTAGCCGATTTTCTTTTTAATAATAAGTAAACTCAGGCCATGCTTAAAAAATCATCGTGTAAGAGAATGTTTATTTAAACTTCACCTTAAAATTGAGGACACCGCACCAAGAACAGCCTATGGGCGTATAAGTCGTTATTACGCCCATCTGCTTTTTGGATTCTACGTACCCTGGACTATGCCGTGGTAGCGACAGAATATAGATAGGTAACGGTTCGAGGTCGAAAAACCTTTTTTTTCCCGAGTTAAGTCAGGTCTCTGGATCGATGGGTGCAAGAACGACCTATAAACGGGCCTATAAACTTAAGGGCCTGAAAGGTGCCCTTTCTTTACTCACTATCGATATTCTTTCATTTTGCGTTAATCATGCATGATTAAAATGATTTATACTTCATATTGCCACCAAAATGACTGTTGGGCGTAATAATGGCCTATAAACCGCTTTTTTAAATTAAATATATTAGAGTGTAAACCCAAAATGTATTGCAAAATCTACCCGGCATCCTTCAATAGAAGGGTTAGGTCACCCAAAAACACCAAAACAGGGTACCTGCAGAGAAAAGTCTGCGCAGTACATAAAAAACAAAACTTAAAATGCATTTTTCTCAAAACGCGGTTTCCAGTTATAGGCTGTTCTTGGTGCGGCGTCCTCAATTGGAACAATAGCAAACGTTTGCTATGATCGCCATATTAAGGTAAATTTTAAATAAACATTCTCTTGTAAACTGTTTTTTTAAGGCATGGCTTGAGTTTATTCATTATTAAAAAGAAAATTGGCTAAAAGCTCAATATTTGTTTCTTTCATTATGAGTAGCCGAAAACCCTACAATTTTGCTAAAAAAATTTGTACCAATTTTTGCCTCAAGCTCAACAAAACGTCATCAAAAACAATCTAAATGATTAGTATGCATTTGCAGATGATTCAAAAGAGACAATGGAAAAAGAGTTTCGATTTTGATGGAAGAGTCGCAGCAGTGCCAAGGCAATGCTGACGATTTTGCCTACAACAGGGATGTTGTCTATCATAAAGGCTCTTGAGGGCCAAACAATTAACAGAGACAATTATCAAGAAACTTAATAGTAGGGAATACAGGATGCCATACTACACATACGACCTTAAATTAAGAGCAAGCAACAGCTGGATGCTTCAAAAAAACAATGCTCCGAGCTCATTCCTATTATCTTATTTAGCAGTTCTTGGTTAAGCACAGCATCACTCAAATACCACATTCCATATTCAGCCTAATGCCTAGTGCCTTGAAATCTTTGGTTCTTCCTGAACCTCTAAACTCCATAGAAAAGTAACTGATTCAAAACGGTTGAGAGCATCGAAGAACATCAATCCTCAAAAGTGGACTTCTCCAAGTGCTTCGAACGTTAAATAATGCTAGGCCAATTTTATCTTGTCTATTTGAGATTACTTAGAAAGATATAAAACCTTCCACATCATAAGATAGCATTTACTCCAAAAAACAACAAATGCCAGATAATTTCTGGACAGACCTCATACTTCAAAAATTAACAATAAGCTACTTGTTAAGCTGATCAAGATGGAGCTGCTTATTAAGCTGATCAAGATAAAGCTACTTGTTAAGCTGATTAAGATGGAGCTACGTGTTGAGATGGAGTAAAAGCAATCGATTGAAACCAAGATCAACTTATTTAGACGAAAATTTCCCAAATTATTGCAGTTTGAAAATAGTATGTATAAGAAACACCTTCATATAATTTTGGCAGTTGGTATCAATCAGAATATCACTAACTTCAGTTAGTTTTGCCATTTTCTTACAGTTCCTTTCAAAACCCTCCCCTCTGCAATTTGCAGCTCAAGGTAATTGCCTGAGTTGCTTCACTGTAAGAAATCCAGTCATGCACCGTTAGAATCCAGTGAATGATACATTACAGCAGCCTGGATGTTTCGAGCTGTTACCAGCTCATTTTCAGCTGCAAAAACACATAAAAACAAAAACAAAAATTGAGTGTTTAGGACACCAGTAACCCAGTGTGGATAACGATAAAGCACAAAAACATAACTCAATTTTTTCCTCGTTTTTATGTGTTTTTGCAGCTGAAAATGAGCTGGTAACAGCTCGAAACGTCCTGCCTTTTAGTGTTCAATCATTTTTTAGCCTTGTTTACCCATATTTTAATTAAATCGGCTTTTCACTTGAAAAAAAGAGATAAACACACAAAGGGATAAGAAGAACACCAATTGGGATACAAATTAAACAAGAGATACTAAGGTATAAACTGTATAACTGAGAATAAGTCAAATGTTTGGCCAGTAACTTTGAAGTGCTTATAGTTGTGGACTTCACCTTTCTTGAGGTAGGAACTTTAGGAGTAATTTCTTGTAAAAGACGGAACTTACGCATCTCCTCCTCTCCAAAAAAGCCATTCAATGGTAGTTCCTGCATTCTATTTTCATAGATTCTTTCCAGATAATCGTTATTTTCAATTTTGTCCAGTAATTCCCGGAAAGAATACATCAACTCACATGAAAACCTTGGAAAAGTTGCAGCCAGAGAAACGAGGAATAATTGAAATCTACTTAAATGTAATGATACTAACTCAGATGCATTCGAGGTTGTTGGCTCAATCTTTGGCGTTTTTGCAGAGTTTCCAGCATCAGGTGAAGCCATTTCCAGGAGTTTTCGCTTTCGGTATCCCATCAAAGGCGATGGATTCGTTACAGGGGTGGACATGCTCTCTAGATAGTCTTGATACTGGGCAAATGTTCGGACTGTGTAATTCTTTGGCTCAGTGCAGTTCACTAGATTCTTGATAACTTTCTGAATCGTGTTGTTGCTTTTATCATAGAGAGAGACCCAGGCAGAGGTAGAATTGCACCAGACTACATCCACGTCACCTTAAAAAGAGAAGCCAGTGCTCAGTTAAATTAAACGCTTTTTTGATTATTGGACTGCATAAAAAGTTCCATTAAAAAATTAAAAATTCAGAGGAGATGGACGGAAATAAAAAATAAACAAAATCATATCTTGAATGATTAATAAATTAATTATGCATGATTACCGAGGTTGAAAATTTGAAAAGTAAGTAGAGACACAGATAAAGTAAGGAAATTGATAATAGAAGCGCTAGGTGCAAAAAGAGCACTTTTTGGTTGCAGTGTTCCAGTATCTCTACTAATATTTTGTTCACTGTAATGAAAATGAATGCATGCATTTCAAGGTACGGTCCAGACCATTCATTTCATATTAATTTTATATTAATGTATTTATATCAATTATTCTCCTCCTTTCATCGGTACTTTGCCCCTTTAAAATAATTTTATTGAATAGAAAATACTCTCTGCATATGGAAAAGGTTTGAATAGGCTTTAAATAATCTGACGGGGCTCAGATTTTAAGCTAGACCAGGGTGTCTAGAATTTTTGACAAGGCTCATTTTCTGATTTTTCTCTGATTTTCAGGAGCTCATTCCCGGATGAAAAACTGAAGTTTTCTCCAACTTTCCCGGGATTTTCTAGGGTAAAAATAAATTTCTCCAGAGTTCCATGTATAAATATCTTTTTCAATTAATCTTTCAGTCATTTCTTTGGCGCACATTCAAAATTTCAATTTCGATGGCATTCCTGATGATTATATTGTATGGTCAATGAAAGCTTCTCCATTCTTTTGATGATTTGAAGCTTCAAATGTGTAATTCAAGAAGTCAAGAGTGGCGCTCGGTCAGATTAAACTGCCAAATTTGTAAATGAAATGATCCCTAAGCGGTAGAAAAAGAGATCCCGGTTTCTGGAACAGATTCCCTGATTTTCCATTTAAATTTTCATTCCCTGATGAATTCCGGTTTTTCGCGTTCTAGACACCATGAGCTAGACTGATTTACTGTGGTGCTACTTTTCCATTTGTCTGAGATTTGTCCAGAACAGGTTCAATGTACTTACCATAAGGTTTGAAGAGACTGATTAGATCAGAAGTGGCCCACTCTTTAGGAAAATCAACATGAAAGACGTTTCTTCGAAAGAGAACAGCTAAAATTGAAAAGAAAAAAAAAAACGGAAGAAAAATTAAAATACTGCTCAACAGATTTTCTCAGTTTTTAAAAGTTACACGAAAGCAAAATACGACTTAGACACTTGCTGGAAGAGAAAAAACACAATGATAAAAAAAAAAAAAAAAGGAAACCACATGGTACACATAGAATATCAACAGTGAACTAGAAGAACACACCCCTTGGTGGTATCTATCATTTGAACTTCTTGTCAAACATATTTCAATGCTGAAGAATCCGTGTTTAAAATTCTTAAATCAGGTAAAATTTTTCTTGAGCTATCTTAACTTATTCTCAAAATAGTAACGTAAACATGTATGGAAGAGGGAACTTCTTCTTAGAAAGTTAAAGACAAATTTTTTGATGTTCTTATGGATAATTAAGCTCTTTTATTTTGCAGTTATTAGCAAGATGGATTACATTTTGCAATTAGGGACTACTATTCCTTGCTCATTTTAGAGACAACGTATGTGCCGTTAGTCTCCTCATGCAGATAGGTGCTTTTGCAGATGAGTTAGAAATAGCTGTTCTGAATTGCAAAATGCAGTTCAGTTATGGTATTAGCGTTCAAAATTTCGTAAGACAGAGGTAAATAGGATTCAACTTACGATCTTTGCCACCTAAATTGATGTAAGGGGCATCAAATCTCCTCATAAGGTACACCCTGAAAGAAAATTCATAAAAGTTGATAAAAATAAAAAAGACTGTGAAACCCAGGATGATTAGGTAATTTTAGACAGAATCTATAGAGAATTCTAGGACTTCTAAGAATTTGAGAATCAAGTTATTGAGGAAAAAAGAAAGAAGAACCTAAAATTTAAGCAGAAAGTGGTCATATTTTGCAAAGAAATTAATAAAGAATTAAAGAAGCGATGATTTGATTTGTATACCGATTTCAAAATTTGAAAAGTGCAAGTCTCAATTGTAACCTTTCAAAATTTCCAATTATGTTTCACTTCTTAGAAAGAAAACTAACCAAAATTTCAAGATAAAGTGATCCTTAGTTTTCTTTTGAAAAGATAAAACATGAGCGGTGGTTTGCAACTTCGAAATCAGAGATACACATTTTTCTACTTTAGTCATCAATACAGAATTTTTCTTACATAATAATGGGCAATTGCTTATTTCCTACTTTACAGAAAAAATAATAAAAAGGAAACATCTTTCATGAGAAAAAACTTACTGACAATTGCACTTTGCTAGAATGACAGTAATATTAATCCCTACAATGGGCCTGTTGCAAACTTTTGCTAGCGCAAAACTAAGAGTTGTTTCTTATAGATAATGCCTCAAAAATCACGATGAGCGCATCGGCAAAGTCTGAAATGCACTCATTACTTCACAATCTGCGTAAGAAACTTGCGGTTTTTTGAGCTTCCTGCTTCAAAAACGATACCACGGCACAGGTGAACATTTTATTAGAGGAGTCGTTCCATCGTCTGCAATACTCATCATGGCCGACGCCAATCCGCCAAAACACGTGTGATGGTACGAGATAACACCTGAACAGGATTAGACCAGATAACAATCGACGTGTTTACGTTCATATTTTTCTCGCCCGCCTTGATTGACCTTGAACTCTCCTCGAATTACACGCAGAACTGCGCAAGCATCGGCCATGATGAATATTGCCCACGATGGAGCGACTCCTCTAACAAAATGTTCACCTGTGCCGTAGTATCGTTTTTGAAGCGGAAAGCTCAAAAAACCGCAAATTTCTTACGCAGATTGTGAAGTTATAAGTGCAATCAGACTTTGCCGATGCGCTCATCGTGATTTTTGAGGCATTATTTATAAGAAACAACTCTTATTTTTGCTCTAGCAAAAGTTTGCAACAGGCCCATTCAGACAGAAAATGACCATTTTCCTACCTTCACGCTAGAATGAATTTTGCTACATGAGATTCAAACATTTCGGTAGGAAGCTTAAAGATACATTGTGTGACATTACACATGTGGAACAACTTTTTATGAATGCAATAGTGTCAAGAATAAAAATTTCCGGAGATGGATTGCCGTCATTTTCGCAAAGTGAACTTTAATTGATACAGGTATTTCCAAACTTAGATCCTAAATTTTGTTTCTTTCGATTGGCTTAAGAAGAAAAGCACCATACTTTCTAAATGACCCAGTTGCATTCTGTTTTCTCTTTGAAAAATGGCTGTCAAATAGATAAATTAAGTGGAATAGCAATGAGCATTGGACAAGCCGTAGTTCCGTTTCTGAACATTCCTTCCTGGTTAATGTTAATTATGCACCAGAATATTTCTTATTCTACCACACACCATATCTTACAAGCATTTTTTAATTGCTCTGATTAGCTTTTCAAATTCTGAGAGATACTTTGTACATAAAGAAATTGTGAATATTTTGACATCGACTTTTTGGCGCTAAGCCAGTAATGGATTATAAATCTTCAACTATTGAGAGGGATTTTATGAAAAACCAAATAGAATTATAATCCGTCCCGTTTGATTGATTGACACCAAATAGCATGCATGAATAGTTGGAGTTGATAAAGTAACTGAAGTATCTCAAATTGAATTTGAATGGTGATTAAAAAAAATTAATGAAAAAAGTTTAGTACATACTTGTTGATGAAATCTTTTAAAGCTGGCGCATTTGAAATGTAAGAGCTACTATAGTTCAGAGCATCAAGCTTCTTCAAGGAATCTGTGGAAAAATATGCATGAAATCAATCAGAAAATAAGCAAACTTTATTAAAAAGAAAAATACAATTGAAGCATGACTCTGAGAGTGGCGTACTATTGCTGCTTCAAGAATTTGCAGCAGGTTGTGTCTGAATTTTACGCGTTGTTAGGTTAATGCTCCAAGTTTTTAAACGTGAAGTGGGTAAACTGTCTAAGATTCTAAATTGATCCGTTCTAACATATCATTGCTTCCATTCATGGATTCAGCGGCTCAGGAAATTTTTGTAATTTGTTTTGCAGAATTGTGCAGGTCTGGTTTTACAGTAATTTGATTCAGATTCTATGATTGAGATTACAATATCATTTCAATATGGGGTATGCAATTTTTTTTCTGATACATACTTAAGTGGTCATACAAGGCTAAAAAACAGACTCCGGTCATATATGCATCGTATCCTGCTTCGTGTTCCTTGACGTCTTTCAGGGCATAGCCACATCCTTCCTTGTCCATAGCTGAAAAACAAAAGAATCCCTTTGACTTTGAGGCAAAAAAAATTACTGAGAAGCTTAAAATTTAGAGTACTCCCAACATCACACTGTGAGGAATGACACTGAATGTGAGTTAAAGTATCAATTAACACCTATAGTTCTTTTTATCTAAGGCATATGACACACATTTTACTCTTACTTGAAGATGAAGAAATTGATAAAGCTACAAGTATGTCAGGTGGCAGGTTATTGGAAGACTCCAGCAGCCTGATTGTTGAAATTTTGTGTTTTTCGGTTGGAAATGGATGACATAGGCTAAATGGCGAAGCGTGACGGTTGGCTATGTCTTATCGTTGCTTTGTTGTGCTTTGTCCTGTAGAATGGACGAGATACTGTCGGATACTCAAGAGGTGCCTTTAGCTTGTCGTGAATTCCACCCAACAAAGCACGAAAAAGCAACGATAAGACATAGTCGACCAATCACGCTTCGCCAATTAATCTACATCATCCATTTCCATCCGACAAACACAAAATTTCAACAATCAGGCTGCAGTCTATCTTGTCTGTTTTCTAACCGGTGATTGCAACCGTCTTTTTGTCCGTTTTTGGCTGAAACAGTAATAGACACATAGCCATACTACAATAAAAGTAATTGTTGTGTCTTCCTATCACTTCATTGACTTTGATTTTCTTTAGGAATAGATTTACACCAGTTCCTGAAAAGAGAACTTATTGGTTTTAAGACTTTAAAACTATACTCGGATCCAGTATAATACTGGAAGTGTTAGTATCTTACCAATCTGCTGCATTTCAAAAGGCTCTGTTTGAATCGTTTCTAGAAGGTGTGGTAGAACGCTTGAACGAATTTTCTCTTTCAGAGGAGCTAAAGAACACATCACTTTAGTATCTATCACTCTAAAATTGAAAACAAACAAAAAAAAAAACTCCATTACTATTATTCAGGAATGGAGGTATTAACTGTAAATGTTTTTAATTGTTTTATCAGTTTTTGAAGGATGCTTCTGGAGTACCTTTGAGGAGGCATTTCAGGAGACATACTTTATTTGGCTGTTAATATAGAACAGGATCTATTAGCATTAGTTTTAAGAAATGCCACACACGCACGATAGATCTTTCTACCTGAGGGAATGGTCAAACTTTGTGGTGTCCTATTGTGAAGAAAAGAAGAGGACGACACAAAAGATATGGAACAAGAAGAAGAAGAAATTAAGAAAATTATTTAGAAATCTCAATATTAAACTCTTTTAGGTGAAAACCCATTGTTTTTTCAAAAGACCCTGCACAATCCTTATGCAAAAGTGTGTTCTGGTCGATTTTAAATTTTTTCATTGCATCCAACTCATCTATGGATGCTGACCAAAAATCACCCGTACTCCAACTTTCTACAAAGTACCGTTTTTGCATGATTCGCAGTTGAAGTTTCAATAATTCGCCAATAAAGAGTCAAGAAGATCCCTCTTTCTTTTGGCGCTCAAGAACAGGCCCGCTGAAAACAAAGAAAATCGTAGCTCATATCTGTCCTTTGGTCTGTTCCTGCCTATCTCCCTCCTGCTCTCGTACTTTTGCTGAAGCAAAAAGACATGCGAAATTCGAGATAAGACTGTCGCTTGGCATGAACATACTAGCGTTTTCCTTGTTCTCAGTGGGCCTGTTTTCAAGTGCCGAAAGACTTTTGACTCTCTATGGCAGAATAACTGAAACTTCAACCACAGATTGTGCAAAAACAGTGCTCCATAGAAAGTTGGTGCAATGATACTTTTGGTCAGCATCCATGGATGAGTTTGATCAAATAAAAAAATTGAAAATCGAACATGGCACATTTTCCCATAAAGAGTACGCAGGGTCCTTCATGTTCCACATATTCAATATTGCAGTAAGTTTCTTAATTTTTTAGTATTATTTCGTTCAATTATTGTTTAAAATCAAACACCTCAACTGAGGATGCTTCAGCAAAGACAAAATGTTTACAAAGGAGAAGGCTCCTGATTACTCAGACCCTGTTTGGTGAGTTTAGTGATGTAGATTTGATGAACTTATTTAAATATTTTCACATAAATTCATGCACATCGGCAGAGCTACAATTCTTTATAAAAACAGGTGTAAAAATTCTAGCAAATTCACTTTTTAGCCCTCCTTTTATTGAAAAAAGTATAAAGAAATTTTGATTTTAAAGACTCGATGTGCTAAGGAGGTTATAAAGAATATCATCCTATTTTACAACAAGATTTAGCAGCTGCCAAACCCTTTGGTATTCCATGCAGGGTCCTATACATAAATGGAACTGGATGATTGAAATTTCAGTTCCTTGACTTTTTCATAGCAAATACATATAGTTCAGTAACTATCTTGCATGGACACAAATGAACTCTGGTTAGGTGGGGCAACAAGTAAAAAAAATTATGACCAAGTTTAACATTGATTAAGAAAATTAGAACAATACATAGAAAAAAGAGGACTGGGAAAAAATGGATACTAAAATTAAAATTCTGAGTGTACGCAGATCCTGATGATGGGCAGAGACGTCAAACACATTGATAAAAGTACAATTTTTAATGATTGAATTTTCAACGAGGAATGGATGAACTTACTTGGGCAGTGTGAAATGGGTTATTTCTTTGAATTCTTCATAGCTAGATTGAAGTGGAGTGCAAAATTGAGATATAGTGTAGAAAATATCCAGGAACATATTGTGGCCAACGACAAGTTTACCCTGTGTACAAAAGTTCATCTATTAGTAAAACTTCACAATCATTTCCAGATGATAACACGTGATTGCAACATGAAGGCCAAAATAGAATGAGTAATGCACTGAATAATTAGGGTTGCCACAGAATTTCGAAAATAAAATTTCCTGATTTTCCTGACACTTTTCCTGAGTGGGATTCCCTGACAATTGAAGATAGGACGGATGGTTAAGAAGGCATGATTTCAGGCAAAATTTGTTGTTCAAAATCTCAAACCCACTCTAGAAAGCAAATGAAGGTGATTTAACAACTTTTCTCTGCCATCTTCGTCATTTTCCTTCACTTTTTAAAATTCCCTGACATTTCCCCGTTTTCCCTGACTGTGGCAACCCTGAGTAATGTGGCCGAGAAGACTTTATTGAATTAGATAATTAGCAATAGAATTAGGGCTGCCCTCATAGGGCTCTTCAGCCTCACACTTTTATTGAAGAGAAAAGCCAACATTAAAACCTAAAATGTACCAATTTCACGAGAAATCCGTTCAGAGGGCAGATTCTTTCCTGAAAAAGATTCGAAGATTTGAGTTTTCATGAATACTTACAGACTCAGATATAAGCCTAATAATTGCTGAGAACCCAACAGTTTCCTTTAGACGTGCCTTCATCTCTTCTAATGCTTTCATAGACTTAATCCTCTCTAATTCTTGCCTGCTTGCGCCTTTAGTCACAATCAAAGATATTGTTCGATTTGGCTGCTTCTTGGACTCCATGATGATGGGGTCAGTGGAGAAGTTATTATCCACAGCCTAAACAAAAATGAAGAAAGAATGAAGAAAGAAATGAAGTTATGAAGAAATGATTCATTATTTTATGGCCTGGTTCTTATTGGTAATTCCTAATAGGCGGTAAAATGGGTGACTTACTCACTACTGCTATTTTGGCGTTAAAATGCCATCATCAGATGAAAATAAATACAACAAGAACAAAAGCTCTGTTATACCATAGTGCAGTAGGAACTCTGAAGTTCTAATTTGCGGACCACTTGCGGATTATAAGAAAGAACCAGTCAATAACATGCTACAACACTAAGAAAACCTGATCTGAATTCATAATTTTGTCATCATTGGAATGTTCGGTAAAAAAGTTGAGTAAAAATTACTCTAAGTGTTGGTATTATTTTTATTCTTCAACAGAGAATAAAAGTAATGGGTAGAGTAAGGGGGAAGCCAAAGGAAGGCAGGGATAGCGGACGGCTTATTGACGGTGAAACGACATGACCGTCTGCCTTGATTTTGGTGCTTTAAAATCTCTGCTCCTATTTTATTTTTCAAGGGAGACCAAACAAATATCATTGCTTGACATTTTCCACAACATTCTTCACAAAGAGAACAGACATAATTGATGTTTTCAAGAATAACATTGAGCAGTTTCTATGTAGAAAATGAAGTATGACAGGAAGTCTGTAACATAGCAAACCGAGGTACTCATTTCTGCAATATCACATCGTAACTTAGTGTTACTCTCGTGATTTTATTCTACAAATACAGTAAAACATGGTGTGTGATAATCTCATGATATGAAGCTAATATTTTTTGTACTGAAATTGAATTTCAAGTCATTTTTCTGATTTGCTCATTAAATAGTGAATTATTCATTTTTTCACAAAAAAATCCTGGTCCCGACGAGGGGTGCATTATACTCATGAACATCTTTATTTTCTCTAATTTATAGGTGAACTTCAAAAAATTGTAAAGCTTGATGATGTTTGGTGTTCTACCAAAAATATAAAATAAGAGAGCAAAGTTTATGATACATTACACATCTAGGTAAATCTACGGTTTGTGAAGATATTTAATTTTTCACATTTTAACTATGTTAGTTGCCAATTTGATTTACTTAATTCGGGTACGTAACCTTTTTTAATTCACCCTGATTCATTGGAATTGAGAGGAAAATTACTTTCTTATCCCTATCAAATATTTTTCTTTTTTTTTTGTGCCATTCAACCATTTTGAACACCTCCAGGTCTGTTTTCACTTCCTCATGCAAACCCCCCCCCCCCCCCCCCCAAGCTTAATTTTACAAATTTTATTCTATTTTTAATTTTGAACCATTTGCAAGCGTGTGCCAAAAATAGAACAATTTCAGAGTAGGAAACAGTAATCGTTGTCTATGAAAAGGAAAGTATTCAATTGGAATAAAAAGGTAATTTTCCATTCAATTCTATTTATACAAATTTCAATTTTCTCACAAATACAAACCTGGTAAATAAGTTTCCGTGCAAAACCATTGGGTTCTTCGATTTCAATTGAATCACCTGGCTTGCCTTTGTCGATCAGCGATTGAATTTTATTACTAAAACAAATAAAAAGAGAGAACATACACTTGGGTACATGATATAAATTAGAAAAAAAAAGAAGCAAAAAGCAATATAGCAAAATAAGAAAAAGTTGTGATAAGTGAATAAAATCCATCAATATGAAAACACACCTACAAGAGGAGAACTTCATAGACTGGAGAGTTGGATCTTCGAGAATAATTCAATCGAGCCTAAACATATTTTAAAGTCAAGAGAACTTCTGATTCAATCTGTTGACTTCTTTTTTACAGATGTTTTCCCTGTGATTTATGGAGCCTTCACTCTCAAGATTTTACGATTCTTCCTTGCTACACTCAAATAACTGATATATTCTGAGAAAAAGTACACCTCTAAGCCTTTACAGTACTGACAAAGCCTTCAAAATTTGTAGAAAATGTTTGTTACAGAGCCTTTCGGCCAATGAAGGAATTCAACGGTTTAAGTTGTGAAAAATCACAGCAGTACTGTAGAGCCCTGTTTTATTAGCGTGTTTCATAAGGCCTCGATAGACGATCAAATTCCCGAACCAATTTCGATCAAAGTAGCATCAAAGTGTCGGGAGTCATCAGTCTTAAACTCATTAATTTGCTTCATTTTAAAAAGAAAACTTGGCAGAAATGTTTCCTGTGGCAGGAAATGATGAATGGTGGCACTCCGTTCTGATCTTACTTTGAACAAAAAAGTGCGGCCCGTCAAAATTTGATGGTAGATGGTGACCACCAGTCATCAGCATGTCTACTTTGATCGGAATTGGTTCGGAATTTGATCGTCTATGCAGGGCTTAAGGGGAGAGGCCAGCATCAGATTGATGGCCTGGCAGGTGCCTTGATTTGATTCAGAAAGAGATACCTGGGACTGTGGATGGCGGATGTGCCTGAAACTAGTCTCCAAATGCTCATTCCCAATCAGAAACTTTTGTCATCTCTAGTTGTGCAGCCATAGTAAAAGAAGGTGTTTTATAAATGAATCAGTTACGCTGGTAACAGAATTATGTTCTGATGCTTGATTCTTGTAGATCAGCTAAAAATAATAAGATCCGTCTAAACAGCAACTTCCCATGTTCAATATTAACTGATATATCACGCTTTGAAAGATTCAGTATATGACTTCATCCACCGCGGTAGTGACACTCATGGTTTCTTCAACCTTGTTTTCATCCGAGTTTCAAGTTTGGTAACCAGTGAAAATGCAAGGCTCCCTACCAAATGAATGCAAGGTGGAAGAAACCAAGATTGTCACTACCGCGGTGGATGACGGCACTAAACAAGTTGCTGTTTGGACGTATCTTAATATACTTAGCTGATTCATAAGAATCAAAAATCAAAACACAATTCTGTAACAAGCGCAACTGATCCATTCTGCGCTATACTCCATAATGTTGACGTGAATGTACGTGGCAGCAATAGACTACTTAGCAGTATTGCCACAATTTTTCACAATTAAAAATATTTACTGAACTTCATTTCAGAAGATGATGATCAGATCTTACCCACCAAAATGAATATTATTATGAAATTGATTGTTTTATGCATTTCAGATGACTTCAGCTAAATTAATCACTATTTGGTAGGTGATGAGACACCCACAGTGAAATTCAAAACAGGTGTGCAGATAGCTCTAAGGCTTCCCCCAAATTCAATCAACTTTCCGCCACTGGTAGCCAAAATTCATGATCACTTCCCCAAGAAGATTTAAAAAAAGAAAAACCCCAACTACCAAAAAAATCGGCATTTTCACCTTTAAAACGCTATATTTTACATGGGATTCCCACATTTTTTCCTGTCCTACGGGTTCCTCCTCTTCACACGACCGGCTCATGACCAGACCAATCACGGGGTTGGAAACTTTCTTTTCTTTTTTTTCTTTCTTTGAATCTTTTGCTAATATTCACTAAAGTATTAGAAGCCTCTACACGGTCAACTTGAATGATAAAAAAAAGAGAAAAAAAGTGATGTTTTATCCTTACCAGGCACTGTCAACATTCTCTTTCAGATCATCAGGAATTTTAATTGGCGTTTCGCTAGGTCTATTGGGCAAATTACTCGAGTTTAGTTGCTTTTCTCTTTCTTCAATATCTTTCAATAACTCTTGCTCTGCATCGTGTGTCAAGAATGGAATTCCTGAAAAAAAAAAACAAAAAAAAGAGAGTAAAATTTGCCATTGCTACAGAGGCACATTCACTGATATTGCTCCCATGTTTATCAGTTACTTGACCTCTTGAGTGTTGGTAAGTCTGATTTCCAAACGCAGGCATATAAAATTGGGAAGTAATTTCTAGACATGCATGTTGAGAGGTACTGAAGCAATTCTATTGACTTTGTGGTGCGGAACCGTACTAATGCATCATCTAGAGCACAATTGGCCGAACTCGCATATTTGAAAAAATTAAATTACTCAAATGGATTTTTGATCCCAGTTAATGAGGTTCCATTGACAAGAATATGGTCTAATTGATTTTCTCTAACAAAGCTGATTTCTGTAGCCTGATTGTTGAAATGTTTTGTTTGTTGGGACGACATAGATGACATGGGTTAAAAGGCGGAGAGTGATTGGTCGGCTATGACTTATCGCTGCTTTGTCGTGCCTTTGTCAGGTGGAATGAAGGACATACTGTTGGAAACTTAAAAGGTGCCGTTAGCTTGTCATGAGTTCAACCTGACATAGGCACAACAAAGCAGCGATAAGACATAGCCGACCAATCACGCTCCGCCTTTTAACCTATGTCATCTATGTCGTCCTGACAAACAAAAAAAGTCAACAATCAGGCTGCTGGAGTTTAATAAAGCCAGCCTTTAGGACACAGTAAGGTCAGAATTCACACATCTCTTTTTTTAAAAGACCTGTTGGTACTCTTATGCTTCAATTATTCATGCTGGGATTTTAAAGTTTACTTTATCAACTATATTCTGAAACAATTAAAGATGTATAAAATAATGACATACTGCGAAAATACGCAAAGTACAAACATCTCTATTAAGGGCTTGTCATATAAGGGAGTAAAGCTGTTGGGAAGCATTTGGCGCACCATGGCTTATCACTTGGTTGCAAATTTTATTTTGCATGATGAATGCATAATTTAACATTAACTGGGGTACTCGATATAAAAAATGGGCTAGAAAAGACTCCAGATCATTTAGAGTTACATGTATTCTAATAGATTAGCTTGTGGGTCAGTCTAAATGTTCCTAGATTTTGGTCAGCATAGACAGGTTTTATTTGTTTGATCGAAGTTTACAATACTGAAGTTCTTCAATTCCATCAAGGTATGCAAACTGGTAGGTTTCTGAAAAATTCACCTCGGCAGACACAAGAATGCTTTTTTCACAGAAATGCTGTTATGTTATGTGCATCAACATTTTCCTGCCATATTACAGGATTAGAGGCATTATAGTAATTGCTTTTATTCTAGGTTACTCTCATACTTCTCGATTAGCTTTGAAAACTGGTAGCATACTAGTATACTAGCTCATTAGTATTCATTTGGAGGTGACAGATGGCGGCTGCTAGGAGGATGAAAATTAGCCATTAAATAACTTGATTATATATATATTGATAACTTGATAAAACACCAGCCATCTTACAGTGTCCCTGAGAAATACACTGAAGAAGTGAAGAAGCAGGTTAATCAAGGTAACTGAGTGATATTGCACACTAGATGTATGATCTACTGACCTTGCTATTTTCATAGTAGGAGAAGAACCACTCAGACGAGAGTTATGAACAATGAAAAAGTGGACCAACATTAATGATTTCGGATAAAAAAGTGTAACATTGTAAAACAAGCAAATTCTTGTTCAACAATGAGCTACTTTAAAAAGATGCTCCATTGTTCGATTGTAAGTAGAAATTTGTTAGTTTTTCTGAGCGCTGAACACATTTTCAACTTACCACTTTTGAACAGTTTGTTGAAATCAAAGTTGTTGCAGGCTAGGAAATTCAACGATGAGCTTTGGCAACGAAATCTAAAATCAGGAACATCTCTGTTGATTGGGCATGGGAATATGTAGAAGTTGTAAGCAGTATGAGTGAACCTGAAAAGAGAAGCAGTTAATATAAAATTTATGGAGCTAGTGCATCGGCATAGAACTAATATTATTAAATGTTAAATCGGAGAAGATTTTATATTTTCTTGGATGAGTTGCTTTGAGTAGAATTTCTTGACTTTTCCAAGTTTTTCTGACTTTTCAAGAAATTGTCACCTTTTTTAAACTATTTTCCGAGGTTGAATTTGATGGCTACAGTAAAAAAATGTATGTCCTCAATTGAAACTTTGCTCAACTTCTCTGGCGTTTTATTTTCGTAAAAGCTAACTAATTAACAGTTATTTTTGAGATTTCTTTTGCTCATTCAAATGTGCATACTTACAATACAATTTCAGAGGAAAACTTGGTTAGTTTCCACATAAAAATAAAGCATCATGGGAAATTTTAAAATATTGTAATCCTCAGTTTTAGACTTTTGCCATCAATACTCCAATGTTTGTTGAAGAGGCGCATCCATCCTCTTTCCTTCTCATGTAAGGGATTCATTCTCACGCACTTCTTACCCTTCTACTTGGAACTAATCTACTTTAGGATCTTTTTTTATCTTTATCAAACTCCTACAGGGTACCTTCCATGGACTTTTCATGCAGTCCAAATATCGAACTACTAGGGAGTACCTTTCATGGACTTTCGATGCAGTCCGAGTACCAAACTACACCCCTTTCAAGTGCCTTGGAGGATGAGGATCGCCATTCTAGTTATGTAAAATTTTGGTGTCTGCTGTGCATTTCATTTCAGTATCACCACATTTATGTAATTTCTTGATTTTAATTAATCACAGAACTCCATCTAAATTTGATTAGAGTCATAAAAATGCTCAATAATGATAAATCAATGGTTGGTAGAATCATACAGCAGATTTTTTGAGTCTGAGCAAAAGAAGCCTCAGGTCTTCATCTGCAAGTCAGTGAAAAAATGCTCAGCTTTCATTCTAGACATGTTTATAAGACGGACGTCTTCTACAAGAGACCAGCCTAACTCTGTTTTTTAACATCGGCCTGACTAAAATAATAATTTTTTAACTCAATTATCAAAATGTAATTGTTTTATTTGCGCGCCTGAATAAATTGGTTAATATATTTACTGAGTTGTTTATAAATTACGTCAGGTACTTATTTTATTTTGTCAGCCTCCTTAGTTTCCTTTAAGTTAGAGCCCTCTAAACTCTCTTAAAAAATGTCTTAGGATGAGCATCCTCTCTCCCAATTTTTGGGGGAAAAATACAATTTAATAATTTACCTCTTCTTAACCTTTATTAATTCTTAATCTACAGGCATTTCTTGAGTCCTGTCAGATTGGGCTCATAAGAAAGAGGACGCAGGAGGCCCTCTTCATTCAGCATCTCTACGCTCCTTTCACCTTCGATACTTCAAAGGATGGCCCCTTAGATGGAAGAAAAGTGCTATCAGATAGCCAAGTACAAGCTTTACTTTAAATTGATGTACACATAGCTGATGCACAAGTTACCTCTTGAGGCTCTGATTGTACTTGAATACACAGAGACCAAACTGAATCAATAAAAATTCGGAGCATCCATTTCGTATTTTGTCGAAATATTGCGCTGGAGTATCGAAAGGATTGGCTCGAGGACCACCATCATTGAGCCCAGTGAATTCACCGTCAATAGCCAGGAAAGAGGCTTCATCGATTGATTTTTTTATGTCTGGGAGGAGGGATTGAAAATCTGAAAAGAAATAGGTAAATAAAATACAAATTAAAAAAGTTAGGAAAAAGAATATTTATAATCTACGGGTGTATCTGACTTTCATACTTGGGTATTCATATGAATTTTGAAAAACTCTGACATTACAATCAAGATATTTATCCTAATGATAATTTTACTCATGGCGTTGTTTCCCAGACAAAAGAACATAACTACTGGATAACACTGCATTTGCACTTGTGAGTGGTATTATAACTCGAGGTGGGTGTTTCTGAAAAAAAATTTCTCTGATTCTTCTTCTGCTCACCAGCTAAAATCAACAATAATTTTCTTCGACTATGTCACCTTGAAATTGAGTTACGTTCCTTCCCTGGGAAAAAATGATTAGAATGAAATTCGTTACCAAAAAACTGTGTTGCAATGATTAGAGCTTGCGCATCGTATGTTGAGAAAACGGTCAAAGTATTGTTAATGTTACCATTCACCAGTGGTGCCACCTGACTACATGTATTAACCTGTTGAGTGGTGCAAATTCAGAGCTAATCAGATATTGACATTTGTCTCAACATACGATACACTAGCTCTATAATGAATTGCATACAAAGATGTTACTTTTCCTAAAGCGCTCTCTCTTTTTGACAGTGTAAGGCGGCAATCACATAACTCGGTTTGCGACGTCGCAGATTTTTTGTCATACTTTTATTTTTAAATGGAAAATTACTCAACCACAATTCTTTAAAATTGCCGTGATTTTTTGTCTCTGTGCAAAGAAAATTCAGCGAAAACTTCAGTAAATTATGTCAATTTGTTCTCCTTTAAAAAAATAACTTAGAGGCGGAGATTTTCAGACACCGCAAATGAGTTATGTGATTGCCGACTTACACCGTCGTTTTGCTCAACTATGCCTTGTAAATTCATCTCATTTTCTGATCGGATGGGTATGAGAATACTTGGTCTGAGATTTTTTAAACTGAAACTAAGTTATTAACACCTAGAGCTATCATCCAACTGAGCGTGAGATACCTATACAGGCAAAAGAAGTTACTTTCGTAAAAATGTGAGATGTTTGCGATCTAACCTGCCTCAAAATTCAACTAGAAATTTCATGCCCAGTAAAAATTTACTTTTCAAGTAAACGAATTAATTCTTTAAATTCCTCCTCGTACGATCCTGTGTATTCTCCGCACCATTGACCAGATTACCTCAATGATTCGGTATGGGTAGGTGGTATTGGCAAACGGTACGGCAAATTCAGAGCTGAGTAAATATGAGTTGTACATGTAATATTTTGCATCAGGCTAACTCGCGTTAACATGATGAGAGCTCGAAAGTTTGTTAGGAGCGAGTTGTACGCAGATAAGCAGAGATACTTACTATCTTTCGTTACTTCCATAGTTGAGCGTGGCAGAAAAATTTCATCTCACTGAACAAGAGAAACTAACCATCATGATAAACAATTGAAAACACAAAAATTACGAAGATGACAAAATTCTTTTGAATAAATTGATGGAAATAACTGATAAAGGAAGGCCGAAACTTCAATTGTCACTCGGCAAACGGCACATCGGCTATTTTGTAAACAAACACGCCGTGCGCCTTCGGTCGCTCCGATGAATGATGGAAACTGTTGACGCGCTATGAATGGCTCAATTCAAAATCACGCGGGGTTTTTCGTAACGTCGCATACATGAAAAGTGTGCGCATCACAAACCAATGACAATAAAGATTGCTACATTGAAAGTCAAGCACAACATCCGTCATCTGCCTCGGAAGACGTTCCTAAAGTTTCGTAACTTAAAAATTTGATCATTCTGAGAAACTGAGCCACACGAGAGCCTGCCAAGACAGAAAAATGCAGGAATCATTCTGGAGACTTAAACACAGTGCAAAAAAGTAGGCGTACAGACCATTTGTAAGTATTCGTCAGTGTTCGACGCACGGAGACCTGTAATTTTACGAATTAAAATGAAATGAAGATAAAAATAAGCGGACGATTACTCAGTTATCCGTCGGATTAGATGTTAGATGTTAAAACAATAACAATGTTTTTGTTATTAGAAGATTCCGTGACGTAAGTACTAACTTTTAATTTTCCCTCCTAAACTGTTCACGATTCTTCCCGGGAAAGCGCGCGTTGTGTAAAAATGCGGCGCGACGGCACGAGTTATGTGTTAATGGAATTAACGCCGAGATATTATATTGCAATAAGTTTCAGTAAATGGGGCCCCTTCAAATAGGAGCTAGGCAACATACACAACACTCAGTTGAATAGCAATATTCACATTATGTAATTACTACGTATTGCAATTTGTGCGACTTGGGGCCCCTTTGACGGTCACATCGGAACTCGAAAAATGCGTTTTCCAGATTGCGACGAAAAGTGGAAAATGCGTTTTTCAGTTTGCGACGAAAAGTCTCCGATCATGTTTTATTTTTTGAGTGAATGTCAACCAACATACTTATATAATCATGTATTCTAAGTAAATCATAGAAAACTTCAAGGAACCATTTTGGTTAGTAATCCTTGCAGAGAATAAAACAAATAATCGGAGGTTTTTAAAACGCTTAAAAGTGAGATACATCTTTTTCGCATTTAGCCATCGATACATGATGAGCAGAAATTCAAAACCTGGCGAGCGTCATCAGGTTATTGCTAAAATATGCATGTTGCTCCTCAGCGTAATGCCCCGTCTTCATGAGGAAATTTTCTTTAAATTTGGTCTATTAGAAACTTAAAACATTAGGTATAGCAACACCTGATAACACTTACAAGATTTTGAATTTCTGCTCTGAATATAAAAAAAAAAAAAAATTCACAGCTTCTACAGCTTTGTGTTGCTCTCACCTGAAAATTTCAGTTTCGCACGGTTCAATAAAAAGATTCTCAGGTTTTGACGTTACTTATTTATGTTTTTCATGTGTACAGCTAGAAACTAGAAAGCACAACTCGAAAAGGAATGGGGAAACAACTTTTGAAAAGCTCATTTCCACACCACCTTAGGAGAGTCCGATCAGGAAAATGATACGGTACTGCTCCTGGAGGTAGAGCTTTCGGCGCGCTTTTTTTAACGTGGTGTCGCCATGAGCCCTAATCCACGGGGGAGGGGGAGGGGGGGGGACAAAATAGCACACTTACCAACGCTGACGCAGCTCCAGCTTCTTCTGCTCCATGCCGTTTTTGATTCTGCTAAAAACAGCTCTGCTCGTGAGACGGAAGTAGTGCCCACTAAAACTGATTAACGATTATAACCCTTATCTAGCAATGAGGCGAAATAAAACGGTATCTTACCTTCGGTTGCGGGAACAGCAGCAGCAGCACCTGAAACAGAAAAAAAAAAAAAAAAAAAAAAATCCGTACGACGATCCCGGTACGACGATCCCGGTACGACGATCCCGGTACGACGATCCCGGTACGACGATCCTGGCACGACGATCCCGTTACGATGACGGCCTCCCCCAACCCCGGCTTCAGGCCCTCCGGCCCCCAGGTTCCTTTCCCACCTCCTCCCTTTTTTTTTTTTTTTTTTTTTTTTTCCACTCGTGGCTTGCTGAGATCCTCCGGGGCGTAACGCCCCGGAGCCGCCGTCGCCGGCAGGGGCGCCCGCCGGGACCCCATAAGGGTCCGCTGGGCGCCCCCACCCCCAACCCCCCGCGAGGGGGGAAAAAGCCCCCCCTTGCGGGGGGGCAAAGACCCCCCTCGCGGGGGGTCGGGGGCAGGGACGCCCAACGGACCCACGGGGTCCCGGCGAGCGCCCCTGCCGGCGACGGCGGACCCCGGGACGTAACGCCCCGGAGGATCTCAGCAAGCCAGTCGCAGAAAAAAAAAAAAAAAAAAAAAAAAAATCCTACGCCTCCCCCCGTGATTCTACACCGCGGCCCCTCCCCCCTGGGAAACCCTACTCCGCGATCCTACTTAAACCCTACGAACATCCCCCCTCTCCCCGGGAGCCCCCCTAGGAAACCCTAGCCCGCGATGCCGCACCAACCCCACGTACCCCCCTTTCCCCGGGACTCTCCCCCCTGGGAATCCTCAATCCGCGATACTTCCCAACCCTACGAACCCCCCTTCCCTGGGAACCTCCCCCCTCAGCGATCCCTCCCCCCAAGCCCGTTTCTTCAGCCGCATCTGAAACAAACAAGGCAAATCAAGAATTATTAGCATGATTAGCAACAGGTGACAAAACTGGCTTCTACGTTTCTATTTAATCCCTCATCCACGTTGTTAAAAGTTCTGTTCTATGATCATCAGTGGCTTGGCGTGCTTTGCGATATATTGATTGTTATGCCACTTAAACCTATGGAAAAGGATCGATAAACAGGGTGTTCGTAGCGAACACCTTCATAATCGATTCTTTACCATAGGTTTGAATGGCATATCAATCGATATGTCGCAATTCATGCCACGCCACTGATTATTAATCTGGACTTATGGATGCTAAAGAGAACTATTTGCATGCAACATACTTCCTTTTAGCGTGCATAGGTCCGATATCCATTTGTCCATTTATCTCTTGTCAAAATTCTAGTCAAGGCACCATGCCAAAATGTATCAAATTTTAGGTATTACTTTTTCAAATTAAAATTGCCGTTCCGTGTTGCTTTTTGACTATACCATGCGGCGTTAATTGCAGAAAGGTGGTAACCTAGTGCTGCATCCACACTATTTTGCGGGGGGAAACGAGGCCAAAGAGAACTTTTTGATTTCTTTTTTTTTCGAACTTTTTGGCCTTGTTTTCCCAGCAAAATTGTGTGGACGCAGCACTATTGTACCATTTGGCCTATTTTACTATTGATTACTATTGTACCTTCTTCTTACATACTGTCGCCCTTTTGACTTAAAGGCATATCTCAATTTCCACGTGAGCTCTATTTCGCATATAAAACCATGCTTTTTGAGGCTCATGCGGAAATCGAGATACGCCCTTACGCCAGAAGAGCGACAATGCGTTCAATGCTTTGCGGTTTTATTTTTTTCGATACTTTCAAGTTTGCATTCATCTGTAGAGTAACTGAACTATATCACGCGAAAAGGAACTAATTTTTCTGGCTCACTTAGAAAAATTTATGGCATTTATGTCTTTGCTACAATAAACCGAAAAAGCTAACTCCTTTCTACATGATTCAGTCTAATTACTTTCAGTTGAATGCAGTATTGTTCGATAGTATCACAAGAGAGCCATGCAGAACTGAAAGGAATTGCAAATACTTTTCATCTCTTTCAACAACTGAGGGCATTCAAGTTAAGGATACGATAGAACAAATAGGTGCACATTTTGGAGGGCACTACTTCCGTCTTCAATGGCTCATCATGCGGAGCATTTTCTTCGTTTTTTGCAGGCCTGAAACAAACTAAGAATAAAAAAAAAGAATGATTAGTTGGAGCTTAACCTAACTTGAAAATAAAAAATTTATTAGAGAATTAGTTTTGTTCATGTAAAATCAGCTAGTGTTTTTTGACTTGTGCCATAGCTCCAATAATGGGGTTCTCATGTACGTAAATATAATAAATAAATAAATAAAATAAATTTGATAAAGCTGATACCCATCTCTTATTCTAATGCAAAATTAATAATTTATTTGGAATGTAATGAAGCTAATTTTTACTTTTGTCTTTTCTTTCGCTATTTGATAATTCGTCGCTTGGCTTACAGAAGGGCGTAACTACACATTGAGATGAGCCCGGAAAAGCATTGAATTGTGTCAGGGTTCACTGCAGAGTGTAGTTACGCCCTTATGTCAGGTAGGCGATGATGTAAGCGACTTAAAAAAGTTATTTTAAAGTGATTATAAATGATAAAAAAAGTGATAAGTGATTAAAAATGTCTTAGTATTTCCTGCTAAATTATGCGAAAATCTATGTTAAGGCGATTCGATGGACGCCATATTTTGTGTCAGAACGGCATGCAATATATCGCATCAATTGGTTCCATTTTTTCAGCTACTCGTCATTTTTCTCCAATTTTGAGATCGCAATTTTGTTGTCAGGAGACTAAAGCACTCACTTACCAATTTTAACAAAGAAATTCAACGTAATAAAGGCGTGGTTTTTTTCGGAGAGAAAACATCGCATTCGATACTGATATCGAAACTGCACTCGAATGCGATATTTTCTCTCTAAAAAAAACCACGCCTTTATTACGTTGAATTTCTTTGTTAAAATTGGTAAGTGAGTGCTTTAGTCTCCTGACAACAAAATTGCGATCTCAAAATTGGAGAAAAATGACGAGTAGCTGAAAAAATGGAACCAATTGATGCGATATATCGCATGCCGTTCTGACACAAAATATGGCGTCCATCGAATCACCTTAATATTTGCAACACTAAAAATAATGAATGTGAAATTCAATGATCAAAATGCGTGTAAAATTGCTTTCACTGTGAGCGTGCTAAATTATGCGAAAATCTATGTTTATATTTGCAACACTAAAAATAATTAATGTGAAATTCAATAATCAAAATGCGAGTAAAACAGCTTTCACTGTGAGCGCTTCGTTTCTTGCCGATCTGAAAAAAAAGATAAACAAAAGAAAATTAGGTAGTTTGAGGTTTACGGAATATAAAACGGAAAATGAAAACTAAGCTGAACAGTTTGAAAAACTGTTTTTCCTATCAGTCTGAAGCTATGGAAAAAGAGGAAAAGTAGTTTAAAGTATACAAGAAAAAACACTAAATAAAACAAGGTCTTTTTACTGCGTTTGTTTCATACTAATCTGATAAAAAATAAATGAAAGTAAAACACAGAGACTAGAGTTAATACTTTGTAGTTCTCTATATTTTGAATAAAGAAAAAAAAAAAATAACTATAAATTCTGAAAAAACACGTACGTGCATAGGGAAACTAATGGCACATACGTTGTTTTTAAACCGGGCCAGAAATTAAAGTTGCAAATTACAAAATGCAGTCCAATTTTCCTTGTGATTAAAATGCTGAAAATCATCTAACCGCATCTCTCGTAAATTCTGAAAAGATTCATACAAATGAGAAAGAAAAGTAACTGTGAAGCTTTTGAAGAGGGGAAATATACGGCTTAAGGTGATTCGATGGACGCCATATTTTGTGTCAGAACGGCATGCGATATATCGCATCAATTGGTTCCATTTTTTCAGCTACTAGCTCGTCATTTTTCTCCAATATTGAGATCATATTTCTTAATACTTTTGTAGTAGGCGAAATCTTGAATAAAACTTAAAAAAATTGAGATCGCAATTCTGTAGCCAGGAGACTAATAAAGCACTCACTTACCAATTTTAACAAAGAAATTCAACGTAATATTGGCGTGGTTTTTTCAGAGGGAAAATATCGCATTCGAGTGCAGTTTCGATATCAGTATCGAATGCAATGTTTTCTCTCCGAAAAAACCACGCCTTTAATACGTTGAATTTCTTTGTTAAAATTGGTAAGCGAGTGCTTTATTAGTCTCCTGACAACAGAATTGCGATCTCAAATTTGGAGAAAAATGACGAGTAGCTGAAAAAGTAGAACCACTTGATGCGATATATCGCATGCCGTTCTGACACGAAATATGACATCCATCGAATGACCTTAAGAAGAGTTTAACAGTTAACAGTCTTTACAGTTTAAAAACTTCATTTTCGATTTTTAAAATTTAATTTTTTTTTAATTTCAAAAATTTTATCTTTTAAATTTTAGAAATAAAATTTTTACCTTTTAAATTTTAAAATTTTTATTTTTCAATTTGATTTTTATGTTAATGTTTTACATCATTTTTAACAATTTTTTCAGACTCAATAGATCAATAGTGTATATATACTATAAACATAGTAGTAGTGAGTATATAGTGAGTAGTATAGTAAGTAATCAGTATAGTAAGTACAGTAAGTAAATAGGTATAGTATGAGTAGTAAGTAAGTATATAGTTGTGGTAGTAGTAATATATGTGTACTATTGACCTATTGAGTATGAATAGATTGGAAAAATGATGTGAAACATTAAAATAAAAATCAAATTGAAAAGTTAAAATCTTAAAATTTATAAAGTAAAAATTTAAATCTAAAATTTGAAAGATAAAAATTTTGAAATGAAAAAAAATTAAAAAATAAGTTTTTAAATTGTAGAGGATATATATTTTAAACATTAAATTTTGTGACAGTGGAAGTTATGAATACGATATCATACGGTGTACTCACGGATTAGAACCTGCAGTAGAAGTGTTGCAATTCCAGTATCCGACTGCACTACACCACTACAACACAACACAACATCACTGACCCACTGGCCTGCTCACCCATTGAACTACTTACACTTGCTGAACCCAAACTGACTGAAGTTAGGGGTTGGGGTTTCCCTTTTATAAGCTCGTATCCTGTTTGTCTGTATCCACCACAAACGATCCCATCCCCCCCCTCCCTTGCTGACCCCTCTCGCAATTAGGGTGTATTCCAGAAACTTTTTCCTGTTTTCCAGTGGCGGGAAACCCGAACTTTACGGATTTTAGGAAGGGGTGCAGCATCCCATCGTAAACATCATTAGTCAGGTGGTGCGTAGGGAGGGGTCCTTTGTTCCACTGCGAGGTGGATGATGGACCTCACGTGCGTCATTGTAATCAGGACATGGAAATCCCCTGTTTTGTTTCTTTGGCGGTCCGGTCAGGGAACCTCCGGGCTGCGAAACAATGAAAGAGGGTTAACTTTTGTAAACAGGAAAAAGAACACGGAAATAAATTATTTCGGAGACGTCCGTTATAGTGAAACAGCAAAAAATACTGAACTACAAAAAAAGAGAGGGGGGGGGCAAAGAACAGAAAAAGTCTCTAAGTGAGCTGCGTAGTGCGTAGTTCCACAAACAAAAGCGGTGCGTATCACGATAATATTAATATTATTCTTTGGTAAGGTATGGTATGAATATTTTTCCTTGAAATATTTAGATGGTTTTGATGAAATCGCGATTAAAATTCATAATGGAGAATTCGCAGGTGTCTGATATTTTATGAATTTCGTGTTTAAGTGGAAACTACTGAGTGAACTGAACACGAGGATACCCTTGGTTCATAAATTGAACAAATGTTGGTAAAGATAGGACAAAATAACCCTATCTGCTAAAATACATGTGTTTAAATGGGAAATGCCGCCAGATGACGTCACTAGGTGGTGCATTTTCTCACTTTTAAATTTATTTTTATACTATTTCCCATCGCAGAAAATTTTTATAAGAAATACTGCAAACTCAGCTCTTTAGGCACTTTCAGATGAAGCAATAAAAAACTTGCAAATTCTCCATCAGGGGGAAAAATCACAAATTTCCCATGAAATTTCCGTTTTATCACACGAATTTTGGCAACTTCCGAGGGCTCATAAGACGTTCTCTCGCAAGACAGAGTTCGGTCTGACGGGATTTGAGTATCGACCTCAAACATTTTTTCTGCCGATTAATTTTTTCGGCTATCGATGAGAGATATTCTCCAGCTGAACCCGCTCTCCCTAGATCAGGGTGTCTACAGGTCCGGAAAACCCGGAGATTACTGCTTTTTTCGAGGTGATTTTTTTTTTGAGGAAGCACTCATTATGCGTGGTTTTTAAAGACAGCCTGGAAAGTATGCAATCTCTTGCGCATCAATTCTTAGTCCACCTGAGAGTTCGCCTTCAATTTTCCGCATAAGAATGGAAACCCACCGGGAAGCTCGAATAGTTGTTTATTCTAAGAGAGCAAATTTATCTCACATAATAAGCTTTCATAGAGAATATGCAGGTGTCTTACATTTTGTGATTTTCATCTTGAAAATTGAGTACGAGAATACCTTTGGTTTCTAAATCGAACAATTATTGGAGAACATATTGACGGTGTAAGTCGGAAATCACATAACTCGATTTTTGGTGGTTTTGAGTTAGCTACAGAAATGAGGTGTAGTAGATACCCTTTACCCGCTGTCAAAATATTTCAGTCGAAAAACATCTGGAAGTCACCTAAAAACGTACAACTCAAAACACATTCTCGGCGTTAATTCCAATAACACATAACTCGTGCCGTCGCGCCGCATTTTTACACAACGCGCGCTCTCCCGGGAAGAATCGTGAACAGTTTAGGAGGGAAAATTAAAAGTTAGTACGTCACGGAATCTTCAAACAACCAAAACATCGTTATTGTTTTAACATCAAACATCTAATCCGACGGATACACGGAAAAAATTAAATTGCTGATTTAACAATTTAATTGCTAAAAAAAGTGACTGCAATGTTTCAATGTAGATTTTACAACACAAAAATGCTGATTTAACCACCCCCATGGTTAAATTAGCTTACAACAGTAGTTAAAGTAGCATTTTTTTGTTTTCATATCTACGTTGAAACGTTGCAGTCACTTTTTTTTAGCAATTGAATTGTTAAATCAGCAATTTAATTTTTTCCGTGAATTCAAGTTTCCTAAAAAGTATCTTAGGGGCGAAGCATTGTATGGAGTGTCGTATGAAAATGAAGGCGCTTCTAGCCAAAATGTTGTTTCCCTAAGGATCCTGCGGGAATGGGGGAAGGTAAATTTGACGGAGTCAATCCGCACACCTCAGTGAAAAAAACCAAATACCGAATACCTAATACCTGAATAAAAGAAAAACTGCCGCAGCAGGTCGATTTGTGAACCGAGGTGCCCGTTGGACTGGATTATACTGGCAGAGAAACGACTAGAAAATGCACACCTACTGCTTTTGTTCCTGAAAAAGCTTCACGTTCAGCGTAATTTGTTTTATCAAACTGGAAATAAACAAGCCGCCGAGTTGTGAGAAATCAATTTTGTTTATTTGTTTGTTTATGCTTTTCTTTAAAAACAAATATAATCTATAACCGTGATTTATTTCTGTCGTGTATCTTAAGCCTTAATTTTTTAAACATTTTCTTTTTTTACTTTTTTTATATTCCGAAGCCTTTTTTATCGGTACACATACATAGGCAATCATAGGTTCCCTCTATTGCCACTAGAGTGCAGTGGGAGTACACTGCACAAAGGATGAAAGTTCGTGGATCCTGAAACATTAGGACACGCCCACATCAGCTGAGCCAGTTGTGTGTTTAAGAAATTGCCACGTTCACTAAAACAGAAAAAGCACATCGTCGGTGAAACTACCAAACCACGTATCTCGGTTTGCGACGTCGCAGACTTCCTGTCATACTCTATTTTTTAAATGAGAAACTACTTAACATCCAGTCTTGAAAATTTCTGTGATTTTTCCTCTTTGTGCGGAAAAAATTCCGTGAAAATTTCAAGGAATGATATTGATTTGGTCTACTTAAAAAAAATAAAATGTGAGCGTAGATTCTTAAACACCGCAAACGAGATACGTGGTTTGGTAGTTTCACCGTCGACATGTCTGTAGAGAGAGAGAGAGAGAAAAAAATTCAAAACGCTGGGGACTCGAGAGTAGAATTTACCGTGATTTTCAGCACTGAGTCCGAAAACGACCGTAGTTTTTCTCCTCATTCATCAGTTTTCCGGAAAATCAAGAGTTTCCAACCAAAAACCGGGGGGAACTGGCGAGTGATAGAGAAAAATCAAGTTTGCTTTTTGGAGTCTACAGCCAAAAATACAAACGTAATCATGTATCGCACGTCTAAAACATTTTACTCCGTCGTATCTGATGACGAGGTTTTTCGGCCTGATGGCATTCTCCACTTACGTTGTTTTGTGTCTGAGACAACGGAAACACTACTGTATTAAGAAAGTGTAAAATAGGGCTACTCAAACTTACTTTTCCATGCTGGAGCTGGAAAGAATCTAAACTTCTTCCTATCTTCTACCAATCTACAATACAAAAATGTATTTTTAAAGTAAGAAATATGGCGTGTTTTTGCAAAATACCTACAATTTTCCAAAAAATTGGTAAGTTATGGTAAAGAACAAAGATTTTTTTTGTCATTAACAGCAAGGAGTTAGAGGGAGTCGCGAGTCACCCCATTAGATACCTGAGTAAAATAATTCTTCCGTCTTCTTGGACGCAACCAAGCAGATCGGTTTTTCGGAAAAAACGACCAAAGTTCTCTCTCAAGTGTCGGCGCAGGAGATTAACATTTTCATACCTTTTATCACTTTCATCCTTCGGTGTACCCTCTCAGGGCTTGAGCTGAAATGGGGGGGGGGAGGGGCTGAAAAACGAGAGGAGGTCCGGGAGAAGTCTCCCAGCCGAGAAGATCCCTGGCACAGGAAACAATTTTAATACTAGGTAATAGGTATCCCTAGATCGCACTTTTTTTCACATCAAATTATTACCTTGTTTAAAAAATAAAAATGAAATCTAAAGAACTTTATTTTTTTGAGGGGGGGGGGGGGGAGGTTGCTCCCTCTCGATCCAAACACGCGCTGCCACTGTATACATAATTAAAATAGAAACTTTCAGTCGCTTGCGCTTATACTGCAACAACCCCTATTTAATTACCGCTGGGAGAGGGTAGCTATTTGAGAGGACCTCGTAACCTTATTACTTTGCGTCGGTCGATCAGGCAACCCTCCCCTACCCCTCGAAGCTTCTCAAACGAGCACTGCCATGCTAAGGAAAAACGCCGTATAAACATTCGAGAAATGCCAAATTTCCTTCGATAAAATGTTTATTTTTGAGGAAAGATGTGAATATTTTTCATTGAAATTTTCAGGAACTTTAGGTGAAATTGCGGACAAAATTATCTGAAAAATCGGAAGGAAAATATTAACAAGTTTATCAGGAAATTCGTGTTTTATCAAAGGAAACTTGGCAACGCCTGTGGGCTCATGCGGCGTTCTTCCTTAGGACGGCAGAGCAGAACAAGTCCTCACAGGGTAGATGATTATAAGAGTCAATACTTACAGGACATTATTGCCACCACTTTTTGATCACCAACTTAGCCAACTTAGGGTTAAGATAAGCCCTTAGCGGGACACGTACATTCGGCTCCATATTGGTCTTGTAAGGCAATAAAATGTCATGCTCAACGCCATACCCATCCTTCAAGGTAAAGTTCGCCGACCTGACATCCGTGTCTTTATCGATCACTCTGTGTAAAGGACAACTCTTGTTGATCGGCAAACCTGAGATTTTCTTGACGGACCCGAACACGCTCCCGTAGGCGAAGTATCTTGCGTAGTGTCCGCAGTTGCAACGAAGTAGATCATAATAAACCTGAAAAATTCATGTTGTGCGTTTAAGTAACATTGAAAAGTGGTTGAGCCGTGTGCAACGTCGGTAAAGGTCTGTTCAAGAATTATGGAAGCCTGGCGTGACAACCCCCCCCCCCCCCCCCCTTCATATTTCAGGACATAGCGCAGAAAACCTGAAAAATTGCTGGAAAAGTTATTTTGTATCGGAAATTCTTATTTAATTTTTCAAAGCAAGTCCCTCCACCGGTACTTGAATGTGCGCGAAGAACGAATCACGACTATTCGCTTAAGTGCGCCTTTAGCGTCTCTGATTGTGAGTTGGTGCAGTTTTGTAAGATTAATCGACGGATTTTGAATTTCCGTGTAATGTGTTGATAAAATAGTCCTTGAGACTAAAATTGTCAAGTTAGGCGATAAAAAGTGGATATTTTTACATGGAGTGGAGATGTTGCATGTGTGCGGAATTTGCGATTTGACTGTTGATTCTTATGTAAAAGTTCGCGAGAAACACGACGGTGCCACTGGTTTTCTCTGAAATTAACTCCCAAGTTCAAAAAAAGCTCTCAAGTTGAGGCCAAAATGGAGGAGATATCCCACCGTACCCTGAGAGTCCACGTCTACATCAAGACAAACTCTCCATGCAAAGATAGGGAGCAAATACATTAGCAGGGTTGCCGTGTTTTCAGTTGTGGAGTCCAGGGCCGGATTTTCCTACTTGCCTCCCATGGGCCGCCTGTATTTTGCCGCCCCCTTCTCATTCGTTTTGAAACATCAATAAAAACCATCAAGTGAACGTACCAGCGGGGGAGGGGTGCATAAGACGCGTTTACTCGTGTTGAACACATTTTTTGGGAAAGCTCTGTCAACACTACTAGCAGAAGGTCACGGAACTTTGGGCGAAAGCCAAGTTTCGTAAACCTATCTCTAATGGATATGGCCTTCCATTCATTAGAAATGAACGAAAAAATTATGAAAGAACAAACACGAAAGGTTTAATGATTTTAACTTCCGCCGCCGCGCCGACCGCACCGTGTTTGGCGCAATGCGTGAAGTATTCACGCAGTCTTGTAGGCGCTATGCGTTTCACGCTGACCGCACTGTGTTTGGCACAATGCGTGAAGTATTCATGCATTCTTGTAGGCGCTATCCGTTTCACGCTGACCACAATAACCGCACTGTGTTTGATGCAATACGTGAAGTATTCGTGCAGTCTTGTAGGCGCTAATATGTGTTACATGCCAATTGCCGCGCCGCCGAGGGCTTCTCCTTTTCATCTCAAGTCCTCGTCATCATTTCTCCCTTAAGTCGCGCCGTTTCAGGCCAAATTGTGTGTTTGGTTTCTCTCTTAACTCGACTAATTAAAGGTGCTGTCTCTTGTATCACTGAAAGACGACAAAATTAGAAATTACTATACTCTCAGGAAATGAGAGATTTTGTAGCCAATTCTCGTTTGTAATTTTTTTTCTAAATCCAATTTTTTTATACCTACATTTAAAAAAATTGCATTCTTTGCCGCCATGGGCCCGCCGGCCCATGTGGCCACCCCCTTAATCCAGCCCTGGTGGAGTCCCCAAATAAAGTGGCAGCCCTGTCAATGTATTTGCTTCTTATCTTTGCATGGAGAGTTTGTCTTGATGTAGACGTGGGCTCTCAGGGTAGGGTGGATAAACATTTGTCCATTTTGGCCTCAACTTGAGAGCTTTTTTTGAGCTTGGG